>NC_064615.1:627779116-628383401 GCF_023898315.1 Schistocerca nitens | reverse complement strand
CAGTAGTAAGTGAATCCACCTGTTTCTTCTTCTCCTGATTCCAGATGGCTCCTTTTGACATAAGTAGGCGACAAAGAAAAATTAGATAACTATTTACGCAATTAGAAACTAGTTGCACGCACCAACTAAATCCTAATTCTTATTTGTAAGGCAGAGCAGAGCAGATTGCCTTCATTCCAACAAGCTTAAAGTCTCTTAAGTGAAAATACAGTATAGAATTTGTATTTCACTGTCGCTCCAGCGCCTTTCTTGTTTCCGTTGTACACACAGAGTCGCTACAAAGCGTGATATCGTGCAGCCACTGAGAAATAACACTGCAGACAATCTAAGATGTAAGCCTTCGTAGAGGCAGCATTTTTCACCTCTCAAACTCCCTAAATTGAGGCCTTCTTGTGTTTCGAGGTTACAGCAATGTTTTGGAACTCTGCCTTATAAAATATCAACAGGATTACATAGAAATTAAACATGAGTGGAAAAAAGGGAATAACATTCAAGTAGCACAAATAAAACCAAGAAGAGTTTCGAAGAACAGGATATATGACAAATACGCAGAGCACACAGAAGAAAAAGTGGACAAACAATCACTACACAGTGGGCATTCAACATGATTAAGATGACCTGGAGTAGAACAGTTATTGGCAAGAAAAGTGAAACCTAACATATCGCAGATAAATGTAACCGTATAATTAGTGGTAAGTTAAAATATTTGGGTACTAAACTTCTGAAACTTGAAGAGACACCTGGGTCAAAAACAGGTTGCTTTAATAACAACAACAAAACAGCAACCAAAACAAGAATTCTAAAGGCAACAAATCGGCTACCTACATTTCCCCATATTTAAGCTGTATACGCATGAAGAAATGAGTAAATTTTTGGCTAGTCCTAATATCAAAGAATAGTGGATGAGATTATAATTGCAAGAACCAAATATGAAAAATATTTACAAGCAAAGCACAGAAATATTAATAAAGCAAATGTGCGGTTTATCCAACTACCTCGAAGATTTACGTTTAGGAGAAGTGAAAAAGTGAATGTTTAGGATTTTAAATATAATTACGGTCAAGCAGCACGAAGTGACGTTATAATCTTAGAGCGAAGACAATAGTGACAGACTGTAATGGACACTATTTCATTAATCACGATCGACGAAGTAGACGTCTGCAGGTAAATTAGAAGATTGGTTAGTTAGAGCCACGTTCCATATACCACATACCATATGGCTACGTACGCGACACTTTAGAGGTTTTTACTTGACTACTTATTTCCATCGAAGAATATCTCTGATCTGTAGAAGGAAAAGTAAGGGCAAACTATTTTCACCTACATTTAAGAAAATTTATGCTTAATGCCAGACTTTTAATTTTCATGGGTAGATTTTAAAACAGTTTTATAGCTGTATATTCACTATTTTCTGTGCCAAAATTAGAATCACTAGATGGAAGTGCAGATCTTTTTCCTTCTGGTGTTGTATTTATGAATATCACTATTATTTTCTAACTGCAGTGGATTTATCAACGAATTAATGTATTGAGATGTTGTGTTTATTAATTCTAATTGCTTCAGTTGATGTCTGATAACGTACATGTGTGATGCCAGCACACATTTTTAATTCCTTTCTGTTGTGTAGATAAGCGAGATTTACGCGAGATTTACGTAATACCTTAAGCGAGATTTACGCAATACCTTATCCCGCAAACAGGAGTTAATGAATATATGCAAAAATGTTAACTTATTGGTGCCAAGTAGACAGTTGTTTTTATGGCAAAAGTAGCTGAATATAAATACGTTATCAGGTCTGCCTTACGGTTTTTCATCAATGTGAAACCCGAGAACCTAGAATTTGTCTATTGTCTTTTGTTGGCACAGCACTTTAACAGCAGAAGGAATATTTTTTACTGTAAAACACTGAATGAGCTGCGATTTTTAAGAGTTTAATACAAAATAAATTAAAGGATAATTTACTATCCCTATTGATGGTTCTATTTTCTGTTTAATTATTATTAGGTTCTGCAGCTTCGAGTTCTAATTTTGTAAATGGAGAAAAACATAGTATTGAACTATCATTCATATCTTATAGAGTTGATATCTGTAATGTTCTATCCATGCAGAAGTGAAGAAACCGTGGAACCAAATACGAAATGAAGACTGTAGGAAACAGCAAAAATTTACTACAAATCAAAAAAGTGATTCGGATTTTCGAATGGATAGAGATATTATAGGGGAAAAGCGATTACTAATAGTGTCCTGCCAGCGATGGTAAAATAGTTGCAGAATAGCAGTTAAATTATAGTAAGAAGGATGTCCAATGTAGTAATGATACAGAAGATTACGATTATGTGGCCCGGTCCCATGAGAAAATAACGCAGTAAGATTTGTGGCTTTGTCTTTCCAAGAAACAGATAAAAATATTTTAGTGTAGTTACTAATTTCTTTTTATTGGATACATATTCAGATGCATCAGGTTAGTCATAATAACTTTTTCGCTCATTTGATCACAGAATGAACTAGTAGTTTAGGATTTACCTGAGCCACTACGGCCAGAGCGAAGACAATCACCAGTTTGGAAGTCATTTTGTTTAATCGAAGACTCGACGCAACTGCCTTACGCTAATAATCGCGGGGTATTTAAAGGGCAGGCGCCGTCTGTAGCCGCACATGTTCGCGATTTTCGCAGGTGTCTTACATTCGTCATCTGCAAACAGCGGTCCTTGTGTTTCTGATTACTCAGGTGGATGTATTCTGCCAAAAAATAACTGGTGTTTATTTGTCATGCGACAACATGTGTCTCAGAAAGGAAATTTTTCACTGATCATGCCTTACACAATAACCGACGTCATGAGCGGGGCTTCTATATGGAACGAATTAGTTCAGTTTTGATGACTAGGCCGTCGGAAACGGGGATACTTGAAAGGAACTCGTTTATGACTCTAGTTGGGGTCAGCTCGCTTGTTGAGCGTGACGCGAAGGGAAGGGTAAATGGTCTGGTTGGTGGGTTTGCTAGTTGCCAGTGACTGTATGTAGTTCTTCAGTCCTGCGGAAACCACTGCGTTTTAACGATGGTGAGTGAACAGATTATTAATATTAAATTTGTGGCAGAAGCTGAAAAATGTCCCGAACTGTACGATTACATGCGTACTGATTACTCACGAAAGGACATTACTGAAAGACATAAATGAGCAACGTCAGCTAGATGATATAACACCTACATCCATTTTTTGTCAAACTTCAATCTACTGAATATGGTTACGAATTGGTTAAGCTCTTGAAATATTGGTTGACATAATTGAGTAATCGTTTTCCAATGTTGATGATTCGTCAGATTCACGTGCACTTCCTTCAAAACATTCCAGATTGTTGCTATAGTCTGTCCTTTGGGGTCCCGAGTGTTAGGCAGGACAGTGGAAAACAGAAGTTCAAATCCCCAAGAGGGCATCCACATTTAAGATTTTAGTGGTTTTCCATAATGGCTTAAGGTAATGGCCTGGATGTTTGAAAAGGCACCGCCGACTTCCTTCCCAGATTCCAGTTTGTACTTATTTCTTAATAAGAATAGAAATAAATATTTGCCATGGCTCAGCAGCCTGCAGGAAGTCTTTCAACTGGACGCCACTTCGGCAACTCGCATGTCGCTAACCTACCAATGGCTCTGAGCACTATGGGACTTAACATCTATGGTCATCAGTCCCATAGAACTTAGAACTACTTAAACCTAACTAACCTAAGGACAGCACACAACACCCAGCCATCACGAGGCAGAGAAAATCCCTGACCCCGCCGGGAATCGAACCCGGGAACCCGGGCGTGGGAAGCGAGAACGCTACCGCACGACCACGAGATGCGGGCGCTAACCTACCAGTTAACATACCAGAGAAAAGGAACACACAGTGTAACGAGGAAACTGAACCACGTGTCGTCGTCCCTGTTGAATGTTCACATCGATGAGATGTGAACCCTGTTTTAAACGCGAAATGAAAAATTTCCGTGGTTCGTACGGTAATCGATCCTGCGACCTTCCAGTTTCAACGTACAACTCGTTCTCAAATGACCTTCCCGTCGAATGGACTTTGAACGTTACCGGTGACCTGTTTGTTGAAAAAAAGTGAAATGAAAAGAGGCACGAATGTTGATTCAGCTGCCAAATATTTGCAAATCGGTAAAATACAGTATGAGAACCTAGCGCCCTTTTGTGATTTACTTTACTTAACAAAAACGTTATGTGTTTCTTTATACAAAGACGAATGTTTTCATTTTGAGTAATTAAAATTATTTTTAGTGGCTGAGTGCCAGAAAAGATGGAAGAGCTTGACGGCTTTGTAGGTGACTTGAAATGTGCCCTAAGTGGCTTCGTAACCAAATGAAATAAGCCATATTATACGGCAGAATCTATGCAGTTTTCTCTTCTATTTGTCAAGCCATTTAAGGATTTTACAGACAACATGCTTGATGTACCAAAAAATCGCAATCAATTTACCGATGTAAACGATCTTTCGTTCGGTACGGGGCTATAGTGAACTGCTATAAAAGTAAACAGCATATACAAAGTGTGTCTCCCAAGAATCGAGGGAGAATTTTCTCTGGTGTTTCGCCAGATATTTGCTATTCAGTTTTTGCAAGGAGTAGCAGGAGTCAGTCCAAACCAATACTACTCATCATGTCTTTAATGCCACACCCACTGTCGACAGAAGGCGTGGCTTCGTTTCCCGTTACCAACGAAATTATTTTTAAAGCGGAATTCTACGTGCCCATTCGGTAGAGCGATCGCAAGTTTATTTCGATATTATTTTTATCGGTCTGTGTTAACAGGGACATTAAAACACGAAGAGTAATCAGTACTCCAACAGCGAGAGCATTGCCCCGGCCCTGCTACCGCCATGTAGCAGCGCTGCATTGTGCTGTCCCTATCAACACACACACCGATGAAATGAATATCACAATAGACTAATCTGCGATCAGTCTAACGAATGGGCAAGTAAAATTCCACTTTAAAAATGATTTTGTTCGTAAGGGGAAACAAACCAACGGTTTCCGTCTACAAAGGGCGTCGCCAGAAAGACGTGATGACTAATATTTGTTCGAGGTGATTCCAGCAACACATTTCAAAAACGAAATTGCAAATGTCTGGCGAAACACCAGAGAAAATGTGACCGATGACTCTTAGGATAGACACCCTGCATATGTAAAAATCGTTGTACTTTAAGATTCACTTTTGAAAACTTCTAAAACTGTTATAAAATAAAGATGAATTTTCGTATCTGAGAGGTACTACTATTGTTTCCTTAGAAGTCCCACATTACGTCACATTTATATACTGTTGTTGAATGGCAGAAGCCATAAGCTGCAACAACTTCACATATGTGATTCTTGAGTTTCTCCCGGCGTATTTGATAATCAAAATATCCACGGGTGTACTGCCGGTCTACAGTGTCCAACGGGCACAATATTTCGGCGATCATACATGTCGCCATCATCAGGTGAACTGACGGACTGAGCTCCTGTGAACGTGCCGGCACGGAGATCCGTACGCTATGGCTGCTCAGGGGGAACTGGGTTCGGTCGCGGCGGCGGCCGATTTAAATACCCTCCGCCCGCGGCGCGCTCACTCCGGCGTCCGCGCCCCGCGCCACGGTCGCGCGGTGAAACAGATTGCGACGGCGTCTGAGGTGACGTCGGTGTGATGTCTCTGTCCACCGTGGTCGTCACAACTATACGTTTGCTCGATTTACTCTTGATTAACCCAATCGCTGGTTCCCAAGCCTTGCTAAGATTATAGCCACAGTCACGGTTTATGAGGTCGTCATTGGTGTGAATTTCGATGGCCTCTCTAACAACACTGTCCCAGTATCTGAGGTGTATGGAGTTTAGATGTGTAAGGATCAACTTCAAATTCACTATGGAGACTAAAACGGAGGGTAAATTACCTTTCCTTGACGTCTTGGTCAAGTGAAGGGCAGACAGCACCCTAGGTAATGGGGTGTATCGGAAGACAACGCACACTGATCTGTATTTGCACGCAGACAGCTGCCACCACCCTTCACAGAGGAATGGGGTACTTAAAACTCTAGTACATAGGGCGCGCACTATCTCTGACGCAGAGAGTCTACCCCAGGAATTGGAACATCTGAGAACTGTATTTCGAAAAAATGGGTACTCAGAGTGGCAGATTCAACGTGCTCTCCGCCCACCCACTACAGCACAACCTGTGGAGATTGATGAAATCACGAGGGAAGAGGGAGGCACTGCGTTTATTCCATATACAGGCGCACTCTCGGGGAAAATCGCCCACATTTTGAAGAAACACCGGGTCGGAACTGTGTTTTGTCCTCCGAATAAAACTCGTGCACTGGTGGGGAGAGCCAAAGATGACCTCGGTTTGAGGAAGGCCGGCGTGTACCAGATTCCGTGTCAATGTGGCAAGTCGTATATTGGTCAGACGATGCGTACCGTCGAGGATCGATGCCGTGAACACCAGAGGCACACTCGACTGATGTATCCGAGCAAGTCGGCGGTCGCTGAACATTGTTTGTCGGAAAATCACGCCATGGAGTATGAACGCACGAGGATTCTGGTACAGACGTCGAGCTACTGGGACAGTGTTGTTAGAGATGCCATCGAAATTCGCACCAATGACGACCTCATAAACCGTGACTGTGGCTATAATCTTAGCAAGGCTTGGGAACCAGCGATTGGGTTAATCAAGAGTAAATCGAGCAAACGTATAGTTGTGACGACCACGGCGGACAGAGCCATCACACCGACGTCACTTCAGACGCCGTCGCAATCTGTTCCACCGCGCGACCGTGGCGCGGGGCGCGGACGCCGGAGTGAGCGCGCCGCGGGCGGAGGGTATTTAAATTGGCCGCCGCCGCGACCGAACCCAGTTCCTCCTGAGCAGCCATAGCGTACGGATCTCCGTGCCGGCACGTTCACAGGAGCTCAGTCCGTCAGTTCACCTGATGATGGCGACATGTATGATCGCCGAAATATTGTGCCCGTTGGACACTGTAGACCGGCAGTACACCCGTGGATATTTTGATTAACTTCACATATAATTCTGTTTGGCCGTAAGGTTGAAATGAAATTAATTTAATACATCCAGAATGAGATTTTCACTCTGCAGCGGAGTGTGCGCTGATATGAAACTTCCTGGCAGATTAAAACTGTGTGCCGGACCGAGACTCGAACTCGGGACCTGTTGCCTTTCGCGGGCAAGTGCTCTACCAACTGAGATATCGAAGAACGACTCACTCTCCGTCCTCACAGCTTTACTTCTGCCAGTACCTCGTCTCCTACCTTCCAAACTTTACAGAAGCTCTCCTGCGAACCTTGCAGAACTAGCACTCCTGAAAGAAAGGATACTGTGGAGACATGGCTTAGCCACAGCCCGAGGGATGTTTCCAGAATGAGATTTTAGTTTAATATACGTTTGCTCCATTTCCTTGTTGAAGATTAGGTGGGTAGGTCACGTAACTAATGAGGAGGTATTGAATAGGATTGGGGAGAAGAGAAGTTTGTGGCACAACTTGACTAGAAGAAGGGATCGGTTGGTAGGAAATGTCCTGAGGTATCAAGGGATCACATATTTAGCATTGGAGGGCATGGTGGAGGGTAAAAATCGTAAAGGGAGACCAAGAGATGAATACACTAAGCAGATTCAGAAGGATGTAGGTTGCAGTAGGGACTGGGAGATGAAGGAGCTTGCACAGGATAGATTAGCATGGAGAGCGGCATCAAACCAGTCTCAGGACTGAAGACCACAACAACAACACCATTTCCTTTGGTGCTATGAATAACTTAAAATATTACATTTATTTTGAAAAGAACCTACGGGCTTGAGACATAAAATTTGTGCGGGAGGCGTCGAAACACCCAATTTTATACAATTAAAAGCTCCCAGTTTACTGCAGAAACACGGTTTTAAGTTGCAAAAGAAATACAGACAACAGTTATGTAGTGTACTCCAAGTGTAATTTGAAGAAAAATAATAATTACGTGGATGAGAGCAAATGAACGAGAAAAAATACAGGGAACATTCTTTTTTTTACCATTCCCCATTCTTGTTGTACTATAATATCACGTTATCGCGTGCAAGTGAAGAGTGAAAGCAGCGAATCTCCGATAAATTAAAACACAATGGTGCTCACAGTGTGTTTATATCAAAAGACAATCTGAGTGCATAAAACAAAAATAACTGTCAAGGGTCAAAGAATAGGAATTATCTTGTATTACTTAATATAATTCAAATATAACAGTGAAACAAACGTTTATATGCAGTATTTCCATGGCAATAACTCAGATGCACTTGGTCTGAGTCTCTGCCTCGTGATGACTGGGGGTTGTGTGATGTCCTTAGGTTAGTTAGGTTTAAGTCGTCCTAAGTTCTAGGGGACTGATGACCATAGATGTTAAGTCCCATAGTGCTCAGAGCCATTTGAACCATTTTGAACTTGGTCTGAGTAATTTGATAACAGTTTCTTACTACATTTGCCGGTAAATTTGCGCAAATTGTAATGCCTTTAACAACTTATAACATTGTAAAATCACCATCCGTATCATGAACTTTTCAAAACGTGTCAGTACGTACTGAACACCTTCTCGTTCGCACACATGATAATGGAGATCACAAACAGCTTTCACCATATCATTCAGTTCGGTGAATTCCTGCGACATAGCGTGTCTTCCAGAACCTGAATTTTTTTTGTGTATTCAGAATACACAGCTCATCTTTTTTCTTCGTCTTATTAAACAATAGTTAAAATTTTTTTCCACGATCTAGGGTTTTTTGGAGAATGATCTCATTAGGTAGTATGATATAACAAGTGCTTCGTCTGCCAAAAGTTAATAGTAAAATGGACTATCATTTTATCTCAGTGGATATGGATTATCATGGCTTGCAAGTATTATTCAATGTTTTCTCCCAGAAGCGCGTTATATTCCTCCGACACTGTTCCTTCGAAGAGAACCATTCCAGACCGCAATACATAATCCATCAGCATCGCGATTTCATTTTTAATTGAACTACCTTGAATCAGTATTCGCTAATTTTTCAGTTCTGACGTGCTTATCATCCAGTGCACCAATACAGCTCGAAATCTTCCATAGTTGACCAATGCGTTCAGTTACATTATTCCAGTCCTTGGCTTTTGGTACGTTTCCTTGAGCCCATCGCAAAATGTTTTGTGGCCACTACGATGCCTGTAATCGTTTCTCCTTGTGCAAAATAAAATGAAAATAATGGTACATGTAAATGAAATCATTTCATACATTTGTGCTATTGCTTTAACCACGATTTCCTACTTCTTATAGTTTTTTTAGTTTATAGCAATGAGATCTTATTTTTTTCTAAGTGCATGAGAAGAGGTTGGAGATCTTAGGGTCTTTTACAGAACGTGAAAGCTGTACAGGGAGACATCAAGTGCATTATTAGTGGGAACTGCACTAATTCACGGAGTAATGTTGGTAGAGAGGTAAAACTTGACGCACATGTTTGAAATAACTAGGGTTTTTTTGGAATCAAAAACGAGTGTACATGCAAAGATATCTTGCCGGGATGGAGAAAAGTGCGATTCGACAGGAGCTGCCATCTCCACTCGAGTAGCCGGTCGGGAATTCACAGTTCGTATCGGCGGAAACACGATCCTTGCCCTGTACTTCAGAAAGACAGTCATGACAGCAACACTTTGTATGGCTCCTGTTGATAATGTAAAATGAGCATTAGTAGCAGCAATGGCACCTTAGGACAACCCTCGGACCGAATTTAGTCAGATCATTTCAGTTATCTGCCAAGTCCAGCAGCACTTTGATAGACGCAAGCATTTCTCAGTGCGACGGTCAGGCCAACAGCCACTGTGTTTGTTTGGTTAGAAGCCTGTGGGCCATTTCTAGAACGTCACACGAGGCGCGGTCTCGAGACTTTCAAGTACCTCTGAGAACTTGTGGGTTCACTTGGTGTAACCCATGCAGTATAGCTTTTTAACATTTACTGCGGCTATCATATAGTCGGATTGATTTCATGTTTGTGTTTTTACTGAATAAACTAATGTGTTCTCTTAAAACTTGTTTCTGTAACACCTTCAGTTAGTCTAATTTTTAATATTTTGCAATTATACACTTCAGGATCCACAGTTATGGCCATAAATTCTTCGTATTAGTTACACAGTAATTCTGCTTGGGTGTTTCACATATTTCCAGCTCTTAAGAAATTTTCTGGGCCAGGGTAACCCTTCGAAAAACACACGGTGTTTTCCATAAATTGGCAGACCCTGCCTTGATGATTCCAATATAGGAAATTCTGTGAAATAAGCAGGTATCATCTTCGATGCTTATCTCAAATGTCTTGGTAAGAGCAAATACATGGAACAGCGGAAGTTTATAGCACTTGGCCGACGTGAATAAACAAGATATGTAATTTTATTTTTGGCTCCATGCTAATGGTTTTGTGGATTTTGTTCCACATCTGAGTGTTTATTGTCGTTGTAAGTCAGTACTGTAAAAAAAATAAGAAAATATGTTAATCGTAAGATTATGTCGCAGTATCTAATATTTCGATACAGGTTAGTACAGGAGAATGCTTTTTTTGAGTCAGCTGGCTTCTGACTGGTTTGATGCGGCCAACCAGCAATTCCTGTGCCAACCTCTTCATGTCAGAGTAGCACTTGCAGCCTACATCCTCAATAATTTGCTGAATGTATTCCAATCTCTGTCTTCCTCTACAGTTTTTGCCCTCCACAGCTCCCTCTATTACCATGGAAGTCATTCCCTCATGCCTTAACAATGACCTACCGTCCTGTCCCTTCTCCTTGTCAGTATTTTCCACATATTCCTTTCCTTCCCGATTCTGTGCAGAACCTCCTCATTCGTCACCACCTAAGTTTCGTCTATAGCACCGCATCTCAAATGCTTCGATTCTCTTCTATTCCGGTTTCCCACAGTCGACGTTTCACAACCATACAATGCTGTGCTCCAAACATACATTCTCAGAAATTTCTCCCTCAATTTGAGGCCTTATTTGACACTAGAAGTCTTCTCTTGGTCAGGAATTCCCTTTTTCAAATGAGTTCAAATGGCTCTGAGCACTATGGGACTTAACATCTGAGGTCATCAGTCCCCTAGAACTTAGAACTACTTAAACCTAACTAACCTAAGGACATCACACACATCCATGCCCGAGGCAGGATTCGAACCTGCGACGGTAGCAGTCGCGCGGTTCCGGACTGAAGCGCCTAAAACAGCTCGGCCACCGCGGCCGGCCAATGCCCTTTTTGCCAGTGCTAGTCTGCTTTTGATGTCCACCTTGCTTACTTGCTTGCTTGTCGTCAATGTTGTCCTTTTTGCATCACCCATCATTGATTGTTGCGCTACCTAGGTAACAAAATTCCTTAACTTCATCAACTGCGTGACCATCAATCCCGATGTTAAGTTTCTCTCTGTTCTCATTTCTGCTACTTCTCATTACTTTCTTCTTCCTTCGATTTACTCACGAACCCTATTCTGCACTCATTAGACTGTTCATTTCATTCAGCACATCACGTAATTCTTTTTCGCTTTCACTGAGGATAGCAATGTCACCATCGAATCATATAACTAATAACCTTCCACTCCCGAACCTTTCTTTTATTTCCATCGTTGCTTCTTCGCTGTACATACTGAACAGTAGGGCCGAAGGGTACGTCCCTGTTCACACACTTTTTAATCTGATTACTTCGTTCTTCGTCATCCACTATTATTATTTTCTCTTGCCTCTTGTACATATTGTACATAACCAGTCTCTCCCTACAGCTTACCCCTATTTTTCTCAGAATTTCGAACATCGTACACCGTTTACATTGTCGGACACTTTTTACAGGTCGACAAATCCTATGAACGTGTCTTGATTTTTCTTCTTGCTTCCAACGTCAACCACTACGTCGGATTTTTCAAATGGCTCTGAGCACTATGGGACTTAACATCTGTGGTCATCAGTCCCCTAGAACTTAGAACTACTTAAACCTAACTAAACTAAGGACATCACACACATCCATGCCCGAGGCAGGATTCGAACCTGCGACCGTAGCAGTCGCGCGGTTGCGGACTGAGCGCCTAGCACCGCTAGACCACCGCGGCCGGTCCACACTACGTCGGAAATGCCTCTCTGGTGCCTTTACGTTTCCTAAAGCCAAACTGATTATCGTTTAAAATATCCCCAATTTTCTTTTCCATTCTTCCGTATATAATTCTTGTCAGCAACTTGGATGCATGAGCTGTTAAGCTGATTGCGTGATAATTCTCGCCCTGGACAGCTCTTTAATGTTCGGAATTGTGTGGATGATATTTTTTCGAAAGTCAGATGGTATGTCGCCAGACACATATTCTACACACCATCATAAATATTCGTTTTGTTGTCACTTCCCCCAATGATTTTAGAAATTCTGATGAAATGTTATCCATCCGTTCAGCCTTATTTGATCTTAAGCCCTCCAAAGGTCTCTTAAATTCTGATTCTATTACTGAATCCCCAATCTCTTCCCTATCGGCTCGTGTATCTTCTACTATCACATCAAACAAATCTTCCCCTTCATAGAGGCCTTCAATGTACTCTTTCCACCTATCCGCTTTCTCCTCTGCATTTAAGAGTGGAATTCTCGTTGCACTCTTAATGTTACCACCCTTGCTTTTAATTTCACCGAAGGTTATTTCGACTTTGCTGTATGCTGAGTCAGTCCTTCCGACAATAATTTCTTTTTCGGTTTCTTCACATTTTTCATGCGGCCATTTCGTCTTAGCCTCCCTGCACTTCCTATTTATTTCATTGCTCAGTGACTTTTATTTCTGTATTCCTTAATTTCCCTGAACATTTTTTTACTTCCTTCTTTCATCGATTAACTGAAATATTTCTTCTCTTACCCATGGATTCTCCGCAGTTACATTCTTTGTACCGGTACTGCTTTACGGGGTGTAAACCGGTTCCAGGGTGAGCTCACGAAGAGCAGATAATCTCCTTCCTACTGCAGTAACCTTAAGAGGAATCCAGGACAGTGCGTCACTTATCTCCTACGTGCCATATCTCGCCGGGTTAAACCAAGGTGTGTCTCTGTATCAGACTTTTTAATCCTAATGATTGGTAACTGTATCTGCGAGATTTACTTATACGCAATAAAATTCCGTCTCATGAAAGAAGTTAACCACCTGGTTGTAGCTGCCACTTACTTGTGAAGAGTAGTGCTGAAGGTTGCGAAGATATTCTGGGAGATGGTGAAGATGAAAGCGGTTGTACAGTTAGTGCTGCTGCCGTGCGGTTCTAGGCGCTACAGTTTGGAACCGAGCGACCGCTACGGTCGCAGGTTCGAATCCTGCCTCGGGCATGGATGTGTGTGTTGCCCTTAGGTTAGTTAGGTTTAATTAGTTCTAAGTTCTAGGCGACTGATGACCTCAGAAGTTACGTCGCATAGTGCTCAGAGCCATTTGAACCATTTTGAAGTTAGTGCTGCTCACGGTGAAATAAAAATTCAGTCGACGACTTCAGTACTACTAACCCCAGCGATCAGGAGGCAGATACCGAGTTTGGGTTTCGAAGACAAGGTGATGAGGTCGCGCCATGACATGCAGAAAGAAGCTTTAGTAAAGATTCGCAGTTGTGAGGCACCAGAGAGGGAGACGCCAGTGAGAAATGATATTCCACTGGGTTTCTGTGCTTCTGCGCCACAAGGGGATAGTGACTCAGGAGATGATAATTTTGGCGTCATAGAGTATTTAAAAGAAACGAAGGAAATATGGAAACTGACAGAATAAGGCAAAAAACGTAAAACAAGAAGCCAAGAACGCAGTAATGGGAACGAAAGAAGAATGCAAGAGAACAGTAGAGGAAAGTTGTGATCAGATAAAGAAATTAACCTGTAAAGTGGAAACCGTAGATCGTGGACTAGCTAAATTTTCGATCTGTAAAGGGATCAAGCGCAATTAAGCGAGAGACAATGAATGACAGAGAAACTTTCTGGCAATAATGGAGGAGCGGACCGGTCAACTCGAGGACTTTATTAAGGTGAAATTACGCGAGGCCTTAAAACATGAAATAACAGCGGAAGCGGTGCGTAAGGCACATGTGGGACCAAACAACACATACACAAGGTCAAAAGCAAAATTCATGGAAACACAGCTACTGCTTTATACTCGAACAGCAGCATTGCAAAATCAATTACTTGGTGGAAAAAAAAGCAGAGGAGTGGAACGGGAACGTTGTTCTGTTTCAGACCGATGGGGTGTGTTGATACGCAGTTGGAGTTGCAGACAGGCCGTGACTAAGGACGCGCACCAAGTTCGTGGTGTAAGACGCCAGTTAATGGCACAGGAATTAGCCACGTTAGTGTCGATGAGCTGGGACCAGCAGAGGTTGCGAGTCACACAGAAGGGATAAGCCGCAAGGAAATTAAAAAACGGACGATGAGTTCTATATGTTAGCATATCCATTCCCAGACTTCAAGAGAAATGGGGCATCGATGCATCCGGGAGCCTGGGTCGGACAGCTCAACAATCGCGTTCCTCTTAACTGGTTCGTTCATCATTGGCTAGATTTGTGATGAGTCACATCGATGCAGAGGGACAAAATCGACTTTTTCCGGTTACTGATTTATGTTCGTCATTTGCGGCATTCAGAGAGAACTTTTTATAGATGTACTAGTCACGCGCAGCACGAGACGAGGTTAGAAATGAAGTGTTAAGTTTACAGGTTCTGAGAATGACAAGTTTCTATAAACCAGTCCAATTATTTGGCGAGCTGCAAAAGAGGAACATATATCAAGACGAACCATCCTCTCCTACAGAAATCATGTGATTGTGCCTGACAAGCTGCCAACGAAATAGGCCTACCATTTGGCTTTAGTTGGTCAGACGAAAGAGAGCGTGAATAAAGTCAAGAGATGGCTGAAGGACATATGGTGAACAGAGTACAACGACAGGGAAGGTAGAAGACGAAGAATACCTCGCACCTATAGGTACAGAACACGTTAGTGTCAAAATAAACAGATTATTCGTGCCAATTATGAACCGAGTGAGCACCAGTGTGGGAGACAGGTTTAGAAGGTAGTGGATACGGACGTAATGGGAGCGAAAGTGCTCAGTTGCGGACGGCAGGCGGCGACTGGGGCACAAAAGACACACGGGATTATTGGTGGAGAAGAGAGGTGCAGGGTGTGGTTTGCTTAGGACTAGATTTAGGACATAGGTCATAAGGGTAAGTACTACTGGTCACGAGATTTTATCTCTGATGCTACATACATCAGGGGACAGAATTATAGCAATTATAGCAGAATTTTATTTAGTGTTAAGTAAAATGTAAGTAGGTTAATCATGGTCTGATTTATTGTGTGTGTTTCCCCCAGTTCCGTTACCGGGAACCAGTTCTTCTATCAACCCCTTTAGTTTTGGCGTAAGGAACATAGTGTAAGGATGTATATACGAGTAATAAGAGCTTAGAGACGTGTCTGAAGCCGTCAGAGAATCGTAAGGTATTTTGGTTCACTCTGATGTCAGGACAGAGATATACAGTTGCTCTTTAACGTGGACGTGTGTGTTGTTATTTCTTTTTATTTGTTAATAGCAAACATATGAGACAGAAAGCACTACTGATCGTAAAATAATAACGAAGCAGAGTTACGACAGGTAATTATTACACTTCCATAAAGGTACGTACATCACGTGAAGTACAGTATAGTATAATGAGCATTCAGCTCGTCTTCACATGCGATTTTGAAAGCTGTAATAATTTGATATGTATAACGTGTAGTAAGACATTATTTTATGTGTTGTGAGATTTTTGTTGACACGTAAACTTTTCAGTGTATGAATCTCCAGTAAACGGGGTACAGTAGAAACAAAAATGAAAATTGATGATGCCTGGATCCGAAGGATCATATCATAAAGGGCAAACACCTCAGATTGTGTACAATAATCTTAAAAGTTATAATTAGTAATAAGTCGAACCTATAGTTTGCTTGCACTGTCTACGTAACTAACTCAATGCAAGAAGCATGCAAATAACTGGTATAGTTACACTTAAGTTATGGCACGAGAGGTACACATGGACTAATACTAATCTTGTAACATGTCCCACTATCCTGCTACTAACCCAATATCCGCAACAAAAAATATTCCTGGAGTATAAGACACAACATAACTGGGCTGCATTAAGAGACAGTAATTGTGCATTACGTTTGTTATGAAATATTAGCCTGCAAAAGATTCCTTTGCCAATAAATATCAAACAAAGAACTTCTGTAAATAACACAAAATTATTTAGATTTTATGAATAAACTTTAGCTACTTGTTGTAATTCTAATTATATTTAGGACTATATTTGTGCACATTTTAATTCATTTTTAAGCTATTAGGGTCACTCCATATCTTTGTAAAATGATAATTACAGAGCTATAATTGTAAGTTTTGTTTAATCTCATAATAGTATAGTGTTGGTACTGAATCGGGTTTTGAGGATTGTGCACAGGCATGCGTGAGAAGTGGGAGTCCGATGACGACGTGTTCCGAAGCGAGCAGCAGCAGGGGAAGTGAGCTAGGAGCAATTACCCCAGCTGGAGACTGCTACACCCAAGGTGGCCTAGTTGCGATGGGCAGAGCACTCTCATTGGTAAAACAAACGTGAGTGGCAGACTGGTCGGTTTGGAGACTCAGCAGGAACTCCCAGGGGGAGAGAGAGGTGGATGGCAACACAGCTGGCTTCACCGTCACATCTCAGTCATACTGCAGGGACGACAAAACTGTTAAAGTAAGCAAGAGAACCTCAAGCACCATGAGTACCCTAATTACTGGTCATCCTGGTACAATAGCATAGAAAATGAATCTTTTAACTTCGTTAATCCATGGCATCAACAGTCTGCTCACCTTTTCCCCCTTAAGAATTATTTTATACATTAGTCAGTCTGTACCCCAACACAGTACTGTACTAAATAACCGTTACCCAGTACCAGATATCTGTTCTCCTTGTGAGAATACTCTGATGCTATTTACTGCCTTATTCAGTATTGATCAGCATACACAATTTCAAATGCGACCTCTGGAGAGCAATGATCGACTGTCCAAACTACACTACGGTTTGTCAGTGTTCATCTCAAGGCGAGCATGTTAGCAACAGACTATTCTGAAACAGTCGAGTTGACAACAAACGACCAGCAGCATCAACAGATGCAATGATCGACTGTCCTTCTCAAGGGAACATGTTAGGAACACACTATCATGAGACAGTCTAGTTGACAACAAACGACCAGCTACATTAACAGGTCATTGATCTGTGGGAAGTACCACAGACAGTTGGTTCCTGACCACACGCACCTGTTGGCATGCAACTTCATTGGGCAGGTGAGGTGTTACCTAACGGCATTGAACCCCGTCTCCTGGCCATTCCTGGGACAACGGGAGGATGATTTAACCTCTACCCACCGCCACCGCTGCACACACCACTTGCACAACACCTACACTGTGAGCACGAACCAGAGGCAGATATGACGTACTGATACAGGCCCTTCCACTATACATCAGTGAGAACCTGCGCTGTACTACTGTGTCAAAGTAAACCCTGCAGGGCTTTTGTGTAAACACTTAGTAATGCCAGTATCACATCAGGTTCATCCTGTCTTATTCCGAGGGACCATTATGTCCAAAGACTATGTTCTATTGTTTTATCATGTATCCTCCTCTATACGATATTCACATCAGTTATGTACAATTCGTATCTTTCGTATGTCCTGACGATTAATTTTGAATTACCAAATTATACACACGTTCAGTTTTAAGGATTCAGCTACATTATTAAGTTGAAGCATTCCTTATTCTGTGTCATGATTAGAATTACCTTTGGCATGAAATTAATGCTTCTCATGTACACAAAAATATGGTTAGTCATAAGCAGATAACTGGAATTACATATATTTTAGTGTTTGTTTCAATGTTACCTAACTTGTTTTATGCACCGCTGTGTGCTGCCATACTATATTTACACCCTTTTCTCTTTCTGAAATTATCAATGACCACGTCTTTAGGATCTCCAAGTGTTCTTCTAAAGCTGTAATCAAATTGTTAGTTGAACATATATCTGTAGAAGTCATGCACGTTTCATATACTCTTGAGTAAATATATTAATATTCTAGTAAGGTATCTGATATGAGAGGACCATCTGTTGCTAGATGTTTTCTAGTCATGTAATGAACAGGCATAAAACACGCTTCATGAAAAGCAAAGTAACACAGATAAATTTCTAATGTCATTTTGACTCTGCTCTTGGTAGAGTGAATCTCGTTTTGATCAGCTGGTAACAGAGCCCTCATTCAGATACATACATACATTAATTTATCAACGATTTGCCTTCAGCATTCAACCCAGTGCTAAGTAAGGATGCGATGGCTTGTTACTCGTTGTATCCTATTGACAGTTATGGACGTCGAGTGTCACCTGGACAAACCTATCTTTCTCTCTGAATCCAGCTCGTTGTGGGTGGCAAATTTTGATTGTTTGTGCCGCTCTCCCTGTCTTCAGAGGTGTATTATAATACAAAATGATTAAAGGAAGTAATGAAGGGAAATTGATTGTACTTACCCTTTCTCTTGCAGTGAAAAGAGATTATTAGTACAACTGCATTATTATGAAATGTTCTGAGTGTACGAAATTGTGCTACTGTTCGTTCACTTTACATTCCGTTGTTTACTTTTTTGTGTCCTTCACTCTATATGTTTTAATTATATTTCTAGTCTTCTGAAAGCTTCTCCTTCTGCTAATTTCATGAAAATATGACCGTTGACTTCTTTTCCTCCATCTCAATTGTAGATGCAGGCAGCCAACTCCAGGGAACACCAGTGCCTCTCAAGGTGATAAAATATGAGGGAATTCTTCTTAACTTGGTTCCATTTCACTTTAATAAAATACTTAATACGGTTATTAAGTTTTCTCTTATTCAGAAACACATATGATACAAAACACTCGTAGTCCATCATACTCTGAGCGGTGCAGCTTAACAAAACTTCTACATACGAGAGAGTGAAACAAAATCATGTACAAAAAAGTGAATGATGTTTTATAGTCAGTTTTCTACACTTTACTGCGCATCCATAAACTAATGTCTTTGACGACTCTTATAGTCGGTCTTTGATTCTGTCGTTATCGCTGTTTTATTTTTTAATAAATTTTAACTTTAACATATCCGGGGGTCTTTCACCATATACCTTCACAATTACTCTCACACTGTACGTTGACATGGAATTGAGACGTACAGTGTTTTTGCGTGTGCATAACTTATATTTACTTTTTCCGATAGGGATCGATCACCTTCATTTGTCGGCTTCTCTTTTATTTAAGTAGGCTTATTCTATGTATGTTAGAGTTCTACAACAAATAAAAAGATTGTATACTTAATAAAATGGTTCAAATGGCTCTAAGCACTATGGGACTTAACATCTGAGGTCACTAGTCCCCTAGACTTAGAACTACTTAAACCTAACTAACCTAAGGACATCACACACATCCATACCCGAGGCAGGATTCGAACCTGCGACCGTAGCAGCAGCGCGGTTCCGGACTGAAGCGCCTAGAAACGCTCGGCCACTACGGCCGGCGTATACATAATATGATGAAATGAAAATGAAGTCCCATGCTTCTTTACAGAGCGTAGGGGAACGATGCGGGAGACCCGCACCGCCTTACTAGGCAAGGTCCTAATGGAGGTGGTTTGCCGTTGCCTTCCTCCGACCGTAATGGGGATGAATGATGATGATGAAGACGAGACAACAACACCCAGTCATCTCGAGGCAGGAAAAATCCCTGACCCCGCCGGGAATCGAACCCGGGACCCCGTGCTCGGGAAGCGAGAACGCTACCGCGAGACCACGAGGGGCGGACATACATAATATGATAGTTCACTACATATTTGAATTTAGCTCTCTGACACTAATGTTCAGTTTGCTTCGGCTTCGTTGCCGGGTTTTGCGCCTGCACACTAGTATGTTTGGCGGCTAAGGATGAGCTTCTATCGGTCAACTTACTAGATACCACCATCGTACGTGCGTGCACTCGTTTCTTAGTGTTAATTTCGCATTGGTGTCACACTTTCACCTGAGTATTACATATTATAGAAATGCCGTGGCATTTGTCTTCATTCTGGATGCAGTGCATGTGTGCTTGTTGTTCAAAATCCGACGCTGTGGCAGATGATCTCAATTCTTACGGGACAGGCATCATTATTATCTGTCGTACTCACATTTTCTGCGGAGAGAACCCTGGCCAACAGCATCCGTCGACGAGGTAAGTACAGGCTCGAACAACTACAGTTCACTTATTAATGTATCAGGCGTTGTGAGACACAATACTCAGAAATTACTTCGTTCCACACATATATTAATGTCACCACACTTCACTTTCCAATTTGTACAAAGATTCATACTTCCGTCCAAAATATGTTATAAACTGCTTGTCTTTAAAGTTCACTCCTTTACACAGAGTTTGAATTTCAATGAAAATTCTTACAAAATGGTTATCGGTCCCTAGACTTACACACTACCTGAAACTAACTTACACTAAGAACAACACACTCACACCCATCCCCGAGAAAGGACTCCAAGCTCCGGCGAGAGGGGCCGCGAAATTCGTGACATGGCGCCTCTAACCGCTAATGATGGCTTATACCTGTGGTGACATACCATCCACCGCTTATACTACGAACATAAATTTCTTAAGTTTTAAAATCTCATAAATTTTTCATTAACTGGTTTCGGTTACTACAGTTTGTTTGTTAGTTTCAACTTATCTTCGTTCACATCACAATACAAATTAACTGAAATGTTCAAATGTGTGTGAATTCCTAAGAGTCCTAACTGCTAGGTTATCGGTCCCTAGACTTACACACTACGCGACCACACCGCGCAGCTAATTAATTACATATCACATTATTGTGGTACAATACACACATATGATACATTTATACACTCCTGGAAATTGAAATAAGAACACCGTGAATTCATTGTCCCAGGAAGGGGAAACTTTATTGACACATTCCTGGGGTCAGATACATCACATGATCACACTGACAGAACCACAGGCACATAGACACAGGCAACAGAGCATGCACAATGTCGGCACTAGTACAGTGTATATCCACCTTTCGCAGCAATGCAGGCTGCTATTCCCCCATGGAGACGATCGTAGAGATGCTGGACGTAGTCCTGTGGAACGGCTTGCCATGCCATTTCCACCTGGCGCCTCAGTTGGATCAGCGTTCGTGCTGGACGTGCAGACCGCGTGAGACGACGCTTCATCCAGTCCCAAACATGCTCAATGGGGGACAGATCCGGAGATCTTGCTGGCCAGGGTAGTTGACTTACACCTTCTAGAGCACGTTGGGTGGCACGGGATACATGCGGACGTGCATTGTCCTGTTGGAACAGCAAGTTCCCTTGCCGGTCTAGGAATGGTAGAACGATGGGTTCGATGACGGTTTGGATGTACCGTGCACTATTCAGTGTCCCCTCGACGATCACCAGTGGTGTACGGCCAGTGTAGGAGATCGCTCCCCACACCATGATGCCGGGTGTTGGCCCTGTGTGCCTCGGTCGTATGCAGTCCTGATTGTGGCGCTCACCTGCACGGCGCCAAACACGCATACGACCATCATTGGCACCAAGGCAGAAGCGACTCTCATCGCTGAAGACGACACGTCTCCATTCGTCCCTCCATTCACGCCTGTCGCGACACCACTGGAGGCGGGCTGCACGATGTTGGGGCGTGAGCGGAAGACGGCCTAACGGTGTGCGGGACCGTAGCCCAGCTTCATGGAGACGGTTGCGAATGGTCCTCGCCGATACCCCAGGGGCAACAGTGTCCCTAATTTGCTGGGAAGTGGCGGTGCGGTCCCCTACGGCACTGCGTAGGATCCTACGGTCTTGGCGTGCATCCGTGCGTCGCTGCGGTCCGGTCCCAGGTCGACGGGCACGTGCACCTTCCGCCGACCACTGGCGACAACATCGATGTACTGTGGAGACCTCACGCCCCACGTGTTGAGCAATTCGGCGGTACGTCCACCCGGCCTCCCGCATGCCCACTATACGCCCTCGCTCAAAGTCCGTCAACTGCACATACGGTTCACGTCCACGCTGTCGCGGCGTGCTACCAGTGTTAAAGACTGCGATGGAGCTCCGTATGCCACGGCAAACTGGCTGACACTGACGGCGGCGGTGCACAAATGCTGCGCAGCTAGCGCCATTCGACGGCCAACACCGCGGTTCCTGGTGTGTCCGCTGTGCCGTGCGTGTGATCATTGCTTGTACAGCCCTCTCGCAGTGTCCGGAGCAAGTATGGTGGGTCTGACACACCGGTGTCAATGTGTTCTTTTTTCCATTTCCAGGAGTGTATTTCGTTCTCTAGACATGCTTTTATCACTTATTGGAGCCCACTGCTTCCTTAGGTAGAGCAAGGAAAAAACATTCAAAATAGGACTGAAACATTACACACTGCTGGCCTAACTACGCTTGGCGCCACCTCCTTTGTTTGGGAGGGAAAAAAGGAAATACTCATCTACTAGTTCAAGGATTTATTACGATATGGTACTCGTACAATCATGGACTAGTTGCCAAGGAGCTTTGTTTTCATGGAAATCATGTTGAGCCATGTGTGGCTCGCAATGATGCCGTTCATGGCTTCGTATCTTGTAGTAGCGGTAGTGGCGTCTTGCTTCCTTCTTGTGTTAATGGCACCACTTAGTTTGCTAGTATTGTTTGTCCGCGAGTGGCAGCCACTGAGAGGTGGGACTTAGGGAAAGCAGGAAAGGTGTGGACGGGGAAACTAATCAGTTACCGTTCGGTGCACAGAAAACACATCCACTTTATTTTTTAAAAAGCAAAACTCTCAACAATCATTTTAAAGAGTTTACTACACTGGCGGCTGAAAGTCTTATTAGAAGAATTGCAGGTTATTGTCGGCTGAAAACCACAAGCAATGTTACACACAATCAACAGCTGAAGGCCTGATTAAAATAATTCAAAATTATTCGTCGGCTGAAGGCCAGAAGCAGTTTCAAAATACACAACGGCTGAAGGCCTGAATTACATGTGAGGAAGGCAGTTACACATTAACAAATACTAAGATATTTTCTTCTTAACAACCAAAACGGTAACAAGCTATGGTAACGGCTGAAGGCTTTATTAAAAAAAATTGCAAATTATTTGTCGGCTGAAGGCCACAGACAGTGTTACGCACAACCAACAGCTGAAGGCCTAATTAAGAAGATTGAAAATTATTATTATTATCATTGAAAATTAAAAGCCACAAGCAAATTCAGAATACACAAGGGCTGAAGGCCTGAATTACAAATAAGGTGGACAATTGCACTTTAAAAATACTAAAACCCTTTCTAATAATCTTAATAACTTGTAACACGCTGTAGTGATGGCTGAAGGTCTCATTAAAACAGGATTGAAAATTATTTGTCGGCTGAAGGTCACAAGCAATGTTACAAACAATTAACGGCAGAAGGCCTGATTAAGAAAGGATTCGAAATTATTGGGGGCTGAAGGCTACAAGCAATTTTCAGAATACTCGACGGCTGAAGGCCGAAATTACAAGTAAGGAAGACAGTTGCATGTTAAAATACTAAAACCTTTCTAAAACAATCTTAACGAACTGTAACAGGCTATAGTGACGGCTGCAGGCCATATAATGAGAAAATAGAAAATAATTTGTCGGCTGAAGGCCACAAGCAGTGTTACAAACAATTAACGGCTGAAGGCTGGAATTACAAGTGGGGAAGGCAATAACATGTTAAAACATTAGGGTAAATTTTAAACAATTATAACAAATTGTCCAAATAAGACGGAGTGATCCACAGACAGTGCTCCTTGGATCGACCTGAGGAATGTGACTACAGCTGTGTAAGCGGCGAAACAGGCAACCAAGAGTTGTACTCACGTAACAGGATGGCAGTTCACACTAGGGGTAGCTTAAGCGCCGACCGACCGACTAACCAAAACACCTAACGTCCGATTACCGGTACCACGATGGAATATATTTTTGCAAGGGCGAAGAGACGGTCAGCACTACGTCTTCAGAAAAACAGCCAAGGCCAAAGGAAACACTAGAACCAAGGTAGACCTCCAGAAAAACATATGCACAGTACAATTCAAGAGGCTGTCGAACTACACACCGTGTCGGACAGCATCAAAACGACGAGGAAAGGTACACTGCCGGAAATGTACGCTAACCCCCAGGGCAGGTAAATGGAGCGTTAGCGGCCACAAGGCAGAAAATACCGCTGGTTGCACGTCACTAATAACAATAATACTAAACCCAAACTAACATCAAGGAGGAGAAGGCGGCTAGTAGCTTCCGCCAACCAGACAGACGCCACTTGTAGCGGTTGGTCTCACCGACGCTGGGAGCAGTAACACGCAAACAACAGCGAGATCTCAAACAGTGGAGGTTTCAGTACTGGACACGATTCACTAGTGTACTGACCAATCAGTCATGTACTATCATGTTGTTTCTTCATGCGATAGTGCTGTTTAGTTCAATTCACGTGTAGCTTAGTGGAAATTCCATTATTTATGTTTTCACTAGACACGACAAAAATTAATTGTTTTTTGTAAAATCACATGCTTAAATATTTATGTGTACTTTGCAGCGAATAGTTACTGGTACATATCACGGAGCTATACTGTGACGATGCATATCTTCATGTTTCATTTGTCTTATGACCTTTCTATAAATATCCTTATAACTAAATTGTTTACTCGATGTGCAGCCCGTTTCTTCATTTGGTACGTGCTATTTTCGAAGCTCGTAATTCCCTTTTTCTGCGCCCTGACGATGCACTGGTCGCCGAAATAAAAAATACTTAAAACTAACTTAAAACGAATTGCATTACGTAGCTCGGAGGACACTGCTACATTTGATCATTACATCCGTCTGCAGATTTTTCCATAATTTGTTTAAATTCATAGACATTCGTTTATTCTGTTACCCTTTACAATCATTTACCATGCAAAGAGAATTATTTGACATGTCCTATAATATTTTATCGTTTCTTCTTAGCTTACACGTCTCGCATATATCTTCATAATGCTTCCTTTTACTTGTAAATATGTTGTATATAGCTTAGTATTTAATTAAATCTCTGGGTACATATATCAATAGGTTCCTTAGTTCTTAGACAGTTGATGTAATTTCTTAGTATTTCCGTTTACTCTGTATTTAAGTTAGGTAATTGTACATATTGCATTCCTATTTGGTTGCGCCTTCTGCCAGTCTGTTGCGCATTGGCACAGGTCAATGCCTCCTGTTACCAACGTCAGCGCGTATTGTTGAGCCCGCACAGCTGAGCCATTACTTATACCTATACACTTTTACACTTTATCCTAAAATACACTCCAGAAAAAAATTACACTTATAATTATCTTGTGATAGGAAGAAAAATGCTACGTTGCTTCATCATTGTATAATAGCTTTTATGTCTTTGTGACGGTGGAGACCCTTGTCTCTCCCTGTTTCCTCATAGACTAATCTGTACGTTCCAGGGTAAAGTATTTTAGAAATTATATATGGTCCTGAATAGATTAATTGCCATTTATTATTCAGTTTGCCAATTTTACGCGATTTATGGTGCGTCCGTAAGAGGACTCGTTGTCCTTCAGAAACTTGTGTAAGACGTTTCAGTTACTTATTACAAATTTTCTTTCTATACTCGTCTCTGTTTCCGAGTGTAATCATAGCTTGTTTGATTTTGTCTTGTAGAGTCATATATGCAGTTGGTACTTTTGGTATGGGCGACTACCACTCATTCGTTTGTATTGGCCGGAACATTAATTCGTTAGGTGTGAAACCTGTTGAAGAATATGGAAGATTATTGACAATTTCAATGAAACGAGTTACGTATTCTACACATCGGGTGTTTTTGTGGGGGGTATATGTCCTAATAAACTGGTTAAATTCTTTAAAGATTCGTTCCACAGGAGTTGCTTCCGGGTGAAAATAGCTTACTAAAACATGTTTTATGCCCTGTGAGGTCAGAAATTGTTTCAACTTTTGCCCAACGAAATATGAAGCATTGTCAGTTAGTAGTACCTTTGGTTTACCTACTCTTCTGAAATAGTCTTCCTCAATTCTTTTGTAGCTGTTGCATTTTTAATGGCATATATTTTGATATGTTTCTAGAAAATATCGTATAGTGCCACTACGTATCTTACACCTCCTTTACTTCTTGGATATGGACCAGCTATGTCCAGAGATACTATATCTAGAGGGTTTTTGTTAGTACTGGGTGTAGGTCAGTATATTTTGACACATTGGACTGTTTCGATTTTTGACGTATCGCACACTTTTTTAATACCTGTAGGACTCGCCTTCTCAAATTTGGAAAATAACGAAGTGTTGCAATTTTTTCAGTACACTTGCCTACTCCGTAGTGTCCCCATACCTCATGTGTGCGTCTTATATATTCGTCGATATAGTCTTCAGGAATACACACACACCACTGATCAGATTTTTCATGTTTCCTATGAAACAAAACGCCCTTGTACTCCTGATATCATTTACTTACCTTTCCACTTTCATCTTGTTTAAGTTTTTGCATGACTTTACTGCAAGTGCGAACTTGCTGTTGTATGATTTTCATTTGCTTACAAAACTTATGGTAATCAGACTGTTATGTTTACCTTGCATTAATAATATTTTAATTTCTGCATCTTGCTTTGTCAATTCACTAAACTCATCTAAAACTTGTGGTAGCCTAGGCAAGGCATCTGCAATAACATTTTGACTTCCTTTAATATAAATGATCTCGAAATTTAATTCTTGTAAATATAGACACCACCTATCTAATCTATAGTTCAGTAGTTTACACGTTAAAAGAAATGACAGTGACTGATGGTCTCAGTAAACTTTGGTATTCTTACAGCACAAAACATATTCAAACTTTTTAAATGCCCATATTACAGATGAACCTTCCAATTCTGACACAGAGTAAGATCTCTCTGCTTCTGATAATGTTCGACTAACAACACTGATGACTTTGGGTACTTCTTTAGCTTCATCTTCTCGCATCTGGAACAAGCATGTCCCCAGCCCCTGAGATGAGGTGTCTGTGCGTAGACAAAAATCCTTGGACATGTAAGGTGGCTAAGAATGTTTGCATTGACTAATGCCTGCTTAATATTAATAAAATCCTCCTGACACTTATCATCCCATAACCAAGGACTATTTTTTCGTAGCAAGTTGAGTAATGCATCACTGTTCATCAGTTGCTGTGGTACAATTTACGAAAAAAGTATGCTAGTCCTAAATAAGCTTTAAGTTGTTTTTGAAACTGTTAATGTCTCAAGAAACCTTCGTCTGGAAAAAATAGTTGATAGACACGTGGCATTTTCTGTCGTATTTAAGTTGTTATTGTAGTTACCTGTAACTACACATGGTAATTGCTCAGGTGTTGGAGTTGTGGGTACGTTAACATTTCGCGCTCTACAACTGTCAGTGGTACCAACTGTAGGACTCGTGACAATTTGTGGATCAATAACGACAGGCTGTGGTTTGTTCACTGTAGCCTGTGTATTGTTTACTTGCATAATTCGAGATCCGGTAATATTTTCTTCTAAAAGATTGCGGATCCTACCTTCCATGGCTAGTAGGTTAATGTTTACCTTGTTCAGTATTTCATTTTTTTTCTGAACAGCCTTTTCTACTACATGTGTGTATAACTTACAATCGGTTACTAACTTCTCTGCAATGGTATTAATCTTATCCAACGTGCCTGCTTCAGCTTCACTAATGATATCACTTATATTTTCATTGATCTTCTCTCTCTCTCCTCCTTAGCACATGCTGAGTCAACTTTCAGCGATGCTACCATCAAAGTAAGCTCTTCTAGAGCTAGAGGTACACTTTCATAGTCTTTGTTATGTTTGTTAACGGCAGTGGTTACCTTTTTTACTGTCGAACACATCTGGTCCTGCGTGGCTTCAAGTTTTGTGTTCGCTTCCGTGATTTTCTTTATCTGTTGCTCTACTAGATCATGTTCTTTTTTAACGGCGTAATGTTATAGTTAACTTCAGAAAGTACTTCATGCTTTATTTGTTTTTTCATATCATTCAATTTTTCGTCAATTTCAGTACGAAAATGTTTGGCTAAGTCATTGAACTTCTGTGATACCGTGTCTTGCAAATCATTGAATATTTGTTTTTGTTCTTGTTTCGTTGTAGGTAGATCTTGTGTAAGAGTATTTTGTTGTTGTTTTACCGTGTTCGTATATTGTTTCATATAATCGAAATTGGTATTCATATTATCTAATTTCGTGTTTATGTTAGATAATAATTGCCATAGCAGTGCGTCAGTAGTACTACAGTAGTTGCTGTCAGCTGTACTTTCTAAGCTAAAGTTTGTGTTGTAAACAAGCGGTGTTTGTAATTTGTTGTCAAGATTAATTTTTGTATCGCTCTCCAATGCTTCATTCATGAGCGTTATATCGCTCTGGGATATGCGCGAAAAGGCCTCGTCAATAGTAAACATAGTTATTCTGTTGTGGCGCGTCACTATCATTTGTCACACTTGAGACACTTATCTCTGACTTACTTAAACTTCCTGAGGTAGGCATGCATTTTGCCTGAACTTCAATTGTTCGAGCGCGCAATTCTACGCCAGCTTGGCTGATTGCATTTTCGCTAATGTTATCAACAATGGACATATATTTTTCTGCAATGCTGTATGAATATGCAAGAAATAAAAAATTTCACAAAAAATGGATAAATTTCGTATGCTAATTATTACACTTAGTAATTGTGATTTACGCGACGTCAAAGCCTGTTATACGTTTACTATGACACGCAAACTATTGTGTTTTACTGACAACGCGTACGCACTGAAAAATTCCTGTAAATTTTCCACAGTGAAATTCAAGGAAGGGAATAATGAGGAAAAGGTTTCTACCTACATCAAAAGAGGCGCTACCAAGTGTAACTATGCAAGCAACTTGCGTAGCCGTCTTACCTTCGCTGCGCCGAACAAAACAGCTTACTATGGAAAATTTTAAGTAACCTAGGACCAAATCTTATTTCTTTCCAAAACTTCTCCTCAGTTTTTGCCTTTATGCTTTACTCGCTTCCCGTTGTGATTGATGCAAACAGAAGATACAGACAATTAGTTTTTGTGACTAATAACAATGTCATAGAAATTTCTTACTATTACAATAGTTAACAAATCCTACTTACAACCGGTGTCCTGAAGTCGCGGCACTTAGGTTACCAGTTGCATTATAATAAAAAAAAATATATTAAACGAAGTAATGAAGGGAAATTGATTGGTACTTGTCCATTCGCTTGCAATGAAAAGAGAATATTAGTACAATTGCATTATTATGAAATGTTCTGCGTGTACAAAATATGTATTTTACGAAAATATGACCATGGACTTCTTTTCTTCCGTTTCAGTTGTAGATGCAGGCAGTCGACTCCAGGGAACACCAGTGCCTTTCAAGATGATATAAAATATGAAGAAATTCTTCTTAATTTGATTACATTTCACTTTAATAAAAATACTTAATATTGTTATTAAGTCTTCTCTTATTCAGAAACACATATGATATAAAACACTCGTAGACCATCATACTCCGATCTGTACAGCTTAACAGGTCTTATGTGGAACAATAGGGTGTGTAGGTAAGACATCATTCTTTCGTGTGTGTCATTCTCATTATGTTCAATAAAGAATTGTTGAAGAAAACAAAAAGGTGCATTCCTTTCTAACCCTCATATAAGTCTCTCACTCAGAGTACAGTTAACAGAAGAGTAGAGTTCTACCTAGTACACTGATCACGCAGTTGGTATACTAGATCATGCTTTCGTCTTAGTCGATGATCGTGGATTGGGTGGAGGGGCCTGTGTTGGGCCTTAAGTAGGAGAGCCGTTGCGGCGGTGTAGCAAAACGTTCTTGTGCATGGCTACGCCACTGTCGCTCATTAGTCGCAGCGGGTTGCAGCGACTATCGTATCTTGTAGCTGCGTTGCATGGTGCCAACCTTGGTTTGACATCTCGCTCTTCGGACGATTTCGCAAAAACAATGTCGAATATTTTCGCATTAATCTTACTTCTCCACAGAAAGGAGCAAAGTATGCAGTCAAGAATTTTTGACTACTGTCTTCGTGAATTAATGGCTGCTAATGGAAGTTACAATAACAAATTAAACTTATTTCTGGTTGGCAACTTCTATTCACAGATAAATTACTTAATAAGTGCTTCAGCAAGCCTTGGTGCATGGAATGTGGCTATCTGCTGTGTTGTAGGTAACTTATTCAAATCCGATCACCAGTATTTATTTGTTATTTGTGTTTATCATTTCTGGAATTTTCTTGAAATATCTTGTTTTTGTAATGTCTGTGTATTCTGGAATATTCGAAGTCTGTATAAATCCTACTATTATGTAATAATCGAAGTTTCTGTCCATGCAGGAGTCTAGTTCCACCCGGTCTGTACGTTGATACCATTCACTTCTAATTGATGTACCTCACTGTCAACCCAGCGTTCCGGTGTTTAGGGCGTGACATCGTTTGGTGTAGAAGTTGGGTACTTCACAACATCTACATCACTGTGGCTCCAATTAGTAACGCAAGAGCCGTCGCTAACAAGGACAGGAACCAGGATTCAACTAGTACACTGTCCTTGCGCTTCATATATACAGGGTGGAGAAAACTTGCGTCACTAAATTTTTGTATAGGTAGACAACGCACCATTTTTAAACTATGGAAACTTGGCGCCACGCGTACCGATTGGCTGCGGGATTGCCCTGTTGCCGGATGCTCTGGACAACGCAAGACCGCGAATGCTTTGTCTGCAGGAGATCGCGATGTATCCAAGGTAGCGCGCCAGCCTTCCACTCTGGGCGCGAATCCGCTGGGTCCCGAGACATCCAAATGTAGTTTCATTATAACGCATACTGGGAACAAACCTGTCAACAGCTGTTAGTTCGCGTACAGAAAGTCTTTTACAAATTGTGTCGGCCCTGAAAAAGGCTAGTACATTTTTATTTAAAGCAGGTGCTCGAACTGGCGACCCTCTGACGCGACAGAAGCTTGGTACCGTCGAACGGTGTTTTGCCGAACTCTTTCAAAGATTCCAACAGTTGCCCTGATGTGACTAACGGCTTGTTGAAACTGGCGGCATGTTGAATGCGATCCATTAATTCCTCTTCGTTTCTCGGTGGTTCGCGTCCGGGTAGGTGAACTAGAACCTTGAAGTATCCCCACAGGAAAAAGCCCGGTGGCTTGTCTGGTGCACGCGCGGGCCATGTCCTAAGAGCACGTCTGCCAATTATCAGCCGTCGAAGAGTTCATTTAAATATCCGCGCACAGCGAGATTGTTATGTGCCGGCGCTCCATAACGCTGCAACCGTCTGCGTAGCACTGTGTCCAGGAGAACATCTTCTAGCAGGCCGGATAGAGTTTCTTGCAAAAAGTGAAGGTAATTTGCCCCAGTAAGTCGAGGAGTAGACGGACTGGTCCAGTCAGATGGTCACCTACAATGCCTGCTCAAATGTTGAGCGAAAATCGTTCCTGGTGTTCGTGGACGTACATGACGTGAGGATTTACCCTTACCTAGAAATGAACGTTTCGAGTGTTGTAAAGGCCATTTTGAAGGAAGGTGGACTCGTCGGTAAAAGAACGCAAAATCCCCAAGATTGGCAAAGTTTTACAGAAGTTCAAAATATAGCGCGTACTGCAATGCGAGATGCTTTTAATAATTTCCACAACGAAATACTTTCTCGAAATTTGGCAGAAAACCCAAAGAGATTCTGGTCATCCATAAAGCACACCAGTGGCAAGACGCAATCAATACCTTCACTGCGCGATAACAACGATGAAGTCACTGATGACAGTGCCACCAAAGCAGAGTTATTGAACACGGTTTTCCGAAACTCCTTCACCAAAGAAGACGAAGTAAATATTCCTGAATTCCAATCAAGAATAACTGCCAACATGAGAAACATAGAAATAGATATCCTTGGTGTCGCAAAGCAGCTTAAATCACCTTATAAAAGCAAGGCTTCCGGTCCAGATTGTATACCAGTCAGGTTCCTCTCGGAGTATGCTGATAAAATAGCTCCATATTTAGCAATTATATACCACCACTCGCTCACAGAAAAATCCGTACCTGAAGACTGGAAAATTGCTCAAGTTACACCAATACCCAAAAAGGGAAGTAGGAGTAATCGGCTGAATTACAGGCCTATATCACTAAAGTCGATTTGCAGTAGGGTTTTGGAACATATACTGTATTCGAACATTATGAAATACCTCGAAGACTATTTATTGACACAAAGACAGCACGGTTTCAGAAAATATTGTTCTTGTGAAACTCATGAAGTAATAAGTGCTATCGACAGGGGATGTCAAATTGATTCCACATTTTTAGATTTCCAGAAGGCTTTCGATACCGTTCCTCACAAGCGTCTTCTAACCAAACTACGTGCCTACGGAGTATCGCCTCAGTTTTGCCACTGGATTCGTGTTTTCCTGTCAGAAAGGTAATAGTAATCCGTAGTAATAGACGGAAAGTCATCGAGTAAAACAGAAGTAATATCCTGTGTACCCCAAGGAAGTGTTATAGGCCCTCTATTGTTCCTGATCTATATTAATGACATAGGAGACAATCTGAGTAACCGTCTTATGTTGTTTGCAAATCATGCTGTCATTTCCGATCTTGTAAAGTCATCAGATGATGAAAACGACTTGCAAAATGATTTAGATAAGATATCTGTATGGTGCGAAAAAGCCGGCAGCGGTGGTCTCGCGGTTCTGGGCGCGCAGTCCGGAACCGCGCGACTGCTAAGGTCGCAGGTTCGAATCCTGCCTCGGGCATGGATGTGTGTGATGTCCTTAGGTTAGTTAGGTTTAACTAGTTCTAAGTTCTAGGGGACTGATGACCTAAGATGTTAAGTCCCATAGTGCTCAGAGCCATTTTTTTGGTGCGAAAAGTGGCAATTGACTTTGAATAAGGAAAAGTGTGAAGTTATTCACATGAGTACTAAAAGAAATCAGCTAAATTTCGATTACGCGACAAGTCACACAAATCTGAAGCCTGTAAATTCAACTAAATACTTAGGGATTACAATTACAAATAACCTAAATTGGAACGATCACAAAGATAATATTGTGGATAGAGCAAACCAAAGACCGCGATTTATTGGCAGAACACTTAGAAGGTGTAACAGGTCTACTAGAGAGACACCACGCTTGTCTGCTCTATTCTGGAGTATTGCTGAGCGGTGTGGGATCCGCATCAGGCGGGACTGACGGATGACATCGAAAAAGTACAAAGAAGGGCAGCTCGTTTTGTATTATCGCGAAATAGGGAAGACAGTGTCACAGACATGATATGTGTATTGGAGCGGCAATCATTAAAACAAAGGCTTTTTCGTTGCGACGGGATCTTCTTATGAAATTTCAATCACCAGTTTTCTCCTCCAATTGCGAAAACATTCTGTTGGCACCCACCTACATAGGGAGAAATGATCATCACGATAAAATAAGAGAAATCAGGGCTCGAGCAGAAAAATTTAAGTGCTCATTTTTCCCTCGTATCGTTCGAGAGTGGAACGGTACAGAGATAGCTTGAAGGTGGCTCATTGAACCCTCTGTCAGGCACTTTATTGTGAATAGCAGAGTAATCACGTAGATGTAGATGTAGATGTAGATGTAAACAACACAATGGCGGGCAGGTCGGGATCTCGTGCAACACGACACAGAATCTACCGTCAAAACTCTAGCCTGCGTTCATAGTACGCCACAGGATTTAGGTCTTGGACAGGGTGGAAACTAAATGGATGGTGGCCGTCATTCCTCAAAACCTCCCAGACTAACTGATGAGTGACCCTCATGTCGTGTTCAACGGCTCGAGTACTTGTCGTGGCTGGCTCCTCTTCAAATGAAGCATCCCGTCGTGTTCGAGATCTCCCAGCATCACCATGATACCGCGCTAACGAACCTATTTCGTCGAGTCGCCGGTGAATTGCTGTAAACGTCTGCGGATGTGGGTGGCGTCTTGCTGGGTACCGTTCCTCATACAACCATCGAGCTTCATGCGCATTATCGTTGGCTACTCCATAAACAAAAACCATGTCTCGTTGTTCTTCAAACAAATACTGTGTGAATAAATCGCAGGTGACGTGTGTGTGGTCCGAAGTGAAGCTTACGTGTGAATGCCTCTGACGTGAGGTGGAGACAAACAGCATGACTTATTCGACACGTGTGCATATCACGTTGGAGCAGTGACGGGGCGAGGGACATTTGTATCTTGAACCGACCACCATAGCGCTGCCCATCAAACCAAAAATGGCAACAGGGCGATTACACGGTCAATCGGTGCGCGTGGCGCCAAGTTTCCATAGTTTAAAAACGGTGAGTTGTCGATCTGAGGAACATTAGTAATTTTGGTTCCACCTGGTATCAGGTATCCAGGGTTGAAATTTCGTGTCACAATTTTTCTTCACCCTGTATGTTGAGAAGAGAGAGAGATTCCAAAAGGGCAGTAAGACAGCTGCACATCTGACTTCCGTCAATGATTTCCGGAGACACCGGTCAGGACCTAGCTAAACAGCTGAAGGGATGCAACTGGCTCTGGCTCTGAGCACTATGGGACTCAACTGCTGAGGTCATTAGTCCCCTAGAACTTAGAACTAGTTAAACCTAACTAACCTAAGGACATCACAAACATCCATTCCCGAGGCAGGATTCGAACCTGCGACCGTTGCGGTCTTGCGGTTCCAGACTGCAGCGCCTTTAACCGCACGGCCACTTCGGCCGGCGGATGCAACTGAGTTGACAAATACAACATGTGGGATGACAAGGTGTGTTTGGCAAATGTGTACTATTACTTAGACAGCGTAGCCCAACAATGATTATAGAAGGAGTAATCTCAATAGTTGGGACAAATGTCAGGCTGAACTGTAGAAAACGTTTGGCGACAATCAGCCGAAAGTCCGCTTAGAGAAAAAACGGCTGAAGAACTTGGCCCAACGTCATAGGAAACCACACAGTCATATATACTGAATTGTTCAGCCCTAAGCAACATCGTGTCACAGAAGCTGACTAAATCTCCCACTCTGAAAGTTTGTTACATTATGAGTAGTGGCAGTTTTCTTTGTGATATTTGCGACAGTACATATTTTTCCTGAGAACTTGTACACACATCAAAAACAGTTTTGCATCACCCCAGTTCCCAGAATTCCTGAAGACAGGCGTTGACTGTGGATATTGTATCACAGACGCAGTGCCTTTGACTGTTCAGCGATGTCACTAAACCCGTCAAAAGATGTAAACAACCATGCATAAACAGCGTCTATTAGACGGAGGGGGTCCGAAAGCCGATCCAAGCATTCCACCAGGAAGGAGGTACAAGGCCCGTGTTGTATGTAGTTCAACCACGTATAGAAGGTCAATACCGCGGTTCGATCGCGTCCGCATTGTTACTTTGTGCCAGAAGGGCTCTCAACAAGGGAAGTGTTCAGGCATCTCGAAGTTAACCAAAGCGATCTTGTTCGGACATGGAGGAGATACAGAGAGACAGGAACTGTCGATGACATGCCTCTCTCAGGCCGCCCAAGGGCTACTATTGCAGTGGATGGCTCGCAGGAACCCTGACAGCAACACCACCATGTTAAATAACGCTTTTCGTGCAGCCACAGGACGTCGTTTTACGACTCAAACTGTGCGCAATAGGCTGCATGATGCGCAACTTAACGCCCGACGTCCATGGCGAAGTCCATCTTTGCAACCACGACACCATGCAGCGCGGCACAGACGGCCCCAACATCATGCCGAATGGACCATCCAGGATTGACATCACGTTCTCTTCACCGATTGGCTTCAACCAGACAATCTTCGGAGACGTGAGTGAAGGCAACCCTATCATGCTGAACGCCTTGGACACACTGTCCAGCGACTGCAGCAAAGTGGAGGGTCCCTGCAGTTCTGGGGTCGCATTATGTGTGGCCGACGTACGCCGCTGGTGGTCATGGAAGGCGCCGTAACAGCTGTACGATAAGTGAATGCCATCCTCCGACCGATAGTGTAAGCATATCGGCAGCATATTGGCGAGGCATTCGTCTTCATGGAAGACAATTTGCGCCCCCATCGTGCACATCTTGTGAGTGACTTCCTTCAGGATAACGACATCGCTCCATTAGAGTGGCTAGCATGTCCTCTAAAAATGAATCGTGTCGAACATACCTGGGATAGATTGAAAAGGGCTGTTTATGGACAGGAAACTACACCGAATCGCTGTTGAGTAGGACAACCTGGACCATCCGTGCCTTGATGAACTTGTGGATAGTATACCACGAAGAATACAGGCATGCATCAATGCAAGAGGGCGTGCTACTGGGTATTAGAGGTATCGGTGTGTACAGCAATCTGGACCGCAACCTCTGAATGTCTCGATGTATGGTGGTACAACATGCAATGTGTGGTTTTCATGAGCAATAAAAAGGGCTGAAATGATTCATATGTTGATCTATATTCCAATTTTCTGTACAGGTTCCAGAACTCTCGGAACTGAGATGGTGCAAAACTTTTTTTGATGTGTGTATAAAAACAGACACTTCGGATTGTAAAGTTTCTGTTGTTGTCAAGCAGCCAGTCCACGTGGTCAAGATTGTGGTGTCGAGTGCTGACCGAAGTAGATGTGTGTAGCTGGTATGGAGGCCTGTTTTCGGAGTGCAGTTGTTGCACCATGGGACATATTACAGAAGCGTTTTTCAGTGAACTACAATTGCATTGCATCAGCCTCCTTATCCACTGCTGTACAGGTACGCCAAATTATTATTAGGGCCAGAATTAAATATTATTTCATGCACTAAGTGCCCACTGATTGCCTATTTAGATTACATTTAATGAAACAATAATTGGTGTGAAATGGATTCTGATATTATTTAGTGCAGTGTCTCCGTATTTTGCACTGGCAATCTAAATATTTGTATTACGTATAAAGTTTATACAGTAAAATAGGTATCGTATGTAATATGACAGATGTATTGTATTCGGAAGTATTGCATGTAATGTAGGTAATAATGCACGTACCTTGGTTAATCATAGAAGCTTCATATGTAGTACAAGTAATGGTTATGTGCAGACACTAAGGTGCATAAAATTACATCGAGTACACAGTCAAATTAAAGTCTAAAGGCTTCACTGGGGTCCAAAACAAAAATTCTCTTTCGGTAAGTTAGCGCAGCTGAAAAGTTACAATGGATATTACAGTCTGTTTTCAAAAGCTACACTTGGCTACCTTGCCAGAATACAATATTGCGGGAGGCTTTTGATTCAGCAGTTGGATGAAGGATTTGATTTCCGACTGCAATTACTACCAGGTGGTTATAATTAAACTGCTACAGAAGAATGCTGAAGATTAGATGGGTAGATCACATAACTAATGAGGAGGTACTGAATAGGATTGGGGAGAAGAGGAGTTTGTGGCACAACTTGACCAGAAGAAGGGATCGGTTGGTAGGACATGTTCTGAGGCATCAAGGGATCACCAATTTAGTATTGGAGGGTAAAAATCATAGAGAGAGACCAAGAGATGAGTACACTAAGCAGATTCAGAAGGACGTAGGTTGCAGTAAGTACTGGGAGATGAAGAAGCTTGCACAGGATAGAGTAGCATGGAGAGCTGCATCAAACCAGTCTCAGGACTGAAGACCACAACAACAACTACAACCTTATAACATGGAAACTAACTATCGTACGAGTAACAAACTTGGCAGCATTAATGTCCAGAGTATGGGGTGCATCATTTCCATGTGTCACAGCGCAACCGTCCAGTTCCAACCATGGCCACCAGGTGCCGTGATCAGTCATCGTGATTCATAGTCTCACACACCTGACCAGTCGCAGTGCACTTGTTGACGTGCCAGCATGATCCTGGACAAAAGGAGCAGGGCAGTATTGATGAAGTCCTATTATCAAAACAACAGTAATGCTGCAGCTGCACTTGGAGAATATCACCGGCTGAAAGGTTTGCGGATGAGTCCTCTTTCTCCACCTGCTTTGCCGAGCATGAAGAAGTTCGAATCAACTGGAGAACTGGGCGTCGCTCAGGGAAGAGGCCGACGGCCGGTTGCACTACAAGTGGACGATGAAATTGCTGTTGCTATGGCAGACAAGGCTGCGCACAATTCCCGATCGTCAGGCAGTGCGCGTGCTGTGTCACGACAGTTGAACATCCCGTGGTCCACTGTACGGAGGGTGTTTCGAACGACTCGCAAATGGTATCGATATCGTACAGCAGCTTGCACCACAGAACGCACAACGATATGTTGACTTCGCTCTCCACTTTCTCGCAAGCTCCTTTTTGTTCTGACGGGTGACTAGAACACACAGAATTCCCGAGTGTGGGGACCTTCACCTCCTGTAACTGCACATGAAGTTTCTCTGTATGGTCAACGTGTCATATTATGGTGAGGCTTCACAGCTACGTTCATCATTGGCCCATTTTTTCTTTAACAGGTTGGCGCTCAAGGACCAAAGACGTGCATTGTGACTGGCCAGCGTTACTGCGATATGTTTCGCCAGCAAGTCATACCCGCCCGATACGCGAGAGATCCATTGAACTCAACAGTTTTCATACAAGATTGGGCCCCACATCACATAACTCGTGTTCAACTGCTTCTCCGAAACACGTTTGGAAACGATCGAATTATCAGCCGATCGTTTCCAAATGCTTGGCCTGCGCGATCACCTGATCTCACTCCCTCTAATTTCTGGTTGTGGGGCTACTTGAAGGACAGGGTTTACCAGGGGAACATTCACACATGTACTGATCTGAAGCGCAGCCAACATACCTATGGATATGCTTCGATCTGCTGTGCAGAATGCAACCCTGCTCTTTCAGACTCTTGTGGACACTGATGGGCGCCATATCGAGCCTCTTTTGTAGCAGTAATGATACGTTAAGTAGTGGTACGATGTACATATCAGCACATTAAAAGTGTTTCAGTTGAACTGATTCTGCATTATTTCTCTTCCATATGTTCTTGACGTTAATGCTATCAAATCTGGTACTCGTACGGTAATAAGTTTCCGTGTTATAGCGTTAGACAGGGAAAGTTTTGTTAAGAGCACCCGGTATTTGTGTAACTTGATATTTTACCCATATATTTTATTACTTTTGAAGTAAGCACATATGTGACTGCACGCTGCATAGCATTACAAGTGACCAGAAAAGTTTTGTGTGACGATACTCGTATAGTATACATTTTCTAGTGACATTGTTTAGTTGACTGCACACAACAATCTTTTTGTACAGATTAGTGATATTTTTCTGCTGGGTAATATGCTCTATGAGGATCACTGGAAAATACTGTGAGATGTGTGATGAAAAGCACGCAGATTTCCGAATTTTTGTTGGAATGTATGACACAATTTATGGAGAATAATACTATAGTACATAGCCAACAAGGTTACTGAGTAATTTTCTGAAGCGACATGCAGTGTGTAGGATAGTCATCTGATTGGGAAGCGTTTTTCTGCATTTGATGTATTATTTCTATTTTCTGCTTATTTAGAGTAAGTGGACGACTTCATTAGGTAATATTTTAAATTCGAATAAAAATTTATCTTTCCACTGAGTATTATTGTCGGCTTGTTGTGTTGTACAGTTAGACAGTGATTTGTGGTGGATGTTAAAACTGAATATTCACTCTTATGTTACTGAACTGCAAGTATTTCTCTTTTTTGATATACATACAACGGCATAAATTTGCATTTTGTTTAAGATTTTATATTGGGATAGAGAAATTGATAACTTATCTCTCTACTCTCGTTGATTCCTGGATTTATTGTGAGCACTGTATGAGGAATTTTTTCTGTGAGGCTACAGAGTCATAGATGGAAGGGATTCGGCCAGTGTATAGCTCTCTGAAATGTACTCTTGACATATGGGTGGTGAAGAGGGGAGACTACTATTTAGCGCTAATTGTAGCTGACGAGATGCTAAGAATGTGGGATCCACAAGGAAGGTGAACCGTTTGTCGAAGACAGGAAGGAGATTGTGAGAAGTAGAGAGCGGCTTCAGGGGTCGAGTAAAGAAATCACTGGAGTAGCTCAGACAGTGATACTGACGCTGAAATACAGCAGATACTAGATCCATTTAACAGTACAACAAAATCAAGAATAGTTACTAGTGAAGGGCTAGTTAAACGGAGTAATCGAAAGCAAGAAGAGAGTAATAAAAGTAAGGAAGAAAAGGTTAATAGGACGCAGGAAGATAATATTATTATTAATGAGAATAAAGTGTGTAATACAGAGAAGGGAAACTGTGGACAAGGATTTCAATGCACTAGATGAGAGTATAAAATAATGGAGTGAAACATTATTGATTTTACTGAGAAGTTAGGAAACAGAAAAGCCTTGAAAATAGTGAAACAGTGTCTAACTCTGGGAATACTGAGTACAGTTGTCAGATAGTAACCATAAATAAATTCGAAATCACTCTATTAGAGACTGAAAATGTTGTTACACTGATAGGCCAAGATGTGACCATTCAGCATAGTCATCAGCTAATGAGCATAAACAAATTATAAACTTCTCCAGTGAAAAGGCTGATACAGTAATAATAGGTCAGGAAGTTGTACGTTCCGACAATACTGAGTATACAGTTATATATACGAAGGTGAGTCAAATGAAAACCTTAAATTTGTAATAAGAAATCGAAATTTCGCGCCGGTATCCTGTAAGTTGGTAAGCATGCTACAAACAGCGTGCAGAATGGCCTGTAGGTGGCAGCATAGTGCAGATGCACACATACCGTCGCAGTATCAGTATAAAGATGGCCGCCCCACTTGCGGCTTACACCAGGGAAGAACAGCGTTCTGTTATTCGGTTTTTGCATAGTGAAGGTTTGAAACCTATTGAAATTCATCGACGAATGGAGGTTCAGTACGGTGATGCATGTTTGTCACAGCAGCAAGTCTACGAATAGAGTAGCAAGTTCGTAAATGGTGTGACTTCAGTGGAAGGTGCTCCTCGTTCAGGTCAGGCACAACGAGTTGTGACTCCACAGACATTGCAGAAGTTGAAGCCATAGTGAAGGAAAACCGCCGAGTGACACTGAATGACATTGCAGCATGTTTACAGATTAGTCATGGGTCAGCACACCACATTGTGCATGATGTGCTCCAATTTCACAAAGTGTCTGCAAGATAGGTGCCACGGCATCTGACTCCTGAAAAGAAAGAACGATGTGTTGATGCTTGTGAAGAACTTCTTCGGCGCTTTGAACGAGAAGTTGATGGCTTCCTTGCAAGAATCGTTACTAGGTACGAAACCTGGGTTCACTTCCACCAACTGGAAACGAAGAGAGCGAGCAAGGAATTGCGCCATTCCTCATCACCAAAACCAAAGAAGTTTCGAACAGAACCATCAGCAGGGAAGGTTATCCTGACTCTCTTTTGGGACGAAAAGGGCTTCATTCTGGAGCATTACTTGCCTAGAGGGACCACTGTCACCAGTGCATCATACACAGATGTCCTAAAAAATCATCTGCGGCCTGCAATCAAATCAAAGCGATGTGGATTGCTGTCAGCAGGTGTCCTTTTGCAACATGACAATGCAAGGCCCCACACTGCCCGTACAACAGTTGCAACAATCACAGACCTGCATTTTCAGTGTTTCCTCATCCACCATACTCACCAGACCTTGCCGCAAGTGATTTTCATATATTTGTACCTCTCAAAGGAAGGAAAGAAGTTCCGTTCTGATGAAGAGGTACGCCACGCGGTGCGTGATTGGTTGCGCGGACTACCAAAAGAATTTTTTTTAAAAGGAATTTATGCAGTTTGTAAGCGCTGGAGGACTTGCATTGAGTGTGGGGGAGATTATGTTGAAAAGTGATACTGCTTTGTACCACTTCTGCACAATAAACAATATTTAAAAATATATTTAAGGTTTTTATTTGACTCACCCTCATACACACACACACACACACACACACACACGAGGTCTTGAAAACAGATATTATTTCTTTATAATCTTGATCCACATACTATTTGAAAAGCTATTTAGAAATGAGAATGTTCCTTTCCACATTATTTTGGTCTTTATCTGAAATTAAGCTTCAAAGAAGGTAAGATGTGGTCCAGCAGTGATTTGTTTGGGAAGACTGACCACAGATCACACTTCTGTTGCACAGCGGTTTAAGGCATAGATGATTTATTTATTTATTTATTTATTTTGCTATTATAAAATGGTATTTCATTTAAGCATTAAGACAGTACTAGATTAGGACAAAGAACACGCACATGTGACTGACTTCCCTCTGCAATGATGACTTTTTGTTACTAATTGTGTGCACAATCAGTAACTACCAAAACCATGGTATTCTCGATTCTTTTCTTCCCTAAGCATAAGTTGAACATCTGTTGTCGTTTGATATATCGTTGTAGTTATATGTAATGAGTAGAGCAGGACCCTGAAGGTAATTAATTATAATACACTATTGTTCCTTGTATTTATTCATAATAATTGAAAATCCTATAAACGACATTGAAACGAATACTGGCAATACAATAAGAAACACTTTATTACACGTAGACACTATGTTCATGTCGTTTTATACCTTGACAAGGTAATAGGGGATTTAAATGTATATAATTTTATAGGTATTATAAATCTCTATGTTTCATTTATTGATATGTAATATTCTCTGTATATCAAACAGTGTACATTTGTTCAGTTAGTATTCCGTTATAGCTTTTAGAATTTATGTATTTAACAAAGTTTCTAATTTCCATTGATTTGTATTGCATGTATTCTGGGCAAACATGGGACATACTCAATTCTGGAAAGATGTACATACACATATTACCTTGAGAGGAGCTCTTGTAAGGATGCTACAAATATTGTCACTTGATGTCCAGTTTTGCTTTATTTAATGAAGGATCAGAGAATATTAGCAAGGGCATTATGTCAAGCGCCCCCATTATGTAAACACTAACACAATGTTGGTTCACCACTTTGTCTCAGCGCCTGTCCTTCCAACAAAAATGAATCAGTTGAAGTGCAGGTGGCTATCTATGATGAAAGAACCAACATTACCGTTATTTTGTCAATAAAGACCCTTCGGGTTGTCAGTATAGGAACCAACTCAAGCTTTTGTCCTCCATGAGCCTGCCCTTACCAACTGAGCCGTGCATGGCTCGCCGTCCCACCATTTGGTATTTTACACCCTGTTTTAACGTTGATTTAAATTACTGGCGTTACTGAGTTGCTGTTGTGCCTGACCGTCATCGACTCTAGTAGCGCGTATCGATATATCCTCTCTGATAGGATACTTGCTCGGCTGCTATTACTTCCCGGTTGTCATCTGTCGTGGAGTCAGTGGCAACGTGCGAGGAGGAGAGTTCACGGCGGCAGTTCAGGGCGCTGGCAGTCAGTTGCAACGCATCTGGAGCGCAGCCCGGGCCAGCCAGTCGCCGGCTTGTAGCAACAGTGAGCCCTGCAGGGACATCGCCCGCCCGACTGTTGCCGCCACGCATCACTTACGCCGGGCCTGTCTTTTGGTGAATTGTTGGTCGGTCGGTTGGTCCGAGGACATCTCCGTGCGGCGTAGTCGGCTGGGCCGCTGGCGGTCTCTGCGCAGTGTCGGAGTCTGTCTGGAGCTGTCCGATCGGCACGAGCAACGTCGCTTGCGGATCCAGGACGTGAAGGTTGAGTGGTTTTGAGCATTACGTTGTTGGTTCCGTCGTTGCTGTTGTGGAGGTTTACCTGTCACCAACGAGTGAAATGTTGGAGATAGCCGCCATCAGGTGGAATTGATCAAATTAATTTATCCGTAGTAAAGTGCACCAGCGGAATTTTCTGCCTACTGGCCGTTATTGTTCTGTTTACCTGCCCTGGCCGCTAACGTAGTTTTTAGGCAGTGTCTTTTCCTCACCTATTGTTGCTGCCCAACGTGGTGTGTGGTTTTGGTAGCTCAGTTCACATATGCGTTTGTTTGGAGATAGTGGTACTTCTATTTTTTTGGGGGGGGGGGGGGGCTGAATTCTCGTGTACTCCACCGTGGCAAGCAAGCGGTTGGTCGGTCGGTCCGTGACTGTCCTTGGTTGGGTTCGCACGAATGAAGTGTAGTTGGACTCGCCACCTGTCTCGCCTAAGTGAACGAGGGCAGACCGATCCACCGGAGACTCCTGAGTGCCGTTCTCTTTATTATCCTTTTGTCAGTGTTAATGTTGTTGTAATTTAACTGTGTTTTATATTTTTAATTTGGTAAGGTTAGTTGTGGGCCTTCAGCCCTGGAAACATGTTCTCAGAGTTTCCTTAAAGTCCAAACATTATCGCCTTCTGCTCTTGAGAGGTTATTGTAATTTCCTCTGAACTATTTTACAAGGTATTGTGAGCCTTCCGCCGTGTTGGAAAACGAAATTTTTAAACTTAATGTTTTGTTTTACCGATTATTGAAACATATATTTTCTTAATTTGTAGAATTAACGTTGCGGCCTTCAGCCATCTTATTGCGTTTATCTCTTTCTGTGCACCTTGTGGGCCATCAGCCTTGTTAGCATCTTAAAACATTCTTGCCTTCTGCCTCCAGTAGTCATCATAATACACTCCTGGAAATTGAAATAAGAACACCGTGAATTCATTGTCTCAGGAAGGGGAAACTTTATTGTCACATTCCTGGGGTCAGATACATCACATGATCACACTGACAGAACCACAGGCACATAGACACAGGCAACAGAGCATGCATAATGTCGGCACTAGTACAGTGTATATCCACCTTTCGCAGCAATGCAGGCTGCTATTCTCCCATGGAGACGATCGTAAAGATGCTGGATGTAGTCCTGTGGAATGGCCTGCCATGCCATTACCACCTAGCGCCTCAGTTGGACCAGCGTTCGTGCTGGACGTGCAGACCGCGTGAGACGACGCTTCATCCAGTCCCAAACATGCTCAATGGGGGGCAGATCCGGATATCTTGCTGGCCAGGGTAGTTGACTTACACCTTCTAGAGCACGTTGGGTGGCACGGGATACATGCGGACGTGCATTGTCCTGTTGGAACAGCAAGTTCCCTTGCCGGTCTAGGAATGGTAGAACGATGGGTTCGATGACGGTTTGGATGTACCGTGCACTATTCAGTGTCCCCTTGACGATCACCAGTGGTGTACGGCCAGTGTAGGAGATCGCTCCCCACACCATGATGCCGGGTGTTGGCCCTGTGTGCCTCGGTCGTATGCAGTCCTGATTGTGGCGCTCACCTGCACGGCGCCAAACACGCATACGACCATCATTGGCACCAAGGCAGAAGCGACTCTCATCGCTGAAGACGACACGTCTCCATTCGTCCCTCCATTCACGCCTGTCACGACACCGCTGGAGGCGGGCTGCACGATGTTGGGGCGTGAGCGGAAGACGGCCTAACGGTGTGCGGGACCGTAGCCCAGCTTCATGGAGACGGTTGCGAATGGTCCTCGCCGATACCCCAGGAGCAACAGTGTCCCTAATTTGCTGGGAAGTGGCGGTGCGGTCCCCTACGGCACTGCGTAGGATCCTACGGTCTTGGCGTGCATCCGTGCGTCGCTGCGGTCCGGTCCCAGGTCGACGGGCACGTGCACCTTCCGCCGACCACTGGCGACAACATCGATGTACTGTGGAGACCTCACGCCCCACGTGTTGAGCAATTCGGCGGTACGTCCACCCGGCCTCCCGCATGCCCACTATACGCCCTCGCTCAAAGTCCGTCAACTGCACATACGGTTCACGTCCACGCTGTCGCGGCATGCTACCAGTGTTAAAGACTGCGATGGAGCTCCGTATGCCACGGCAAACTGGCTGACACTGACGGCGGCGGTGCACAAATGCTGCGCAGCTAGCGCCATTCGACGGCCAACACCGCGGTTCCTGGTGTGTCCGCTGTGCCGTGCGTGTGATCATTGCTTGTACAGCCCTCTCGCAGTGTCCGGAGCAAGTATGGTGGGTCTGACACACCAGTGTCAATGTGTTCTTTTTTCCATTTCCAGGAGTGCATATTGGAATTTGGAAGATTTAATCCGGCGGCCTTCAGCCGCTCCGCATGCTGATCTCATATTGGTATACGATTTATCTTATTAGTAAATTTAACTGTGTCATGTCCTTTTAAAATTGAACTTGCTCTAAAGCATCTGTCTGGAGTCCTTCAGTGGCGAAGCAAATTTAATTCTTTCAAAAGTTTATTTCTGAACTAAATGATAATAAATTAAAATTGTGAAATGAATCCGACCGCAACAACCTTGGCCCTCTCCATAATCCTAAATACCTGTTAGCCATGCGTGATTTAGCGGGCGTTTCACCAACACTTATTATTTCATAGGGGTATTCGGGTTGTCAGTGCAGAAGCTGATTACTTCACTGTGCTCCCTGAGTCTGCCCTTAACCCACAAATATGTACCATTCTGATATATGGATCAACCAATAGTGTGTCCTTCATAAAGTGTTCTGCGTGTAACATTTGTCGCCAATTTAACATTTACACCTTCCAGTGCATTACGTTGTACTAGATATTCTCTCCTTCATTTAGTAAGACAATTTACACGTTTTTGAAAGACCTTCATTATTTTACTGACAGCATGTTGGTAATAGATGTAAATCATTCAGCTTGTTTCTTTGCTCAAAATGTCCTATTTCTTATTGTTCTGTATAGTATGTAATTGTTTTGCACTTACGAGAATGTATGCACTGAACAATGTTCTGTAGATTGTTTACCGTTGGTCTGTTAAGTTGCTCATAAACGTAACATTTTTAGTTACATTTTCGGTTACTAATAACTTCATAGATATTTAGCTGTCCACATTACATTAATACCATTCATTAATTACGTTTTGTATGTTTACTGTTCCAGTAAACAATGATTTTTTATTCCGTTTTGTGCTTTTGGTACTTTTCTCACATATTCATACATCATTACTCTTAATATCATAATTTTGAAAGAATTTCTTAAATATTCCATGCCGCATTCTTATTTGATGTGGACGGGAGGAGGGGGGCGGGGTGTCGTGACGAAAGCTTGTTAAATTTGAGAAGTGTCAGTGTTGCTTGTGCTACTTGCCACAGTAAACACTCTTCCTGAGTATGTCTGTAAAGGAAGCTCTCTTGATTCAAAAGTTTCTACAGTTGTCAGGTAGTCAGTCCATGAGGGCAAGACTTTGGTGTCATGTGTTGGCTGAAGTATATCTGTGTTGTTGGTGTAGAGGCCTGTTTTCAGAATGCAGTCGCCGCAGTTTCGTACATACTAAGGGCAGAAAGTACACTCCTGGAAATGGAAAAAAGAACACATTGACACCGGTGTGTCAGACCCACCATACTTGCTCCGGACACTGCGAGAGGGCTGTACAAGCAATGATCACACGCACGGCACAGCGGACACACCAGGAACCGCGGTGTTGGCCGTCGAATGGCGCTAGCTGCGCAGCATTTGTGCACCGCCGCCGTCAGTGTCAGCCAGTTTGCCGTGGCATACGGAGCTCCATCGCAGTCTTTAACACTGGTAGCATGCCGCGACAGCGTGGACGTGAACCGTATGTGCAGTTGACGGACTTTGAGCGAGGGCGTATAGTGGGCATGCGGGAGGCCGGGTGGACGTACCGCCGAATTGCTCAACACGTGGGGCGTGAGGTCTCCACAGTACATCGATGTTGTCGCCAGTGGTCGGCGGAAGGTGCACGTGCCCGTCGACCTGGGACCGGACCGCAGCGACGCACGGATGCACGCCAAGACCGTAGGATCCTACGCAGTGCCGTAGGGGACCGCACCGCCACTTCCCAGCAAATTAGGGACACTGTTGCTCCTGGGGTATCGGCGAGGACCATTCGCAACCGTCTCCATGAAGCTGGGCTACGGTCCCGCACACCGTTAGGCCGTCTTCCGCTCACGCCCCAACATCGTGCAGCCCGCCTCCAGTGGTGTCGCGACAGGCGTGAATGGAGGGACGAATGGAGACGTGTCGTCTTCAGCAATGAGAGTCGCTTCTGCCTTGGTGCCAATGATGGTCGTATGCGTGTTTGGCGCCGTGCAGGTGAGCGCCACAATCAGGACTGCATACGACCGAGGCACACAGGGCCAACACCCGGCATCATGGTGTGGGGAGCGATCTCCTACACTGGCCGTACACCACTGGTGATCGTCGAGGGGACACTGAATAGTGCACGGTACATCCAAACCGTCATCGAACCCATCGTTCTACCATTCCTAGACCGGCAAGGGAACTTGCTGTTCCAACAGGACAATGCACGTCCGCATGTATCCCGTGCCACCCAACGTGCTCTAGAAGGTGTAAGTCAACTACCCTGGCCAGCAAGATCTCCGGATCTGTCCCCCATTGAGCATGTTTGGGACTGGATGAAGCGTCGTCTCACGCGGTCTGCACGTCCAGCACGAACGCTGGTCCAACTGAGGCGCCAGGGGGAAATGGCATGGCAAGCCGTTCCACAGGACTACATCCAGCATCTCTACGATCGTCTCCATGGGAGAATAGCAGCCTGCATTGCTGCGAAAGGTGGATATACACTGTACTAGTGCCGACATTATGCATGCTCTGTTGCCTGTGTCTATGTGCCTGTGGTTCTGTCAGTGTGATCATGTGATGTATCTGACCCCAGGAATGTGTCAATAAAGTTTCCCCTTCCTGGGACAATGAATTCATGGTGTTCTTATTTCAATTTCCAGGAGTGTATTTTAAAATGAAGATATTAAATTACTTTTATTGGTAAATATGGTGGTCTGAATTATGCTTTGTGTGAATATAAAAGTGTTTTGAACCAAATCGTTATTGAAAGGTTCCAAGTGGAAGTTTTAAATGGCACCTTGCAGAGTAAGACACGCTTGCAGAGTGTGACTTCTCTTGATTGCATTCGTAGGTCTACTAATATTTTTCCTTGTTTATTTGCACTTTCAGCCATTAGCTATACTGTTCGTTGTCTTGCAATTACTTTTTCCTTATAGTAATGACGGAGAAAGAGTTTTTTGTTTCTGGACAAAATGCCAAGACTAATCTCCAAAATTAACAAGGAAAAGTCTAAAGTATCTGGAAAAAAGAAAAGGGTGAATACAGTGACAATAGAATCAGGTTTGAGTATGGCAGCCATACTATTTGAAAGTAGTTAACCCTAAGGAAAATCTGATTTGCCATTACGAACTTTGCGAGCTCCCCTACAAAAATTCCGAAATATAGTTCTTTGCTGCATGCTGCTTGGAAATCAGTGACACAGTAATCTATGAGGTATCCATTAAAACAATCTCGGAATTTAAATGACAGATGCATAGTAGGAATGTATTCAGGTGCAATAAGACTTAAATTCAGTTTCTCGCAACTTCTTTTTTTAAGCATAATCTGCTTTTCTCTGAAACCATTTATCAGGGAGCAGTGAAATTCTAACAGTTTTCTTTGGTCAAGCGCATGAAGTGACATTTTTTAGTTTCTAGCTATACTATAAAGGATCCTGTGACATTTTTTGTTTTAAAAACGGGTGACTATTCAAACATCTTCCGAAATTAGTTGTTGTATACTAGTTTAAAAAAACTGGCATATTTTTAGCAAATTATGTAAATGTATGTGAAAAAAACTTACAGTCTTCTTCTGTCAATACTTCCTCTGAAGAGGGACATTGGAAACGGTCAATGTAACACGCCAGAGACACGAAGTACCTCCTCCCCTTAAAGAAGCATGTTACAGCGAAATGCAGTTCCGTTGCAATCATCTGCTTACCCGTTGTCGAACACGTAAGCAAATATAAATATTCTCTGGGGCTATTAAAAAATAGTGATTACCTATTCATATTCCATTCAGTAAAACAATAATTGGTTGGGAATACATTCTGATATTACTTAGTTCAGTGGTCGTATAAGTACTTTGTATTAGAAAACTAAATATTGAGATAGTGTATAAAGTTTATATGGTAATACAATTATCACAAGTAATAGGTCGAATACTTTTATTTTTTCAGGTAATGTGTGTAGCAACGTACATAGGTAAGTTAAAGATAGAAGCTTCATATGCCGTACAAGTAACTGTTACATACACATACTAGATTGCATCAAATTATACCATGTACACAATCATGTTAAAGCATAAAAAATTCACTGATGTGCAAAAGTAAAATCTCTCGTTTGGAAAGTTAGCACGGATGAAAAGTTACTCAGTACTAAAGTCACTGTCGGAAAGTTACAGCTTGAGGAAAAGAATCGCAGGATGCATGTACCAAACTCTTCTGCTAAAGGATGTTCCAGCAGCAGAAGAATTCATTAAGTAGTTACAGCGAATTGAGGAAATGCAACGTATAATTGAACGAACGAAGTCCAAAATGTGGTTGCTGCGCCAGTTGTGGAAGACCACTATGAGCTTGTTTTTCTCACATGCTAAATACTAAAGAAGAAATGCAACAGTGAATGGTAGCAAGATACGTCGGACCAGTTGCGCAAGCTTTAGCAGCCATGAATGCCGACCTCGAACGTCAGGCGGCAATGGAAAATATTAATGAAGAGGTCTATCGACCTTTGGTACCAATATAGTTGAACCCGTCACGACGAAGGGATTCAGTCAACTCTCAAACGATTAACCATCAGCCTGCCGAAAATAATATAACCAACTCTTACGTCAAGTACAGCACCCCCATAGAAAAACGGACATTTAGAGGACGGAGAACACGTGTTTTCATTGTTGGCATTTTCACTTTAGGCACGCTGGATACATTGTATGCTATTGCAGAGGGAAAAGGTGAGTCTGCGACCACTATGATGCTGCAAGTTGTTAAACATTACAACGAATCATTTCACACCACTGAACAGCAGACGATTATATTAGATATGTGGGATGAAGCCAATCGCTGTACACTGGATGAGGCCGCTCGGCGACAGGCAGTAGCCGTTCCTCGTCGCTGTACAAAGGTATAAGTGAGACGAACATCTATGGAGATGAGGCAACCATCCATAAAAATCCGCCATCGACAACTATAAACAAGATGACAGGATATCCCATCAATGAGCAACCTGTCCAGGTCTGACTCAGGGGCTTCCTTTTCTGTAATGTCGAATGCTCAAGATCGTCAGCTACAGAAGGCTATTGAAAGGGGTTAGAATGCAGGGATCAGTGTGGTAAACATGTAAGCCCCTATTCTACGGGAAAGGCAAATTCGATGCATCAGCAAACGATTTACACAAGGCACACGCAGTTAACGAAATTCATTAATTTTTAAGGCAAACGCTCATGTTACAATCATAAAAGCTCACAAATCATTGATTAACCTCATCACCGAAATAAAAGAAAGACTGCACACTTCGAAATAATTTATATGTGCTAACGCTCCATTATATACCGTCACATCCGAAGCGTTTAGAAGTGGCATCCAAATTAAGCGAAACATTGTGCGCTTACATGATAATGTAATGGTGCTAGGGATTCAATTAAGAGACACTGAAGTTCAAAAATTTAATGGCGCCATTAATGAAATTAAGAATCAACACATTTCAAAAACGCCATTGAGCATTAACACCACTATTCCAAAAACACAATAACTCACTTAAAAACTTGGAGAACAAACCTAATTTCAACAGGTTTACACTGACAGGTTAAATTACAATGGCTGCTTTGTACCAAATTCCTTGGAGACTAAAAGACGAATGTCAAGTCCTCGCTCTGAGAACCTTACCCCAGAAGACTGGGATTCACCGTTGTCATCGGTCCTAACAAGGCCATCTCGCCAATTTTGACTAATATGGAATTAAAATAGTTGGGTTTCAGATCTCTAAAACATAAAAACAACACTGTTACAAGTATCATAAAATCAAATCATTTAAGGTAAGAAACAATCCTTGAATCTTCTGCTTTGGCTCTGAATTCTTTGGTGCACCAAGACTTCACTTTAACTCTTGAGTCGTGTTTCCATTTGACTGTGCATAAACAATATGATTTTTTTGTGCGCTAAAGAACTCACAGTGAAAACACAGCCGCTGGCTTACCCAAAATACACTCCTGGAAATTGAAATAAGAACACCATGAATTCATTGTCTCAGGAAGGGGAAACTTTATTGACACATTCCTGGGGTCAGATACATCACATGATCACACTGACAGAACCACAGGCACATAGACACAGGCAACAGAGCATGCACAATGTCGGCACTAGTACAGTGTATATCCACCTTTCGCAGCAATGCAGGCTGCTATTCTCCCATGGAGACGATCGTAGAGATGCTGGATGTAGTCCTGTGGAACGGCTTGCCATGCCATTTCCACCTGGCGCCTCAGTTGGACCAGCGTTCGTGCTGGACGTGCAGACCGCGTGAGACGACGCTTCATCCAGTCCCAAACATGCTCAATGGGGGACAGATCCAGAGATCTTGCTGGCCAGGGTAGTTGACTTACACCTTCTAGAGCACGTTGAGTGGCACGGGATACATGCGGACGTGCATTGTCCTGTTGGAACAGCAAGTTCCCTTGCCGGTCTAGGAATGGTAGAATGATGGGTTCGATGACGGTTTGGATGTACCGTGCACTATTCAATGTCCCCTCGACGATCACCAGTGGTGTACGGCCAGTGTAGGAGATCGCTCCCCACACCATGATGCCGGGTGTTGGCCCTGTGTGCCTCGGTCGTATGCAGTCCTGATTGTGGCGCTCACCCGCACGGCGCCAAACACGCATACGATCATCATTGGCACCAAGGCAGAAGCGACTCTCATCGCTGAAGACGACACGTCTCCATTCGTCCCTCCATTCACGCCTGTCGCGACACCACTGGAGGCGGGCTGCACGATGTTGGGGCGTGAGCGGAAGACGGCCTAACGGTGTGCGGGACCGTAGCCCAGCTTCATGGAGACGGTTGCGAATGGTCCTCGCCGATACCCCAGGAGCAACAGTGTCCCTAATTTGCTGGGAAGTGGCGGTGCGGTCCCCTACGGCACTGCGTAGGATCCTACGGTCTTGGCGTGCATCCGTGCGTCGCTGCGGTCCGGTCCCAGGTCGACGGGCACGTGCACCTTCCGCCGACCACTGGCGACAACATCGATGTACTGTGGAGACCTCACGCCCCACGTGTTGAGCAATTCGGCGGTACGTCCACCCGGCCTCCCGCATGCCCACTATACGCCCTCGCTCAAAGTCCGTCAACTGCACATACGGTTCACGTCCACGCTGTCGCGGCGTGCTACCAGTGTTAAAGACTTCGATGGAGCTCCGTATGCCACGGCAAACTGGCTGACACTGACGGCGGCGGTGCACAAATGCTGCGCAGCTAGCGCCATTCGACGGCCAACACCGCGGTTCCTGGTGTGTCCGCTGTGCCGTGCGTGTGATCATTGCTTGTACAGCCCTCTCGCAGTGTCCGGAGCAAGTATGGTGGGTCTGACACACCGGTGTCAATGTGTTCTTTTTTCCATTTCCAGGAGTGTAAATCGATATGGACACGTCAGTCTTCGCCATCCCACCCTAAATTAGAAGCTGTGGTGGATAACCCATGTTCTCAGTTTCGTTATATACCATAACCTCGGCTCTATTTAGCATCAGGCGACTCGAATGAGCTCTGATTTTCTTACATGTTTTAAGAACTTGGAGTGAGAAACTGACAGGGGCTAAGTTCTTAATAACCTCACAAGGCCCGAGATATCGGGGCAATATTTTGTCTGTAATCCCCTGCACACTTGCCTTTGCCCCAGAAATTCTTTACGTTGACAATATCCCCTACAGTCACTGAAGCAGTGCGTCTCCTTTAATTTTACTTACAGGACTCACTCTGATGTGCAAGAGAAATGTTTATGCCACCTGCTATTTAGCCCTAATATCCTCAGTATCAATACGTTCTGGTAATAGTTCATTCAACAATCACAAATTACTCAATGACGAATTAAGGGAGAATACAAATGTTAATTTGGCAGGCATTGCCTTGTGTGCCTCATGGCAGGCTGCATTAAAGGCGAGATTAATCAAATTCATGAAACAATCTCAACGTTTCGGTGAACAATAATAATGTACTATTAAGGAAGATTTCAAATACCTATTAATACTTTCCGCAAAAGATGGCTGAAATTAATACAGTGGCCGGCCGAGGTGGCCGTGCGGTTAAAGGCGCTGCAGTCTGGAACCGCAAGACCGCTACGGTCGCAGGTTCGAATCCTGCCTCGGGCAAGGATGTTTGTGATGTCCTTAGGTTAGTTAGGTTTAACTAGTTCTAAGTTCTAGGGGACTAATGACCTCAGCAGTTGAGTCCCATAGTGCTCAGAGCCATTTGAACCATTAATACCGTGTGGTTTTGAGAAACGACATTATTAAAACTTTTATACATTTATCCGACAAAAAATAGGGAGCTTTCTCTTACTAAGACTTTATCAGGTCCATAATTAGCAAATATAGCATTTAAGAGCTGGACACTAACAGTGCTCACCACTCCTGTACTAGGCACATACGAGACAAACGCCATTGAGGCCTCAGCCACCACTGAAATATACTTATTAGCGTGTTTAGTACACTGAAGGGGCCCCAAATCATCAATAAAAACCTATCCATAGACTGATGTTCTCTAGTGGACTGATAAAAACACCTTCGACTACATGAAATGTATTCATAATTGCGAACTTCCGTATGTCGTCAACCATGCATCTACAACCTGCACTCTAACATTCATCATGTGTATTCCCGTACAGAGGAGACACTTTAAGTGAAACTTGACTTCCCGGTTTCAGTATGCATGCATGCATCCATGTCTGAAGGAATATTGCACCGTACATCTGAACAACAGTTCATTTACCCATCTACAAATGACTTTCAATTAAAGTGTCTCCTCTGTCTCGGAATATACATAAGGAATATACATAAGGAATATATGAGCGTAAGTTGTAGACATGTGGTTGACGACATATGGGAGCTTGGCGCTGGCAGTGGAGCATGCTCAGATAGCTTAATAGTAAGGCGACCGCTCACAATAAGCCAGAAATCAGGATTCGAATCCTTGGCCGGCAGTTCACTGAAGCCACTCCATTAAACAGCTGATGGTTCTCCATATTCGCAACTGCGAATACATTTTCGGTGTTTCATAACAGCTGTAGTCTCCATAGTGCTTGTTCCTTCAGACATGCATGCATGCATGCATTTCTGAAGAATATGGATTGCATTTTATTCCTAGACAACACAGGCATTGTAACATCGTGCATCTTCTACGACGGTGGTTTGAAAAGTTCTCGGAAAGTAACAGGAAAAAAGTAATTACATCACTGAAACTTTTTTATTTTTCTATTTAGTCTCCTTGTAGATTAATTTACTTGGTCAAATGATGTTACAGTGCCTTTATCCCATCTTCAAAATGAGTTTCCTCCATGCCTGCAAAGTAGTTTTCAACTCCGGCTATCAATTCTTCCTTTGAAGTGAATCTTCATCCACCAAGAAAAATTTTCAGTTTTGGGAAGAGGGGGAAGTCTGAAGGAGCCATATCAGGTGAATAAGGCGGGTGTGGCAACAATTCATACCTTAGTCCGTGTAATTTTGCCATGGCGACGGCACACGTGAAAGGGCGCGCGTCAAGAGTCGTTAAAATGTGATGTACCCTTTCAGATGGCATCTGGCAAGCGTGAGCAACTTCACACACTTTCAATCGACGATCCTCCATGATCATTTTGTGCACTTTGGCAATGATTTTTGGAGTAGTGACATATCTTGGCCGACCACTGAGCGGATCATCATCTAAGCTCTGCCAACCAAATTTAGATTCATTTGTCCACTTGACAACTGTTGAATATGAAGGTGCAGAGTCCCCCAGTATATAATGTAAATCAGCATGAATATCCTTCGCTTTTGTACCTTTCTTTACGAAGTACCTAATCACTGCTCGAATCTCTAATTTTTCCATCTTCGCAAATCACTACACGGGAACAGCAAGAGAGCCACGTCACCGCCACAGCTCTCTTCCTACCCTGACGTGGTACGTGCTTACAGGAAACAGTCCAATGAATATCACGTGAACAACTCGTTGCGCTGGAGTTGACCTCTCGTGACGATTCCGAAAATTTTTCAAACCACCCTCGTATTATAAGTATTAGACTTAGTGGTCTTGCGTTCTTGACATGCTTTCCAAGTCACATTTTCTTTATTTTATTCTTGTTTTATACAGCCGCAGATACACCCCATACAATAAACGATAAAAATAACTAAAAACAGCTGGAACTAAACAGATTTTGGGTTTCCTATTGTGATGCGTACTGTAACATACCACGACTTTCTCCAAAAAATACCCGTCCATCATCTCCCTCCAGCTTTGGCTGAATTTCGTCCAACCCCCATATCTTGTTACAGTCTATCCTTAATATCAAAAACAGTGAAGGAATCTCGGAGAGAATTGCTTCGTTTACCACGAAACCCAATGCCTCTGCTTCATTGTCAGATCCTGGGACGTTCCCCTGAAACGTGCGACTATGCGCACCCGTAGCTTGGTTCTGTAACCCCCTGATATGCGCTACTTCAGACTATAAGGCTAATATTCGGGTCGCCCATCGCGCGGTTCTTTCGGTCTTACGAGGCCTGGCAAGAACCAAGCTCAGCTCCTGGTTAAGTGTTTGTAATCTGAGTTTCTTATGCTCCGGGCAGAATCTTTTGTAGGGCGAGAAGGGTGGCCAAAGCTTCCAGCCCTCAACAGACTGTTTCAGCTCCTGACAAAACTCTCGAAGCATTAGCCCAAAGCCTCTGCTCTCCTTCATGTTCTTGTGAAAGGCAGGAACGCCAAAGTTAGACGCGTCTGTGTACACAACAAACGGTGAATTAAAATCTGTAATACCTAGAGCTGGATCATAGCTCGACGACTATTTCAGGGCATCAATGGCTGCACGTTGGAAATCTCCCCCTTGAATTTCTCTTTTCTGTGACTGAGCTGATTGAATGGGACCACAATTTGGGCAAAATTAGGGATACAAATTCTGGAAAACTTTCACCGTATCTATGAATGAGGAAACGCCTTTTTATTTATGAAAAAGGGTAGCTTTTAAAAAGCTTGTGTAAGGGCCTGACCTATACTGATTCCCGTTGCTGACATTGTTGTTGTTGTGTTCTTCAGTCCAGAGACTTGTTTGATGCAACTCTCCATGCTGCTCTTTCCTGAGCAAGCTTCATCTTCGAGTAACTACTGCAACCTACGTCGTTCTGAATCTGCTTAGTGTATTCATCTCTTGGTCTCCCTCACGATTTTTACCCTCCACGCTTCCCTCCAATACTAAATTGGTGATCCCTTGATAGCTCAGAGTGTGTCCTACCAATCGATTCCTTCTTCTAGTCAAGTTGCGCCACAAATTCCTCTTCTCCCCAATACTGTTCGGTACCTCCTCATTAGTTACGTGATCTACTCATCTAATATTCAGCATTCACTGAAACACCACATTGCAAAAGCTTCTATTCTCTTCCTATCTAAACTATTTACCGTCCATATTTCACTTGCATGCATAGCTAAACTCCACAAAAACACTTTCAGAATGGACTTCCTAACACTTAAATCTATAATTGATGGTAACAGATTTGTCTTCTTCAGAAACACATTCCCTGTCATAGCCAGTCATGTTATATCCTTTCGACTTCGACTCTTATCAGTTATTTTGCTTCCCAGCTATCAAAACTCATCTACTACTTGAAGTGTCTCATTTCCTTATCTAATTCCCTCATTATCACCTGATTTAATTCTACTACATTTTATTATCCTCGTGTTGCTTTTGTTGATGTTCATCTCATATCCTTTCAAGACACTGTCCATTCCGAGGAGATTTCAATGCGGGCCAAATTTAGGATCAAGCCTTCCTCAATCAGACATCGCAATAGTGAGATGCCCTAAATGATTAGCCAAAAGTTGCACTATGAATGACCACGTAAGTAACTGTAGGCTCACTTTAGTTGTTCCAAAACAGAATGTAATAGGCGAGACAAAACGGCCGACACTGTAGAGAGGCCAAAAGCAATCCTGTTAAACTAAAAAAACTTGTAGTCAGTGCAGAACGCTGTTAAAGGCATGGAATCTTCGATGCTGAGTATCTGATAACACGCTTGGTTATGATCAAGGACTGTAAAAACGCGCATCACTGCATAACACATGAAGCAATTGTGTAGGTCAGCATGCGGAACGGATCCCAAAATCACTTTCTTATTTATAGTAGGGTAATCGAAATCAGCTCTAGACCCTGCATTATTCGGTTTCAGCGTCAAACATACAAGAGCCGCCTAAGGCGAAACAGACGGTCCAATAACGACATCATCTAACACTTAATTTATGATTTCACGTAGGGCAGTACGGAGTCTGCCGGACCGGAATCTGATATTGAATTTTGTTGGCAACACCTAATCTCTCGGTTAAAACGTCAAGAAATACATCTAGGAACTGTAATAACTGATAATTGCGCAGCCTAGTCCTCGGCTGAGTGACCTACGTTAAATTTAGTATCACCCACATGAACACAAATAAATCAGCAATCTTTCAAAGCCACATAATCTGTATCTCTTTTCGGGCAGGAACTTGAGGAATAACCTTCCCCGCGTAATCCAACTGTCGCTGAGCAACACGCAAAACATCACAACCCATCAATACCTTGTTAGGTAAACTTTAAAGTTTAGACTTTAAACTTTAAAGTAAACCTTAAAGTAAACTTTAAAGATGTAAACAGTAAACTTTAAAGATGTAAACTTTAAACTTTAAAGTAAACTTTAAAGATGTAAACAAAGAAAAACTTTAAAGATGACGTGAAGTAAACAATTTTTCACTTGAAACGCGCCTGCTTTATAACATTCGAAACAGAAGGCAGTTCCTGCGAGCTGCCTGCAAACTAGGAAAATTCCCTGTCTCTCGGTACCTACAGTATCAGATTCGAGCAAAGCACAAACCGGTTCCGAAATAAGGGCGGAACAAGCAAAAGGGAGCCGCCCTCTATCTACGGGGCACACCTTAGGACAGCCGTTCGGCAGAGAAATGTGACAAATGCACATCACGACTCCTCGGCCGCGTGAACTTCTTTGGCGAGGGTGCCGCTGCTTCTCACAACTTTAACAAAATGACCCACCTTTGTGAAAGCTAATACATGCAACCCTAGACAAGTTCAGCCTTCATTCTGAGGCCCAGAAACAGCCGTAATTGCTAGTGTTTCCTCGCAGCTCTGCCCCACCCCCTCCACACATATCACACTTTTTATCACTGAATCGGATATTTTCAGTGCCGACAACCATTTTGTCTAAATCAGCGAAAGTTTTCGGTATATTAGCAAATAAAACTCTTCATCGGTTGTATAGTCGCAACCGTTCCAAAATATGAAGCAGTGCCTCAACTTCGAAAATAGCTAAGTTGAGCGCCTTCATCGTATCATACTGTGAATATTATTCCCAAAAGCTTCATTCAATGATTGCACCCTCAAAAATGCCGGTCAGTGAGTTTCTTTGCTCTACGGAACACCAGATTTTCAAAACAAACTTTTCTCCGCAGTTCACATACAGAGCCACCGCTCTGCAGAATTTCGGCCATTAAGCCACTTAACCGGCCGACCGCTAATGAATAAATAACTTGAAACGCAATGCTGCGCAGAGTTTGCAACACAGTCAAACTGCTAAGCACAGTAATCCCAAAATTTGATCTGTAATTTCAGTACATAACCTCTCAACATTCTGAATAATCACCATCAGTGTATTCAGTAATATACTAAATTCTCTCCACACAGCTACGTTCTCACTCGGCTTCTCGATCGTATTAAAATTTTGCTCCCAGTCAGTGTTAATTGCTTCATTCTCTGCTTGCCAATGAAGAAACGAAATTCGTTATTGCAATAAGAAAACTTTCCCTTGCTGTGTATCATTGTCTGGAATTTACTTGGGATCCATGTTACCCAGACGCTATGATGCATCTTTTAAGGAAACCAAGAGGATGGGCTCTTATGTATGTTGAAAGTGTTTCTGGAATTATGCTAGTTACATTAATTGAACAGTAATAAAATGGCCGGCCGCGGTGGCCGAGAGGTTGTAGGCGCTACTGTCCGGAGACGCGCGACTGCTACGGACTCAGGTTCGAATCCTGCCTCGGTCATGAATGTGTGTAATGTCCCTAGGTTAGTTAGGTTTAAGTAGTTCTAAGTTCTAGGGGACTGATGACCTCCGATGTTAAGTCCCATAGTGCTCAGAGCCATTTGAACCATTTTGAATAATAGAATGTACAAATACTTTTTTAAAAATTCAGACCTGTGAACTCCTGATACTGTAGCAATCTGTGTTTTAAGAATGTGCAGATACCTTAGCTACGTAAACAGTGAAATGAGAATGTTTACTTCCTCACTTTTTTGGTGTGGTACGATAAAGATGAAGTGTCATCACTGTAAATTCTTGCTAATAATAAATGAAGCATTTTTCGAAATGATCAGCCTTTCATTTACTCCATGTTAATTATATGAAGCAAGTAATTCAAGCTGGAAACGACACGCATTTAATGATCGAGGGCGATAAGCGCTATGTCATTAGTTTATCTTTCGAGTTGAGATTTTTTACTAAGTGATTTCCTTCGTATGAATGTTGTCTATGAACATGGCTATTTGTCAACAAGAACGCTGTTCACCAACGATGACCATTTTCATCTGACATTACTTTTCGTTTTAGATGGTATAACCAGTAATTAGGCCTTTAGGCAAATTAAAAATAGTTCGTATATACAACTGTTTCAGTACAAATGAGAACGGTTGTCTTTTCCTCTTTCGTACCGCCTTTGAAGTGGATTTCTTGTCTTTAAGACTTTATATACACACGAATAAAACTCTCGTCAATTTATATAAAGTGAACCACGTCAACCGCACATCACAAACCCTATTAGCAGCCTGTAGTAGGAGTCCTTGAAAGAGAAAAATTTGTGTCTGTGATTGAGAAAGGCCATCTAAAACTCAGATCACAAAAGAAAAAAAAAATTCACACACACACACACACACGCACACGCACACGCACACACACACACACACACACACACACACACACACACTCAACTTTGGCTCACTGATTGTCACGAGCAAACACAACTCATCCCTGAAGGTATATGCATACTGAGTTCCTGTTTCAGGTTACACACTTGTGCTAGTTACATTCAGCATCACATCTCAGTCCTTCCCCCACCCGAAGGTAGCTGATAACGATCACCCACACCCCTCCACTCTCCCAATCCTTCTCCCCTCGACCAATAGGAAGGCTACACCAAAAGGAATCGAGCTATCCCCTCCACTTTCTTTTATTAAATTACGAATCCAGCCGGCTGAGTCCTCGTTGTTCAAGACTGATCTCCATAGAGAAAGGTTGAGGCATCAACAGGGAACAGCAAGCGCCTCCAGGCAAATGAAGAATATGGCTATCAGATCTGAAAGTAATTATCTATTAATATTACAATTATTAATATAGTTGTTAATAAATATATTCGATTGTATATACGTTTTATAAATTTCCCAGCAACGCAGAGCGCACCTGACCCTGTTCTAACAGAACTGTTGGACGAGGGAGCTCACATACTACTGGCCACATTTCAACAGCAGCCCACAGATGGTCTTCCCGATTCACTGGACCTGGTGCCATTCGACCATACTCTTCCTCACAATAGCCACAGCAGCAGTCACAGTCGTTGTAACTGCCACAGCTCACAGAGCCCCAGGCAAGCCTCTCAGGAGTATAATTGTTCGCCGTAACTTACCACGTGACTTCGAGTTTATCTAGACACGTAAATATAGGCCTAGTACCAGATTGTGAATTTGCCACAGTGATTGTTGTTGAAAATGTACGACACACCAGCGTCAGAATTTAATGTATGAGGGGGAATAACTGTGCAATATGATGGTGGTATACAAAAAAATAAGATGATGGACAAATATCATCGATCCGATACTCCAATAGACGTTGATATGTATAGCTGTAAAGTCCCCAGCTGATATGCATGGCAAGGCAATGCTAGAATTAACTTCGTGGGAACCAGCTCATACAAGAAGATTCAAGTGTGGTGAATTTAGAATACCTCCTCAGACTGTGTTTGTCTGTTTTTATATATAAAGCAAAAGAACGATATATATATATATATATATATATATATATATATATATATATATATATATATATATATATATATAACTTTCTGTTCTCAATTCACACCCCAGTGTCCTGTCCAGCTACCTATAAAAACATAGCTTCTTACTGGGAGCCAGCACTAACATGCTGGCCACCACCACCACCATCACCGCCACCGAAGCTGCTGCTAACTCCGACAGCACCTCCAGTGCCTCCAAGACCACCGACGCCACAGCGAGTCACCTTGTTGGACATATGTTGATGAGTGTCCAGTAGCAGCGTGCGATGAGAGCCACAGGCTAGTCGCTTCTCAGCGTCAAATGAATAGCCCCACCAACCAACGGAGATTTGTAACTAATGGTGTGGACCAATACACAGTCGCTTCCTCCCCATTAAGGTATGGAATGAGAGTTCATGAAAAGATGTGGACGCTGTGTCTTAGACGGCGACGTCTTTGACTTCTAACCGTTTCGACGGACTTGCTAAGCTGTCATGATTACACATATTATTATTTAAAAACACACATTGAGTAGAATAAATTCACTTATTTATCCTTTTGTTTACCTTACACAGTGCAGTTTAATAGGAGGAGGCCCATCAATGTGCCATCTTACATTCACAGGATAATGTTTACAGCTGGGCACATACGTAGAAAGAAGCACACCATTGTTAAGCTCCTGAGACAGCAAGCTAAATCTGTGGGATGTATTACATAGCAAACGGTACATGACCTGTAGGAAACAAATAACATTCTACACCGTCTAAAATGCCAGGACTTCCGGTGCATTTCCTACAAATGTTCAAAATGACTTTAAAAATATTTCTTTTTTTCAGCCACTCGAATATGTAGTAGGCAGTAACACAATCATTTTCTTCTTCAAGGCCTTAGTCTTCCATCTGAAGTATCATAACATATTCAGGAATATCCATAAAGTCTGAGTCAAATCAATTTGATGAATACACACTTCTGGAGCCACTGTTTTCCCTTAATTGCGGGCTTATGGGTGACGCATCAGCGGACGTCACTTACAATATCCATTCCCTGCTCTCACACAAGTTAGCGACCAGCAACACCGCTCCAAGAACAACCATAACCCTGTTCATTCTGAAGATGAATTGGCGATAGAGGCCAATGTATTCGAATCTTACATTACGATAATACATATGTTTCTTAACTTGTGTTAACTGGTTCAAATGAAACATGAATCATATAGGTGTAGCATGTTAATAAGTTCGTTTTATTTACATGACTTTTATTTTATTCAAATTAGAAATTCGGAGGCATTACTTTTCAGCCCGTCCTCAAAAATGTACGTCAACCATTGTGACCCGAACCCTTTATAACTTCCTATGCATATCACTCCCATAGCTGGACAACTCGTATCACTTTGGAACTCACGAGCGATTTCTTCCACTCATTTCATGCGATTTTTCTTTAACCACATCCCGCAGTGCGGTCGGCCTCATCTTGCTTTACTTGCCATTGATCCTTCGCATTTCCACTTCACAGTCACATCGCGAGTCTTCGACTTGTGCATCTTTAGAGGAGCAGAAATGACCGGGATTGATTTGTTAGTCAGGTGACATCCGGTAGACAGACAACGTTCGAAGTCAATGACCTCTCCTGACCGACCTATTCTCCTGTTTCAACTTCTCTATGGACGACGCAATACTCCCATGCTTCCTTTTATATTGGTGAGTCTCTAACACAGGTATCGATTGTTAGTCGTTTATACTGTGTAATTCTATGTATGTGACTATGAAGTGGTTGTTCTTTACTGATTAACTTCACTGAGTTGTGAAAGGAAAGTTGATATTTGGAATATATGTAATATGAAAACTTAAAAGATGTTTAAGAATAATGAAATTTGAATACTGGTTCATACTTAGGGAAACTGTATGATATAACTTAAAAGATGTAGGGAACCCCTTCTGTTACGGAAGGGGATTGGCGCGCGGGAAAAGGTATGAAACGTCCCCTTAGAAAAATTTATAAATGGCAGTGCTGGAAAACCTCTACGTTATTTGATTTTCAAACAGCTGAGCAGAACTGAACGAACGCAGACATTTCGCTCTTTACTTGTTCTGGTCAACCCTAAACCGACACACAACATTTTTAGCGCAACGCAATCTGACCTTCAATAATCTCTGCAAAAGAATGGCCCTGACTAACAATAACCTATACCTTTCATGAATCACTTACCTCACAAAAATTTTCGTTACTCGAACTACTGCAATACAGCGAGCGCCAATACTGCCAGCTAAATAAAAGATTCAAACTACTGAAGGCACTAACTACTGATAGGCATAGTTGGCAAATGAAAGATTTTGATAGAGAACAAACAATGTATTTACCTTAATAGTGTTCAAAAGTCATTATATATATATATATATATATATATATATATATATATATATATATATATATATATATATATGTTCATGACATTCAGACTTACAGATTTACTGTCTCTGATGGACATACGTCCAGATCATCCGCTCTCAAAACTCTGCCATCTCACTCCCCACATCCACTACTGCTGGCGGCTCACCTCCAACTGCGCAACGCTACGCGCTGTTAACAGCCAACTGCCCAACACCACAATAGCAAATTCCAACAATGCAAACCAGCCACAGACTGCACACATCACAGTCAGTCATTTTCATATAGACCGCTAAGTGACGTTGCCAACATAAAAAACTAAACAGCCTACTTACAAAGGTGGCATTGGCGGTCAATCTGGGTGGAAAGAGGGAGAGCACATTACGCAGTCAGTGGCCAGCAGTTGTACAGTCAACACTGTGGGTGTCAAGTGATGTATACAGAAGTCTATTTATGTTTAAATTGCCTCGGAATTGGTTTCGGCTGTAATATGGTGCCCTTGTATTATGGATTGGCTCTAAAATAATTAATACGTCGCCAAGACGAAATTTGTAAGGATCATTAAACAGCAAGAGGTGAGACCAGATAGCCGCCACGTGCTTGCCACCACTATTGCGCCTGTGCTCCGTCAACTTCAGGAAATCAGATATGTATAATAATATGGACCAGTATTTTTGTGTGTGTTTTCAATAATAATTTCAGTGATAAAAATATGTGTTTGAACTTTGAAATTGCCCTGATCATGAAACCTATGAAGAGTACTATCCTAAACGTGCTAAAGATCGAGTATTTTGTTTCTGAATTATCAATGAATTGTTTCTATTTTGAATGTGCCAAAGATTCAGTGACAGAGTGTATAAATGATGCTAGTTAAAACACCTGCTTCACGTGTAATGAAAGAGGCACAAAATTTGATCTTTCATGAAACTTAACTTTGTTGTAACTATTACTAGAAACTAATTTCTGAAGTTTTATTTGAAAATATTAATTGAGTAAATTGCTATATAGTATTTAAATATAAATAAATTCAAGTTGGGTTAGAAACCACTTTAGTGTAATGCAGTTTGTCTCTGAAATAGTTACAGAATTTGCCTGTAGAGTAAATGACAGTTTATGGGCCCCACTATATTCTTTTTTATAATGAGAAAGTTAAACTAAATATTGCTTCTGCTAAAGGAATCTGAAGTATTTCCATAAAGGAGAGAATATAAAAAAGTGTTTCTACAGTGTTATTTTATTACATTTGTGATATTTGTGTGTTAGTTAAATCAGTACTCTTGTCATGCTTCACTTAGTCTCGTGATGTCTTTGATAACTTTTTGGTGCTGAATTTTTTAATGACTGAGATGACGATTATTATTAACGGGAGTCAAGTAGCATTTATCTTTCTGTGACTGATAATTTATGCAAATGATAACTACTGCTAATAACTGTTCAGTTCGTCCGGTAGTTGTGTGTGTTCATTGCACTTTACAAAGAGAGATATAATGAGAGTACTTTTCGCAAAATTGTAAATTAAATATTTTGGACTTAATGTTCCCACATTATTATGCCAAATTAGGCTGGCGACCGATTGTCATTTTATTCACGAAAACTTTCTCTACTTGCATTATTTCCTAAATTAAAGCCTTTCAGCTTTCTGCTAATTGCCACAGTAACGAAATTTATGTTCAACTGCCTCTACCGATTAGGTTAACACACGGTCAAACAATTCAAAATTTCTCACAGAGGGTAACGCTTATTGTATGTTAAGGTCATATTTGGCAACGTTCGTGTAGGTGTTATAAGTCCACCTCTCGTGATATCCAGTCGTCAGTTCCAGTTCGCGTAGAGGCGTCCACAGGCTGCCAGACCAAAAAATTGAAGCATCCACACATGATCAGAGGCCAGTGTTAGTTCTTACTCCTACACACCAATGTCGGATATGTAAGTGGTTAGAGTTACAATTATCTGCGACTGGTGGAATGGTCACCATTGTGCATTGCCATTCTTCGTGTTTAGTGTTGTTACCAGACCTAGTAGCGTATATACTGAGGTGTCATAATACGTGGGGTACCTCCTAAGATCGTGCCAGACCTGCTCTTGCTCGGCGGAATGAAGTAACTCAACACGGCATACACTGAAGAAGTCGTTGGAAGTTCCCTGCTGGAGTATTGAGCCTGCTGCCTCCACAGACATCCATAATTGCGAAAATGTTGCCAGTGCAGGTTTTTGTGCACGAATTGTCCTCACGATTACGTCCCGTAAATGTCCGATGGAATTTAGGTCGGACGATGTAGATCGTCAAATCACTCTCTAGAACTGTCCAGAATGTTCTTCAAAGCAATCGCGAACAATTGTGGCCTGGTGACATAGTGCATCGTTATTCTAAACATTCCATCTTTGTTTGGGAACATGCAGTCTGTGAATGGGTGCAAAAGATGAATGATCGGTTCAGTCGGACCAGAAGACCCAGTTCAATTCATGTAAACACAGCCCACACGATTAAGGTGCCATCAACAAGTTGCAAAGTGCCTTGTTGACAACTCGGGTCATGGCTTCGTGGGGCCTGCGGTACGTTTGAACCCTACTATCAAATCTTACAAAGTGAAATGGGGACTCATCTGACCATGTCGCGGTTTTCCAAACGACTAGGGTCCAACCGATATGGTAGCGAGTCCAGAAGAGGCGCTGGGGTGCTGTCGTGCTGTTAGCAAAGGCACTCGAATCGTTTGTCTGCTGCCATAGCGCATTAACGCCAAATTTCGCTGCAATATCCTAGCAGGTACGTCCGTCGTACGTCGCACATTTATTTCTGCTGTTATTTCACGCGGTGTTGCTTGTGTGTTAGCACTGACAACTCTACTTAAGCGCCACTGCGCTCGGCTGTTAAGTGAAGGCCATGGGCTACTGCATTGTCCGTGGTGGGAGGTAACGCCTGAAATTTGATATTTTCGGCACGTTATTGACACTGTGGATCTCGGAATACTGAATTTCCAAACAATTTCCGAAATGGAATGTCCAATACGTCTAGCTCCCAAGTATCATTATTCCACTTTGAGAGCCTGTTGATTCTCGCCGTGAGGCCATAATCACGTAGGAAGCTGTTTCACACCAATCACCTGGGTACAAATGACTGCTCCACGAGTGCACTATTGCCTTGTACCTTGTGTACGCGATACTGCCGTCATCTGCATAAATGCATATCGCAATCTCGTGACTCTGGTCACCTCAGCGTATAAGGAGCGCGAACAGCGTCAGATGCTGAAAATTCACTGTGGGAGACCCAGACATGCTTCCTGTTTGTGTAAGAGAGCATTATCAGTAACTGGATGGTTGGAAGGAGCTTCTTTGAGGGTCTTCATTTTGCAGTCTGGTCGAATTTTGTAGAATTCAGGCTAGTGGGGCATTCGGAGATGACATCAGTCTGATGGACTGCAGGTGCAGGCACACTCGTAGTCAAGGTTCCAGTCGAGCATGTGTAACCATCGACAGGGAGAGTCAACATATTGTGCACCAAACACTTTGTAATACCCTCACATCCACTCCTGCTATCCGATATCGAGTATTGGATTCCATAAAAGAATCTGTGTCATCGTGAATCATTGACTGGATACTTGCAGCATCCGCAGTAATGAATTACCGTCACTTGAGTAGGCTACCATTAACACCACAGCAGAAACGGATGCATTTCGGGTGGTGCTGTGACTGGATGCGTGGCTACTGATGAATAGCACCGCAGTCTGTTCTGTGATGAATCGGGCTTCTTCTCTGTCCCATATGACCACTGTCAGTTAGACGTGCCTTTCATCCAATGGTTTGGAGAGGTACTCATGTGTTATAGAAGGCGTCAGGGTGTGAAGATCCATCGGATATGGCTTCAAGACACGGCTGGTAGTTATTGGAGGAACTCCGACGTCACAGCGGTACAGCGTGGATATGTAGCGTCCATATGTGTCACCACTCAAATGATGGAATCTTGGTGACATACTTCAACAAGAAAATGCCCGTTCATGGTCGTCTTTCCTAGAATAATCTGCGTGATGTTGAGATACTCCTGTAGTCAATAAATCCTCCGGATCTGACACTGATGGAACACTGGGACTTCAACTCCGCCTGTGCACCAGTGTCCAGCATATCAAGGACCACCTACTACAGCTGCGGGCCAGACATCTTCGCCATCCGAATCACTGTATACATTCAGCCAGAGGCTGATACAGCTTGATACTGATAAGTGAGCTGATGCTGCTGATTCTTTGTCAGTTTGACGTGAGCCGGCCGCTGTGGCCGAGCGGTTCTAGGCGCTTCAGTCCGGAACCGCGCGACTGTTGTGGTCGCAGGTTCGAATCCTGCCTCGGGTATGGATGTGTGTGATGTCTTTAGATTGGTTAGGTTTAAGTAGTTCTAAGTTCTAGGGGACTGATGACCTCAGATGTTAAGTCCCATAGTGCTCAGAACCATTTTGTCCCGATTTTGTAATTACTGAAACTACGTCACATACCCTCTCAACACTTTAGTTTCAGTTCGTTTCTTCGCCCTTACGTCTGCTTCACTTTTATTTTCTACACAATTCGAGTATAGCTGTTTGTGTGGCCTCATTACTATCTGACTGGCCGACCGTTACTGAAGGCTGGGATTATAACATTGCACGCCTCTGTCCTCTCGCCCCATATGCGGAATTCTCACATTCTACGCGACCGCTCACTGGCATTTAAGGGATACCACACCACCACTCCATTCTCCGATTGTGCTGTACTACGTAATGTCGTGACATTTTAATAGATACCCAGGAAGTAATACACAGTTCAGATGATGCTTTGCTCACACGTTTATTTCGTCATCAGAGATTGTACAGAGTTTCCTGGCGGAAGTCCTCCTCTCCTGCTGGGTACACTCCTCACGAGCTGGCGGTGCTGTTGCTGCTGGCGGCGCTGTTGCTGCTGGAGTCGCTGGAAGTGCTGGACGAGGCGTCGCTGCTCAGCTTGGACTTGACGCTGTCGAACAGCGCCTGGGTGGAGCTCAGGGCCTGTAAACAAGCGCAACGTTTACCGTCGCTCACCGCCGATGGCTGAGAATGTGCATCAGACCAAGAGTCTCTGCTCGTGTAAATTACACGGTGGAAGAAATTTCGCGGATGGCGGACAATAAATGAAAGTTAGCACCGAGACTCAGTGACAGCATCGAAGGCACCTTCAGTGTTGCATAAAAAAGTGGTAACAATATGATCTACTTCATTAAGTGGAGTGGTCTAAGTACCAAACATCTTGTTGGGTTAGTGTGCATAAAGACGATTTGATGCTAAAAGATTTGTTGATCGCTACCATATCACTAAACATATTTGCGGTCGGCTCTTAACGGGGATTATTTGAACTCTTGTCTATAAAAAAGGACATCGATTTTGAAAGTTCCTGGCAGATTAAAACTGTGTGCCGGACCGAGACTCGAAATCGGGACCTTTGCCTTTCGCGGGCAATTGCTCTACCAACTGAGCTACCCAAGCACGGCTCACACTCCCTCCTCACAGCTTAACTTCTGCCAGTATCTCGTCTCCTACCTTCCAAACCTTACAGAAGCTCTCTCAATCGAGGATTCGCTACCATAAAGTAGCACTAGCATGACGTTGTTTTACAGAAGTTCAATTTTCTGGCTTTATTAACTTTATTTTTTAAATCTTTGTTTGTAGTTTCCCATGTCTGTTGGAATTTATTTGTTTTCTTTTCCGTGCCAGACTTGCTTAAGCATCTTGTTTTCTATAACAATCTCCGATCGGACAGGGATTTATCTTAGTGGATCATCAGTTTAGCTTTAGTAGCAGTTATTTTTAGAGTTTATTGTTTTCTTCCCAACTCGTGTACTGTAGCTCATTCACAGAGCTACGTCTCTCGTTTGTAGTACAGTTACATAACCTGCATGCACCAAATCATTTAATTTTAGTTTCCATTTGAGGTCTGCAACTTATATGTTAAGAAGAATTGGTGAAATGTTGCATTCCAGTCTTACACCTTGATTTATTACAATCTTACCTGGTTTTGAAGTGGCTACTTTTATGATTATTTTGGCGTCATCACGTATGCTTTTGTTTACCTCCTTAAGGGGCATGGACCATCTTTGCTTATCCATTATTGTCTATAATCTATTTCTGATCACCGTGTCAGAGGCGTTTTGAAATGCAAAAAAGTAATACGCGTTTACAAACCGACTTCTCATCGTCTTTCTAAAATTCTCTTGATGCTGAAAATTTTTATCACTGTACAAGCGTCCTTTCCTAAACCCACTTTGCTCTTCTCTCAAGCAGCCATTTGTTTTTACTTTCAAAGGAGTAATCTTTATTAGCCTAATTCCTGAGAGTTTTACCACTGTAATTATCCCACTCATTTCTTTGGCCCTTTTTAAACACAGAAACTACCTCAGCGGTTTTCCAGTCATCAAGGATTTTATAACTTTGCCAGCACTCACTGAATAGATCTAACAGTCTCAGTTCGCGCATCGTCCCTCCACACTTAACAAGTTCAGCAGTTACTCCATCTGCGCCAAAACTCTTGCGATCTGTCATACTTTTCAGATCCTATTGAATCGCATCTAAGGTTAGTGAATCAAGAATCTTATTATAACGGGGTGTTGGGTAGTCTGTATTTATTGCAGCAGTCTCGCAGAACTTTAACTTCCTATAATGCTGCTTCCACTGTTATTCATTAACTACCTTAATTCTAGCATTATCTCTCTTCGACTGATTTCAATTTTTCCTTTGCTAAATTTCCAAATGGGACGGAAAAGGGAATGTCTACCAGCTGTATAAGGAATCCTCCGCTATGCACCGTACTCTGGTTTGTGGAGTATTTGTGAACATCTAGCAAGGATTACTCGCAACTCTGTCGACGGAACGAAACGGAAGCGTACCTCCTCGATGGAGGAGACGACCATCTGCGCCTTGGCGGAGGAGGCGTCGGCGGCGGCTTCGTTGAGGGCCTGCACGGCGGCGGCGGCCTGCTGCATCGCCTGCTCGGCACTCGCGATGTTGTCCTGCGTCGCGTTGCCCACGGCGGCCACCGCACTCTCCATGGCGGACACCGCGCTCGACGCCTTGTCGGCCAGGTCGGACGCCGCGTCGGAGAACGCGCTGTCCACCAGCGACTGCAACAGCACGGCGGACACGTCAGGCGATACCGGGCTCTCTGACGTCACACACGTTCTCAACCCCAGAACCCTCGGTTACCACAGTGCACGCGCTCTCGCCTCAGCGCATCATCTAGAATTTTATACGTACGCTGTTCACACATGTGAAACTCATACACAGTTTTGAACGTAACGGACATTGCCATGCCCTTTGTATCATTATTATAATTATTAATTATTAGTTAAACGGACAAATGTAAGGATGTAGAGGCTTGTCTCACTAGGGGTAAGATAGATACTGCCTACAGGAAAATTAAAGAGACCTTTGGAGAGAAGAGAACCACTTGTATGAATATCAAGAGCTCAGATGGCAACCCAGTTCTAAGCAAAGAAGGGAAGGCAGAAAGGTGGAAGGAGTATATAGAGGGTTTATACAAGGGAGATGTACTTGAGGACAATATTATGGAAATGGAAGAGGATGTAGATGAAGATGAAATGGGAGATAAGATACTGCGTGAAGAGTTTGACAGAGCACTGAAAGACCTGAGTCGAAACAAGGCCCCGGGAGTAGACAACATTCCATTAGAACTACTGATGGCCTTGGGAGAGCCAGTCATGACAAAACTCTACCATCTGGTGAGCAAGATGTATGAGACAGGCGAAATACCCACAGACTTCAAGAAGAATATAATAATTCCAATCCCAAAGAAAGCAGGTGTTGACAGATGTGAAAATTACCGAACTATCAGTTTAATAAGTCACAGCTGCAAAATACTAACGCGATTTCTTTACAGACGAATGGAAAAACTGGTAGAAGCGGACCTCGGGGAAGATCAGTTTGGATTCCGCAGAAATGTTGGAACACGTGAGGCAATACTAACCTTACGACTTATCTTAGAAGAAAGATTAAGAAAAGGCAAACCTACGTTTCTAGCATTTGTAGACTTAGAGAAAGCTTTTGACAACGTTAACTGGAATACTCTCTTTCAAATTTTGAAGGTGGCAGGGGTAAAATACAGGGAGCGAAAGGCTATTTACAATTTGTACAGAAAGCAGATGGCAGTTATAAGAGTCCAGGGGCATGAAAGGGAAGCAGTGGTTGGGAAAGGAATGAGACAGGGTTGTAGCCTCTCCCCGATGTTATTCAATCTGTATATTGAGCAAGCAGTAAAGGAAACAAAAGAAAAATTCGGAGATGGTATTAAAATTCATGGAGAAGAAGTAAAAACTTTGAGGTTCGCCGATGACATTGTAATTCTGTCAGAGACAGCAAAGGACTTGGAAGAGCAGTTGAACGGAATGGACAGTGTCTTGAAAGGAGGATATAAGATGAACATCAACAAAAGCAAAACGAGGATAATGGAATGTAGTCAAATTAAATCGGGTGATGCTGAGGGGATTAGATTAGGAAATGAGACACTTAAAGTGGTAAAGGAGTTTTGCTATTTAGGGGGTAAAATAACTGATGATGGTCGAAGTAGAGAGGATATAAAATGTAGACTGGCAATGGCAAGGAAATCGTTTCTGAAGAAGAGAAATTTGTTAACATCGAGTATAGATTTAAGTGTCAGGAACTCGTTTCTGAAAGTATTTGTATGGAGTGTAGCCATGTATGGAAGTGAAACATGGACGATAACCAGTTTGGACAAGAAGAGAATAGAAGCTTTCGAAATGTGGTGCTACAGAAGAATGCTGAAGATAAGGTGGGTAGATCACGTAACTAATGAGGAGGTATTGAATAGGATTGGGGAGAAGAGAAGTTTGTGGCACAACTTGACTAGAAGAAGGGATCGGTTGGTAGGACATGTTTTGAGGCATCAAGGGATCACAAATTTAGCATTGGAGGGCAGCGTGGAGGGTAAAAATCGTAGAGGGAGACCAAGAGATCAATACACTAAGCAGATTCAGAAGGATGTACGTTGCAGTAGGTACTGGGAGATGAAGAAGCTTGCACAGGATAGAGTAGCATGGAGAGCTGCATCAAACCAGTCTCAGGACTGAAGACCACAACAACAACAACAACAACAACGGACAAACAGATAAGTGGGGATCACACAGCCAAACAGTGGCACGCCAAAAGTTTATTCAGGCCTTTTCACAGGTTTTGACAGATCTAAACCCCATGGTTCCTTCGCAGTTATCTTCTTTTCACATATGTTTTTCTTTCCAACTTCTCCTGTTGCCCCTTTTAGAGATGTCCATTCCTCTTCAACTGTGCTGAGCTATTCCTTACTGCTGTATCTATAGCCTTAGAGAACTTCAAGTGTGTATCGTCATCCCTTAGTACTTCTGTAGGCCATTTCTTTGCTTATTGATTCTTCCTGACTAATCTCTTGAACTTCAGCCTACTGAGCATCAGCGCTGCATTGTGATCTGAGTCTGTATCTCCTTCTCGGTACGCCTTACAGTCCACTATCTAATTTAGGAATGTTTGTCTGACCATGATATAATCTAATTGAAACCTTCCCTTATCACCCGGTCTATCCCAAGTATAGCTCCTCCTCTCGTGATTCTTGAACAGAGTATTCGCTATTACTAGCTGAAATTTATTGTAGAACTCAATTAGCATTTCTCGTCTCTCATTCCTTGACCAGTCCCCATATTCTCCTCTAACCTTTTCTTCTACTCCTTCCCCTATAACTGCATTCCATTCCACCATCACTATTACATTTTAATCTCTCTTTACATTCTCTACTTCCCTTTCAATATCCTCATATACTTTATCTATCTCTTCATCTCCAGCAAGAGATGTTGACATGTATATCTGACCTATTGTTGTCGGTTTAGGTTTGCTATCGATTGTTATAAGAACAAAACTATCACTAACCTGATCACTGTAATATACTCTTTGCCCTACCTTTCTATTCGTAACGAATTCTAATCCGGTTATACCGTTTTCTGCTGCTGTTGATATTACTCTATATTCATCCGACTAGAAATCCTTGCCTTCTTTCCATTTCACTTCACTGAGTCCTACTGTATCTAGATTGAGCCTTTGCATTTTCCTTGTCAGATTTAATAGCTTCCCTACCATATTCAAGCTACTGACATTCCACGCCCCGTGTCGTAGAACGTTATCCTTTCGTTGCATTAGCAAGTGCAAGTGCAAGTACAAGTGAACATTACAAGTGAAAACGAATCGGCACGTTTACGAGCAATTATCCGTTTTGCTTCACCTCATTATTCTTCGAGAGTATTTGAAACTTTATTCCCGACCAGTTCTCGTTTTCTGCAGTAGTAAGTACAGCACATGCCACACAGATAAACCATTTTTCTTCGCTGAAAGCAATTCAAAATATAGGTAGTCTCAGAACTTGCCAATTCGCTGACAACTGTAGTGCATCTGTACACTTAATCGCCAGTCATCGATAAGAACGCACACGTTCGTCATCGACCTTGTGGTCGGTGAAAACGTTGAGGACATTACAATGGGTTATGGCAGTTTTGGGCTACTGAGAGGTGGCGAAACGACATCTAATGTCTCCGGGAACGACCAATAAACATTTTGTCTGTACCAGAAGTTGTTCTCCGTGACGTGATCTATCACTCCTAAACGTCCCATGTAAGGACTTGTAGACATCCTGCACATGTTCAGTAATCAGAATCTTACAGTTTACAAACCTTAGCTCAAAACCAGCAATGAAACATTAATTAAAATTATGGATTAGTGCACGGTTTCACTTTCAGTGTCCTACGATCATTTGTGTAGTGAACGATAGCTGCACTTTTCTCTCTAAATTTTAAGGTTTGCGTTGTTCATTTCGACCACTGACATAAGAATATTTACTACGATGATAACAGTTAAGGGTTCCCTGGATGTTTTGTCGGCCAGTATTGGTCCATACAAGGTAATTTTGTACACACAAAAAATTACGTCGATCATTTCGATAGAGACCTTCTGCAAACGCGCCACATATTCTTCGAACATTTTGCCCTCTCTCTCTCTCTCTCTCTCTCTCTCTCTCTCTCTCGTTTTCCACACACAACACTGCCTGTAAATTACTGAAAACTGGTGTGCACGATGCCAAATATCACAAACAGTTACCTTTTCTGGTAGTTAATTTCCCCGTTATCTCAGCATGCCAAGCAAAATCGTCTCACGTCAAAGGATTCGTCAACTTACCTTAATTTTGTTCAGCTGTGTAGACGTAGAGTTCAAAGCATCTTTTACTTTGGCAGCCATGGCATCGTTAAATGCCTCTGCGCTGTTGAAGATGTTGTCTGCAACGTTCTTCGCAGTGCTTGCGGCGTTGTTCATAGCATTCGTGATCGCATCAATCATGCTTTCAATGCCTGAAGAGGAACTCTGTCAAAAAGCAACAAATATCAATCATTGACTCGGGTATAGTTTACGATACTCTCCAGCAAAGTCACTTTCAGCTAAAGCATTACTTTATAATGGACACTAAACCAAAGACGGAGTTACTAGGTGTGCTTGAATCGCTAACGAAACCTGATACCTAGTTGTGAATACTGAATATTCCGATACCACGAACGAACATATACCAGATGCAGAGCCACTACTGTGCAAAAGGAACTCTCGCTTCTCTTTACAGTGATACTGCAGCTGCAATAGGCATTGCGTAGCAACATGCATTCGGAAGACCCTTGGAATTACATTATGCCTTAGAATAGACATAAAATTTCATCCATGCGTAATTTATATGGTGAAATAACATTTTCTTGCAGACATAAGGATCACAACTTTATCTTCGACAAGGATAGAAGCTGAAGTTACGAATTAAAATACAGTCAAAATTTGCTTATGCAGCGAGATAGCAAGACAAATGTGATACTATAATTTATGTTAGAGTATGTTATAAAGAGACATGTCATAATTACTTACTTCGGAGCTAGTTGCGTTGTCCGCGGTGGTCGCATTACCCGATGAAGAAGCGGTAGAGTTGTCAGAGGTAGTGGCATTGGTCGAAGCGCCGTTGCTGTTCCCATTCACGGCGTTCTCAATACCTTGCTGGATTCCGTTTGCAACTGCTTCCGCGCCATCTTTCATATCACTGATGATTTCTCCGATGTCAAAAAACAAGGGAGACGCAGACACCTAAAGTAAAGAAACGACAAATATTAAGTTTCTTTCAGGATAAGTGAGACATTAGGCTATGACAAGTATATCATTTACCTTCACGATATGAATTAAATTCGCTTTTCGTATTCTTTCACCCACTCTCACTCTTACATACGTTAACAGTAATTTTTTGTTATTAGATATCACTAGATCTTTTCACACTTATTTTATTATCTTTATGTCCTCCTCAAGCTCAGCAAATGTTCCGTTTTGGCTGATAATTGCGAATTACAATGACATTCGCTGATCCCAACAAGTCTGATTAGTAAATCTGTCAAATCTCAAAGTTTTCTCATATAAATTCCAATTTAATGCATTTACTTTAACAAGCACAACGACCTCGCAATATAGTGTTATGGCGGAGACCTTAAATCTAACTTCATCTGTTCACATAAAAGCAAATATACACATACATACTTCTGCAAAAAAATTTCTGACCTCAGCAAGCTTGTCTTTCCATTCACTTTCAGCAGCCATTTTAGTAATGGGCTCGAAAACTAGTGTTTTCACTCTTACTTTGCTTTCACAGTGCCACGCCTTCCAGCTAGAATATTTATTGAGGTATTTGAAAACCATTGGCATATTCAACTTGAATGTAGGATTTTAGGATTCAGGGAAACTGTTCAGCTTACAGACTGAGTCCGTGATGGTGTTACAAACTTTCAGCGATGATGGCGAAGGGTAAAGGTATCATTATGAGGCATGAGACCCTAGTCCATAAACGACAGAGTTGAAAGTTATAAGAGAAAATCGTTCTGATATCTCTGACAGGTGATCACTTCCACTGCAAGCTCTTTGCTTCCCGTATTTTGAGAGATGATAGTATGGACGTAAACAAACAAAAAATTGTCTGTTAAGCATGGGCTCTAAACAGAATAACTTGAACACTTCTCCATCATCTATACTGTGGAACAAATCTCTTTTACTACGAGCTCTTTGTCTTCCATGTTATGAGAGGTGTAGTCTGTCCAGTAAACATGGCCTCTGGTTTGTATACCTTAAAAGCTATGAATACTTGTTCATCTTTCCTATAGTGAAACAAATTTCTTCTTCTGAACATGTACTTATTGCTTTTAAAGTATACATTTTAGAGCCAATGTTTATTAGAAATTTTTGTAAGTTCTTTTTATATTGTTTTCTCCTAAAATATGAGAAGCTAAGAACTTCTATTAGAAGTGGTCTGTTGTTACGTGTATCAGATAGAAATTCCTTATACTTTTGTTTATGGACCGAAATTTCAAACTGACACATGTATGCTTCTCCGTATCTCTGAAACGTTTCACCATCATTACGGAATTACCATGCATATCTGCAACATAAGTAAGTTTCGTGTGAGCATATATTTTTTTGAAGAGGTATCTCTTTGTAAGGAGATTAATTACCGTAACTGTGTTGTTCTTCTAGAGGAGCATCAGGCTTTTGTCATTGTAGCAGTTGTTGTTTTCTGTCGTTACAGAATGATATTTGTTAGCTTCATAGTCTAATAAGCAATTTAGTTTCTGACCGCAGGAAGCATTCGAGAACAAGTAATCCCATTAAACTCCTCACACGTGGCAAGAGAACTTGATCAACTAGAACAAATTGTTCATGGAATAGCAGCAAAATGCGAAATATCATAGTTTATGGTAATTTGATAAGGTAGCTATTAATGGAAGACACACCGATATGCAATAACACTAACCGTGTTAGTAAAGCTATGGAGAGTAATGCAGCGGCAATTCTGTGTGGCATGTCCCTGGTAGATTTTCAGTGGTACGTGACACCAGATGTCTACGCTGGGTTACATATTTCCCGTAAATTGGGGGCCGTCGGTTTGTGGATTGGAGGTGTCACCCAGTCGCGTACCTGGTTTGTTCCACTGTGTTCGTATCATGCGGGTTTGGTGGCCAATACATAATGTGAGATCACTACCATGCCCCTCAAACTATTATCGAGTAGTCTGGCCTTCCGACACGGCCAGTTGCCCTACTGAAAGGTGCTAGGGCCGTCAGGAAAGTCATGAAGCATGAAGAGATGGAAGTGGTCCGTAATAACATTCACTTACTGTACTTCGACATGTAATATTTTAAGAAAAAATATACAAAGCGCGTGTCTCTGCAGGGTTCAAGTACTTAAATTCGTTCCACATTCTCTAATTCACCGCAATTCTGACTTCATGTACTCGTCTTAAGTGAGCACGTGTTATATCTTACGTTTGGATGTAAAACAGAAACATTTTTAAATAAAGGGAAAGATATGATTTGCAAGTTGCTGCATCACTGCAACGGACAGTTCCCATAGTAATTGTGTCATTGGTCAAAGCCAATAATTGTGACGTAAATTTGACTTTAACTTCTAGAGCCACTGTATCTGTTGTTTCAGAGCATTCGGAATCGTGAGTAACTATAGTGCAAGAAGATATATCTTTCTTGATAGAAATAGTAAAGGATTCATTTGAACTGATACCTATAATCATACAGAATTTCTGCTAAAATGGCTACTCACCTACATATACATTTAAGAGAATAGTCTTCACAAAAATAGTGCGACGAGATCAAAACATTCCAGGTAGAATTACAATCGCCAAAACTCTTATAAAGTGGTTTCGCCATTGTGGTGATTCAGAGATTCAACGAAAATAATATAGAAACTAAACTACTAATTGGCAGAAAAAAAATCTCATTCGGCGAGTAGACCATCGCGCTGTTCGCAACCAAAAGCTTACGATTCTGCCATTCTCCACATGTAAGGCGTTGTGGACATAATGCAATGGTCAGGATGGTATGGTCATAATGAAAGGAAAGGTAACTGGCGGATTTCTGCGAATACATTTTAAGTGACAAACGTATGACTTAAAGTAACTTAGGAGGTTAGCTACAATTCTAGTATTAGTTTCAGAATTACTGCCATCTTCACAAATCCACGTATAAAGGTAACACAAGGACAAAAGCGTTTCCAGTTGAGTCATCTCATGTTACGTTCACAGCTGATACCGCTCGTGTCCTTGTGCTACGTTTGCACTTAGATTTCTGAAGATGGAAGTAATTCCGAAACGCGTCATGCATAATTTATGTTCAATAAACTCATTCCTCACCTATTGTATGATTTTATGCCACCTACCAATCTTAACTACAGATTACACATAATCAAATTTTAGATGATTGTGTTCACTGTCGTGCCAACGGTGTAGCTCTTGTTGCCAGGATGGAATTGCATCTAAACACCACTGGAAATGTCAACAATTGGTCTGCTGAGAAAACAATGAAATAACACGTCACCTCTGACACTAATTATTGCCGAATTTGAATATTACCATCTGGTATTGTCCATATTCGCAGACTAATATAGTCGCTACTACCCTACAGTAGTGTCCTGCAAAGAATCGGAACAGTTTCCGTTTCACTAAAAGCATAGAACCCGACTGGCAACCTTTTAGAACTTATATTTGTCGATCGTCAGAAGGAGTCGATGCGTTTTTATGTCATAAGTATCTGTACACTGTACTATGTGAGCTTCTCATAGTATTTAGTCAAATATGTGACAGTAGCCAGTAGAACAGCCTGTCGTGGTTTATTTGGTAAATGGTTGAAAACACAGCTAGCAGAATCGGCGCGCCCTGGGTGTAACATCTAAAATTTGTCAGGACGGTGAAGATATTAAATCCAGCAACAAACGAAGCTGTTGAGGCTGGTGTACAAAGATACAATTTATCATGGAAGTGGGTATTCATAATCCACCAACCCCAAGATATTAAGTTCGTACCCAGGATAACATATGGCTGAGTGTGAACCTCGTGCTACATACCTGCGCTACCACAGCCAATGCGACGACGATCACCAACTTGGAAGCCATGTTGTCTGAGGACGACTCGGTACAAGTGCAATACCTTGACGGTTGGGAGGTGTTTTATAGGCACCCACCGTCAGCAGTCACACTTGCTGACGTTAATCGCAGGTGTCTCTAACACTTCCGCTGCAAACAGTACCGCCTGTACACTTGTTTATTCAGGTGTTGGAAACGATAGTATACAAAACTCTCCGAACATCCGTAATGTTTCTCACCCGTTAGTATTGAAATGTGGAAATTCTGACTCGAAACAAAGCAAAGGGCAAGAACAGAATGTCTACGTTCAATTTACCACTGTACCACGAATACAGATATGTAATGTTGGATTATTATAACATTCCATTGCCTAATTGATCTTGTATTTCCCAGTTCCAATTCTTCAACAAGAAACGGGACACAACATTAATAAATCCCTGAAACATCCTAAGAAGTTGCCTAATGGTTTTTCATTGCCAGAAAAAAGAGAATAAAGAGAGTGTATGACGGTGCAAGTGAGCAATAACCTTAATGTATTCACATATTTATAATGTGATGAAAACAAAGTAAAGAAAATCTATCAGACAATTGGAATATCAGTAAATAACGTGAAGGGGATGAAAATGTAATAGTCTCGAGAATAGACGGAATAACAGAATTATTTGAAAATGCATACCAACTACAAAAGAGAGTAAGACAAGAGATTTTCTTCGATGGGGCTCCAAGAAGTTAGGGTGATTTTTTTTTTTTTCATTTCATGCGAGTAGGTGGAACACACACCAAAGATGAGGCGATACAAAAACTGAAAAAATTGGATCCAAGCGCACAAGCTTGTAATCTGACAAAACCTGAATAATAATAAAAATACGTTAGTTTATATTGAAAAGATGTGCTAAGAAGAGAGAAACTGGCAATTTGTAAACTGATATAATGAGTTCTAGTACCTGCCAAAAAAGCCATAGGACCACATGTAAGGACCTAGAACAGCTCAGAAAAGTAAGCAACATAGATTTTATCAAGGGAAAGGGAACCATAGTAGGAATGAAAAGGGCAGAAGCAGAAAGTCATTGCCAGCAGAAAGTCATTGTTAGCCGAAGAAATTCTTCCGCTTATCAATGAAATAAGGAAAGAGTCCCACAGTTCGCGAAAGAAAACTCACAGCATCCGTTGCTTAGGAATGAAATTTAAATGATGTGCAAAAAATTAAGAGGAAAATTAATGAAACTATGAGAATTTAAATAAGGTAACTAGAAATGCATAACAGAAATACAGACATCGTTTACATGAAGATTGGAGTTTTGGGAAAGTAACGATCACAGGAAAAAGGAGAACAAATGGATACAATACAATGGTGAACTTGTGTCCAAAAGCTGAGATAATTAAGAGGAGAATTGACGAAACTACTGAGAATTTGAGTAAGGTTGCTAGAAATACAGACTAGAAATACAGACATTGCTTAGCTGAAGGCTGGATTTTCGGGAAAGTAGTAAGCATAGAAAAAAATACAAATGAATTGATACAATACAACGGTGAATATGCGTCTAATAGCTGACACAGAAATAAAGACGCATTGTCTTTGCTGCTGTCAGAAGTATGAATACTTAAAGTTTTACGATTGAATAAGACTTTATATGCCGATAGCACACCACCTGATTATTTAAATACGTGATCATCTGAAGAGTAGAAAGTCTCTACACGAAGTTTGATAGTTATCTATGCTAATGTGTACACAAACAGAAATATAAATCTAGAGCAGGTTGAAATACTATTATTTCAGTAAAATTGTAATTCAAAGCACGTTAATGGATTTAGGAATGAAGACAAGCCAGCGTACTATTTATAGACTCTCGACCATGTTGACTGAAAGAGTGGTATAGACTCTTTCCAGAAAGGGAAATAATACAACATTTCGCAATATTAGGCAACTAGGCGAATATCTCGTCCGATATAAATGAAGTTTTTATTCTATTTAAATACCCACATTGTTGGAAAGGCTTCCTCACGACTACATTCTTTATCATACGGCTTGCTTTCTGTGCTGTTTAGTGGAGAGTTATCTAAGGAAACTGTAAGGAGGGGGACAGTGTCATGATGAACGTAACAGGCTTTCCTGCACAGCTGATCTGTAATATGACCTTTCTTGGAAGGCAGATGCTCACACCAGCCGGCCGACTTCCTTGACACTTTAATCTTTCCGGAATACTTCTTACAGTGAATCCCTAATCAGAAATAAAAGAGTTCAGTTCATAGGGGAAGATTACAATTTACAGAAATATGTTCTAGCGATAAAGTAGGAGCGGATAAATTTGAGAAGTACTATATGTCTAACATTTGTTACGAAACTATTACCCCTTTGCTGATAGTTACCACTAGATGTGATTGAGTCCCAAAATACGTTAAAAAGTTCAGACACAAGGCAAAATTCAATACATCGAAAACTATGTATTGTCACGTCGTAACGAGAGTCGAGTTAAAATCCGAAAGCAGGGTCGTCAGTGAAGTTCAGCCCTTAACACTGAAGCGCGTTTATTGCGAACACAAACGTACAGCTAGAATAGAAGAGGTCAAGACGGAGACTGCTGATATTTACAGGGTGTAACGCTTTTTTGACACGTATGAACACTGATCCGAAAATCCCTTACGTTATGGTGGGTATGAAAGAATTTATTATTCATAGCACAGAAACACTTTCAATCACTGTTACATCTATGAAGTTATTTTTTATGAAGGCCCAAAAAGACACATTTACCAAACACTTCTACATTTACAGAAATTGTTCGAAGTGAAATCTCCTATCTCATGCATTTCCTGAGCCTGTGTTCTATACTTTACGGTGCCATGTGGATAAGTCCTCTAGTGTTCCGTATTTAGTCGAATCCATTCTCTACATGCTCCCTCAGAACCGCGATATTATCGAGATACTGGCGAACCATCATTGTAATGTAAGGTGGAGCACTATCGTCCATTTACCACCGTTGTTGTATGACGTCTAGAGGTACATAATCAAGCGAAAGAACAGCATCGTTTCTGAGAAATTGGTGATATGTTCGTCCAGTAAGACGTTGTGGAAAGAAGTAGGAGAGTCTGGCGGTCATCAGTGAAATCTACGCTACAAACTAAGGCAGAATTTCTGTTGATGTCTGTCTTGGTGCACTTGATGAGGGTTTTCATAACCCATCACGTGAGAAGCCAGGTTCATTAGTGACTAAGGTACGTGCTAAACGTTTCACATACTTATACAAATTGAAGCAGGAGAGGAAAAAAGGAAAGCAAATGGAAGGAACTAATGCTATTAACTGCATCGTACGTTTGTGCAGAATCAACGGCAACGAGTGAAAATGTATGCCAGATGGGGACTCTAACCCATATTCCCAACTAGGGCCTCCTATCCCCTGTCTCTGTCCATGTCCTCCATACTCACTAATTTTTGATTCCCGCTGGAGGTCGAATGCAAATGTGCGTCCGCACTGAAGATATTGGATTCATCGTCCATCGAGGCATATCATTTATATAAAAGTGTGGTGTCTGTTTGCGTAGACAGAAAGATATTCTTGGCTGAAAATCTGTTTCAGTCAATTTTAGCACCCTTTCAAGATGTGTAGGATACCGATGATTTTCTTGTCGACTGTTTCAAATGGTTAGTTATTTAATGGCTTCCCTTCTCACAATTCTCCTGTTGCTAGCTAATGAAGTTTCGTCCACTGATCGAAGAACCTGCTGTTTAAGGTCAGGCATTCGAAACTCTCGTCTGCCTCCCATAGTGATGTTCAGAGTAAAGTTGACGTGCTGCTTCCGCACGACCATCTGCTAGTCTGTACAATAGTACATACCCGTCATTTCAGACACTGAATGCACCATTGTAATGCGTAATAAGTTATCCTAAAACAGCACAAATGCACATCTGAGGTAAATTCCACAGCTAAAAACACCGCAGACAATTTCTGTTATGCCATCCTATCAAATAATTTTCAGACCCATGTTCAAATGAGCTTTTGCAAAGTTTTGATGACACTTGTTTTTGTTCACCCTGTATACAAACATCTAATTTCCCATAATACACTGAGTAAGGTAGTACAGAGGCTACAACTCTGGACTCGCAGTTGAGGAGACGACGGCTCAGCTCAATACTTGGCCAGCTAGATTTTGATTGTTTGTGATTTCTCTAAATCGCACCAGGCAGTTGCCAGGATGGTTCGTTTGAAGAGGACGACCGATTTCCTTTCCAAACCTTCGAGCAATCGGAGCCTGTCGGCTGGAAGTTAACCGCTAATCCTCCTTGCTTCCTTCGTATTCCGTAGTATAAAAACATTACGAACAAGAGAAATATCGAGGACCTTCCAGAAATGATAAACACTAAATAACAAATAGTTGGTTGCAGTTGTGTTTGAACTACCGACCCGCAACTAGCCAGCCAGCAACACTGGCAGGTACACCACAGTAACTCCAGAACAGCCCACGGCACTGATCCCTGCTCTGCATACACGGATACTCGTGGAAACACGGAGACCCACCGTTTCAAAGGGTCTCGACCTGACTGCAGCATCCTCGATCTAGCTCTTGTCGATGGCCCTCTGTATGGCTCGCTGGGGGATCCATGCGTTCTGCCAACCTTATCACATCCTTTACACTATTTTGAGCTTCAATACAGCCCTAACCTATCGAAATGTCACGATGTACGATTGTGTCATCTCTTTCCATGAAAAACCCACCGTCAAACTGCGCCTCAGGACTGCATTTGGGCTCGCCGGCCGGAGTGGCCGAGTGGTTCTAGGCGCTAAAGTCTGGAACTGCGCGACCGCAGGTTCGAATCCTGCCTCGTGCATGGATGTGTGCGATGTCCTTATGTTAGTTAGGTTTAAGTAGTTCTAAGTTCCAGGGGACTAATGATCTCAGAAATTAAGTCCCATAGTGGCCAGAGCCATTTGAACCATTTTGCAGTTGGGCTTCGATGATGTCTCTGAGCTTTTGTGTTCTTGATGAAGGGTCATAATCCTGGGCATCGTTTGTGACGTACGACAAGCGACGAAGGATGAGATACAACTCAAAGTAGTGCTTTACTAACTTCTGTAGTCCCACTTTCCGCACAGACGTCATTTCCGAACGAAGTTTCCCGAGCAGTATGCGCTACCTAATCCTTGGCGTTGTAGCGCTCTCGTCCTTCTCCTGGACGTCTAAGTTCCGTTAGCGAGCCGGCTTTGTTACTTCTTCGGTCCTAGTCATCAGATTTTCTGCAAGTCCTTTTTGTCGTTTAGTTGCAACGGGAACTGTGCATGCATTGCACTTTCTAACTCGCGACTAAGGAGCAGAAAGAACGTTGTAATGTCTGTAACGTCATACTGCAAATGTCACGAACTGCAGCATTGTATCCCAATATCTCCCTTTGTCATCAACGATCATTACTGAAACACACTATGAGGGCATTCATCTGCGGATGCTAGGCAGTTGTCGTCCTCTGGATGATATCGCAATGTGAAATTACCTCTGATACTAGTGTGAATTAGAGAAGCCTTCCAGGATCATAGATCATCACACAGGCTGCTCCATTCTTCAAGATGATGCCTTCTGCAAGGAGCTTTGCAACATCCAGAGTTTCGGCAGTCAGAAGAGCTCTGGTGACAGGTGGCGCGAGTCACCATTTCTCCCCCTCCCCCCCAACCGATCATAGTTACTCTTCTATGGTCTTCTGTTATTAATTGGAATCCTCGTTTGGTTGGTTCCTTAGTAATCAAGGTTTTTTACAGTTTTCAAGTACGCTGGAAAGTCTCTTGGTTCAACAGCAACTTCATATAATGAAATGATCACTGATAATTCGTTCACACTGCTGTGTTCCACCACAGTTTCTTGGAAGGCAGTCGGTGTTCTTCTGTTTAAGTCCATTTTTGCGTATCGCTGCGGCATCGTTTTCATGAATCATCAGTGTCCATTTCGCCAGTCGACCCACCGGAACCTTCAGACTAGTTAGGCAGCACAGAGAATAATGGTCCGTCACAATAGTTGTAATGTCTCTTTCAGCTATAAGTTATATGAGGATTCTATTAAGTTCGTGAAGTTAAATTTCGTAAAGCTGTCTTTCATAAAACCTCGTAAGAAACAATTACAAATAAGCAATATTATATCTGCAGGTTGCCAAATTAAACTTTAAATTCCTGTTGAAAACGACCACCAGGCTACCTATAAATAATATCAAATGCGTTAGCCTAATAAAATTTATGCAAAGAGGCACCTGACCTATAATAAATTGTATCACTGAAAATAGTCGCTTTATTATAAAATAAATCTTGTGATTTGATGCTAATTAATTTTGATAGTATTTTTATATAAGTTCTTCTGCTCCGGCTTCGTCGAATTTCCTGTGGAAATAAAAAGTTTAAATGCGCCGCGTAATGGCGGCCAACTTTCTCACTCAAAGATGATCGCAACTAACTCCGCAGGAGCTGCAAAAAATGCTACACAAACTCTTGCGTTATAACAAATGTGGCGTGGGTTCCTTAAATGATTACTCTGCACTCCAGATTACCTTATTATATTTTCGTAACTCTTTTACACATCAATTATGTTCTAATAGTTAAACGAGAGCAAGACAAAAGCTATCGCAATACAATCGTATCTTCTGCACTCAAACAATAGCTAAGACACAAGAAAACATCAGAAGACAACCAAGTTCATTGTCTTCCAGCCTTTTATAATATAACGAAGATTACAATGTTCAGTTCTTTAGTTTACACATATGATCTTATATCACGGAGAATGATGTCTTTTTTCTGTTATCAGAATCGATAAATTGTCTTTAAAGTTATTTCGTCACTTTGTCCGTATCACAGTTAGGCATTAAAGTTCACACAGCATTACGCTTGTATAGTTCTCTTGTCGTTATTTATATTGTTCATGTCAAATATATGGAAAGGGACACTATATAGTGAAGATCTTCATGAACCCCCAAGTATTACAAGCACGTTCCCAGAAAACTTCTGTGCCACATATTTCGGTATTTTTGAACTTCCCAACGTCGTAACGAATTTTCTGGTAAATTAATGTGGAGTTGTCTGCAAGAGGTCGCTTGCAGAGCACTTCACGCCAATATAGCCTGCTGATGATTACTATTTATGTACAATGTAAGAAAAAGACAAAAAAAGCGACACACCACGAAAGAATTAACCGAGTGGGATGGAAATCGGTAATGTGATGTGCACGTGCAGTCAAAGAAATGATTACAATTTAAAAAAAAATTAGGATTTATTCAAGACTAAGAGCTTCACAAATTAAGCAAGTGAAGAACATGTAGGCCCACCTGTGTTTCATGCCAGCAGTTTCGCCTTGGCGTTATTGATGGAGTTCTTAGGTGTCCTCCTGAGGGATACCGTGCCAAATTTTGTGCAACTGGCGCGTTAGATAGTCAAAATCCCCAGATGGTTGGAAGGCCCAGTACATAATGTTCCAAATGTTCTCAGTTGGGGAGAGATCCGGCGACCATGCTGGCCAAGACAGTGTGTGGGAGGCACGAAGATAAACAGTACAAACTCTCGTCGTGTGTGGGCAGGCATTTTTTTTGCTGAAACGTAAGCCCAAGGTGACTTGCCACTAATGGCAAGAAAATTGGCGTAGAATATCGTCGCCGTTCCGCTGTGCTGTAAGGGTGCCGCGGATGTCAACCAAAGGGGTCCTGCTACGAAATTAAATGGCACCCCAGACCGTAACTCCAGGCTGTCAGGCTGTATGGCAGATGGCAATCAGGTTGGTGTCCCCTCGGTGTCTGGGGTGTTTCCCGACGCGACGTCGGGATGGAATCTCATTGACTACAGCAGAAGTGTCTTTGGTTATAGGTCGGGACGCGAACTGAGTCTCTATGACTACCGAAGACATGTCTGGATTCGCCCCGCCGGTGGCTGGATACCGACATATCACCCGCCATGAGAGCTCGTAAGTTACATAGCAGTGGCGTATATATTTTACTTTTGGATAAGAGTTAAGTTACAACATTATTTTCACGTGTACTGTTACAGAAGAAATCTTTACATTGTATGATAAATAATACAGATAACTTTATTTTGGTTCAAAAATGAATTGTCGTTCATGATTAGATATCTGTGGGGAAGCTAGTTCGTTACTGTCTTTGATCAAACAGTTTTATCATGTGTGGTGCCTATCGAACTTATTCTTGCATATTACAATTAGAGACCTATGTGTGGCTTGCTCAGTTATAGAAGTCTTTACGTATTACGATGAATAACACAGACACTTTTATGTTATGTTTTATTTTGGTGCAAACATCGAATTTTTATTCATAATAGGTCTATGTGGAACCTAGGACAACACTGTCCTTGACATAAGCAATGATTACAAAGCTAAAATATCGTATGTGGTGCATTTCGAAGTTATACTTGGGTATTACGAAATTATGCATTTCAAGTGATACAATCCATTAAGTATCTCCTCAAATTGCACCGTTGCGCTAAAATGTCATAAATTGCTACATTGGTGGTTAAACGTGCTGTTTTTCTGTGGCTGATTATGGACATACAGTCTTCAAACTTTATTAAACAGCCTCAGCAGCAAGGTCTCGAGCAGTAAATATCACAGTCTCCCTTGAAGCTCATTTTTGCACACTGGTAACACACAGCAACAGGTGGGTCCGGAAAAGGTGGGTTAGTGTTTTATTTCCTTGTAGACAGCGAGGACACTAGATATGGGGAAGGCTGGGAAAGAAAACCAGCTGTGGCCTTTCAAAGGAACGTCTGCCATTTGCCTTTAGCACTATAGGGATATCACGGAAAACCTAAATCTGGATGGCTATATGAGGATTTGAACTATCGTTCTCCGGAATGTGGGTCCAAGATCAAATGTAATAAAAAAATCTTTATTAGCCAATCAAAAACGTTAACTATATTTATGTTCTCCTGAAATAGTGCTTGTTCAGTTCGTTTTTGGGTAATATGGCCTCATTTATGCCTAAAACGAAGTGTCAAATATTACTGCATTGCCTGATTAGCAGACATTTTCAGTGTATTAGCGGGCAGCACACGAAATAAAACATCGAAAGCTAAACATGGGCCTCTCAGATACTATATTAATCCCAATAAGTTCACTTTCACACAGTTTCACAAGATATACGCGATATCTCACTAGATCGGAAAAACAGTCATGTCAATCGTCGTTGACACCAACCGAGAGTTAAGCGCACACGGATAGAATCACGACACATTATACAGCGGAACGTAACACATTTCGTATGACTGACAACGATTGAATAACTTCCCTAGTGAAGGAACCCCGGCCACTATACAGTCACGCTGCGAGCGACGAAGGAACCACTCCCTTCGAAATTGCTTGCAGCGTCGGTCACAGTACTCATCCAGCACCGTTTTTGACTTCGAAATTATTTGTATTGAAGACATATAACATTCTCAATTTTTCTCTGAGTAAATCTATACTCTGTTTGTATTGTTAAAATTCTCACCTTGATAACTTTTAAACTTGAACTTTCATAATTTTTCAATTGGATGCGAGGCTAGATAATGACCTCTGAACTGTGTCTTTCTAAATTTCTGATGTTTATTAAATTACAGTATCATAGTTAAAGTTGCTACAGTTTCATTGTTATTCACATCAAATACAGTGCTTTAGTTTTAACTTTGTATCTTGGTTGCTGAGGTAAGCTAATGTAACACGTTTTTCTAGTTCTGATGCAAGGATTGGTTTTTAGGTATTAATTCAAAAACTAGAGAAAGTAGCTTCATTAAAACTTTTACCATATGTTTTTATGAAAAAATGAACCCAATTCCAAAAGCAGAGCTCTTCAACTTCAATATTGTATACTTTTAAGACGTTGAAAAAATGGAATAATTCAAAAATAAAACAAGTAGCTTCACGAAACCTCCAAAAGAATGTTTTTATAACCAACGGGACGTAACTCTAAAATTATAGCTTCCTAAGTTTAATAATATGCTCTTTTAAAATTCCAATAAAACTGTATTTTTTAAGAAACTGATTATCGGGTCATGTCGAGACTCGAAATGTTTGACGTTGTCTTCGTTTTGCATAATCTGGCAGTATTGTAACAATATTTACACATTTAATTTTACGTAAGTTCATTACGCAATCTCTTTGTTTGCTGTGTTCGTGGCATGCATTAGGATCTGCTGTCTTGACCTTCACCGAGTGATGGGGAAAAATCATTATCTCATTCAGCACATTAGACCTACCGATATGTGCATGCTCTGTAACTTATACGGTAATTGCACTTCTCCTGTAGTTAACACATTATTTCAGCTAAGTGAACTCCATTGTGCCTTTCACCAAGTATCGTATAGAGACCAAAATTTTCTCTTTTTTCAGTGCAGCTTAGCCTGTAAGTTACATCAGTAGTGTCATGTGTATTTTAATAGGCATTTCAGACATATTATACACCAGTACTGTCAAAATCTTTATTTACTTTTGTTAAGATGTTGACATTACGTTCACATAAAAAGTAGTGTGTTGCTGATGAAGCTTTCGTTCTTTTGTTGAACTGCAGACATTTCATGTGTGGAAATACTGTGAGTTATACCCTTTACGTTCCTTGAGAGATCAAGAAAATGTTGACACAAATATTGTGTGTGTGTGTGTGTGTGTGTGTGTGTGTGTATGCGTTTGTATCGGGTTCCCATGAAGTTGGACAAATCCAGACTTCACAAATCTGCCTGTATTCCACTGACAACGCCTCCCACTGCTCTACCTGTCTCCTTCTGCCACAGTGAGCTTTCGACGATCATGTGCACGCGTTACACAAATGTCGACGAGAATGATATCATCCTTGACGTAGAAAAATCTCTGATTGGCTGTTTCGTTTTAATGAGTGGTAAAATACTAGGCTGTAAGTAAAGAAGAGCAAAATATGTATGTTTTGGCATGAACTTGTCTGACTAGACAAGGAAGCATGATCTAAAATAAGTTGCTAAAATACTTGGTTGTGACTGGGAAATTTAAGTATGAATGTTGGCCTAAAAGTTCTCTGTTTGGCTTATTTCCATCAAATGGATGCGGCTTAAGAGAGGGGAGGAACATGAAGGCGTCATAGAAGAGGGCGTGGCATATTATGTCTTAGGTACAGAACGTATATATACCCACCAATATCCGCTATCTTGCGTGGTGGCCGGCGGTTCTAGGCGCTACAGTCAGGAACCGCGCGACCGCTTCAGTCGCAGGTTCGAATCCTGCCTCGGGCATGGATGTGTGTGCTGTCCTTAGGTTAGTTAGATTTAAGTAGTTCTAAGTTCTAGGGGACTGATGACCTCAGCAGTTAAGTCCCATAGTGCTCAGAGCCATTTGATCCATTTTGAGCGAAGTGTGACAAAGTCCAGAACGTTTTTGCTGTGCCAGTTGTGGAAGACCACTATGAGGTTGTCTTCCACACATGCTAAATATTAGAGAAGAAATGCAACATTTAATGGTAACAAGATGCGTCGGACTGGTTGCGCAAGCTTTAGCATCCATGAACGCCGACCTCGAACGTCAGGCGGCAATGGAAAATATTGATGAAGAGGTCTCTCGATCTTCAGTACCAATATAGTTGAACCCATCACGACGGAGGGATTCAGTCAACTCTCAAACGATTACCCATCAGCCTACCGAAAAAGGCATAACCAACTCTTACGTCAAGTGCAGCCCCCCATAGAAAAGCAGACATTTAGAGGATGGAGAACAACACGTGTTAAGTTTTCGTTGTTGGCATTTTCACTTTAGTCACGCTGGATACATTGTATGCTATTGCAGAGGAATGGGTGAGTGTACGACCACTATGACGCCGCAAGTTGTTAAACATCACAACAAATCATTTCACACCACTGAACTGCAGACGATTATATTCGATATTTGGGAAGAGGCCAATCGCTGTACACTGGATGAGGTCACTCGCCGACGGGCAGTAGCCGTTCCCCATTGGTGTACAAAGGTATAAGTGAGACGACCATCTATGGAGGTGAGGCCACCACAGATAAAAATCCGTCGTCGACGATTCTTAACAAGATGACAGGATATCCTGTCCAGGTTTGACTCAGGTGCTCACTTTCCTGTAATGTCGAATGCTGAAGACCGTCAGCTAATGAAGACTATTGAAATGCTGCAGAATGCAGGGATCAGAGTGTGGTAAACATGTAAGACCCTATTCTACGGGAAAGACAAATTCGATGCATCCGCAAACAATTTACACAAGGCACACGCAGATAACCCAAACTCATTAATTTCTAAGGCAAATGCACATGTTACAAATATAAAAGTTCACAATAACATTAATTAAACGCATCACCGAAATAAATGAAAGACTGCACGCTTCGAAATAATTTAAATATGCTAACGCTCCATTATATAACATCACGCCAGAATTATTTAGAAGTGGCATAAAAAAAATCTAATCATTGTGCACTTGCAAGATAATGTAATAGTGCTAGAGATTCAGTTAGGAAACACTGAAGTTCAAAAATTTAATGAGACCGTTAATGAAATTAAGAACCAACACATTTCAAAGACGCCATTGAGCATTTACACCATTATATTAAAAGCACCGTTACTCAGTTAAAAACTTGAAGAACAAACCTAATTTCAGCAGGTTTACACTGACAGGTTAAATTACAATGTCTGCTTTGTACCAAATTCCTTGGAGAGTAACTGACGAACATCGAGTCCTCGTTCTGAGAACCTTGTCCCAGAAGACGGATTCACCGTCGTCATCGGTCCCAACAAGTCCATCTCGCAAATTTTGACTCATATGGAATAAATAGTTGGGGTTCAGAGCTCTAAAACAGAAAAACAACACTGTTACAAGACACACAAGCATCATAAAATCAAATAACTTAACGTAAGAAACAATCCTTGACTCTTTTGCTTTGGCTCTGAATTCTTTGGTGCACCAAGGCTTCACTTAGACTCTCGAGTCGTGTCTCCATTTTGACTGCGCAGAAACAGTTTTATCTTTTGGTGCACCAAAGAACTCATAGTGAAAGCACAGCCGCTGGCTTACCCAAAATACACTCCTGGAAATGGAAAAAAGAACACATTGACACCGGTGTGTCAGACCCACCATACTTGCTCCGAACACTGCGAGAGGGCTGTACAAGCAATGATCACACGCACGGCACAGCGGACACACCAGGACCCGCGGTGTTGGCCGTCGAATGGCGCTAGCTGCGCAGCATTTGTGCACCGCCGCCGTCAGTGTCAGCCAGTTTGCCGTGGCATACGGAGCTCCATCGCAGTCTTTAACACTGGTAGCATGCCGCGACAGCGTGGACGTGAACCGTATGTGCAGTTGACGGACTTTGAGCGAGGGCGTATAGTGGGCATGCGGGAGGCCAGGTGGACGTACCGCCGAATTGCTCAACACGTGGGGCGTGAGGTCTCCACAGTACATCGATGTTGTCGCCAGTGGTCGGCGGAAGGTGCACGTGCCCGTCGACCTGGGACCGGACCGCAGCGACGCACGGGTGCACGCCAAGACCGTAGGATCCTACGCAGTGCCGTAGGGAACCGCACCGCCACTTCCCAGCAAATTAGGGACACTGTTGCTCCTGGGGTATCGGCGAGGACCATTCGCAACCGTCTCCATGAAGCTGGGCTACGGTCCCGCACACCGTTAGGCCGTCTTCCGCACACGCCCCAACATCGTGCAGCCCGTCTCCAGTGGTGTCGCGACAGGCGTGAATGGAGGGACGAATGGAGACGTGTCGTCTTCAGCGATGAGAGTCGCTTCTGCCTTGGTGCCAATGATGGTCGTATGCGTGTTTGGCGCCGTGCAGGTGAACGCCACAATCAGGACTGCATACGACCGAGGCACACAGGGCCAACACCCGGCATCATGGTGTGGGGAGCGATCTCCTACACTGGCCGTACACCACTGGTGATCGTCGAGGGGACACTGAATAGTGCACGGTACATCCAAACCGTCATCGAACCCATCGTTCTACCATTCCTAGACCGGCAAGGGAACTTGCTGTTCCAACAGGACAATGCACGTCCGCATGTATCCCGTGCCACCCAACGTGCTCTAGAAGGTGTAAGTCAACTACCCTGGCCAGCAAGATCTCCGGATCTGTCCCCCATTGAGCATGTTTGGGACTGGATGAAGCGTCGTCTCACGCGGTCTGCACGTCCAGCACGAACGCTGGTCCAACTGAGGCGCCAGGTGGAAATAGCATGGCAAGCCGTTCCACAGGACTATATCCAGCATCTCTACGATCGTCTCCATGGGAGAATAGCAGCCTGCATTGCTGCGAAAGGTGGATATACACTGTACTAGTGCCGACATTGTGCATGCTCTGTTGCCTGTGTCTATGTGCCTGTGGTTCTGTCAGTGTGATCATGTGATGTATCTGACCCCAGGAATGTGTCAATAAAGTTTCCCCTTCCTGGGACAATGAATTCACGGTGTTCTTATTTCAATTTCCAGGAGTGTATATCGATATGGACACGGCAATATTAACCATCCCACCCTAAATTAGAAGCTGGGATGCGTAAGCCATGTTCTCAGTTTCGTTATATACAAGAATCTACTTAACATCACGCGACTCAGATGAGCTCTGATTTTCTTACATGATTTAAGATCTTGGAGAGAGAAACTGACAGGGACCAAGTTCATAATGACCTCACACGGTGCGAGATATGTGTTCATACATATTTTGTCAGTAATCCCCCAGTCACTTGCCTTTGCCCCAGAAATTCTTTACATTGACAATATCCCCCACAGTCATTGAAGCAGTACGTCTCCTTTAATTGTACTTACAGGTCTCTCTCTGCTGTGCAAGAGAAATGTTTTTGCCACCTGCTATTTAGCCCAGATATGCTCAGAATCAATACATTCTGGTAATAGGTCATTCAACAATCACAAATTACTCAATGGCGATTAAAGGGAGAACACTAATGTTAATTTGGCAGGCATTGTCTTGTGTGCCTCATGGCAGGCTGCATTAAAGGCGAGATTAATCAAATTCACGGAACAATCCCAACGTTTCGGTGAACAATAATAATGTACTATTAATGAAGATTTCAAATTCCTATTAATACGTTCCGCAAAAGATGGCTGAAATTAATACAGTGTGGTTTTGAGAAACGACATTATTAAAACTTTTATACATTTAACTGACAAAAAACAATGAGCTTTCTCTTACTAAGACTTTATCAGGTCCATAATTAGCAAATATAGCTTTTAAGAGCTGGACACTAACAGTGGTCACCACTCCTGTACTAGACACATACGAGACAAACGCCATTGAGGCCTCAACCACCACTGAAATATACTTATTAGCGTGTTTAGTACACTGAAGGGGCCCCAAATCATCAATAAAAACCTATCAATACACTGATGTCCTCTAGTGGACTGTTGGTTGGTCCAAATGGCTCTGAGCACTATGGGACTCAACTGCTGAGGTCATTAGTCCCCTAGAACTTAGAACTAGTTAAACCTAACTTACCTAAGGACATCACAAACATCCATGCCCGAGGCAGGATTCGAACCTGCGACCGTAGCGGTCTTGCGGTTCCAGACTGCAGCGCCTTTAACCGCACGGCCACTTCGGCCGGCCTAGTGGACTGTTAAAAACACCTTCGACTACATGAAATGTATTCATAATTGCGAACTTCCGTATGTCGTCAACCATGCATCTACAACCTGCACTCTAACATTCATCATGTGTATTCCCGTACAGAGGAAACACTTTAAGTGAAACTTGACTTCCCGGTTTCAGTATGCATGCATGCATCCATGTCTGAAGGAATATTGCACCGTACATCTGAACAACAGTTCATTTACCCATCTACAAATGACTTTCAATTAAAGTGTCTCCTCTGTCTGGGAATATACATAAGGAATATACATAAGGAATATATGAGCGTAAGTTGTAGACATGTGGTTGACGACATATGGGAGCTTGGCGCTGGCAGTGGAGCATGCTCAGATAGCTTAATAGTAAGGCGACCGCTCACAATAAGCCAGAAATCAGGATTCGAATCCTTGGCCGGCAGTTCACTGAAGCCACTCCATTAAACAGCTGATGGTTCTCCATATTCGCAACTGCGAATACATTTTCGGTGTTTCATAACAGCTGTAGTCACCATAGTGCTTGTTCCTTCAGACATGCATGCATTTCTGAAGAATATGGATTGCATTTTACTTCTAAACAACACAGGCACTGTAACATCGTGCATCTTCTACGACGGTGGTTTGAAAAGTTGTCGGAAAGGAATAGAAAAAAGTAATTACATCACCGAAACTTTTTTTTATTTTTCTATTTAGTCTTCTTGTCGATTAATGCACTTGGTCAAATGATTTTCCAGTGCCTTTATCCCATCTTGAAAATGAGTTTCCTCCATGCCTGCAAAGTAGTTTTCAACTCCGGCTACCAATTCTTCCTTTGAAGTGAATCTTCGTCCACCAAGACAAATTTTCAGTTTTGGGAAGAGGGGGAAGTCTGAAGGAGCCATATCAGGTGAATAAGGTGGGTGTGGCAACAATTCATACCTTAGTCCGTGTAATTTTGCCATGGCGACGGCACATGTGGAAGGCCGCGCGTCAAGATTCGTTAAAATGTGATGTACGCTTTCAGATGACATCTGGCAGGCAAGAGCAACTTCAAACACTTTCAATCGACGATCCTCCATGATCATTTTGTGCCCTTTTTCAATGATTTTTGGAGTAGTGACATGACATATCTTGGTCGACCACTGAGCGGATCATCATCTAAGCTCTTCCAACCAAATTTAGATTCATTTGTCCACTTGGCAGCAGTTGAATATGGAGGTGCAGAGTCCCCTAGTGTATAATGTAAATCAGCATGAATATCCATCGCTTTTGTACCTTTCTTTACGAAGTACCTAATCACTGCTCGAATCTCTAATTTTTCCATCTATGCAAATCACTACATGGGAACAACAAGAGAGCCACGTCATCGCCACAGCTCTCTTCCTAGAGCCCTGACGTGGCACGTGCTTACAGGAAACAGTCCAATGAATATCACGTGAACAACTCGTTGCGCTAAAGCTGACCTCTCTTGATGATTCCGAAAACTTTTCAAACCACCCTCGTAGTATAAGTATTAGACTTAGACGTCTTGCGTTCTTGACTGATCTCTTAATATCTGAATCCATGCTTTTCCAAGTCACATGTTCTTTATTTTATTCTTGTTTTGTACAGCCACAGATGCACCCCATACAACAAATGACAAAAATAACTAAAAACAGCGGGAACTAAACAGATTTTGGGAGTTCCTACTGTAATGTGTACTGTAACATACCACGCCTTTCTCCAAGAAGTACCCGTTCATCAAGTCACGTGCCTCCAGCTTTCGCTGAATTTCGCCCAACTCCCATATCTTGTTGTAGTCTATCCTTAATATCAAAACAGTGAAGGAATCTCGGAGAGAATTTCTTCGTTTACAACGAAACCCAATGCCTCTGCTTCATTGTCAGATCAAATGGCTCTGAGTACTATGGGACTCAACTGCTGCGGTCATTAGTCCCCTAGAACTTAGAACTAGTTAAACCTAACTAACCTAAGGACATCACAAACATCCATGCCCGAGGCAGGATTCGAACCTGCGACCGTAGCGGTCTTGCGGTTCCAGACTGCAGCGCCTTTAACCGCACGGCCACTTCGGCCGGCCATTGTCAGATCCTGCGACGTTCCCCTGAAACGTGCGACTAAGCGCACCCGCAGCTTGGTTCTGTAACCCTGTGATAAGCGCCACTTCTTACTGGAAGGATAATATTCGGGGCGCCCATTGCGCAGTTCTTTAGGTCTTACGAGGCCTGGCAAGAACGAAGCTCAGCTACTGGTTAAGTGTTCGTAATCTGAGTTTCTTATGCTCCAGGCAGAATCAATCTTTTGTAGGGCGAGAAGGGTGGTCAAAGCTTCCAGCTCTTAAACAGTCTATTTCAGCTCCTGACAAAACTCTCGAGGCATACGCCCAAAGCCTCTGCTCTCCTTCATGTTTTTTGTAAAAAAAGGCAGGAACGTCGAAGTTAGACGCGTCTGTCTACACAACAAAGAGTGAATTAAAATCTGTATCATAGATTGACACCTATTTCAAGGCATCAGAGGCTGCCCGTTGGAAATCTGCCTCTTGAATTTTTCTTTTATACGATTCAGCTGACTAAATGGGGCCCCAAGTTGTGCAAATTGGGGATACATTGCCTGGAAAACGTTCACCATATCTATGAATGACGCAACGCCTTTTTATTTATGAACAATGGTAACTTGTAAATAGCTTGTGTAAGGGCCTGAACTATATTGATTCCTGTGGCTGACATTGTTGTTGTTGTGGTCTTCAGTCCACAGACTGGTTTGATGCAGCTCTCCATGCTACTCTATCCTGTGCAAGCTTCTTCATCTTCGAGTAACTACTGCAACCTACGTCGTTCTGAATCTGCTTAGTGTATTCATCTCTTGGTCTCCCTCACGATTTTTACCCTCCACGTTTCCCTCCAATACTAAATTGGTGATCCCCTGGTAGCTCAGAGCGTGTCTTACCAATCGATTCCTTCTTCTAGTCAAGTTGTGCCACAAATTCCTCTACTCCCCAATTCTTTTCAATGCCTCCGCATTAGTTACGTGATCTACTCATCTAATCTTCAACATTCTTCTGAAACACCACGCTGAAAAAGCTTCTTACCTAAACTATTTATCGTCCATATTTCACTTGCATGCATAGCTAAACTCCTCAAAAACATTTTCAGAATGGACTTCCTAACACTTAAATCTATACTTGATGTTAACAAATTTCTCTTCTTCAGAAACGCTTTCCTTGTCATAGCCAGTCTACATGTTATATCCTCTCTACTTCGACCATTATCAGTTATTTTGCTTCCCAGCTAGTAAAATTCATTTACTACTTGAAGTGTCTCATTATCACCTCATTTAATTCTACTACATTTTATTATCCTCGTGTTGCTTTTGTTGATGTTCATCTCATATCCTTTCAAGACACTGTCCATTCCGAGGAGGTTTCAATGCGGGTCACATTTAGGATCAAGCCTTCCTCCCTCAGACATCGCAATAGTGAGATGCTCTAAACGATCAGCCAACAGTTGCACTATAGATGACCACGTAACTCGTAATTGTAGGCACACTTTAACTTTAGTTACTCCAAAACAGAATGTAATAGGCCAGACAAAACGGCCGACACTCTGGAGAGGCCAAAAGGAATTCTGTTAAACTCAAAAAACTTGTAGTCAGTGCAGAACGCTGTTAAAGGCTTGGACAATTCGATGCTGGGTAGATGATAATACGCTTTGTTATGATCAAGCACTGTAAAAACGCAATTCACTGCATAACACATGAAGCAATTGTGTAGGTCAGCAGGCGGAACGGATCCCAAGATCACTTTCGTATTTAAAGTACGGTAATCGACAACAGCTCTAGACCCTGCATTATTCGGTTTCAGCGTCAAACATACACGAGCCGCCTAAGGCGAAACAGACGGTCTAATAACGACTCCAGCTAACACTTAATTTATGATTTCACGAAGGCCAGTACGGAGTCTACCGGACCGGAATCTGATATTGAATTTCGTTGGCAACACCTAATCTCTCGGTTAAAACGTCAAGAAATACATCTAGGAACTGTAATAACTGATAATTGCGCAGCCTAGTCCTCGGCTGAGCACATGAACACAAATAAATTAGCAATCTTTCAAAGCCACAGAATCTGTATCTCTTTTCAGGCAGAAACTTGAGGAAAACCCTTCCCCGCGTAATCCAACACTACGTGAGCAACACGTAAAACATCACAACCCATCAATACCTTGTTAGGTCGCCTTCGGCGACAATAAACTTTAAAGATGACGTAAAGTCACCAATCCTTCACTTGAAACGCGCCTGCTTTATAACATTTAAAGGATCACCCGAAACAGAAAGGCAGTTCCTGCGAGCTACCTGGAAACTAGGAAAATTCCCTGTCACGCGGTACCTACAGTGTCAGATTCTAGCAAAGCACAAACCGGTTCCGAAATAAGGGCGGAACAAGCGAAAGGGAGCCGCCCCCTATCTACGGGGTACACCTTAGGACAGCCGTTCGGCAGCGAAATGCGACAAATGCACATCGCTACTCCTCAGTCGCGTCAACTTCTCTGGCGACGGTGCCGCGGCGTCGCACAACCTTAACTAAATGACCCACCTTTGTCAATGCAAATACATGCACCCCTAGACAAGTTCAGCCTTCATTCTGAGGCGCAGAAACAGTCGTAATTGCTAGTGTTTCCTCGTAGCTCTGCCCCACCCCCTCTGCACATATCACACTTTTTATCACTGAATCGGATATTCTCAGTGCCGACAACCATTTTGTCTAATTCAGCGAAAGTTTTCGGTATATTAGTAAATAAAACACGCAACCGTTCAAAAATATATAGCACTGCCTCACCTTCAAAAATAGCTCCCGGGTTCGATTCCCGGCGGGGTCAGGGATTTTCTCTGCCTCGTGATGGCTTGGTGTTGTGTGATGTCCTTAGGTTAGTTAGGTTTAAGTAGTTCTAAGTTCTAGGGGACTGATGACCATAGATGTTAAGTCCCATAGTGCTCAGAGCCATTTGAACCATTTTTTGAAAATAGCTATATTGAGCGCCTTCGTCGTATCATACTCTCAATATCATCCCCAGAAAGATTCATTCAATGACTGCATCCTCAAAAAACGCCGGTCAGTGAGTTTCTTTCCTCTACGGATCACCAAATTTTCTAAACGACCTCTTCTCCTAAGTTCACCTATCGAGGCACCGCTCTGCAGAATTTCGGCCATTAAGCGACTTAACCGGCCGACCGCTAATGAATAAATAAAGAATTTGCAACACATTGGCCTGCCTCTACAGTCAAACTGCTAAGCACAGTAATCCCAAAATTTGATTTGTAATTTCAGTACGTAACCTCTCAACATTCTGAATAATCACCATCAGTGTATTTAGTAATCTACTAAATTCTTTCCACACAGCTACGTTCTCATTCAGCCCCTCGATCGTATTAAAATTTCGCTCTCAGTCATTGTTAATTGCTTCATTCTCTGCTTGCCAATGAAGAAACGAAATTCGTTGTTACAATAAGATAATTTTCCCTTATCGTGTATCATTGTCTGGAATTTGGGAACCATGTTACGCAGACGCTATGATGCATCTTTTAAGGAAACCAAGAGGATGGGCTCTTATGTATGTTGAAAGGGTTTCTGGAATTATGCTAGTTACATTAACTGAACAGTAATAAAATGGCCGACCTCGGTGGCCGAGTGGTTCTAGGCGCTTCAGTCCGGAACTGAGCGACTGCTACGGTCGCAGGTTCGAATCCTGCCTCGGGCAAGGATGTGTGTGATGTCCTTAGGTTAGTTAGGTTTAAGTAGTTCTAAGTTCTAGGGAGCTGATGACCTCCGACGTTATGTCCCATAGTGCTCAGAGCCATTTGAACCATTTTGATTAATAAAATGTACAAATACTTTTTCAAAATTCTTACCTGTAAACACCTGATACTGTAGCAATCTTTGTATTAAGAATGTACAGATATGTTACCTAAGTAACCAGTGAAATGAGTATGTTTACTTCCTCACCTTTTTGGTGTGGTACGATAAAGATGAAGTGTCATCACTGTAAATTCTTGCTAATAATAAATGAAGCATTTTTCGACATAGTCAACCTTTCATTTACCCCATGTTAACTACATGAAGGAAGTAATTTAAGCTGGAAGCGACACGCATGGTTATGCAACGATCGAGGGCGATAAGCGCTCTGTCGTTACTTTATCTTTCGACAGTTGAGCCTGCATTTTTATTCGAAGTCCGATTGATTTTTTACAGAGTGATTACCTTCGTATGAATGTTGTCTATGAACATGGCTATTTGTCAACAAGTGCGCTGTTAACCAACGATGACCATTATCGTCTGACATTACTTTTCGTTTTAGATGCTATAATCAGTAATTAGGCCTTTAGACAAATTAAAAATAGTATATAAAACTGTTTCAGTGGAAGTGAGAACGGTTGTCTTTTCCTCTTTCGTACCGCCTTTGAAGTTGATTTCTTGTCTTTAAGACTTTATGTTGTTGTTGTTGTGGTCTTCAGTCCTGAGACTGCTCTCCATGCTACTCTATCCTGTGCAAGTTTCTTCATCTCCCAATACGTACTGCAGCCAAAATCCTTCTGAATCTGGTTAGTGTATTCATCTCTTGGTCTCCCTCTACGATTTTTACCCTCCACGCTGCCCTCCAATACTAAATTGGTGATCCCTTGATGCCTCAGAACATGTCCTGCCAACCGATCCCTTCTTCTAGTCAAGTTGTGCCACAAACTTCTCTTCTCCCCAATCCTATTCAATACTTCCTCATTAGTTATGTGATCTACCCATCTAATCTTCAGCATTCTTCTGTAGCACCACATTTCAAAGGCTTCTATTCTCTTCTTGTCGAAACTATTTATCGTCCCTGTTTCACTTCCATACATGGCTACACTCCATACAAATACTTTCAGAAACGACTTCCTGACATTTAAATCTTTACTCGATGTTAACAAATTTCTCTTCTTCAGAAACGCTTTCCTTGCCATTGCCAGTCTACATTTTATATCCTCTCTACTTCGACCATCATCAGTTACTTTGCTCCCCAAATAGCAAAACTCCTTTACTACTTTAAGTGTCTCATTTCCTAATCTAATTCCCTCAGCATCACCCGACTTAATTCGACTAAATTCCATTATCCTCGTTCTGCTTTTGTTGATGTTCATCTTATATCCTCCCTTCAAGACACTGTCCATTCCGTTCAACTGCTCTTCCAAGTCCTTTGCTGTCTCTGACAGAATTACAATGTCATCGGCGAACCTCAAAGTTTTTATTTCTTCTCCATGGGTTTTAATACTTACACCGAATTTTTCTTTTGTTTCCTTTACTGCTTGCTCAATATACAGATTGAATAACATTGGCGAGAGGCTACAACCCTGTCTCACTCCCTTCCCAACCACAGCTTCCCTTTCATACCCCTTGACTCTTATAACTGCCATCTGCTTTCTGTACAAATTGTAAATAGCCTTTCGCTCCCTGTATTTTACCCCTGCCATCATTAGAATTTGAAAGAGATTATTCCAGTCAACATTGTCATAAGCTTTTTCCAAGTCTAGAAATGCTAGAAACGTAGGTTTGCCTTTTCTTAATCTAGCTTCTGATAAGTCGTAGGGTCAGTATTGCCTCACGTGTTCCCATATTTCGACGGAATCCAAACTGATCTTCCCCGAGGTCGGCTTCTACCAGTTTCTCAATTCGTCTGTACAGAATTCGCGTTAGTATTTTCAGCAGTGACTTATTAAACTGATAGTTTGGTAATTTTCATATCTGTCAACACCTGCTTTCTTTGGGATTGGAATTACGATATTCTTCTTGACGTCTGAGGGTATTTCGCTTGTCTCATACATTTTGCTCACCAGATGGTGGAGTTTTGTCAGAACTGGCTCTCCCAAGGCCGTCAGTAGTTCTAATGGAATGTTGTCTACTCCCGGGGCCTTGTTTCGACTTAGGTCTTTCAGTGCTCTATGAAATTCTTCACGCAGTATCATATCTAACATTTCATGTTCGTCTAGATCCTCTTCCATTTCCATAACATTGTCCTCAAGAACATCGCCCTTGTATAGACACTCTATATACTCCTTCCACCTTTCTGCTTTCCGTTCTTTGCTTAGAACTGGGTTTCGATCTGAGCCCTTGATATTCATACAAGTGGTTCGCTTTTCTCCAGAGGTCTCTTCAATTTTCCTGTAGGCAGTATCTATCTTACCCTTAGTGAGATAAGCCTCTACATCCTTACATTTATCCTCTAGCCATGCCTGCTTAGCCATTTTGCACTTCCTGTCGATCTCATTTTTGAGACGTTTGTATTCCTTTTTGCCTGCTTCATTTACTGCATTTTTATATTTTCTCCTTTCATCAGTTAAATTCAGTATTTTTTCTGTCACCCAATGATTTCTACTAGCCCTCGTCTTTTTACCTACTTGATCGTCTGCTGCCTTCACTACCTCATCCCTCAAAGCAACCTATTCTTCTTCTACTGTATTTCTTTCCCCTATTCTTGTCAATTGATCCCTTATGCTCTTCCTGAAACTCTGTACAACCTCTGGTTCTTTCAGTTTATAGGACTTTATATACACACGAATAAAACTCTCGCCAATTTACATAAAGTGGACCACGTCAACCGTACATCACAATCCCTGTTAGCATCATGTAGTAGGAGTCCTTGAAAGAGGAAAAATTGTGTTTGTGATTGAGAGACGGCAACTAAAACTCTGACCACAAAATAAATCTGCATGACAGGGACGATCGTATGCACTGTAGATAGTCAAGGACAACTTTTGAGCCACGCAGAGTGTCTGCGCGGTTTGAAGTGCCATGTCACGGATTGCGCGGCCCCTCCCGCCAGAGATTCGAGTCTTCCCTCGAGCATGGTTGTATGTGTTGTTCTTAGCATAAGTTAGTTTAAGTTTGTTTAAGTAGTGTGTAAGTCTAGGGACCGATGACCTCAGCAGTTTGGTCTCTTAGTAATTCACACACACACACACACACACAACATTAGCTCACTGATTGTCACTAACAGACACAACTCATCCCTTAAGGTATGTGCATAGTGACTTCCTGTGCCAGGTTACACACTTGTGCTAGTTACACTCAGCATCACATCCCCGCCCCAAGGTAACTGATAAAGATCACCCACACCCCTCCACTCCCCACCACTCCCCCAATCCTTCTCCTCTCGACCAATAGGAAGGCTAAACCAAACGAAATCGAGTTATCCCCTCTACATCCTTTTATTAAATTACGAATACAGCCGGTTGAGTTCCCCCTCGTTCGAGACTGATCTCCATAGTGAAAGGATGAGGCATCAGCAGGGAACAACAAGCGCCCCCAGGCATAAGAAGAATATGGTTATCAGATCTGAAGGTAATTATCTATTAATATTACAATTATTAATATAGTTGTTAATAAATATATTCGATTATATATACGTTTTATAAATTTCCCGACAACGCAGAGCGCACCTGATCCTGTACTAACAGACTGTTGGATGAGGGAGATCCCATATTATTGGCCACGTTCCAACAGCAGCCCACAGATGGTCTTCCCAATTCACTGGACCTGGTGTCATTCGACCATACTCTTCCCCACAATAGCCACAGCAGCAACCACAGTCGTTGTAACTGCCACAGCTCACATAGCCCTAGGCAAGCCCCTCAAGAGTACTACTGTTCGCCAGAACTTACCGCGTGACTTCGAGTTTATCTAGACACGTAAATATAGGCCTAGTACCAGATTGTGAATTTGCCACAGTGATTGTTGTTGAAAATGTACGACACATCAGCGTCAGAATTTAATGCATGAGGGGGAATAACTGTGCAATATGATGGGAGTATATACAAAAAAATAAGATGATGGACAAATATCATCCATCCGATACTCCAATAGACGTTCACATGTATAGCTGTAAAGTCCCCAGCTGATATGCATGGCAAGACAATGCTAGAATTAACTTCGTCGGAACCAGCTCATAAAAAAAGATTCAAGTCTGGTGAATTTAGAATACCTCCTCAGACTGTGTTTGTCTGTTTTTATATATAAAGCAAAAGAACGTGATATATATATATATATATATATATATATATATATATATATATATATATATATATATATATATAACTTTCTATTCTCATTTCACACTCCATTGTCCTGTCCAGCTACCTATAAAAACATGGCTTCTTATTGGGAGCCATCGCTAACATGCTAGCCACCACCACCACCACCATCACCGCCACCACCAGCGCCACCGAAGCTACCGCTAACTCCGACACCACCTCCAGTGCCTCCAAGACCAACGATGCCACTGCGACTCATATTGTTGGACACACGTTGATGAGTGTCCAATAGCAGCGTGTGATGAGAGCCGCCACAAACCCACAGAGATTTGCAACTAATGGGGTGGACCAATACACAGTCGCTTCCTCCTTATTAAGGTATGGAATGAGAGTTCATGAAAAGATGTAGACGCTGTGTCTTAGACGGCGACGTCTTTGACTCCTAACCGTTTCGACGGACTTGCTAAGCTGTCATGATTACACATATTAGTTTTTAAAAACATGCATTGAGTAGAATATATTCGCTTATTTTTCCTTTTTCTACCTTGCACAGTGCAGTTTAATAGGAGGAGGCCCATCAATGTGGCATCTTACATTCACAGGATAAGGTTTATGGCTAGGCTCATACGTAGAAAGAAGCATACCATTGTTAAACTCCTGAGACAGCAAGCTAAGTGTGTGGGATGTATTACATAGCAAACGGTACATGACCTGAAGGAAACAAATAACATTCTACAGCGTCTAAAATACGAGGACTTCCGGTGCATTTCCTATAAATGTTCAAAATTACTTTAAAAATATTTCTTGGTTTCAGCCACTCGGATATGTAGTAGGCAGTAAGCACAATCGTTTTCTTCTTCGAGGCCTTAGTCTTCCAGTTGAAGCATCATAACATATTCAGGAATATCCAGAAAGTCTGAGTTGATTTGATGAATACACACTTGTGGAGCCACTGTTCTCCCTTAATAGCGAGGTTCTGGGTGACGCATCAGCGGACGTCACTTGCAATATCCATTCCCTGCTCTCGCACAAGTTATCGACTAGCAGCACCGCTCCACGTACAATCATAACCCTGTTCATTCTTACATTACGATAATACATATGTGGCACACACACAGTGGTTACGGTTACTATAAACCACACGACAAGTTGGGAAACGGGGCCAAATTTCTAGTAGTTCACTGTCGAGTTGAGATTTTCACACACAAATGTTTTATTCATATCTTACAGAAACTAACAGTACGGCAAGAAACAGCCTTTTAAACACACCGCTAACGGCAATCCAATCATTTACAGCAATACAATTCCTTTTTTTTTTTTAAAAAAAAAAATAGAAGTAACAGTACGGCAATCAACAACCTTTCAAAACACGCCGCTAACGGCAATCAAGTAATTTACAGCAATGCAACAGTTTAAAAATTACTGTTAAAAACGGCAATCAAGTGATTTATAGCAATACCACAATTTAAAGAAATTTCTTTTTTTTAAAAAAAAAGCACAGAAGCTAGCAGTACGGCAATAAACAACCTTTGAAAACACACCGCTAACGGCAATCACGTAATTTATAGCAATACAACAGTTTAAAAATTTAAAGAACATTAGTAAACTTCGTTAGTAAAGTACGGTGAGGTAATGAAGCTCCCAACACCGCCATTTAAAAAAATCAAAGGTCTCAGCGAACACACGATTAATGGCAATAAAGGAATGGAAGAATTTAAAAGTTTTTCAACAAAAGTGTCCTGGAACATCATTAGAACATAACAGATATGACGGACCAGTGTAAGGGGGCCACTCAGGGATGCACAGGATAGGCAGAAAACTGACCAATTTAAATACGGCCGTAAACACAATTGCCACTCCCAGGCTGGTCACTGTACCGACTTTTAGCCAGCGAAAACTTGTAATAAGATGGCTTAACTTGCTGACAGAATTAGAGCTAACCTCGTGCATGGAAACATTACAACACACAGTCCTGAATGAGCGACCACATGATCAACCAACAAGAAGCATGAATTTACTCATAACCCACGACAAAATAGCGAAACAATTAAACTGCCAAAACTACACCTCCCATCGGGCAGTAACGAGAGGAGGAGGAGGAAAGATCACGGTCTTCAATTACACCGGTACCGGGGACAGGAAACCCGATCGCCGGAGGCCACAAGGCAGAAGAGACGCTGGTTACGCCAACTTATTACTTAGTGATTAAAACTTCCACTAACTTAACTTGCAGTTATGCTCGAACAGGCGGTACACGACCTCCGATGGCAAGGATCCACACATCCGACCGCGCACGCGTCGCCAGTGTACCCAACACGCCACGGTCACGCGACAACAGCTCTGTCACCGGAGTTCACGTCTTCTCTGCCACGTTGACGGGTAGTGACCGCTCTTTAATGTTAGGTGTCTGCATTTTAAACTCCAGTGTTGAAACGGAGGACTTAAAGAAGCTTGTTAACGTCCCAGCAAGGTGAAATGAACAGCACTACTCGTGCGGTGATTGTGTGTACAAACAACCCGCGGGGAGCTCGTCCGTCAACTCGATCCGCTGGTAACACACAACCGACATAAATCACGTGGCGACTAGGTACAACCGACCACCCCTGGTCCGCGCTGGAGAGTCACACTGCCCTCCCGTGTCCACCAGACTCTCTCTGCGCGCCACGCCCCTGCTTCCGCGCCACCACACGAAGTTACCACCGGTCAAAGATCTCACTTCCTCTATAGCAGTTTCCCGGAAGCAAAAACGCAGATATCGATAGCTGAGGGAAAAGACAACCAAGCAACCACTTGATGACAGACGACATACCAAACAAACATGTCAGGGGAAGAAAAGGGAAACCAATGCCATTTAAACACAAGGCGTTGCACGAGTCGATACACGGCTCAGTATGTTTCTTAACTTGTGTTAACTGGTTCAAATGAAACATGAACAATATAGGTGTAGCATGTTAATAAGTTCGTTTTATTTACATGACTTTTATTTTATTCATATTAGAAATTCGGAAGCATTACTTTTCAGCCCGTCCTCAAAATGTAGGTCAACCATTGTGACCCGAACCCTTTATAACTTCCTATGCATATCACTGCCATAGCTGGACAACTCGTATCACTTTGGAACTCACGAGCGATTTCTTCCACTCATTTCATGCGATTTTCTTTGAATCACATCCCGCAATGCGGTCTGCCTCATCTTGCTTTACTTGCCATTGATCCTTCGCATTTCGACTTCACAGTCACATCGCGAGTCTTCGACTTGTGCATCTTTAGAGGAGCAGAAATGACCGGGATTGATTTGTTAGTCAGGTGACATCCGGTAGACAGACAACGTTCGAAGTCAATGACCTCTTCTGACCGACCTACTCTCCTGTTACAACTTCTCTATGGACAACGCAATACTCCCATGCCTCCTTTTATATTGGTGAGTCTGTAACACAGGTATCGATTGTAAGTAGTTTATACAGTGTAATTCTATGTATGTGACTATGAAGTGGTTGTTCTTTACTGATTAACTTCACTGAGTTGTGAAAGGAAAGTTGATATTTGGAATATATGTAATATGAAAACTTAAAAGATGTTTAAGAATAATGAAATTTGAATACTGGTTCATACTTAGGGAAACTGTATGATATAACTTAAAAGATGTAGGGAACCCCTTCTGTTACGGAAGGGGATTGGCGCGCGGGAAAAGGTATGAAACGTCCCCTTAGAAAAATTTATAAATGGCAGTGCTGGAAAACCTCTACGTTATTTGATTTTCAAACAGCTGAGCAGAACTGAACGAACGCAGACATTTCGCTCTTTACTTGTTCTGGTCAACCCTAAACCGACACACAACATTTTTAGCGCAACGCAATCTGACCTTCAATAATCTCTGCAAAAGAATGGCCCTGACTAACAATAACCTATACCTTTCATGAATCACTTACCTCACAAAAATTTTCGTTACTCGAACTACTGCAATACAGCGAGCGCCAATACTGCCAGCTAAATAAAAGATTCAAACTACTGAAGGCACTAACTACTGATAGGCATAGTTGGCAAATGAAAGATTTTGATAGAGAACAAACAATGTATTTACCTTAATAGTGTTCAAAAGTCATTATATATATATATATATATATATATATATATATATATATATATATATGTTCATGACATTCAGACTTACAGATTTACTGTCTCTGATGGACATACGTCCAGATCATCCGCTCTCAAAACTCTGCCATCTCACTCCCCACATCCACTACTGCTGGCGGCTCACCTCCAACTGCGCAACGCTACGCGCTGTTAACAGCCAACTGCCCAACACCACAATAGCAAATTCCAACAATGCAAACCAGCCACAGACTGCACACATCACAGTCAGTCATTTTCATATAGACCGCTAAGTGACGTTGCCAACATAAAAAACTAAACAGCCTACTTACAAAGGTGGCATTGGCGGTCAATCTGGGTGGAAAGAGGGAGAGCACATTACGCAGTCAGTGGCCAGCAGTTGTACAGTCAACACTGTGGGTGTCAAGTGATGTATACAGAAGTCTATTTATGTTTAAATTGCCTCGGAATTGGTTTCGGCTGTAATATGGTGCCCTTGTATTATGGATTGGCTCTAAAATAATTAATACGTCGCCAAGACGAAATTTGTAAGGATCATTAAACAGCAAGAGGTGAGACCAGATAGCCGCCACGTGCTTGCCACCACTATTGCGCCTGTGCTCCGTCAACTTCAGGAAATCAGATATGTATAATAATATGGACCAGTATTTTTGTGTGTGTTTTCAATAATAATTTCAGTGATAAAAATATGTGTTTGAACTTTGAAATTGCCCTGATCATGAAACCTATGAAGGGTCCTATCCTAAACGTGCTACAGATCGAGTATCCTGTTTCTGAATTATCAGTGAATTGTTTCTACTTCGAATGTGCCAAAAATTCAGTGACAGAGTGTATAAATGATGCTAGGCCCCACTATATTCTTCTCCATTATGAGAAAGTTAAACTAAATATTGCTTCAGCTAAAGGAATCTGAAGTATTTCCAAAAAGGAGAGAATATAAAAAAGTGTTTGTACAGTGTTATTTTATTACATTTGTAATGTATGTGTGTTAGTTAAATCAGGACTCTTGTCATGCTTCACTTAATCTCGTGATATCTTTCATAACTTTTTGGTGCTGAATTTTTCAATGATTGAGATGATTATTATCAGGAGTCAAGTACCATTTATCTTTCTGTGCCTGATAATTTATGCAAATGATAACTACTGCATGTCACTGTTCAGTTCGTCCGGTAGTTGTGCGTGTTCATTGCACTTTACAAAGAGAGAAATAATGACAGTACTTTTGGAAAATTATAATTAAATTCTTTGGACTTAATGTTCCCACATTATTATGCCCAATTTGGCTGGCGAGCGAATATTATTTCATTCACGAAAACTTTCACTACTTGTATTATTTCCTAAATTAAAGTCTTTCAGCTTTCTATTAATTGCCGCAATAACGAAATTTGTCTTCGACACCCTCTACCGATTAGGTTAACACCCGGTCAAACAATTCAAAATTCCTCACAGAGTGTAACGCTTATTTTATGTAAAGGTCATATTTGGCAAAGTGCGTATAGGTGTTATAAATCCACGTCTCGTGATATCCAGTCGTCAGTTCCACTTTACTTAGAGGCGTCCAGAGGCCGCCAGACAAACAAATTGAAGCATCCACACATGATCAGATGCCAGTGTTAGTTCTTACTCCTACACACCAATGTCGGGTATGTAAGTGGTTAGAGTTACAATTCTCTGCGACTGGTGGAATGGTCACCATTGTCCATTGCCGTTCGTCGGGTGTAGTGTTGTTACCAGACCTAGTAGCGTATATACTGAGGTGTCATAAGATGTGGGGCACCTCCTAATATCGTGCCAGACCTCCTCTTCCACGGCTGAATGAAGTAACTCAACACGGCATACACTGAAGAAGTCGTTGGAAGTTCCCTGCTGGAGTATTGAGCCTGCTGCCTCTATAACCATCCATAATTGCGAAAGTGTTGCCAGTGCAGGATTTTGTGCACGAACTGTGTGTGTGAAATCTTATGGGACCTAACTGCTAAGGTCATCAGTCCCTAAGCTTACACACTACTTAACCTAAATTATCCTAAGGACAAACACACACACCCATACCCGAGTGAGGACTCGAACCTCTGCCGGGACCAGCCGTACAGTCCGTAACTATGTGCACGAACTGTCCTCTCGACTACGTCCCGTAAATGTTCGATGGAATTTAGGTCGGACGATGTAGATCGTCAAGTCACTCTCTCCAACTGTCCAGAATGTTCTTCAAACCAATCCCGAACAATTGTGGCCTGGTAACATAGCGCATCGTCATTCTAAACATTCCATCTTTGTTTGGGAACATGCAGTCAGTGAATCGATGCAAAAGATCAATGATCGGTTCAGTCAGACCAGAAGACCCAGCTCATTTCATGTAAACACAGCCCACACGATTAAAGAGCCACCAGCAACTTGCTAAGTACCTTGTTGACAACTCGGGTCATGGCTTCGTGGGGCCTGCGCTACGTTTGAACCCTGCTATCAGCTCTTACAAAGTGAAATGGGGACTCGTCCGACCAGGTCAAACCGATATGGTAGCGAGTCCAGGAGAGGCGCTGGGGTGATGTCGTGCTGTTAGCAAAGGCACTCGAATCGTTTGTCTGCTGCCATAGCGCATTAACGCCAAATTTCGCTGCACTGCCCTGGCAGATACGTTCGTCGTACGTCGCACATTTATTTCTGTTGTTATTTCACGCGGTGTTGCTTGTGTGTTAGCACTGACAACTCTACTTAGGCGCCACTGTTCTCGGTTGTTAAGTGAAGGCCGTCGGTCACTGCATTATCCGTGGTGGGAGGTAACGCCTGAAATTTGATATTTTCGGCACGTTATTGACACTGTGGATCTCGGAATACTGAATTTCCAAACAATTTCCGAAATGGAATGTCCAATACGTCTAGCTCCCAAGTATCATTATTCCACTTTGAGAGCCTGTTCATTTTCGCCGTGAGGCCATAATCACGTAGGAAGCTTTTTCACACCAATCACCTGGGTACAAATGACTGCTCCACGAGCGCACTATTGCCTTGTACCTTGTGTACGTGATACTACCGTCACCTGCATAAATGCATATCGCAATCTCGTGACTCTTGTCACCTCAGCGTATAAGGAGCGCGAACAGCGTCAGATGCTGAGAATTCACTGTGGGAGACCCAGACATGCTTCCTATTTGTGTAAGAGAGCATTATCAGTAACTGGATGGTTTGGAAGGGGCCTCGTTGTGGGTCTTCATTTTGCAGTGTGGTCGAATTTTGTAGTATGCAGGATAGTGGGGCATTCGGAGATGACATCAGTCTCATGGATTGCAGGGGCAGGCACACTCGTAGTCAAGGTTCCAGTCAAGCATGCGTAACCATCGACAGGGCGAGTCACCATATTGTGCACCAAGCACTTTGTAATACCCTCACATCCACTCCTGCTGTCCGAGATCGAGTATTGGATTCCATACAAGATTCTGTGTCATCCTGAATCATTGACTGGATACTTATAGCACCCGCAGTAGTGAATTACCGTAACGTGAGTAGGCTACCATAAACACCACAGCAGAAACGGATGCATTTCCGGTGGTGCTGTTACTGAATGCGTGGACTACTGATGAATAGCACCGCAATCTGTTCTGTGATGAATCGGGCTTCTTCTCTCTCCCATATGACCACTGTCAGTTAGAAGTGTCTTTTATCCAATGGTTTGGGGAGGCACTCGTGTGTTATAGGCGTCAGGGTGTGGAGATCCATTGGATATGGCTTCAAGACACGGCTGGTAGTGATTGGTGGAACTCCGACGGCACAGCGGTACAGCGTGCACATCTATCGTCCTTATGTGTCACCACTCAAATGATGGAATCTCGGTGACATATTTCAACAGGAAAATGCCCGTTCATGATCGTCGTTCCTAGAATTATCTGCGTGATGTTGAGATACTCCTGTAGTCAGCAAGACCTCCGGATCTGACACTGATGGAACACGGGTGGGACGAGCTGGGACTTCAACTCCGCCTGCGCACCAGTATCCAGCATATCAAGGACAAGCTACTACAGCTGCGGGTCAGACATCTTCCCCATCCGAATCACAATATACATTCAGCCAGAGGCTGATTCAGTTTGATACTGGTAAGTGAGCTGGTGCTGCTGATTCTTTGTCAGTTGGACTTGAGCCGGCCGCTGTGGCCGAGCGGTGCTAGGCGCTTCAGTCCGGAACTGCGCGACTTTTATGGTCGCAGGTTCGAATCCTGCCTCGGGTGTGTATGTGTGTGATTTCTTTAGGTTAGTTAGGTTTAAGTAGTTCTAAGTTCTAGGGGGTTGATGACCTCAGATGGTAACTCCCATAGTGCTCAGAGCCATTTTGACTCGATTTTGAAATTACTGAAACTACAACACATACCCTCTCAACATTTTAGTCTCAGTTCGTTTCTTCCTCCCTTACGTCTGCTTCACTTTTATTTTAAGGTAGTCTACACTATTCGAGTATAGCTGTTTGTGTGGCCTCATTACTATCTGACTGGCAAACCGTTACTGAAGGCTGGGATTATAACATTGCACGCTTCTGTCCTCTCGCCCCATATGCGGAATTCTCACATTCTACGCGACCGCTCACTGGCATTTAAGGGATACCACATCACCACTCCTTCCTCCGATTGTGCTGTACTACGTTAATGTCGTGATATGGTAATAGATACCCAGGAAGTAATACACGGATCAGATGATGTTTTGCTTCACACGTTTATTTCGTCAGAGATTGTACAGAGTTTCCTGGCGGTTGTCGCCTGCCGCTGGCCTCCTCTCCTGCTCGGTACGCTTTTCACGAGCTGGCGGTGCTGTTACTGCTGGAGACGCTGGAAGTGCTGGAGTCGCTGGAAGTGCTGGACGAGGCGTCGCTGCTCAGCTTGGACTTGACGCTGTCGAACAGCGCCTGGGTGGAGCTCAGGGCCTGTAAACAAGCGCAACGTTTACCGTCGCTCACCGCCGATGGCTGAGAATGTGCATCAGACCAAGAGTCTCTGCTCGTGTAAATTACACGGTGGAAGAAATTTCGCGGATGGCGGACAATAAATGAAATTTAGCGCCGAGACTCAGTGACAGCATCGAAGGCACCTTCAGTGTTGCATAAAAAAGTGGTAACAATATGATTTTCTTCATTAAGTGGAGTGGTCTAAGTACCAAACATCTTGTCAAATTAGTGCGCATAAAGACGATTTGATGCTCAAAAAATTTGTTCACTGCAACCATATCACTAAACATATTTGCAGTCGGCTTTTCACGGGGGATTACTTGCACTCTTGTCTATAAAAAAAGACTTTGATTTTGAAACTTCCCGACAGATGAAAACTGTATGCCGGACCGAGACTCGAAATCGGGACCTTTGCCCTTCGCGGGCAAGTGCTATACCAACAGAGCTATCCATGCACGACTCACGGCCCGTCCTCACAGCTTTACTTCTGCCAGTCTCTCGTCTCCTACATTCCAAACTTTACAGAAGCTCTCTCAGTCGTGGATTCCCTGCCATAAAGTAGCACTAGCATGACGTTGTTTTACAGAAGTTCAATTTTCTGGCTTTATTAACTTTATTTTTTAAATCTTTGTTTGTAGTTTCCCATGTCTGTTGGAATTTATTTGTTTTCTTTTCCGTGCCAGACTTGCTTAAGCATCTTGTTTTCTATAACAATCTCAGATCGGACAGGGATTTATCTTAGTGGATCATCAGTTTAGCTTTAGTAGCAGTTATTTTTAGAGTTTATTGTTTTCTTCCCAACTCGTGTACTGTAGCTCATTCACAGAGCTACGTCTCTCGTTTGTAATACAATTACATAACCTGCATACACCAAATCATTTAATTTTAGTTTCCATGTTAGGTCTGCAACGTAAATGTTAAGAAGAATCGGCGAAATGTTGCATTCCAGTCTGACATCTTGATTTATTACCATCTAACCTGGTTTAGAAGTGGCTACTTTATGATTATTTTGGCGTCATCATGTATACTTTTGTTTACCTCCTTAAGGTGCATGGGGTATCTTTGCCTATCCATTATTGTCTATAATCTATTTCTGATCAAGGTGTCAGAGGCTTTTTGAAATGGAATAAAGTAATACATGTTTCCGATCTGACTTCTCGTCGTCTTTCTAAAATTCTCTTGATGCTGAAAATTTTTATCACTGTACAAGCGTCCTTTCCTAAACCCACTTTGCTCTTCTCCCAAGCAGCCATTTTTTTCACTTTCAAAGAATTAGTTATTGTATTTGAGTAATCTTTATAAGCCTAGTTCCTGAGAGTTTTACCCCTGTAATTATCCCACTCATTTCTTTGGCCATTTTTAAACCCAGAAACAACCTCAGCGGTTTTCCAGTCAGCAGGGATTTTATAACTTCGCCGGCACTCACTGAATAGATCTAACAGTCTCAGTTCGCGCATCGTCCCTCCATACTTAATAAGTTCAGCAGTTACTCCATCTGCGCCACAACTCTTGCGATCTGTCATACTTTTCAGATCCTATTGAATCTCATCTAAGATTAGCGAATCATGAATCTTATTATAACGGGGTGTTGGGTAGTCTGTATTCATTGCAGCAGTCTCGCAGAACCTTAACTTCCTATAATGCTGCATCCACTGTTATTCATTAATTACCTTAATTCTAGCATTATCTCTCTCCGAGTGATTTAATTTTTTCTTTGCTAAATTTACAAATGGGACGGAAGAGGAAACGTCTACCAGCTGTACAAGGAATCAATGTTAAATAAATATATCGGCTCAACCACTTGTGTAAAACGATAAGATTGACGCGTTTCGTAAGTCAAGCTTCCATCATCAGAATAATAAAAAGAAAAGGAACCTGTTAAAACTCGCTGAAATGGAACATGCAATAGGCACAATAAAATTGATAATAAAATGTGTTGATACAAAATAATTCCTGCCATAATAATAGCCAGAAACTTTCTGCTTTTATATCTTTGATAGATAGAGCCTTTATAGTCCCTATGAATGAAGAAAAGAGAATGACTGAGCTGAACATCGTGAAACAACTAGCCAGAGGTAATGGATATCACCAAAACGTTGTCAATAAATTAATACGGCAGAAACAGCGCGCGAATGCAAGGAAGAATACCGCAAATAATATTACGAGAGTCACAATACCATACTTCGGTGATATTTCGCAAAAAGTGGCTAACATTTTCAAACCTTTTAAAGTTGATACCGCTTTTCAGACCAATAATACGCTGCGATTTAAACTAAGAAATAATTTATAGCAAGAAAGCGATAAATATGAGAGAGCTGGGGTCTATAAAATTCAGTGTAACAAGTGCAAGGCAAGCTATGTAGGCCAAACTGGTAGGTCCTTTAAAGTACGTTACAAAGAACATAGCGATGGCTAATGGTTCAAATGGCTCTGAGCACCATGGAACTACTTAAACGTAACTAACCTAAGGACATCACACACATCTATGCCCGAGGCAGGATTCGAACCTGCGACCGTTGCGTTCGCGCAGTTCCAGACTGTAGCGCCTAGAACCGCTCGGCCACTTCGGCCGGCCGAACATAGCGATGCTTTCCTGCTTAATAATTTCGAAAAGTCAGCTGTAGCCACGCATATTTGGAAAACGGGACACCCCATGTTGGGAATAGATCAGGATCTCGTTATTTTACATAGACAGGACAAAGGCAAAAAGCTGGATCTACTAGAACAGCTGGAAATTACGATACATAGCGTGGATAATCAGAACACACTGAATGAACAGCCAACTGGTGATACAAATAACTTTTTCAAACATTTCACTGGTTTCTTTTAGTAAATACATTTTTAGCAATTGGCAGGGTACCATCATTTCATGATGTCCTTGGAACATGTATACGGTATATGTTTGTATAGACATCTCTGTGACTTCCTTGTTTACTTGGGCGTGAGCTCACTCGCATTTCAGTGTCGTGTTTGGTTACCTGGTGCGTGGTATCAAAGAAGACGCACGGGCGGTTTACGACGATAGAGGAGAGAGCCATGTGGTTAGATGTTGAGCACCATAGGCGACGCCATTTTAGAGTTTTTTATATTTTGACGACTATGTGGAGATGCACCTTGGAAGACACGGCTGCAACAAGCGAAGTAGCCACGATGTTTTAATTTTATTATCAATTTTATTGTGCCTGGTGCATGTTCCATTTTAGCGAATTTTAACAGGTTCTTTTACTTTTTATTATTCTGATGATGGAAGCTTGACTTACGAAACGCGTCAATCTTACTGTTTTACACTATAAACAAGTGGTTGAGCCGATATTTTTTTAACATTGACATTCACAACCGCGACCTCTCATCCAGTATGGATAACATCAAAAAAATATACAAGGAATCCTCCGCTATGCTCCGTACACTGGGTTGTGGAGTATTCGTGCAGATCTAGCAAGGATTACTCGCAACTCTGTCGACGGAACGAAACGGAAGCGTACCTCCTCGATGGAGGAGACGACCATCTGCGCCTTGGCGGAGGAGGCGTCGGCGGCGGCTTCGTTGAGCGCCTGCACGGCGGCGGCGGCCTGCTGCATCGCCTGCTCGGCACTCGCGATGTTGTCCTGCGTCGCGTTGCCCACGGCGGCCACCGCACTCTCCATGGCGGACACCGCGCTCGACGCCTTGTCGGCCAGGTCGGACGCCGCGTCGGAGAACGCGCTGTCCACCAGCGACTGCAACAGCACGGCGGACACGTCAGGCGATACCGTCACACACGTTACCACAGTGCACGCGCTCTCGCCTCAGCGCATCATCTAGAATTTTATACGTACGCTGTTCACACATGTGAAGCTCATACACAGTTTTGAACGTAACAGACATTGCCATGCCCTTTTGTATCATTATTATAATTATTAAATTTATTATTAGTTAAACGGACAAACAGATAAGTGGGAATCACACAGCCAAACACTGGCACGCCAAAAGTTTATTCAGGCCTTTTCCCAGGTTTTGACAGATCTAAACCCCATGGTTCCTACGCAGTTATCTTTTTTTCACATATGTTTTTCTTTCCAACTTCTCCTGTTGCCCCTTTTAGAGATGTCCATTCCTCTTCAACTGTACTGAGCTATTCCTTACTGCTGTATCTATAGCCTTAGAGAACTTCAAGTGTGTATCGTCATCCCTTAGTACTTCTGTAGGCCATTTCTTTGCTTATTGATTCTTCCTGACTAATCTCTTGAACTTCAGCCTACTGAGCATCAGCGCTGCATTGTGATCTGAGTCTGTATCTCCTTCTCGGTACGCCTTACAGTCCACTATCTAATTTAGGAATGTTTGTCTGACCATGATATAATCTAATTGAAACCTTCCCTTATCACCCGGTCTATCCCAAGTATAGCTCCTCCTCTCGTGATTCTTGAACAGAGTATTCGCTATTACTAGCTGAAATTTATTGTAGAACTCAATTAGCATTTCTCGTCTCTCATTCCTTGACCAGTCCCCATATTCTCCTCTAACCTTTTCTTCTACTCCTTCCCCCATAACTGCGTTCCATTCCACCATCACTATTACATTTTCATCTCTCTTTACATTCTCTACTTCCCTTTCAATATCCTCATATACTTTCTCTATCTCTTCATCTCCAGCAAGAGATGTTGACATGTATATCTGACCTATTGTTGTCGGTTTAGGTTTGCTATCGATTGTTATAAGAACAAAACTATCACTAACCTGATCACTGTAATATACTCTTTGCCCTACCTTTCTATTCGTAACGAATTCTAATCCGGTTATACCGTTTTCTGCTGCTGTTGATATTACTCTATATTCATCCGACTAGAAATCCTTGCCTTCTTTCCATTTCACTTCACTGAGCCCTACTATATCTAAATTGAGCCTTTGCATTTTCCTTGTCAGATTTAATAGCTTCCCTACCATATTCAAGCTACTGACATTCCACGCCCCGTGTCGTAGAACGTTATCCTTTCGTTGCATTAGCAAGTGCAAGTGCAAGTACAAGTGAACATTACAAGTGAAAACGAATCGGCACGTTTACGAGCAATTATCCGTTTTGCTTCACCTCATTATTCTTCGAGAGTATTTGAAACTTTATTCCCGACCAGTTCTCGTTTTCTGCAGTAGTAAGTACAGCACATGCCACACAGATAAACCATTTTTCTTCGCTGAAAGCAATTCAAAATATAGGTAGTCTCAGAACTTGCCAATTCGCTGACAACTGTAGTGCATCTGTACACTTAATCGCCAGTCATCGATAAGAACGCACACGTTCGTCATCGACCTTGTGGTCGGTGAAAACGTTGAGGACATTACAATGGGTTATGGCAGTTTTGGGCTACTGAGAGGTGGCGAAACGACATCTAATGTCTCCGGGAACGACCAATAAACATTTTGTCTGTACCAGAAGTTGTTCTCCGTGACGTGATCTATCACTCCTAAACGTCCCATGTAAGGACTTGTAGACATCCTGCACATGTTCAGTAATCAGAATCTTACAGTTTACAAACCTTAGCTCAAAACCAGCAATGAAACATTAATTAAAATTATGGATTAGTGCACGGTTTCACTTTCAGTGTCCTACGATCATTTGTGTAGTGAACGATAGCTGCACTTTTCTCTCTAAATTTTAAGGTTTGCGTTGTTCATTTCGACCACTGACATAAGAATATTTACTACGATGATAACAGTTAAGGGTTCCCTGGATGTTTTGTCGGCCAGTATTGGTCCATACAAGGTAATTTTGTACACACAAAAAATTACGTCGATCATTTCGATAGAGACCTTCTGCAAACGCGCCACATATTCTTCGAACATTTTGCCCTCTCTCTCTCTCTCTCTCTCTCTCTCTCTCTCTCGTTTTCCACACACAACACTGCCTGTAAATTACTGAAAACTGGTGTGCACGATGCCAAATATCACAAACAGTTACCTTTTCTGGTAGTTAATTTCCCCATTATCTCAGCATGCCAAACAAAATCGTCTCACGTCAAACGATTCGTCAACTTACCTTAATTTTGTTCAGCTGTGTAGACGTAGAGTTCAAAGCATCTTTTACTTTGGCAGCCATGGCGTCGTTAAATGCCTCTGCGCTGTTGAAGATGTTGTCTGCAACGCTCTTCGCAGCGCTTGCGGCGTTGTTCATAGCATTCGTGATCGCATCAATCATGCTTTCAATGCCTGAAGAGGAACTCTGTCAAAAAGCAACATATATCAATCATTGACTCGGGTATAGTTTACGATACTCTCCAGCAAAGTCACTTTCAGCTAAAGCATTACTTTATAGTGGAAACTAAACCAAAGACGGATGTATTAGATGTGCTTGAATCGCTAAGGAAACCTAATACCTAGTTGTGAATACTGAATATTCCGTTACCACGAATGAACATATACCAGATGCAGAGCCACTACTGTCCAAAAGGAACTCTCGCTTCTGTTTACAGTGATACTGCAGCTGCAATAGGCATTGCGTAGCAACATGCAATCGGAAGACCCTTGGAATTACATGCGTAATTTATATGGTGAAATAACATTTTCTTGCAGACATAAGGATCACAACTTTATCTTCGACAAGGATAGAAGCTGAAGTTACGAATTAAAATACAGTCAAAATTTGCTTATGCAGCGAGATAGCAAGACAAATGTGAAACTATAATTTATGTTAGAGTAAGTTATAAAGAGACATGTCGTAATTACTTACTTCGGAGCTAGTTGCGTTGTCCGCGGTGGTCGCATTACCCGATGAAGAAGCGGTAGAGTTGTCAGAGGTAGTGGCATTGGTCGAAGCGCCGTTGCTGTTCCCATTCACGGCGTTCTCAATACCTTGCTGGATTTCGTTTGCAACTGCTTCCGCACCATCTTTGATATCACTGATGATTTCTCCGATGTCAAAAAACAAGGGAGACGAAGACACCTAAAGTAAAGAAACGACAAATATTAAGTTTCTTTCAGGATAAGTGAGACATTAGGCTATGACAAGTATATCATTTACCTTCACGATATGAATTAAATTCGCTTTTCGTATTCTTTCACCCACTCTCACTCTTACATATGTTAACAGTAAGTTTTTGTTATTGGATATCACTAGATCTTTTCACACTTATTTTATTATCTTTATGTCCTCCTCAAGCTCAGCAAATTTTCCGTTTTGGCTGATAATTGCGAATTACAATGACATTCGCTGATCCCAACAAGTCTGATTAGTAAAGCTGTCAAATCTCAAAGTTTTCTCATATAAATACCAATTTAATGCATTTACTTTAACAAGCCCAACGACCTCGTAATATAGTGTTATGGCGGAGACCTTTAATCTAACTTCATCTGTTCACATAAAAGCAAATATACACATACATACTTCTGCAAAAAAATTTCTGACCTCAACAAGCTTGTCTTTCCATTCACTTTCAGCAGCCATTTTAGTAATGGGCTCGAAAACTAGTGTTTTCACTCTTACTTTGCTTTCACAGTGCCACGCCTTCCAGCTAGAATATTTATTGAGGTATTTGAAAACCATTGGCATAGTCAACTTGAATGTAGGATTTTAGGATTCAGGGAAACTGTTCAGCTTACAGATTGAGTCCGTGATGGTGTTACAAACTTTCAGCGATGATGGCGAAGGGTAAAGGTATCATTATGAGGCATGAGACCCTAGTCCAGAAACGACAGAGTTGAAAGTTATAAGAGAAAATTCTTCTGATATATCTGACAGGTGATCACTTCCACTGCAAGCTCTTTGCTTCCCGTATTTTGAGAGATGATAGTATGGACGTAAACAAACAAAAAATTGTCTGTTAAGCATGGGCTCTAAACAGTATAACTTGAACACTTCTGCATCATCTATACTGTGGAACAAATCTCTTTTACTACGAGCTCTTTGTCTTCCATGTTATGAGAAGTGTAGTCTGTCCAGTAAACATGGCTTCTGATTTGTATACCTTAAAAGCTATGAACACTTGTTCATCTTTCCTGTAGTGAAACAAATTTCTTCTTCTGAACATGTACTTATAGCTCTTAAAGCATACATTTTAGACCCAATGTTTATTAGACCTTTTTTCTAGTTTTTTTCGTATTGTCTTCTCCCAAAATATGAAAAGCAAAGAACTTCCAGTAGAAGAGGTCTGTTGTTACATGTATCAGATAGAAATTCCTTATACTTTTGTTTATGGACCGAAATTTCAAACTGACACATGTATGCTTCTCCATCATCCCTGAAACTTTTCACCATCATTACGGAATTACCATGCATATCTGCAACATAAGTAAGTTTCGTGTGAGCATATATTTTTTTGAAGAGGTACCTCTTTGTAACGAGATTAATTACCGTAACTGAGTAGTTCTTCTAGAGGAGCATCAGGCTTTTGTCACTGTAGCAATTGTTTTTTTCGGTCGTTAGGGAATGACATTTGCTAACTTCATACGTCTAAAAAGCAATTTCGTTTCTGGCCGTAGGAAGCTTTCGAGAACAAGTAATCCCATTAAACTCCTCTCACGTAGCTAGAAAAAATGGTTCATATGGTTCTGAGCACTATGGGACTCAACTGCTGAGGTCATTAGTCCCCTAGAACTTAGAACTAGTTAAACCTAACTAACCTAATGACATCACAAACATCCATGCCCGAGGCAGGATTCGAACCTGCGACCGTAGCGGTCTCGCGGTTCCAGGCTGCAGCGCCTTTAACCTCACGGCCACTTCGGCCGGCACGTAGCTAGAGAACTTGATCAACTAGAACAAGTTGTACATGGAATAGCAGCAAAATATGAAATATCATAGTTTATGGTAATTTGATAAGGCAGCTTTTAGTGAAAGACACACCGATGTGCTGAAACACTATGCGTGTTAGTAAAACTATGGAGAGTAACGCAGCGGCGATTCTGCGAGGCATGTCTCTGGTAGATTTTCAGTGGTACGTGACACCAGGTGTCTACGCAGGGTCACGCATTTCCCGTAAATTGAGAGCCGTAGGTTTGTGGGCTTGGAGGTGTCACCCAGTCGCATCCCTGGTTTGTTCCACTGTGTTCGTATCATGCGGGTTTGGTGGCCAATACATATCGTGAGATCACTGCCATCTCCCTCAAGCCATTATAGGGGAGTCTGGCCTTCTGACACGGCCAGTTGCCCTACTGAAAGGCGCTAGGGCCGTCAGGAAAGTCATGAAGCATGAAGAGATGGAAGTGATCCGTAATAGCATTCACTTACTGTACTTCGACATGTAATTATTACAAAAAAATATACAAAGCGCGTGTCTCTGCAGGGTTAACGTATTTAAATTCGTTTCACATTCTTGAATTCACCGCAATTCTGACTTCACGTACTCGTCTTAAGTAAGCATGTGTTATATCTTACGTTTGGATGTAAAACGGAAACTTTTTTTAAATAAGGGGAGAGATATGATTTGCAAGTTGCTGCATCAATGCAACGGACAGTTCCCATGTTAATTGTGTCATTGATCAAAGCCAATAATTGTGACGTAAATTTGACTTTAACTTTTAGAGCCACTGTATCTGTTGTTTCAGAGCATTCGGAATGGTGAGTAACTATAGTGCAAGAAGATATATCTTTATTGATAGACATAGTAAAGGATTCATTTGAACTGATACCTATAATCATACAGAATTTCTGCTAAAATGGCTACTCACCTACATATACATTTAAGAGAATAGTCTTCACAAAAATAGTGCGACGAGATCAAAACATTCCAGGTAGAATTACAATCGCCAAAACTCTTATAAAGTGGTTTCGCCATTGTGGTGATTCAGCGATTCAACGAAAATAATATAGAAACTAAACTACTAATTGTCAGAAAAAAACAATCTCATTCGGTGAGTAGACCATGGCTGAATCGTAAGCTTTTGGTTGCGAACACAACCAAAAGCTTACGATTCAGCCATTCTCCACATGTAAGGCGTTGTGGACATAATGCAATGGTTAGGATGGTATCGTCATATGAAAGAAAAGGTAACTGGCCGATTTCTGCGAATACATTTTAAGTGACAAACGTATGACTTAAAGTAACTTAGGAGGTTAGCTACCATTCTAGTATTAGTTTCAGAATTACTGCCATCTACACAAATCCACGTGTAAAGGTAACACAAGGACAAAAGCGTTTCCAGTTGAGTCATCTCATGTTACGTTCACAGCTGATACCGCTCGTGTCCTTGTGCTACGTTTGCACTTGGATTTCTGAAAATGGAAGTAATTCCGAAACGCGTCATGCATAACTTATGTTCAATAAACTCATTCCTCACCTACTGTATCATTTTACGCCACCTACCAATCTTAACTACAGATTACACATAATCAAATTTTAGATGATTGTGTTCACTGTCGTGCCAACGGTGTAGCTCTTGTTGCCAGGATGGAATTGCATCTAAACACCACTGGAAATGTCAACAATTGGTCAGCTCAGAAAACTATGAAATAACACGTCTCCTCTGGCACTAATTATTGCCGAATTTGAATATTACCATCTGGTATTGTCCATATTCGCAGACTAATATAGTCGCTACTACCCTACAGTAGTGTCCTGCAAAGAATCGGAACAGTTTCCGTTTCACTAAAAGCATAGAACCCGACTGGCAACCTTTTAGAACTTATATTTGTCGATCGTCAGAAGGAGTCGATGCGTTTTTATGTCATAAGTATCTGTACACTGTACTATGTGAGCTTCTCATAGTATTTAGTCAAATATGTGACAGTAGCCAGTAGAACAGCCTGTCGTGGTTTATTTGGTAAATGGTTGAAAACACAGCTAGCAGAATCGGCGCGCCCTGGGTGTAACATCTAAAATTTGTCAGGACGGTGAAGATATTAAATCCAGCAACAAACGAAGCTGTTGAGGCTGGTGTACAAAGATACAATTTATCATGGAAGTGGGTATTCATAATCCACCAACCCCAAGATATTAAGTTCGTACCCAGGATAACATATGGCTGAGTGTGAACCTCGTGCTACATACCTGCGCTACCACAGCCAATGCGACGACGATCACCAACTTGGAAGCCATGTTGTCTGAGGACGATTCGGTACAAGTGCAATACCTTGACGGTTGGGAGGTGTTTTATAGGCACCCACCGTCAGCAGTCACACTTGCTGACGTTAATCGCAGGTGTCTCTAACACTTCCGCTGCAAACAGTACCGCCTGTACACTTGTTTATTCAGGTGTTGGAAACGATAGTATACAAAACTCTCCGAACATCCGTAATGTTTCTCACCCGTTAGTATTGAAATGTGGAAATTCTGACTCGAAACAAAGCAAAGGGCAAGAACAGAATGTCTACGTTCAATTTACCACTGTACCACGAATACAGATATGTAACGTTGGATTATTATAACATTCCATTGCCTAATTGATCTTGTATTCCCCAGTTCCAATTCTTCAACAAGAAACGGGACACAACATTAATAAATCCCTGAAACATCCTAAGAAGTTGCCTAATGGTTTTTCATTGCCAGTAAAAAGAGAATAAAGAGAGTGTATGACGGTGCAAGTGAGCAATAACCTTAATGTATTCACATATTTATAATGTGATGAAAACAAAGTAAAGAAAATCTATCAGACAATTAGAATATCAGTAAATAACGTGAAGGGGATGAAAATGTAATAGTCTCGAGAATAGACGGAATAACAGAATTATTTGAAAATGCATACCAACTACAAAAGAGAGTAAGACAAGAGATTTTCTTCGATGGGGCTCCAAGAAGTTAGAGTGATTTTTTTTTTTTTTTCATTTCATGCGAGTAGGTGGAGCACACACCAAAGATGAGGCGATACAAAAACTGAAAAAATTGGATCCAAGCGCGCAAGCTTGTAATCTGACAAAACCTGAATAATAATAAAAATACGTTAGTTTATATTGAAAAGATGTGCTAAGAAGAGAGAAACTGGCAATTTGTAAACTGATATAATGAGTTCTAGTACCTGCCAAAAAAGCCATAGGACCACATGTAAGGACCTAGAACAGCTCAGAAAAGTAAGTAACATAGATTTTATTAAGGGAAAGGGAACCATAGTAGGAATGAAAAGGGCAGAAGCAGAAAGTCATTGCCAGCAGAAAGTCATTGTTAGCCGAAGAAATTCTTCCGCTTATCAATGAAATAAGGAAAGAGTCCCACAGTTCGCGAAAAAAAACTCACAGCATACGTTGCTTAGGAATAAAATTTAAATCATGCGCAAAGAATTAAGAGGATAATTAATGAAACTATGAGAATTTAAATAAGGTAACTAGAAATGCATAACAGAAATACAGACATCGTTTACATGAAGATTGGAGTTTTGGGAAAGTAACAATCACAGGAAAAAGGAGAACAAATGGATACAATACAATGGTGAACTTGTGTCCAAAAGCTGAGATAATTAAGAGGAGAATTGACGAAACTACTGAGAATTTGAGTAAGGTTGCTAGAAATACAGACTAGAAATACAGACATTGCTTAGATGAAGGCTGGATGTTTGCGAAAGTAGTAAGCACAGAAAAAAAATACAAATGAATTGATACATTACAACGGTGAATATGCGTCTAATAGCTGACACAGAAATAGAGACACATTGTTTGTTCTGCTGTCAGAAGTATGAATACTTAAAGTTTTAGAATTGAATAAGACTTTATATGCCGATAGCACACCACCTGATTATTTAAATATGTGACACATCCGAAGAATAGAAAGTCTCTACACGAAGTTTGATAGTTATCTATGCTAATGTGTACACAAACAGAAATATAAATCTAGAGCAGGTTGAAATACTATTATTTCAGTAAAATTGTAATTCAAAGCACGTTAATGGATTTAGGAATGAAGACAAGCCAGCGTACTATTTAGAGACTCTCGACCATGTTGACTGAAAGAATGGTATAGACTGTTTCCAGAAAGGGAAATAATATAACATTTCACAATATTAGGCAACTAGGCGAATATCTCGTCCGATATAAATGAAGTTTTTATTCTATTTAAATACCCACATTGTTGGAAAGGCTTCCTCACGACTACATTCTTTATCATACGGCTTGCTTTCTGTGCTGTTTAGTGGAGAGTTATCTAAGGAAACTGGAAGGAAGGGGACAGTGTCATGATGAACGTAACATGCTTTTCTGCACAGCTGATCTGTAATATGACCGTTCTTAGAAGGTAGATGTCCACACCAGGGTCCCGACGTGCTAGACATTTTAATCTTTCCGGAATGATTCTTACAGTGAATCCCTAATCAAAAATAAAAAAGTTCAGTTCATAGGGGAATATTACGATTTACAGAAATATGTTCTAGCGATAAAGTAGGAGCGGATAAATTTGAGAAGTACTATATGATGTCTAACATTTGTTACAAAACTATTACTCCTTTGCTGATAGTTACCACTAGATGTAATTGTGTCCCAAAATTCGTTAAAAAGTTCAGAAACAAGGCAAAATTCAATACATCGAAAACTATGTATTTTCACGTCGTAACGAGAGTCGAGTTAAAATCAGAAAGCAGGGTCGTCAGTGAAGTTCAGCGCTTAACACTGAAGCGCGTTTATTGCGAACACAAACGTACAGATAGAATAGAAGAGGTCAAGACGGAGACTGCTGATATTTACAGGGTGTAACGCTTTTTTGACATCATATGAACACTGATCCGAAAATCCTTTACGTTATGGTGGGTATGAAAGAATTTATTATTCATGGCACACAAACACTTATCAATCACAGTTACATCTATGAAGTTATGGCCGTGCGTTTCTAGGCGCTGCAGTCTGGAGCCGCGAGACCGCTACGGTCCCAGGTTCGAATCCTGCCTCGGGCATGGATGTGTGTGATGTCCTTAGGTTGGTTAGGTTTAAGTAGTTCTAAGTTCTAGGGGACTAATGATCACAGAAGTTGAGTCCCATAGTGCTCAGAGCCATTTGAACCATTTGAACATCTATGAAGTTATTTGTTATGAAGGCTCAAAAAGACACATTTACCAAACTGTTCGAAGTGAAATCTCCTGTCTGATGCATTTCCTGAGCCTGTGTTCTATACTTTACGGTGCCTTGTGGATAAGTCCTCTAGTGTTCCGTATTTAGTCGAATCCATTCTGTACATGCTCCCTCAGAACCGCGATATTATCGAGGTACTGGCGAACCATCACTGTGATGTGAGGTGGAGCACTATCGTCCATTTACCACCATTGTTGTATGACGTCTAGAGGTACATAATCAAGCGAAAGAACAGCATCGTTTCTGAGAAACTGGTGACATGTTTGTCCAGTAAGACGTTGTGGAAAGAAGTAGGGGGAGTCAAAACGATCATCAATGAATCTGCGCTACAAACTAGTGCAGAATTTCTGTTGATGTCTGTCTTGGTGCATTTCATGAGGGTTTTCATAACCCATCACGTGAGAAGCCAGGTTCGTTAGTGACTAAGGTACGTGCTAAACGTTACACATACTTATATAAATTGAAGCAGCAGAGGGAAAAGGGAAAGGAAAGGGAAGGAACTAATGAAATTAACTGCATCGTAAGTTTGTGCAGAATCAACGGCAACGAGTGAGAATGTATGCCAGATGGGGACTCTAACCCATATTCCCAACTAGGGCCTCCTATCCCCTGTCTCTGTCCGTGTTCTCCATGTTCGCTAATTTTAGATTCCCGCTGGAGGTCGAATGCAAAAGTGCGTCCGCAATGACGATAGTGGATTCATCGTCCATCGAGGCGTATCATTTATATAAAAGTGTGGTGTCTGTTTGTGTTGACAGAAAGATGTTCTTGGCTGAAAATCTGTTTCAGTCAATTTTAGCACCCTTTCAAGGTGTGTAGGATACCGATGATCTTCTTGTCGACTGTTTCAAATGGTTAGTTATTTAATGCCTTCCCTTCTCAAAATTCTCCTGTTGCTAGTTAATGAAGTTTCGTCCACAGATCGAAGAACCTGCTGTTCAAGGCTAAGCATTCGAAACTCGCGTCTGCCTCCCATAGTGATGTTCAGAGTAAAGTTGACGTGCTGCTTTCGCACTACCATCTGCTCGTCTGTACAATAGTACATACCCGTCATTTCAGACACTGAATACACCATTGTAATGCGTAATAAGTTATCCTAAAACGGCACAAATGACAATCAGACAAAAGAAAACAAATGCCATGACCAAACGTAAAATATAAAGTAAGTAAAAATGCACTCTGAGGTAAATTCCACAGCTAAAAACACCGCAGGCAAATTTTGTTATGCCATCCTATCAAATAATTTTCAGACCCATGTTCATATGAACTTTTGCAAAGTTTTGACGACACTTGTTTTTGTTCACCCTGTATACAAACATCTAATTTTCCATAATACGCTGAGTACGGTAGTACAGAGGCTACCACTCTGGACTCGCAGTTGAGGAGACGACGGTTCAGCTCCATACTTGGCCAGCTAGATTTTGATTGTTTGTGATTTCCCTAAATCGCACCAGGCAATTGCCAGGATGGTTCGTTGGAAGAGGACGACCGATTTCCTTTCCAATCCTTCGAGCAATCGGAGCCTGTCGGCTGGAGTTTAACCGCTAATCCTCCTTGCTTCCTTCATATTCCGTAGTATAAGAACATTACCAACAAGAGAAATATCGAGGACCTTCCAGAAATGATAAACACTAAATAACAAATAGTTGGTTGCAGTTGTGTTTAAACTACCGACCCGCAACTAGCCAGCCTGCAACACTGGCAGGTACACCACAGTAAATCCAGAACAGCCCACGGCACTGATCCCTGCTCTGCATACACGGATACTCGTGGAAACACGGAGACCCACCGTTTCAAAGGGTCTCGACCTGACTGCAGCATCCTCGATCTAGCTCTTGTCGATGGCCCTCTCTATGACGCACTGGCGTAGCCACACGTTCTGTCCGCCTTTTCACATCCTTTTCACTATTTTGAGCTTTAATATAGCCCCAACCCATCTAAACGTAACGAGGGACGAGTGTGTCTTCTCATTCCATCAAAAACCCATCGTCGTACTACGCCTCAGGACTGCAGCTGGGCTTCTTATACGAGACATCGATGGCGTCTCTGAGTTTTTGTGTTCTTGATGAAGGGTCATAATCCTGGATATCGTTTATCACGTACGACAAGCGACAAGGAAACGATACAACTCAAAGTAGTGCTTTACTAACTTCTGTAGTCCCACTTTCCAGACAGGCGTCATATCCGAACAAAGTTTCCCGAGCAGTATGCGCCACCTAGTTGTTATCGTTGTAGTGCTCTCGGTCCTTCTCCTGGGCGTCTAAGTTCCGTTTGCGATCAGGCTTTGTTACTCCTTCCGTCCTAGTCATCAGATTTTCTGCAAGTCCTTTTTATGGTTCAGTTGAAACGGGAACTGTGCATCCATTGTTCTTCGAACTCGCGACTATGGAGCAGAAAGAACGTTGCAAAGTCTGTAGCGTCATTTTGCAAATGTCACGAACTGCAGCATTGTATCCCAATATATCCCTTTGTCATCAACGATCATTACTGAAACACTCTATGAGGGCATTCGTCTGGGGATGCTAGGCAGTTGCCGTCCTTTGGATGATATCACAATGTGAAATTACCTCTGATACCCTTCCAGGGTTATAGGTCATCACACAGGCCGCTCCATTCTTCAAGATGATGCCTTCTGCAAGGAGCTTTGCAATATCCAGAAATTCGGCAGTCAGAAGAGCTCTGGTGACAGGTAGCCTGAGTTACCATTGCTCCCCCTCCCCCCAACCGATCATAGTTACTCTTCTATGGCCCTCTGTTATTAATTGGAATTCTCCTTTGGTTGGTTCCTTAGTCATCAAAAATTTTTGCAGTTTTCAAGAACGCGGGAAAGTCTCTTGGTTCAACAGCAACTGCGTATAATGAAGCGATCGCTGATAATTCGTCCACGCTGCTGTGTTCCACCAGAGTTTCTTGAGATCTTCAAGAACCCCCACTATAAGAAGCACGTTCCGAGGAAACTTCTGTTCCACATATTTCGGTATTTTCGAACTTCCCAACGTTGGAACGAATCTTCTGGTAGTGTAATGTGAAGTTTCTCTGCAAGAGGTCGCTTGTAGAATACTTCACGGCAACTTTGCCAACTGGCGATTACTATTTATGTACATTGTAAGACAAATACAAAAAACGACACACCACGAAGGAATTATCCGAGTGGGACGGAAATCGGTAATGTGATGTGCTGGTACAGCCAAACAAATGATTACAATTTCAAAAAAAAAAAAAAAAAAATACGATTTATTCAAGAGAAAGAGCTTCACAAATTAAGCAAGTCAAGAACTTGTAGGCCCACCTGTGTTTCATTCCAGCAGTTTTCGCCTTGGCGTTGTTGATAGAGTTGTTAGGTGTCCTCCTGAGGGATACCGTGCCAAATTTTGTGCAACTGGCGCGTTAGATAGTCAAAATCCCCAGATGGTTGGAAGGCCCAGTCCATAATGTTCCAAATGTTCTCAGTTGGGGAGAGATCCGGCGACCATGCTGGCCAAGATAGTGTGTGGGAGGCACGAAGATAAGGAGTACAAACTCTCGTCGTGTGTGGGCAGGCATTTTTTTGCTGAAACGTAAGCCCAAGGTGACTTGCCACGAAGGGCAAGAAAATTGGCGTAGAATATCGTCGCCGTACCGCTGTGCTGTAAGGGTGCTGCGGATATCAACCAAAGGTGTCCTGCTACGAAATTAAATGGTACCCCAGACCATAATTCCAGGCCGTCAGGCTGTATGGCAGATGACAATGAGGTCGGTGTCTCCTCGCTGTCTGGGATGTTTCCCGACGCGACTTCGGGCTGGAATCTCATTGACTACAGCAGAAGTGTCTTCGATTATGGGTCGGGCCTCGAACTGAGTCCCTACGGCTAGCGAAGACATGTCTGGAGACTCTCCGACGGTGGCTAGATACCGACATATCACCCGCCATGAGAGCTCGTAAGTTACATCGCATAAATAATACAGAAAACATTATTTTGGTTCAAAAATGAATCATGATTAGATATCTGTGGGGAAGCTTGTTCTTTATTGTCTTAGATCAATCAGTAGTATTATGTGTGGTACATATCGAACTTATTCTTGCATATTACAATAAGAGACCTGTGTGTGGCTTGCTCAGTTATAGAAGTCTTTACGTATTTTGATGAATAACACCAACACTTTTATTTTGGTGCAAACATCGATTTTTTGTTCATGATAGGTCTAAGTGGAATCTAGGACAACACTGTCTTTGACATAAGCAATGTTTACAAAGCTAAAATATTGTATGTGGTGCATTTCGAAGTTATACTTGGGTATTACGAAATTATGCATTCCAAATGATACAACCTATTAAGTATATCCTCAAATTGCACCGCTTCTAACATGCTATGGTGCGCTAAAATGACATAAATTGCGACACTGGTGGATAAACGTGCTATTCTTTTGTGGCTGATTATGGACATACGGTCTTCAAACTTTCTTAAATAGCATCATCAGCAAAGTCTCGAGCAGTAAATATCACAGTCTTCCTCGAGGTTCATTTTTGTTCACTGATAAAACACAGCCACAGATGGGTCGGGAAAAGGTAGGTTAGTGTTTTACTTCCTTGTAGACAGCGAGGACACTAGATATGGGGAAGACTGGGAAAGAAAATCAGCTGTGGCCTTTCAAAAGAACGTCTTCCATTTTTTCTTTAGCAGTATAGGGATATCACGGAAAACCTGAATTTGGATGTCCATTTGAGGATTTGATCTATCGTTCTCCGGAATGTGGGTCCAAGATCAAATGTAATTAAAAAAATCTATATTAGACCATCAATAACGTTAACTATATTTACGTTCCCCTGAAATGGTGCTTGTTCAGTTCGTTTTTGGGTAATATAACCTCATTTAGGCCTAAAATGATGTGCGAAATATTACTGCATTGCCTGATTAGCAGACATTTTCAGTGGTATAGCGGGCGGCACACGAAATAAAACATCGAAAGCGAAACATAGCGCTCTCAGATATAATATCAATCCAACGTAACACATTTCCGTGTGACTAACAACGATCGTATAACTTCCCTAGTGAAGGAACACCGGCCACTATACAGTCATGGTGCGAGCTTGCAGCGTCGGTCACAGTGCTCATCCAGCACCCTTTTTGCCTTCGAAATTATTTTTATTGAAGACCTATAACAATCTCAATTTTTCTCTGAGTAAATCTATACTCTGTTTGTATTGGTAAAATTCTCACGTTGATAACTTTTAAACTTTAACTTTCATAATTTTTCAAATGGGTTTGAGGCTAGATAATGACCTCTATACTGTCTCTTTCTAAATTTCTGATGTTTAGTAAATTATAGCACCATAGTTAAAGTTGTTACTGTTTCATTGTTATTCACAACAAATACACTGCTGTAGTTTCACCTTTGTATCTTAGTTACTGAGGTAAGCTAATGTAACACGTATTTCTAATTCTGGTGCAAGGATTGGTTTTCAAGTAGTAATTCAAAAAGCAGAGAGAGTAGCTTCATGAAAACTTTTACTATATGTTTTTATGAAAAAATGAACCCAATTAAAAAAGCAGAGCTCTTCAGCTTCAATATTATGTTCCTTTAAGACGTTGAAAAAATGGAATAATTCAAAAATAAAAGAAATAACTTCACGAAACCTCTAAGAGAATGTTTTATAATCAACGGGACCTAACCCCAAAATTTAAATTTCCTAAGTTTAATAATATTCTATTTTAAAATTCCAATAAAACTGTTTTTTTAAAGAAACTAACTGTCGGGTCATGTCGAGACTCGAAATGTTTGACATTGTCTTCGTTTTGCATAATCTGGCAGTTTTGTAACACTATTTACACATTTAATTTTACGTAAATTCATTACGCAATCTCTTTGTTTGCTGTGTTCGTGGCATGCATTAGCATCTGCTGTCTTGACCTTCACTGAGTGATGGGGCAAAATCATTATCTAACTCAGCACATTAGACCTATCGATATGTGCATGCTCCCGCACAACCTGTAACTTGCACATTAATTGCACTTTTTCCTGTAGTTAACACATTACTTCAGCTAACATGTGTTTTGTTACAGTTATAGAACAATAAAACAAACAAGTTAGATATGGAACTATTTAATTCTTCACCAAGTATCGTATAGAGATGGAAATTTTCTCTTTTTTCAGTGCAGCTTAGTCTTTTAATAGGCATTTCAGACATATTATACATTAGTATTGTCAAAATCTTTATTTACCTTTGTTAAGATGTTGACATTAATGAAGCTTTCGTTCTTTTTTTGAACTACAGACATTTCATGTGTGGAAATACTGTGAGTTATACCCTTTACGCTCCTTGAGAGATCAAAATAACGTTGACATAAATATTGTGTGCGTTTGTATCAGGTTCCTACGAAGTCGGACAAGTCCAGACTTCACAAAGCTGCCTGTGTTCCACTGACAACACATCCCACTGCTCTGCCTGTCTCCATCTGCCACAGTGAGCTTTCGACGATCATGTGCACATGGTACACAACTGTCGACGAGAATGATATCATCCTTGACGTAGAAAAATCTATGATTGGCTGTTTCGTTTTAATGGGCTACCTTGCGTAGTATCCACGCTTCTTGCCTCTTCCTGTCTTTTCCTTGGTAGGGATCAAATATGAAATCGTAATGTTTCGTGGGCCGTCACCCACGAAGTAGTCAGTAAAGATATGCTGTTTTTATGGTTCCCCCGTTTGATGGTGAATACTAGGGCTAGTTGCTAATTGTTGATCTCGTGTCCCATTTTTCTGTCTGTTTGTGACATTTTGGGTGTACTAAGAGATGTCTTATAATAGTATTAGCCAGCAGCTTCCTACCATTTACCCTAATTATTTTACACATTTTTTGTCCTTTACCCACCTGCAGTGGTCCCATTGATAACAGTTACTAAGGGATACGGGATTTGAATTTGGGCATGTAGTTTAGTTCAGTATGTTAAAATAAGATGATCAAGTAGTTAAGTGTAGAAATCTCCATTTTCATGTTTTTATATTTTTAAATTTTTTTGCACTTTATGTATTGGTAGTTTACATACTTTTATCCAGAGCTTCTGTCTTGACTGCTGTGTTAAACAAGTTTTCGGGAGAATATGCGTGCACATGACCTGTGCTTATTACAACCTACAATGTTTAACTAGAATGTTACAGAAATAGTGTCACGTGCCGTTACAATATATATTATGTTTCGATATTGTTCCTAATGGCTTTGTCTTTAAAGAGGAAGATGGCAATGTATATACAACCTTACTTTATTTTATTGTTGTAAATTATGGATGAGAACTGTTGCTATGGTATTGTTTAATAACTTGTATTCGATAGTATAGGTTACGATTCTTGTATACAAAAAAAAAGAGAAAATAATTCATCCTTCCTGGGGGGGGGGGGGGGAAGTCCTGGATTGATCAGGGGGAAAAAGGAGGAAGGAGAGGAAAGGAAAAAAGGGGGAGCTGATCGACGGAGGGGACATATTAACATTATGTTAACATCTTAGCTAGCATATCCCGCACATAGAGCGTACCAGTCCCAAATGGAAAAAGTACTCAAAGCGGCTTCGTATAGAAAACCTTGACGCTGTTTGGTGAGGAGCAAATTTTTTTCTCGCTGGCAGCAGCACAATACGCCGCTCTGCAGCCTACAGAAAAGTTAAAAAAACAGAATTAGGAATATGAAAAACAAAACAAAAGCAGGCGATAAAACGGTTACTGTTAAAAACTGAAACATGGAGAAAAAGATACGAAGAAAAATCTAAGAGCAAAAAGGTCAGCAATGCTGATAAAAACACATAGTAAACAGACAGACACAATTAAAAAACTCGGTGACAGTCTGTTTTCTGTTCGCATGAGATAAAAAAAAAAAAACACAGCTAGCGACAGTGTGGTGGCTGTTCGCAATACTGATAGGGGACACTTTACACTGAATACTCACTTAAAACAGCACTATACAGGCGACACAGTGTTAGATGGGGGGGGGGGGGGGGGGAAGTCCTGGATTGATCAGGGGGAAAAAGGAGGAAGGAGAGGAAAGGAAAAAAGGGGGAGCTGATCGACGGAGGGGACATAGAAAGAGAGGGGCTGGATGGACGTGAGAAGGAGTGGGAAAGGCAGTGGAGGGGAGAGCAAATCAGGCTTGGGGGAGAGAAGGAAGGCAGAGAGAGGGTAAGCAGGGAAAAACCAGGATGGAGGGGGAGGGAGAGGGAGCCCGGGAAAAGGACAGAGGAAGGGAGGGGGAGGTGAGGATCAGAGTTGATTGGAGGGATAAATCGAGGGAGAGAGGGCTTCATCCAGGAGAGGGAGTCGACGGAAGCCACGTTGGGAAAGGAAATGAAGGGTGTAGAGGTGGGGAGGGTAGGGGTGACACAACAGTGAAGGCGCGACAGAGGGTGGGGGCTGGAGAGGATAGGAGCAAGCAGTGGGTGAGGGGGATCAAGGTGGCAGGGGGTGTAGAGGACACAGATATGTTTGAGGAAAAGGAGCAGATGGGGGAAAGGAATCAGGTCATAGAGGATCCACGTAGGGGACAGGAGGCATATATGGAAGGCGAGGCAGAGTGCATGGTGCTTGAGGATCTGGAGGGACTTATAGCTTATACAATTTGGGGGGGGGGGGGGTGATATCCAGGCGGGACTGGCATAACAGAGGATATGACGGATTAAGGACTTGTAGGTGTGGAGGATGGTAGAGGGGTTCAACCCCCATTTCCAGCCAGAGAGGAGGTTGAGGAGTGAGAGGCGGTTGTGGGCTTTGGGTTGGATAGAGCAGAGATGAGGGATCCAGGTGAGGTGACAGTCAATAGTGAAGCCAAGGTAGGTGAGGGTGGGGGAGAGGCGAACAGAATGGGTGCAGATGGTAAGGGAGAAATTAAGGAGCCGGAAGGAGCGAGTGGTATGACCTATGATGATTGCCTGGCTCTTGGAAGGATTGATTTTCAGGAACCACTGGTTACAGCATGCAGCAAAAAGGTCAAGGTGATTCTAGAGAAGGTGTTGGGACAGTTGAAGGATAGGAGCGAGGGTAAGGAAGGTAGTGTCATCAGCATACTGCAGGGAGGTGTACTGAGGGGGGTTGGGGCATGTCTGCCGTGTACAGGAGGTAGAGGAGAGGGGAGAGGACAGAGCCCTGGGGCACACCTTCAGAGTTGTAGAAGGTGCGGAAATCGGCCTTATGGATGGTAACATAGAAGGGGCGGTGGGAGAGGAAGGATGGACGTAGTTGACAGGAAGGGCGTAGGTCTGGAGTTTAAACAGGAGACCAGGATGCCAGACATGGTCTTAGGACCTTTAGAGGTCGAGGGAGACAAAAATGGCGGAGCGATGGGAGTTAAGCTGGAGGGAGAGGAGATGAGTGAGGTGTAGGAGTTGGTGATCATCAGAGAAGGAAGGTTGAAAGCCACACTGGGCCTTCGGGAAGAGGTGGTGTCGGTGGAGGTGGTGATGGATGTGCCGGGTAAGGATGGATTCCAAGAGCTTCCTGAACACTGAGGTGAGACATGTAGGGCGATAGGAAGAGGCATCAGAAGGAGACTTGTTGGATTTGGAGAACATCAGGATATGGGAGGTTCTCCACAGGACAGGGAGAAGCCGGTGGCAAAGATTACGTTGTAGAGGGTGGCAAGGACTGCAAGGAAGGAGGGAGGGCAGTGGTTGAGGTGGCGGTAGGTAACACGGTCGTGGCTGGTAGCAGTGTTGCGTGAGGGCCATTGGGGGTCGTTACTACTGCTTGCACTTGCGACTTTAAAGCGATTTGTTTTGAACAACAAACCTAAACAGTGTTACCTAGTATCATTAAACATGAATTTCATTACTCCTCTTCAAAAGGACGATGTTACAGCTGGCGCTGACCTAGCATAGTAACTCTGACGTATAGAATCACGGCTTAGCTTCACTATGTAGTCACTGCAGTTTTCGTTTCGTGTTCACTGACCCATCCACAACCGTTTGTCTTAAACTTGTTTGCCACGAGGTGTCGTCGCTCTAAGTTCAGTACTGCTTGACAATACTACGTGATATAACTGAGTGCTATTGCTTGTATTGTACTGAATATCATGGCAACAGCTTTCAAACCCAGTTATGTAGTAAACCGTTTTATTTTAGACCGTTTTCAGCTGTTACCTACCCACTAATTTTAATTGTACTTACATTGAGTTTAAGTAGTATTTACCTTATATGAAGGGCTTTTTCAGTAGTGATACAAGTCCATTTTTGTTCATATTGAGATACAGAGTCCTAAAGTTAAATGAGAGCTGAAAAATCTGCAGTTGAGATACCAGAAATATTCAAGCATATGGCTTCTTGCTACAGATGAACCTTTCTTTCTGTTTGTTTGGCTCATTAATTTCAGAAGCATTATAGACAGAAAAGTGGAGGTAATGGACATGTACCACTATTGAAATAAGCCATTCATATCAAGTCAGTGAAGGTGACAGGCTGATGACTCTGCATTTCTTGGACTCGTTCCTACACTCCAGAAATCCCAACGATCCCACCCAAATCCACTTCCAACAATTTACCTCCTGGTGTAACCAATGGGTCCTCAACATTAATCTAGTTAATAAACACACTAAAATGTCTTGGACTATCAATCCACTGACAACTAATGAAAAATTCACCTACTAACCATCCAACAGAAAGCCCACAACCGACTAAAATTACTGAACTTACTAACTGGTCGAACTTGAAGATTACACCCCTCCACTGTTCTCTAAATCTCCACTGATCCGACCCATCATTTGCTTTATAGCTTTTGCTACTTCCGCTATACTCCTAAGTTCTATAAGTCCCTCCAGGTCCTAGAAATGGCGCCTCGTCTTCAGCATCCGTTTACCGTTCCCACAAGTACCCTTTATCAAATTATTTAATTCCAATCTATCCTCACTCACTCTGAGCACCTCCATACAACATACACCATCCGCAGACTCGGCCCCAGTAATCCTATAGTTTCCCCTCTTCTTTCCATCCCCAGTAAGCTGCCGCATTTCTACCAACACACCCACCAATACTACACATGCACATTCTCCAAATACTCTCCCAAAGAAATTTCAATCGTCTTCCCCACCCAGACCATGAAGTGTGTCCCAACATTTACCCATCCTACCATTTCTAAAGCCACCCCACTCTTTCCATTTCATCCACCTTTTCCCTCCCCATATTATCCCTAAACTTTTCTTTCCCTTCTTTCCCTACCCCCTTTCCCCCTTCAGTATTTTTAGCCTCACGGATACTATCTTCTTCTCCTTTCTTGCCTCCCAGCAGCCGCTCTGGATGCTGATGCGTATGGGTTTTTCTAGTATGGAGACATTGAGTGTGACTTTGGCCTAGGGGGCGTACGAAAAAATAGTGCGGAGAAAGTTGGTTCTTTAATGTCGCATGATATCCCATTAATCAACAACCCGCTATCTTGCGGTTTGAACCGTCTCTACCTCGTGAGAGTTTCTTGCTCATAGCAGCTTGCTACTACAACTGCGCTGTTATATGTGCAATAAATCCAATGGAGACGTGTTCCCAAAATACGGCCTATCGTGTAAGGTATCCCTCGGATGATGGTGACATTCTGCTCTTCCCCGTAATAACTACACTGCGAAAGCGTTTGCACTCGTCTGAATCACACAACATGGGCATACTGTAACTTACTCCCTCTGTCACTGTCGAACTTCAGCCGTCAACAACACCCCACTTGTCCTCACTCGCATAAATTTCCCTATGGCGCCCAATTCCATTGTACAGAATGCAGCACCACCTCCACTACTTGCTGTATCTGCCCTCATAATTATTCGTATGCTTTATGAAATTTTTCGCACTCTTTCAAAACGTCCTCAAGGACTCACCTGTTCTTGCCCACTAGTCACAAACCAGACAACACCTCCTACGGCCTCCTAATTTCATTCCGAAATTCCTATGCTTTAAACTCAAAACTCAGCGTCCACTGATGACTAGTAATCGTCACAAAAACAATGGTTCAAATGGCTCTGAGCACTATGGGACTCAACTGCTGAGGTCATTAGTCCCCTAGAACTTAGAACTACTTAAACCTAACTAACCTAAGGACATCACAAACATCCATGCCCGAGGCAGGATTCGAACCTGCGACCGTAGCGGTCTTGCGGTGCAAAACTGCAGCGCCTTTAACCGCACGGCAATCGTCACATCCTCTTGGCATATAACTAAAGAATTCCTATTTTAATACATAATTCATACGTTCACTCAATGCATCCCACACATCATATGCTAAATAACCACCAATGAACATAATAAAATTACATCTACTACTTCTTTTATCTCAGGTGCATATGGTATATCTTGAATAGGTTCATTTACACTTTCTTGTGTGTTCCTCTCCTTTTTGCATTTTGCTGTGGTTCCACTGTTGCTAACCGCGGATCGACTCTGGAGAGCCTCTGTAGTCACTGTAGCCTTACATCGACTTGTGGTTTCTATTACCTGATAAGGACCTTGGTGCCTCGTTACAGATTTCTTCATGTTGGCTTTCGATGTAAAGGGATTAGACAACATCACTCACTGCCCCACTCTATACTGCAGTAAGCTTACCGTGTATTTGACAGCTTCCTCCTATCTCGGAACTGCCTTGATGTCTGCCCTCTGTACTCGCTTCTTATTTCTCTCACTGTTCTCGCAAACTCACAGACCTGCTCCCCCTGTCCTTGACTCTTTTTGCTTTAACTTTTCGAATGGTGATGGAATTCTTCACACAAGCACTACTGGTACAATGACAACCCTGTACTAATGTGGACCTTTGAATTGTATGCACACATACAATTGTAAATGATTTTTGTACTCCGACATAGTAGGATGTAACGTTAATAGCATATGGTGGCCGACTTGAAACAACAGGAAAGAGAATTTAGGTGTAATGGAAGTGGTAAAATATGAATGCTTGTATTTGCAAAACGTTATTTCCCTAATGCTTATCATTACCGAACTTCAGTGATTCCTGCTTTACATTTTGGCCATTGTTGTACACTTAGATATACGTTATTGATACGAGTAACAGGAAAAATAGTTGTGATTTACAAGCCTCTTGTTCTATGTTTATCATTTTCTATGTGATTCACGTGCAATATTTTGTGCATTAAAACTAATGGACAAGAACTTTCCTGACAGTATACGCCTACATACTGTGAATACTGGTGAAGTATCAGCGTACCAGCTGAGTCAACGCAAGTGGTTGTAGACGCGAGTGTCACGAGGAAGGTGCGTGTGCAGGGAGTTACTACACTTGTTATTGTGGATTGTCACTGATGGCCTCCACAGATAGCCTCAAGGACGTCAGTCACTTCTTCCAACATGATTCAAAAACTGGTGTTAAGTTTTCTACAATTTTTTTGTTAACCTTTTAATGTACTTTTAATACTTAAATTTTTAACATCGTTTTCCAGGGGCTTGCTTAATACTTCTATACCACTTTCCTTCCGGAGAAAGCCATCAAGCTTCAAAGGGAAACTCAAGCGTTGCTAACTGTGCACCTCGTGCAGTCAGTAAGCCATGTCGGTTCGTTGTCTGTTCTTACATCCTTGCCTGCTGGGAGAGATCCGTGTCTGTCTAGTCGCCAGGTGCCGCTTCGGTCGTCTGTTATTCACTCTTGAATTTGGTGCGGGTTGTTGAACACACACACAGAGAGAGAGAGAGAGAGAGAGAGAGAGTGAGTGAGAGATCGACAGAATGAGAGAATGAGAGAGTGACAATGAGAGTGAGAATGTGAATACGAGTGCGTGCGTGCGTGTGTGTGCGTGTATGTGTGTGTGTGTGTGTGTGTGTGTGTGTGTCTAAGCGGCCTGTGGTCGGTAGAGTTGTGTTGGTCGGCAATACTTGGGCCTCATATCACGCAGCCGGTTCACCCTGCATTAAGGAGGCATAGTTGCTGATGTGGGTGATGGAGTGCTGTTCATTTTCTGGTGCCGTCTGTTCTGCCCTATGTGGGTAAGGTACCCGTTACTTGACTGACGTATGTGTTCCCGTATGGAAGTTGCTCCTGCTACGCTGGATTGCCTGTGGTTCTCCGCCACTCTGTCTCAAGTATTAAATTTACTTTCATGTGCCTCTGTTTGAAATTATCTGATAGCCACATTTGACATGTTTTAAAATTTCTTTTAATTGCAACTTGTTCAATGTCTGCTTATCTTGTTATTCGGGCCTGAAATTAATTGTCATGTGTTCTAGTCATCACGTGCATTAGTGGCTACTGAGGTCGAAATTGAGTCTTATTTGTATTGGTAGTTGCTTCCCTGACTGATGTAACGACTATAAAATTGCCTACGGTAGTGGTTCGCAAACGTTAAAGACCCAATGAATCATTGCTCATTTGGGTAATTATGTTCCTTAACTCTGGTGAGATTTTGCCCTTTTCAGAAAGTCAATATTTACTGTTGTAAATACAATTACTGTTGTCATTGTTTAAGTGCTGGCCCTCAACATTTGCCTGTTACCTTTTACGTCACTTACACTATCGTGTTTGAATAGGTCTGTGATTTCGTGGTTATTGCATTAACTTGTTGTTATATTTTATTGTAAGATTAACCGGTTGATTCTCTTAGTAAATATTCTTGTAATATTGTTGATGTAATACGTAAGGTTTGGTTAGGGCTTGGGACCACGCTCACATTTTCTTGTCTTGGTTTGTACATTTTCATATGTTCTATGATTATTACGCATGTATTACATGCGTGCTTGTTTCCTCTCGGGTTTCGGAGCTGTTCGTAGCGTTTGGAGGCGCTGCGCTGGGGTGTTATCTGTTACTCACCTGGTCATCGGGAATAGCCTGTCCGCGTCGGCTGTGTAAGGGAGCGCGGTGGCGTGCCGCTTTCCCTGTTTGAAGTTTGGTTTTAACAGTTTTAATACTGGTGTAATGCTCAATTTTTAAATGGTATTTTATTATTTTTTCACGTCAGTACCTTGCTTACGCCCAAGGGGCTTCTCTGATTGATCAAATATTGAATATTGGCGTTCAGAATGTGCTCGTTGCATAAAAGCCTCAGCTCGTCAGATACCAGACTTGTGAAATTTCATGTTACTACACTTCTTTTAACTTATGTTCATTGTCAAGCAACCCCATTGACCAGCCAAATGTTGTAATCTTTAGCATCACTGCTGTCACTGTTTGCCCAGTGCTAAGTGCGTGTTTGAGTTACATTTAATTGTACTTCTTGCATGTTAGTCCCAAGTACATCTTATTCGTTTAGATTAACTAATTTATCCTCTATTGGTTTAATGGAAAAAATTTTGAAGCAACTGCCTGAATGCCTTTCCTTGGTAATTTTATCAATTTTTTTACTGGAATTTGATCTGCTGCTAACATTTAAAATCTGTAGCTCTCGCTAATTGTCACTCGTTACTTGCGCTTTGTTAATTACGTTCATTGCAAGCAGCTATTATCATTTGTATTTTATTAGCGTTTTTGGAATTTATGCAATAAAAGATCGTTGTACTTTCGTGAAGTAACAAACGACTTCTGATAAATTGCCTGTATTCCTCCCATGTTCCTTTATCCTGGGGCGTCCTCTGATATTTCAGTCGTTGTTTCTTTCCAAATGGTGTAGCGATTTGCCTACTGGGAGAGTGATGCTATAATGGGTGTTATCAAGTCCGTACATTGTCCGTCTCGGTAGCTGCGCGGCCAGCCGGAAGGATAGCCAAGGGAAGGAGCCTGGGTCCGACTGCCGGCAGTGTCGGAGATTTTTTTACCCGCGGAGAACGGGTGCTGTGTTTCTCTTATATTCATATCATCGTAATTGACTTTGCACTAATGACATGGTTTAATGGACAAGTCCCGGAAGCAAATAAACTGGAAGAAAAGTCTGTACACTTTTCACCTTTCTGAATCCGCACGTGAAAGGATTCTCAGACCTCATCTAGGTGGAGCTCCAACTAAAATGGCTGAAGTTCATTCCGCTAAGAGTGCGCGAAGGTTAATACTTACCATGGTCGTAGTACAATTGGTCCCAGTCTAACTACGCGGGCTTCTCGACTAAAGTTCGTGCCTGCACCCGACCAAAACATTCAACACTCACCAAAATTCTAGCTATCCCTAAAAATAATTATTTATCACTTTTGTAAATGTTTCCACTTTAAGTTAGTAATTTTTGTCTATTACCCTCTGAATCAGTAACATGAATATATCCTTTCACATTAACGCACCACCACACTACAAATCAGAAGTCAAAAATCTTTGCGGTAAGCCAAACTCAACAATATTCTCCCAAAACAGTATGAAAACAGTGGGCCGTAAATTCCATAACAAGCGTTAAGTCTTCAGCTCACATACACTGAAGTGTCAAACAACTGTTATAGGCATGCCTATTCAAATACAGAGATATGTAAACAGACAGAATACGGCGCTGCGGTCGGCAACGCCTTTACAAGACAACAACTGTATGGCGCAGTTGTTAGATTGGTTGCTGCTGATACAGTCGCAGGTTATCAGTATTGGACTGTTGGTGACCGGAAACATGGTGCCTGGTCGGACGAGTCTTGTTTCAAATTGTATCGAGCGGATGGACGTGTACGGATATGGAGGCAACCTCTTGAATTCATGGAACCTGCCTGTCAGCAGGAGACTGTTCAAGCTTGTGGAGAATCTGTAATGGTGTGGGGCGTGTGCAGTTGGAACTCCTGATACGTCTAGGTACGACTCTGGCAGATGACACGTACGTAAGCGTCCTATGTGCTCACCTGAATCCATTCATGTGCTTTGAGCATTCCGACGGACTTGGGCAATTACAGCAGGACAATGCAGCACCCCTCACGTCCAGAATTGCTACAGAGTGGCCCCAGGAACACACTTCAGAGTTTAAACATTTCCGCTGACCACCAAATTCCGCAGACATGTACAGTCTTAGACAATAAAACTGACCGCCGGCCGGCCGCCACAGAGACTAAGTCCGAGTCATTCACTTAAGGTGGCCAATAAAACTGACCGCCCCTGACAACTCTAAGTCCGGCCATATGCCAGCACGGTAGCTCAGCGTGTTCGGTCAGAGGGTTAGCTGCCCACTGTAATAAAAAAACTGAGTTAATCGATCAATAGTGAACTTAAAAACGAATGTCTTACGACGTCCGCCCCGAGCAGATGCAACGAACAAAAGCGAACAAAATGAAATTAAAAAAAAAAAAAAAAAGTGGCAAGCGTCGTGCGTTCTAAGCTTATAGTCGCCTGTTCGCGTCCAACTGTTTTTTTTTTTTCCACAGTCGGTCTAAAGTTATGAGTCTGACTGAACATCAAAGATAATTCGCTTAACATTCTACCCACCAGCAATAACAAGTATTCCAGAAACAATTCCGCAGGACAGCTCGTGGCTGCGTCGCGATCATAACAGCTTACGCTCGAGCGTTTCCTCGCGCTGCAGCGGCTACCGGCCACCGGCCAGTCGCCACCCGCCGCCTGAAACCCGCACCGCTCAGGTGAACGCGGCGCGACGCTGTCAGTGTATGTATCAACTGTCATTTTCGAATTTGAAGTTCTAGTTATCATCTTGCAGTTAAGCATTGGATTTTGCATACTTGAGAATCATGAACTACAGTTAAGCATTGTAAAATTGAGTCGCAAGTGGAAATAGGTGTAACGTCTGCAACACGTTTACTTTTGGTATAACAGAGGGGTGAATGCAGAGGAGGCAGCTAGAAAGATTTGAATTGTGTGTGGAGCGAGTGCTTTTGGGAAAAATACGCCAGAAAAAGATATTCTTGTTTCAACAAAGATCGTTCTGGCATCAATGATTTTCCACATTAAGCAAGTCTCGACTACTGATATATGTGATAGATTACCATTTTACCATCATGCGACATTTGCATTCAACAGGCAAAGTTCAGAAGTCTGGTGTACGAGTACTACATGCTCTAATTCGAAACAACAGAAATCAACGGAGTGACTATTATTGAACGTCATCAGGTCGCTCATTGAGCATTCGTATGCAGTACTGTAACTGGCGACGTGTTATGATGCCTTTATCATTAACTTCCTAAGAAGAAATGAAAGGCTGAGCCCCTCCAAAAGACATAATCTCGAGCAAAGAGTAGTGTGAACATAATATTTTACATCTGATAGCTCCAAAAGTGAGTTTTGGGCTACGAATTCTACCAAAACACAGCTGGAATTTGTTGCCAACAACTGAGACACCTTTCGGTCTCAGCGTAAGAAAATCGAGCAACACAACTACATCACATGTTCTACTGCATGATAACGCACTTCTTGATTTGAGAAACAAAACTATCCAGGAGATTGAAATTAAAGTCGTCTCTCAGGCACTTGTATTGATAGAGAAGTCCTCTCTCAAGCACTTGTCCCTCTCGTCACATATTCGTCAAGTTTTACCTTTCCCGCTCTTGATCGATCAACCGTCGACGCAATTCATTTCTAGACGAAAATACTCTTAAAACTACTCTGGTATAATTATATCGTTGAAACCAGTAGGTTTCTACTGGCGTAGAATTTGTAAACAACTTTAGCATTGTCAGATCGTTTTAGATATCGTGAAAGAAAATACTTTTGCTGATTAATTTCTCATTGATGATTACTGTTGCGTTTAGTAAACTATCGGAAAATCCAATTAAAATATTCACTGTACTAATACAAAATAAATTCAGCTTACTACAGAAACATCACGACGGCAGACTATCTTAATAAAGCATTATCTGTGAGACGATTGAGCGTATTTTAACACGAATTAGTAGGACATTACCGACTTTTGACTTCGAAAAGATCCGTATTTACTTCATTTCCTGTATCATCCGCTATTATTATGAAAAGTGGCATTTCATAGATATAATTATGTATTCACAACAACAAAAAATATGTCGTCATTATGAATTTGGCAGTACCGTAAGGTTTTCGCTCTGACACTAAGGGTTACTGAAAGTAGCAAGGCGCGTTGTCTTACGATTCCCTTATTGCGTTTGTATCTGCCTGCTTGTAGCTCTGCTACAAAAGAATTAAAAATCTGGCTTTCAGCAAGTCTCGAAAGGCGAACGAAATCAGCTTGCACCTGGTAGCCAAACATGTTTCTTGGGAACAGGCTACTTCCTAAGTGGGAAGACATTCTTTTGTGGTTGAATTGTTGGCAAAAGTCAGTCAGACGTGTGCTGTTGGTCTAAGCGTTTCGGTGTGTTGAATTTGTACCAATGATTTTTCTACAGGTTTTTTCTGTCCCAAATAGAGAGTTGAAGCCTCCCATTAGTATTTTCACGTCATCTTGGTAAATTTTGCTCATAGTATTTTCGAGTGTGTTCCACAATTTTTCTACATTTTCGGTGTTTTCCTTATTTTCGATGTTGGTGGGGGCATGTGCATGTATGAGTGTATATTTTTTATAGGGGCTCTGAATGAGCATAGTCATAACTCGATTGTTGATGGGTGTGATTTCTTCGACAGAGTTGTTGATAGATCTGTGTTCGAGAAATGCAATGCCGAGGATTGGTGCGAGTTTCGCTACCTTTTGTTGTATTTTGAAGATGCCATGGTTTCCGTAATGCAAGTTTTAATTGTCAATTAATCGTGGTTCTTGAAGAGCAAGGATGAGAATTTTTTGGCGGACGATTTCTTTTGTGAGATTATTTAGGTTTCTTGTTTGGATCAATGTATCGATGTTTAGTTTTCAAATGAATGTTTTCTGCTTGTAGGGAAATTTACCAGAGATCTTCGATATTCTCTGCCGTGCTAACCTGGACTCCCCAGAGTGCAAAAATCCAACTGCCGCCTATCGGTGGCCAGGTTGTGTACCACCTGGGATAAAGTTACCTTTGCTTGCATAGTTCATGTTTTCTTGTGTTTCATTGGTTTGGCCTGGGTGATACCAGGACCGGACAGGACCAGTGGGTGTTGAAGCCTTTGGAACCAAATATTCTCAGCCAAGCTCATTGAGCTAACAGACGGTGACCAGAGTAGCGGTGATTTTCACTCAGATGTGTCTGGATTTTGGGTTCAACGGATTGAGTAGCCGTTCAGGATTGTGTTAGTATTTGGTTCACCACAATTATTTGATTTCCACGGTACCATCCATATGGGGGAGGGTTTCCCCTATCGGCCACACGCGATTTTTATTATTATTATTATTGTCATTATGTCATCAGCAAATCCGATATGGTGTATCTTCCCTCCACTGAAATAGATGTGTGTTGTTCGATTCAGTATTTCCATCACATAAACATGGTTTATAATTACGTTACATTGCTGCTAGTAGACATATTTCTCACTTTTTCTTAGACAGTTGCTAGCTGTTACCCCATCATAGGAATTTATGTGCGCAGCATTGTTGCAATACAGACGTTCAAATTATCCGATTTCTGTAATTTCATTTCGATACAAGATCGTCCTAATCGGATTCAGCCAGTCAGTCTTAATGTGGCTATCCGACTACGACGCTCATCATATGATAGACTGGGTGAACCACATTCTTAATCGGACTGTTGAATCCAGATCACTTATCTATGACAGGGAATGAATTCTTAAACACTGTGCTTATTACAAATACGTTATTTAAATATAAATATATGAACTAACGACATAACAATGTATTTACAGGAGCAGAGAGCCATCCATCATAGTAGAGCAGTGCGAGATTGGTTTCAGGGCCAAGAGAGGATGAAGCTGTAGCCGTTTGTTCCACGATCACCGAACATCAACCAGATAGAGAATATGTGGGCAGAGGTAACAAGGTCATTGCCATGTGTCCCTACAAATGCAAGCGACCTTTGGACGAATATAGAAAACGTATGGTGGGAAGTAAACCATCACGCTACACTGTCGACGACTTAATGAAATCTATTTCCCTACGCCCTCGAGAAATCTTACGTAATGATCGTGGGTGGGTTGGTTACTAAAAGTATACTCGTCCACAAAGCCCATGTGGACAGTTATCTGATAATCGGTCAAGCTTTGCTTTGTCGCAGCCCTTTAGCATACATCAAGTCCATTTACTTTCAGTCCCCTCCTTATAATTCTTGCAGTGCAAGGTAATTGAAAAATCTCATCCACTCGACGCCAACTGAGGAACTGACTGGTGCATGTGTTGTTCAACACACAGTAGTTGTCACCCTCACAGGAATCAATGTCTGTTTATGTGTGTGTGTGTGTGTGTGTGTGTGTGTGTTTTCGTGTTAACGCACGATGTGAATCAATACTATTAACATTAGAGAGACAACCAACAATAAATATTGCATCAAATATGACTGTAAAGTATTTTAATGCGATGGGAAGCTACAAACTGAATTTTTACCCATCCCACGTCCTGCGTATTCCGTTAAGTAAGATCTATTAACTCCATAGTATCGTTAGCAGAGACCGTGCGCTCTTGTTGTCGAGGCTCGCGACAAGTGCAGCGATTAGCAGTGCCCAATGCCGCCGCGATTTGTTTATGTTGGCTGAGCGTGGACACTGCAGCAGACGCTTCGCCCTAAACAGAAAGAAATCACCTTGGCTCTGACTCCAGTGAGCGGATATCACTGCCTGCGTGTTCTTATAGTAACCAACGTGAGACTCTCCTCACAGGTGCCATGGAGCAATTGCAACGGGTATCATGTCATTAGTCATCAGAATATTAACCAGTGATGAAACGTCCACTCTATTTGAATCCCAAGACAATAGGAACCTTGTCACAAAGGAATGTGAGGTGATACCAAAACTTATCCAACATACAAAAATTAACTGCAGGGCTTTCATGTTTGCAGTAATAGCACACAAGGAAATATTATGTCTTGGAAGCGTATATTTCATTTCCTCTTCTCATATTAACGCCCTTGTTTTAATATGAAGTGAGAAAATAAACACGAAAAACTAAAGTTCCTGAGAAGCATATAAGTCATTTCCTCGTCTCATATCACAACTTTTGTTTTAGTATGAAGTAAAAAAATAAACAGTTTAGAGTTCTGAAGCATAATATGACACCAGATTCTTATCGTAGGCGCTATCGGAAACGCCAAAAGCAGGGAGCTGTCCATTCTTTCGTCCAACAGTCTGTTTCCTTTCATGTATTTATTCCTCCCGCTAGGAGATTATTATTTAAGGACTTGTGGGCATCAAGTTCTTCAGCAGAACAAGTCTTATGTTATTGTGCTAATTACCGTATGGAAAAAATGCAACAAAGACGAGTTCCGCTAGAGCAGTGAGGTTATTTGCACATGTGTGTATTCAGCAATGACTGCCAGCTGCCACAACACTTCACAGAATCCTTGCGGCAGGCAACACAACTGTGCGTGCACTTCAGACTTCATTCAGTGAGACGTCAGGAGATGGATGAAAACGTCAAATTAACGTCGCTTTCCGAGTCGTATTCAATCCAGAATGAGGTGTTATTAAGGTAGTTGGGTGATCTAGCAATTCCACTTTTATGATTCCCATATGAGTATTTCGATAGCCAAAAGAACCCGTTAGTGTGAAACTATCGGGAACTGCATTATATCAAACTGCAAGAACTTCAGACAATACGTGGACTCTACTCTTCGCTGGGTGACCTATTACTGTTATTTAGCATTCTCTCCGTCCTAGTCAAATGGTTCAAATGGTTCTGAGCACTATTGGACTTAACATCTGTGGTCATCAGTCCCCTAGAACTTAGAACTACTTAAACCTAAGTAACCTAAGGACATCACACACATCCATGCCCGAGTCAGGATTCGAACCTGCGACCGTAGCAGTCGCGCGGTTCCGGACTGAGCGCCTAGAACCGCTAGACCACCGCGGCCGGCCACGTGCTAGTCGTAATGCAAATGGAACTTCAGAGGCGCTTTCCGCTATTCTTGACAAACATCAGTAACCTGTAATCACTGAGAGTCACAACTGCGTTCTAGGCGCTCAGTCAGGAACCGCGCGACTGCTACGGTCGCAGGTTCGAATCCTGCCTCGGGCATGGATGTGTGTGATGTCCGTAGGTTAGTTAGGTTTAAGTAGTTCTAAGTTCTAGGGGACTTATGACCACAGATGTTGAGTCCCATAGTGCTCAGAGCCATTTGAACCATTTGTCACAACTGCGTGATGATAATGGTTCAGGTTGTCAGTACTTGTGGTGGTGTTACGTTGTCAAACTGCTTACAGTAACGTTAATGGTGGCGCACATACTTTAGCGCTGACTACCTACTTAAGTAAAGATAGTGTTGTGGCGTCGTCGCTTGTCTTTATTTGGCCTCAGCTTGAGTAATCCGATTTAACGAACATGGTACTCCAATCGCGGGCTCCTAATAAAGTATGACTGCAGAGATTATCGTGCGGATATTACATTAATTCTGCAATGAAATGCTTAACAAATCTTACCCTCAGATATGCAGCTGGAATGACTAATTACACAGGTACTCCATGTTGCACTAAGTGATCAGTTCGCTGCAATCCTGCTTGTACTGTTCGTAAATACTCGTATACTTCAGAAATGGTTCTAATGGCTCTGAGCACTATGGGACTTAACTTCTGAGGTTATCAGTCCGCTAGAACTTAGAACTACTTAAACCTAACTAGCCTAAGGACCTCAGACACACCATGTCCGAGAAAGGACTCGAACCTGCGACCGTAGCGGTCGCGCGGTTCCAGACTGTAGCGCCCAGAACCGCACGGCCACTCCGGCCGGCTTGCCATATGAACCATTTGAACTATTTAACACAAAATGACATTAACAATTTAAGTTATTCACGAGCAGCTAGTTGAGAATATGTATGAACATTAAATGACACGACGAACCGTCTTGTTCTGCATATGGATTCAAACCCAGCTCATGCAGACTAAGCAAAGATTTCGTGACTGACGGAAACTAACAGTCATTCCTGATTAGGCATACAGAGAGTGATATACCTCGATTTTAGACAGTATCAGTTAGCAAATATCAACTTTAAATTGCATAACGCAAACATTTTTAACAGACGCGAATTCCTACCCAGCATCTATTGTCCCTGTTAACGAACTACGAGAGATGTTAAATATTGCTTCTTCACAAGTAACTTACTCGAAATGCCGTGAGGTAAAGCTGTGTGTTGGACACGGATTCGAACCCGGAACCTAATCGGATTGCTATCGAAGCACAGTCAAATGTGACATATCGGAATTTCGCGGCAGTAGCTAGATGTTTTAACTGAAATGACGAGACGAAACATTAATCTTTTCCTTCCCAGGACTCCAACCCGGCACCTATCGCTGTTATATTCTAGAGAAAACGAACGTTAAATGTGGGTTTGTTGCACCAGCAGTGACATGTGAGCATGTTTGAACTGAAATAATATGACGAAGAGTTCAGCGCTCACTGGGAATAGAGCCCCACACATATCGTCAGCTACCGAATTTTTCTCCACCAGCTGCTCACAATAGCATCTTGAACTTACAGTCATCTCGCAAATAGTTCTGTGTCTCACTGGGAGTTAAAAACGTCAGATATCGTTAGTGTTGACAGCGAATGAAAATACATTAAAAATCGAAATTATTATCCACCAACAGATAGGTGTTCTCATGCTAGAGCTTGATAATACGTAATTAAATCTTTAGTGCCGGGCCAGGATTCGATCCCATTCACGCGTAATATGTGAAGGTGTTGAGGAATCTGCAGTTTTGAGCAAACAACAAATTGTAGCCGAGCTGTATTGCCACGAAGGGACCAAATTCCGCGTTAAGGGCGGTCTGAGTTGCATTCCCAGTTCAGAACCAATTTTATCGACATACAGAAGCTCAAATAAAAGATGGAATAAGTGTCCTGTGACCATACATAGCGTTTGTGTCGTCACTTGAAATAAATAACTAGTATAAGAAAGGTTACTGGTGATAGAGTTTCTACATGTCGCCACTCCAGACTTTATTGTGGTTCAACCTACCGTCTACTTGGTAAAGAAGGAATATCATCTTTAATGTGAATTTCCAGACCACGCAGCCATTATATCTCCTTCACTTGGTGTAGCCAGGAGAGAATGGAATCTGTCTCTCCCTATCTAAAATCATTGACAGAAGTGGGAATCGAACCCAGACCATAGGTATAACAACCTACCATCCGTCCAACAGACCACGAAATCCTCTTCTCTGCGAGTCATTTTTCTATCGTAACGCAGTTGCGCCACACTGGATGAAAATTCTGACACACAGGCTCCCTGTAGTAATTTGCAGCATGTTCAGTAAATTCATTTACTTGGTTGACCGAATCACCATGAACTAGCTGCCTCGCCTACCCAGTGCATACATTCGACTATTTTGTAATCACAGAAATAAAATCACGTAACTGCCACCTACACACAACTGCCAACAGTGTAGGATGCAGAAGTTTAAATAGGAAGTGTTCCTTTCCACTTGAGCTATTCTATTGCGCTATCTGTTACTAGAAAACGTCGTTCAGTCCAAAAGAAAAGCTGTAACTGTTTGTCTCTCAGAAGTCAGGACCTGGCCATATGAATAATCTCACAGTGCTGTGGAATCCAAAAGTTCTGGAGGAATAGTTGCCGAGCTCTGGAGCTGTTGTAGCTACGTGTCAGCTTGTAGCATAGATAAGATGTCGCGAGTTCGAATACATTCAGTGCTACATTTTTTAAAACGCAATTCTGCTCTCTGCTGAAGTTATCAATCTAATGGAACTTTGAACATAATTCCCTTCACTTCTCAACCCAAAGTAGTCGCATGTGGAAAAAGGACTATTAAACCTGAATAGAGCAAAATGTCACAGTAGTTAGACAGCAGGCAGCAGATGCATCTCGAAGATGTGCAGGGAGGGCGCATCGTGCCATAATATGTCAGAAAAGTATTTTCTACATTAGCCGTCGTGTGGTAGTGATATTTTAGTCTTCTTCAAACTTTGTTTGACAGCATTAACTCAGAACAAGTTTTCTACATGCATGTAATCAATAAACTGCATGTGCATTGTCAGACTGTCATAGGTAACATCAGAGAATTCGCATATATCGTTGATGATTAATGTCTCTCTCATGTTTACTATTGTTTTAACAACACTAAAGAAAACCTTACGAAAATTGTGCACTGTATTATAAGAAATGAAATAAAACTAACCATGATAACCTTACGACGAAAGTATCTGTACACAAGCATGCCTCTATCGACACGAATTAGTAAAATACTACTCACTTAGATTTTGATTGGGTCTGTGTTTAATTGGTATGCTGTGTCATACTCAAGAGGGATGCAAATGTGGCATTTCATAAATATAGTTACGTATTCCTAGAAACCCAAAATTCGCTTGTCAGCAGTGGAAAGAGGCGTTATCTGTTGTGCAGCATTGTAAGTTTTTCAACATTGTACTATGAGCTGAAAGCATTTTCTTGCGATTTCCTTATTGATGTTTGATCTGACTGCTTGTAGCTCTTTCACAGAAGGGATAAAAACGTTACCAGTCAGTGAGACTGGAACTGCGAACCGTAAAAGACGCTGTTTTACAGGTCAGCACGTTACCACAGAGCTGGCGAGGAGGTATGGGTCACAGCTTCCTATTACGAGGGCAATAGTAACTAGAACTCGTAAACCGCTATTTAAAGGTCGAGATTAGTTGCGATTTCCACTTGCAACGACTTTCCTGGGCTGAAAACCGTAAATTTTCAATCTTTTGTTACCCTTCAAGCGATAATAACTCAGATTATTCAATGGAAATGACAGGTAAAATCAAGTGAACTTTGAGGCTTAATTCCGTGCACACCAGGAAGTAACTCGTCGATCACAGAGTTGCCAAACATACGTTGCCTTGTTGCCAAATCTCAGTTACAGTACCAGCAGGAAGAAGACGAACCGATGTGATCCTACAGCGGTCTGGGAAGTGACCATAGCTGGTGTCTCCAAGTCGCGGCTGCTACGGCCTGGAATACGTAATGCGTCTGATTCGCTTTCTGTAACTAGGTTTAGGGACTGGAGCGTAGTTACTAATAATACTCAGAACTGACTGCAAACTGAGCATCATAAATCAGCAACTCTCATTGTTGTTTTTATATTTCTTTCGTAAGTGTACTCAAAACTAAGAAAGTCATTCACAGGCGTTTCGTGCCTCGCCGATAGTCGAGCACAACATACAAATAAAAATAAAAAAGAATGTGTGTGTGTGTGTGTGAGAGAGAGAGAGAAATAAAAAGCAATGAGAGAGAGTGTAAAAAATTGTTGTAAAGAAATTGAATCATGGTATTTAAAGAAATCTTTCATTAAAATGACACGTTCCACATCATTACGAAATGTCGTATTCATGATCTATGGAACAAAAGTTAATCTAATGTAATCTAATGTAATCTTCTCACATCATATTGATGATTAGCCATGAAGAGTCATTAATTACCGAAATTTTTGCCAATACCAGTAACCAAATCTAAACTTGACAATAAAAGACGACAATTTTTGTAATAAACCGTGACTCCTATCAAGACCCTTTCGTCCCTGTTATCTAACCACGAAAGATGTCTGATATACCTCCATTCTGAAGTAACAAAGTGTGCATGCATTTAAAGATGAAGTGCATGATGTGAAGTTCTGTGACGGAGATACGAACCCAACACGTAATCCGATTGTTAACTAAGAAAAATCAAATGTTACGTATCGGTTTTTCTTACGAGCCGCTAGGTGTCTGAATCTAAAATAAGGATACAAACTTTTGTGCCTAAGCGACAATCGAACTGCACACCTGCCGTGCATCCACGAATATAGCTTAAGTATCAGTTGCCTACTCATGAACAGTAAGATGTGTGCGTGTTTGACCAGAAATAACGACACCTGTTGCGATTGTTGGCAACACATGAACAGACATTGAAATTGCGCGTTAATTTTCACTAGCAGGTGGGTGTGCACTTGATAAAGCTAGAAATGAAATTATGAATATTTTTGTACTGGATCAGGTTTCAGACCCACATACTTACCTTTGGAGGAGACCTAGAGAAGATTGCAGTCTTGGGAAAAGGAACGAAATGACTGAACTACTGTTCCGAGAGAGTCAGATCCTCGAAAGAGGAGATACGAATTCGAATCACAGTCCAGCACCAAATGTTTAAACGTCTCTAGTTCAATCAAGTACAAGTAAAATAACAGCCCTGTCCCTTTAAATGGCTATCGGTTCATCAAATAAAATAAAATTTTCTAATGTAAGTAAGCTTACTGGCGACTGTATTTCTGGTTACCATGACTTCCGCTGTGTCATTTCCCAGCGTAAACCGGCTCTGCCTAGTTGGTAATGAAGGAACGTGATGTTTAATGCGGATTCTGGATTATAACGTCTTTCTCTTGAGGTTACCAGAGGTAAAATAAATCTGTTTGTGCCTCTTAAAAGTAAATGCCTGAACCCACGCATTGCACCTGTGATAGTTCGTTCCACCAGACCATTGTGGCCACATTACCCAGCCCCAGGAGTGTGCTGTAACGGATGATGTGCTTAGCTTACAAAATTAGTCACCGGTGGAAAAAATGCGAGTCTATTAAATGGTCAAGTAGAAGCAAGCTTCTGACGCAGAGATTATGCTATTGTCATGTCAGCAGGATGTAAAGACTCTTCTAGGCATCATAGGCTGGATGTGAAGCCATTTTGATTTTTCACAAATTCAACAAATTTCTTAGTTCGAGAAAATCCACTGTGAAGCGTGAAGTTGCCGGATAATTCGATTATTACTGTTATTATTAATATCATTTTATTCATACCGCTGCTGTAACACAAGTGCTTGAACATCATTTAATGCCTTTTGGTCACTATAGAAGTAGTTTCCCAAGAACAGGTTCTTTCCCTGTCTACGGAATCCTTTTCATGTTAATATCAAACACCAGCAATTACTCGTAGATTACAATAAAACTAAAGTAATTGACGAAGACGTTACTTGGTAACACAAACGCACTGCCTTTCTTCATTTACTTTCGCCTAGAAATGGCTATCGAGTACTGACAAACCAAAAGGCAAGAGATCTTACTGCCTTCCGATATACGTTGCTGTCAGTTCTGCCACATGATTTGGTCGACATGACCTGTTTCAAGTTGTGTATGACAGACAGTGTTTTAGAAAATCTATTGTTTCCCTTTGCAATAAACAGAAGTATTTTCATTCTAAGCTGTCCAAGTACAAAATTTTCGCAATATTAGTTCAAATTTAATATTCGCTTCTATAATGTAGGAAAGTATTTCACAGTCGCAAAACTCGCATCCGAAACGTTGACCTTACACTTAGTCGCTGACCATAAATTCTAGCTCAGAGTGACGCCAGTTTAAATAACCTAATGTAGCGAAGACTGTTTGCCAGTGCTCTTTCTCCCCGGAAAATACGCAATTCACTCATTTGGCTCCATAAGTACACTGTAACAGTAATTTCTGTGTGAAATTTTTCAGTATGCTTTCGCCTTCCAACCGGCAAAATACGGAAAAGTACGGCCGGTAAACAACTCACAAACCACGATTTTGTGCCGATAAGACGATTTCTTTAAACATTGTCGAAGCTGAGGGAATTTAGTTTCTGCTTAAATCGTCTTAAGCAGCAACGTTCACAGATATCTCAAATAGGAAAAAGCTGAATATCCAGGTACGAAGGTTGTAAAACAAACGTCCCACAGTTTGTGTCAGGTTGATCTTTTCGTCTGATAAAACTGCTTAAGTATTTTGTCTAAGAGGTATCACAAGTAGTATCCCTGTAGCTATGGGAATCATTGGTTGAAAACGAGTTTAACACCAATGGGTACAGTGCTGCTAAATTTTCAAAATTATTATCAACCTAAGTCTGAGTTCATCCACAAACTGAGGCGTATTTGTAATATTGAAGCTAGACTGTGTATCCTTGTCTTCCTTGAGTGGTCATTGGAAGGCGTTTACACACACGTATACAATACTATGGATACTTCGAACGCTATGGTTAACGTTGCTCTCATAAACTACTTTTTTTTTTAAATCCTTCTGGGTCTTCGGTGTGCAATATGTGTTGTAGATACAGTCTCAGACCAAAAAATTGACCGCCGAGTCGTTCACGTAAGGTGGACAATACAGTCGTGCTCCTCTCAGAAATCTATGTCTGGCAATATGCTCGATCTGGCTACATATAGACTGCGGCACTTCCCAGAGGAGGTCTTGACTCCAGTCTTAGTACATTACTCTTGACTACGACCGTAGTCTTGAGGTAAAACGCGAGACCAGCTAATATGATATTATAGATTCGCTTGAATTACACTCATAGCTTCAGCACAGAGAGGAAAGAGGCGATAAAAATTTTGTCGATATGTGCTTTCGGTCGCCAGACGTCATATTAGCTGGTCTCGCGTTTTACCTCAAGACTACGGTCCTGTTCCAGCGCCGGTATGAATAGAATGATATTAATAATAACAGTAATAATCGAATTATCCGGCAACTTCACACTTCACAGTGGATTTTCTCGAACTAAGAAATTTGTTGAATTTGTGAAAAATCAAAATGGCTTCACATCCAGCCTATGATGCCTGGAAGAGTCTTTACATCCTGCTGACATGACAATAGCATAATCTCTGCGTCAGAAGCTTGCTTCTACTTGACCATTTAATAGACTCGCATTTTTTCCACCGGTGACTAATTTTGTAAGCTAAGCACATCATCCGTTACAGCACACTCCTGGGGCTGGGTAATGTGGCCACAATGGTCTGGTGGAACGAACTATCACAGGTGCAATGCGTGGGTTCAGGCATTTACTTTTAAGAGGCACAAACAGATTTATTTTACCTCTGGTAACCTCAAGAGAAAGACGTTATAATCCAGAATCCGCATTAAACATCACGTTCCTTCATTACCAACTAGGCAGAGCCGGTTTACATTGGGAAATGACACAGCGGAAGTCATGGTAACCAGAAATACAGTCGCCAGTAAGCTTACTTACATTAGAAAATTTTATTTTATTTGATGAATCGATAGCCATTTAAAGGGACAGGGCTGTTATTTTACTTGTACTTGATTGAACTAGAGACGTTTAAACATTTGGTGCTGGACTGTGATTCGAATTCGTATCTCCTCTTTCGAGGATCTGACTCTCTCGGAACAGTAGTTCAGTCATTTCGTTCCTTTTCCCAAGACTGCAATCTTCTCTAGGTCTCCTCCAAAGGTAAGTATGTGGGTCTGAAACCTGATCCAGTACAAAAATATTCATAATTTCATTTCTAGCTTTATCAAGTGCACACCCACCTGCTAGTGAAAATTAACGCGCAATTTCAATGTCTGTTCATGTGTTGCCAACAATCGCAACAGGTGTCGTTATTTCTGGTCAAACACGCACACATCTTACTGTTCATGAGTAGGCAACTGATACTTAAGCTATATTCGTGGATGCACGGTAGGTGTGCAGTTCGATTGTCGCTTAGGCACAAAAGTTTGTATCCTTATTTTAGATTCAGACACCTAGCGGCTCGTAAGAAAAACCGATACGTAACATTTGATTTTTCTTAGTTAACAATCGGATTACGTGTTGGGTTCGTATCTCCGTCACAGAACTTCACATCATGCACTTCATCTTTAAATGCATGCACACTTTGTTACTTCAGAATGGAGGTATATCAGACATCTTTCGTGGTTAGATAACAGGGACGAAAGGGTCTTGATAGGAGTCACGGTTTATTACAAAAATTGTCGTCTTTTATTGTCAAGTTTAGATTTGGTTACTGGTATTGGCAAAAATTTCGGTAATTAATGACTCTTCATGGCTAATCATCAATATGATGTGAGAAGATTACATTAGATTACATTAGATTAACTTTTGTTCCATAGATCATGAATACGACATTTCGTAATGATGTGGAACGTGTCATTTTAATGAAAGATTTCTTTAAATACCATGATTCAATTTCTTTACAACAATTTTTTACACTCTCTCTCATTGCTTTTTATTTCTCTCTCTCTCTCTCTCTCTCTCTCTCACACACACACACACACACACATTCTTTTTTATTTTTATTTGTATGTTGTGCTCGACTATCGGCGAGGCACGAAACGCCTGTGAATGACTTTCTTAGTTTTGAGTACACTTACGAAAGAAATATAAAAACAACAATGAGAGTTGCTGATTTATGATGCTCAGTTTGCAGTCAGTTCTGAGTATTATTAGTAACTACGCTCCAGTCCCTAAACCTAGTTACAGAAAGCGAATCAGACGCATTACATATTCCAGGCCGTAGCAGCCGCGACTTGGAGACACCAGCTATGGTCACTTCCCAGACCGCTGTAGGATCACATCGGTTCGTCTTCTTCCTGCTGGTACTGTAACTGAGATTTGGCAACAAGGCAACGTATGTTTGGCAACTCTGTGATCGACGAGTTACTTCCTGGTGTGCACGGAATTAAGCCTCAAAGTTCACTTGATTTTACCTGTCATTTCCATTGAATAATCTGAGTTATTGTCGCTTGAAGGGTAACAAAAGATTGAAAATTTACGGTTTTCAGCCCAGGAAAGTCGTTGCAAGTGGAAATCGCAACTAATCTCGACCTTTAAATAGCGGTTTACGAGTTCTAGTTCCTATTGCCCTCGTAATAGGAAGCTGTGACCCATACCTCCTCGCCAGCTCTGTGGTAACGTGCTGACCTGTAAAACAGCGTCTTTTACGGTTCGCAGTTCCAGTCTCACTGACTGGTAACGTTTTTATCCCTTCTGTGAAAGAGCTACAAGCAGTCAGATCAAACATCAATAAGGAAATCGCAAGAAAATGCTTTCAGCTCATAGTACAATGTTGAAAAACTTACAATGCTGCACAACAGATAACGCCTCTTTCCACTGCTGACAAGCGAATTTTGGGTTTCTAGGAATACGTAACTATATTTATGAAATGCCACATTTGCATCCCTCTTGAGTCTGACACAGCATACCAATTAAACACAGACCCAATCAAAATCTAAGTGAGTAGTATTTTACTAATTCGTGTCGATAGAGGCATGCTTGTGTACAGATACTTTCGTCGTAAGGTTATCATGGTTAGTTTTATTTCATTTCTTATAATACAGTGCACAATTTTCGTAAGGTTTTCTTTAGTGTTGTTAAAACAATAGTAAACATGAGAGAGACATTAATCATCAACGATATATGCGAATTCTCTGATGTTACCTATGACAGTCTGACAATGCACATGCAGTTTATTGATTACATGCATGTAGAAAACTTGTTCTGAGTTAATGCTGTCAAACAAAGTTTGAAGAAGACTAAAATATCACTACCACACGACGGCTAATGTAGAAAATACTTTTCTGACATATTATGGCACGATGCGCTCTCCCTGCACATCTTCGAGATGCATCTGCTGCCTGCTGTCTAACTACTGTGACATTTTGCTCTATTCAGGTTTAATAGTCCTTTTTCCACATGCGACTACTTTGGGTTGAGAAGTGAAGGGAATTATGTTCAAAGTTCCATTAGATTGATAACTTCAGCAGAGAGCAGAATTGCATTTTAAAAAATGTAGCACTGAATGTATTCGAACTCGCGACATCTTATCTATGCTACAAGCTGACACGTAGCTACAACAGCTCCAGAGCTCGGCAACTATTCCTCCAGAACTTTTGGATTCCACAGCACTGTGAGATTATGCATATGGCCAGGTCTTGACTTCTGAGAGACAAACAGTTACAGCTTTTCTTTTGGACTGAACGACGTTTTCTAGTAACAGATAGCGCAATAGAATAGCTCAAGTGGAAAGGAACACTTCCTATTTAAACTTCTGCATCCTACACTGTTGGCAGTTGTGTGTAGGTGGCAGTTACGTGATTTTATTTCTGTGATTACAAAATAGTCGAATGTATGCACTGGGTAGGCGAGGCAGCTAGTTCATGGTGATTCGGTCAACCAAGTAAATGAATTTACTGAACATGCTGCAAATTACTACAGGGAGCCTGTGTGTCAGAATTTTCATCCAGTGTGGCGCAACTGCGTTACGATAGAAAAATGACTCGCAGAGAAGAGGATTTCGTGGTCTGTTGGACGGATGGTAGGTTGTTATACCTATGGTCTGGGTTCGATTCCCACTTCTGTCAATGATTTTAGATAGGGAGAGACAGATTCCATTCTCTCCTGGCTACACCAAGTGAAGGAGATATAATGGCTGCGTGGTCTGGAAATTCACATTAAAGATGATATTCCTTCTTTACCAAGTAGACGGTAGGTTGAACCACAATAAAGTCTGGAGTGGCGACATGTAGAAACTCTATCACCAGTAACCTTTCTTATACTAGTTATTTATTTCAAGTGACGACACAAACGCTATGTATGGTCACAGGACACTTATTCCATCTTTTATTTGAGCTTCTGTATGTCGATAAAATTGGTTCTGAACTGGGAATGCAACTCAGACCGCCCTTAACGCGGAATTTGGTCCCTTCGTGGCAATGCAGCTCGGCTACAATTTGTTGTTTGTTCAAAACTGCAGATTCCTCAACACCTTCACATATTACGCGTGAATGGGATCGAATCCTGGCCCGGCACTAAAGATTTAATTACGTATTATCAAGCTCTAGCATGAGAACACCTATCTGTTGGTGGATAATAATTTCGATTTTTAATGTATTTTCATTCGCTGTCAACACTAACGATATCTGACGTTTTTAACTCCCAGTGAGACACAGAACTATTTGCGAGATGACTGTAAGTTCAAGATGCTATTGTGAGCAGCTGGTGGAGAAAAATTCGGTAGCTGACGATATGTGTGGGGCTCTATTCCCAGTGAGCGCTGAACTCTTCGTCATATTATTTCAGTTCAAACATGCTCACATGTCACTGCTGGTGCAACAAACCCACATTTAACGTTCGTTTTCTCTAGAATATAACAGCGATAGGTGCCGGGTTGGAGTCCTGGGAAGGAAAAAATTAATGTTTCGTCTCGTCATTTCAGTTAAAACATCTAGCTACTGCCGCGAAATTCCGATATGTCACATTTGACTGTGCTTCGATAGCAATCCGATTAGGTTCCGGGTTCGAATCCGTGTCCAACACACAGCTTTACCTCACGGCATTTCAAGTAAGTTACTTGTGAAGAAGCAATATTTAACATCTCTCGTAGTTCGTTAACAGGGACAATAGATGCTGGGTAGGAATTCGCGTCTGTTAAAAATGTTTGCGTTATGCAATTTAAAGTTGATATTTGCTAACTGATACTGTCTAAAATCGAGGTATATCACTCTCTGTATGCCTAATCAGGAATGACTGTTAGTTTCCGTCAGTCACGAAATCTTTGCTTAGTCTGCATGAGCTGGGTTTGAATCCATATGCAGAACAAGACGGTTCGTCGTGTCATTTAATGTTCATACATATTCTCAACTAGCTGCTCGTGAATAACTTAAATTGTTAATGTCATTTTGTGTTAAATAGTTCAAATGGTTCATATGGCAAGCCGGCCGGAGTGGCCGTGCGGTTCTGGGCGCTACAGTCTGGAACCGCGCGACCGCTACGGTCGCAGGTTCGAGTCCTTTCTCGGACATGGTGTGTCTGAGGTCCTTAGGCTAGTTAGGTTTAAGTAGTTCTAAGTTCTAGCGGACTGATAACCTCAGAAGTTAAGTCCCATAGTGCTCAGAGCCATTAGAACCATTTCTGAAGTATACGAGTATTTACGAACAGTACAAGCAGGATTGCAGCGAACTGATCACTTAGTGCAACATGGAGTACCTGTGTAATTAGTCATTCCAGCTGCATATCTGAGGGTAAGATTTGTTAAGCATTTCATTGCAGAATTAATGTAATATCCGCACGATAATCTCTGCAGTCATACTTTATTAGGAGCCCGCGATTGGAGTACCATGTTCGTTAAATCGGATTACTCAAGCTGAGGCCAAATAAAGACAAGCGACGACGCCACAACACTATCTTTACTTAAGTAGGTAGTCAGCGCTAAAGTATGTGCGCCACCATTAACGTTACTGTAAGCAGTTTGACAACGTAACACCACCACAAGTACTGACAACCTGAACCATTATCATCACGCAGTTGTGACAAATGGTTCAAATGGCTCTGAGCACTATGGGACTCAACATCTGTGGTCATAAGTCCCCTAGAACTTAGAACTACTTAAACCTAACTAACCTACGGACATCACACACATCCATGCCCGAGGCAGGATTCGAACCTGCGACCGTAGCAGTCGCGCGGTTCCTGACTGAGCGCCTAGAACGCAGTTGTGACTCTCAGTGATTACAGGTTACTGATGTTTGTCAAGAATAGCGGAAAGCGCCTCTGAAGTTCCATTTGCATTACGACTAGCACGTGGCCGGCCGCGGTGGTCTAGCGGTTCTAGGCGCTCAGTCCGGAACCGCGCGACTGCTACGGTCGCAGGTTCGAATCCTGACTCGGGCATGGATGTGTGTGATGTCCTTAGGTTACTTAGGTTTAAGTAGTTCTAAGTTCTAGGGGACTGATGACCACAGATGTTAAGTCCAATAGTGCTCAGAACCATTTGAACCATTTGACTAGGACGGAGAGAATGCTAAATAACAGTAATAGGTCACCCAGCGAAGTGTAGAGTCCACGTATTGTCTGAAGTTCTTGCAGTTTGATATAATGCAGTTCCCGATAGTTTCACACTAACGGGTTCTTTTGGCTATCGAAATACTCATATGGGAATCATAAAAGTGGAATTGCTAGATCACCCAACTACCTTAATAACACCTCATTCTGGATTGAATACGACTCGGAAAGCGACGTTAATTTGACGTTTTCATCCATCTCCTGACGTCTCACTGAATGAAGTCTGAAGTGCACGCACAGTTGTGTTGCCTGCCGCAAGGATTCTGTGAAGTGTTGTGGCAGCTGGCAGTCATTGCTGAATACACACATGTGCAAATAACCTCACTGCTCTAGCGGAACTCGTCTTTGTTGCATTTTTTCCATACGGTAATTAGCACAATAACATAAGGCTTGTTCTGCTGAAGAACTTGATGCCCACAAGTCCTTAAATAATAATCTCCTAGCGGGAGGAATAAATACATGAAAGGAAACAGACCGTTGGACGAAAGAATGGACAGCTCCCTGCTTTTGGCGTTTCCGATAGCGCCTACGATAAGAATCTGGTGTCATATTATGCTTCAGAACTCTAAACTGTTTATTTTTTTACTTCATACTAAAACAAAAGTTGTGATATGAGACGAGGAAATGACTTGTATGCTTCTCAGGAACTTTAGTTTTTCGTGTTTATTTTCTCACTTCATATTAAAACAAGGGCGTTAATATGAGAAGAGGAAATGAAATATACGCTTCCAAGACATAATATTTCCTTGTGTGCTATTACTGCAAACATGAAAGCCCTGCAGTTAATTTTTGTATGTTGGATAAGTTTTGGTATCACCTCACATTCCTTTGTGACAAGGTTCCTATTGTCTTGGGATTCAAATAGAGTGGACGTTTCATCACTGGTTAATATTCTGATGACTAATGACATGATACCCGTTGCAATTGCTCCATGGCACCTGTGAGGAGAGTCTCACGTTGGTTACTATAAGAACACGCAGGCAGTGATATCCGCTCACTGGAGTCAGAGCCAAGGTGATTTCTTTCTGTTTAGGGCGAAGCGTCTGCTGCAGTGTCCACGCTCAGCCAACATAAACAAATCGCGGCGGCATTGGGCACTGCTAATCGCTGCACTTGTCGCGAGCCTCGACAACAAGAGCGCACGGTCTCTGCTAACGATACTATGGAGTTAATAGATCTTACTTAACGGAATACGCAGGACGTGGGATGGGTAAAAATTCAGTTTGTAGCTTCCCATCGCATTAAAATACTTTACAGTCATATTTGATGCAATATTTATTGTTGGTTGTCTCTCTAATGTTAATAGTATTGATTCACATCGTGCGTTAACACGAAAACACACACACACACACACACACACACACACACACATAAACAGACATTGATTCCTGTGAGGGTGACAACTACTGTGTGTTGAACAACACATGCACCAGTCAGTTCCTCAGTTGGCGTCGAGTGGATGAGATTTTTCAATTACCTTGCACTGCAAGAATTATAAGGAGGGGACTGAAAGTAAATGGACTTGATGTATGCTAAAGGGCTGCGACAAAGCAAAGCTTGACCGATTATCAGATAACTGTCCACATGGGCTTTGTGGACGAGTATACTTTTAGTAACCAACCCACCCACGATCATTACGTAAGATTTCTCGAGGGCGTAGGGAAATAGATTTCATTAAGTCGTCGACAGTGTAGCGTGATGGTTTACTTCCCACCATACGTTTTCTATATTCGTCCAAAGGTCGCTTGCATTTGTAGGGACACATGGCAATGACCTTGTTACCTCTGCCCACATATTCTCTATCTGGTTGATGTTCGGTGATCGTGGAACAAACGGCTACAGCTTCATCCTCTCTTGGCCCTGAAACCAATCTCGCACTGCTCTACTATGATGGATGGCTCTCTGCTCCTGTAAATACATTGTTATGTCGTTAGTTCATATATTTATATTTAAATAACGTATTTGTAATAAGCACAGTGTTTAAGAATTCATTCCCTGTCATAGATAAGTGATCTGGATTCAACAGTCCGATTAAGAATGTGGTTCACCCAGTCTATCATATGATGAGCGTCGTAGTCGGATAGCCACATTAAGACTGACTGGCTGAATCCGATTAGGACGATCTTGTATCGAAATGAAATTACAGAAATCGGATAATTTGAACGTCTGTATTGCAACAATGCTGCGCACATAAATTCCTATGATGGGGTAACAGCTAGCAACTGTCTAAGAAAAAGTGAGAAATATGTCTACTAGCAGCAATGTAACGTAATTATAAACCATGTTTATGTGATGGAAATACTGAATCGAACAACACACATCTATTTCAGTGGAGGGAAGATACACCATATCGGATTTGCTGATGACATAATGACAATAATAATAATAATAAAAATCGCGTGTGGCCGATAGGGGAAACCCTCCCCCATGTGGATGGTACAATGGAAATCAAATACTTGTGGTGAACCAAATACTAACACAATCCTGAACGGCTACTCAATCCGTTGAACCCAAAATCCAGACACATCTGAGTGAAAATCACCGCTACTCTGGTCACCGTCTGTTAGCTCAATGAGCTTGGCTGAAAATATTTGGTTCCAAAGGCTTCAACACCCTCTGGTCCTGTCCGGTCTTGGTATCACCCAGGCCAAACCAATGAAACACAAGAAAACATGAACTATGCAAGCAAAGGTAACTTTATCCCAGGTGGTACACAACCTGGCCACCGATAGGCGGCAGTTGGATTTTTGCACTCTGGGGAGTCCAGGTTAGCACGGCAGAGAATATCGAAGATCTCTGGTAAATTTCCCTACAAGCAGAAAACATTCATTTGAAAACTAAACATCGATACATTGATCCAAACAAGAAACCTAAATAATCTCACAAAAGAAATCGTCCGCCAAAAAATTCTCATCCTTGCACTTCAAGAACCACGATTAATTGACAATTAAAACTTGCATTACGGAAACCATGGCATCTTCAAAATACAACAAAAGGTAGCGAAACTCGCACTAATCCTCGGCATTGCATTTCTCGAACACAGATCTATCAACAACTCTGTCGAAGAAATCACACCCATCAACAATCGAGTTATGACTATGCTCATTCAGAGCCCCTATAAAAAATATACACTCATACATGCACATGCCCCCACCAACATCGAAAATAAGGAAAACACCGAAAATGTAGAAAAATTGTGGAACACACTCGAAAATACTATGAGCAAAATTTACCAAGATGACGTGAAAATACTAATGGGAGGCTTCAACTCTCTATTTGGGACAGAAAAAACCTGTAGAAAAATCATTGGTACAAATTCAACACACCGAAACGCTTAGACCAACAGCACACGTCTGACTGACTTTTGCCAACAATTCAACAACAAAAGAATGTCTTCCCACTTAGGAAGTAGCCTGTTCCCAAGAAACATGTTTGGCTACCAGGTGCAAGCTGCTTTCGTTTGCCTTTCGAGACTCGCTGAAAGCCAGATTTTTAATTCTTTTGTAGCAGAGCTACAAGCAGGCAGATATAAACGCAATAAGGGAATCGTAAGACAACGCGCCTTGCTACTTTCAGTAACCCTTAGTGTCAGAGCGAAAACCTTATGTTACTGCCAAATTCATAATGACGACATATTTTTTGTTGTTGTGAATACATAATTATATCTATGAAATGCCACTTTTCATAATAATAGCGGATGATACAGGAAATGAAGTAAATACGGATCTTTTCGAAGTCAAAAGTCGGTAATGTCCTACTAATTCGTGTTAAAATACGCTCAATCGTCTCACAGATACTTAATGCTTTATTAAGATAGTCTGCCGTCGTGATGTTTCTGTAGTAAGCTGAATTTATTTTGTATTAGTACAGTGAATATTTTAATTGGATTTTCCGATAGTTTACTAAACGCAACAGTAATCATCAATGAGAAATTAATCAGCATAAGTATTTTCTTTCACGATATCTAAAACGATCTGACAATGCTAAAGTTGTTTACAAATTCTACGCCAGTAGAAACCTACTGGTTTCAACGATATAATTATACCAGAGTAGTTTTAAGAGCATTTTCGTCTAGAAATGAATTGCGTCGACGGTTGATCGATCAAGAGCGGGAAAGGTAAAACTTGACGAATATATGACGAGAGGGACAAGTGCTTGAGAGAGGACTTCTCTATCAATACAAGTGCCTGAGAGACGACTTTAATTTCAATCTCCTGGATAGTTTTGTTTCTCAAATCAAGAAGTGCGTTATCATGCAGTAGAACATGTGATGTAGTTGTGTTGCTCGATTTTCTTACGCTGAGACTGAAAGGTGTCTCAGTTGTTGGCAACAAATTCCAGCTGTGTTTTGGTAGAATTCGTAGCCCAAAACTCACTTTTGGAGCTATCAGATGTAAAATATTATGTTCACACTACTCTTTGCTCGAGTTTATGTCTTTTGGAGGGGCTCAGCCTTTCATTTCTTCTTAGGAAGTTAATGATAAAGGCATCATAACACGTCACCAGTTACAGTACTGCATACGAATGCTCAATGAGCGACCTGATGACGTTCAATAATAGTCACTCCGTTGATTTCTGTTGTTTCGAATTAGAGCATGTAGTACTCGTACACCAGACTTCTGAACTTTGCCTGTTGAATGCAAATGTCGCATGATGGTAAAATGGTAATCTATCACATATATCAGTAGTCGAGACTTGCTTAATGTGGAAAATCATTGATGCCAGAACGATCTTTGTTGAAACAAGAATATCTTTTTCTGGCGTATTTTTCCCAAAAGCACTCGCTCCACACACAATTCAAATCTTTCTAGCTGCCTCCTCTGCATTCACCCCTCTGTTATACCAAAAGTAAACGTTGTGTTGCAGATGTTACACCTATTTCCACTTGCGACTCAATTTTACAATGCTTAACTGTAGTTCATGATTCTCAAGTATGCAAAATCCAATGCTTAACTGCAAGATGATAACTAGAACTTCAAATTCGAAAATGACAGTTGATACATACACTGACAGCGTCGCGCCGCGTTCACCTGAGCGGTGCCGGATTTCAGGCGGCGGGTGGCGCCTGGCCGGTGGCCGGTAGCCGCTGCAGCGCGAGGAAACGCTCGAGCGTAAGCTGTTATGATCGCGACGCAGCCACGAGCTGTCCTGCGGAATTGTTTCTGGAATACTTGTTATTGCTGGTGGGTAGAATGTTAAGCGAATTATCTTTGATGTTCAGTCAGACTCATAACTTTAGACCGACTGTGGAAAAAAAAAAAAAAAAAAAAAAACAGTTGGACGCGAACAGGCGACTATAAGCTTAGAACGCACGACGCTTGCCACTAGACCACGGGCTCACATAGTCCGACAACGTCTCGGAAGTAGATAATACTTCCTCCTAACACTTCCGCATCTTACAGTGCTGCCAGATTGTGCATATGGCCGGACTTAGAGTTGTCAGGGGCGGTCAGTTTTATTGGCCACCTTAAGTGAATGACTCGGACTTTGTCTCTGTGGCGGCCGGCCGGCGGTCAGTTTTATTGTCTAAGACTGTACATTATACCTGTCATCTGACATTTGCCATTTCATATTGGCGACAAGTGCAGCACACTATGCTGACACCATAGATGTTCCTCCTTGACCTGTCACGTCCAAGATGAACACGCAAGACTTTGAAAGTGACTTCAATTAATTTCGTTCGTCCCTTAAGACTGTCCAAAATATAATTCTTATTAAGTGGTGCAACAGCCTCAACATTTTCGATGCTTCCACCGAGGCTGAAACAGGGAAGCGGAGCTGCACGTGCCGTAACGCCAGTTATGACAATGTGGTGTGAGCACCGAGGATTAGGGATAGGAAAAACCGACCGGTTACAAGCCATACCGATATAAAGTTCAGAATAGCCAGTGTTTTTCGGTGTTTGTTTGCTCTCGGTTATAACATGTTCCTTATTTTTTTATTAAGAAACGAATAAAGAGCCGAAACATCGATTACCCAATGCAGCAGTTCTAAATTTTTCGTTTTTAAATAAACCATTTCAAAAAACCGAGTAATTTTTATTCGTAATATTTGCATTGGTTCGAAATATTGCGCTATTTTAGAAAATGGGAAAACCAATCAGTGTTGTTTTCATAAGAATGCCGACAGAAATGAGCAACAAACACACGGCGTAAGAACTGGTGCAGCTTTGCTGAGACAGTGTTCCTGCTGCCGTGTGTCGTGGCTTTTACGGTACACGTGTGCGTGCGGTGTGCAAGACTTGCCCCAGTCTGGTCTATCGGTAGTTTCTCGCCGTCGTCGCTGGACATCAGTTGCAGTCAAGGTGGCACACACCCTAGTGTGGAAATATTTTTTTTAGGAAGTGACGTAACAATGAAGTACAATGCTTCATTTGCTTTGAAATATTAAAGATTTATATGCCATTTCTATGAAATAATAAGAGGAAGGGAATTGTGGCAACATTAATAAATTAAAAACTTAACAACAAATCGTTCGTAGTGTACAATAAAAACAGAAGCTAGCTGATTTTCCCCCTGTGTCTACATAAAGTGCTTTTATCTGCTTGAAGCCCCTGAAAATGGACAAATTAACACGAAAAACAGTGTTCTTCAACCTCCAGCACCGACTATTTGTAATGCCCGAATAGTGGTACGATTTTTGTACACAGTTAAAAAAATGAGAATTAGTAAGAGAATACAGGTGATTTTTTGTGCTATTCAAGCGCTTATCACTTTGTAGAAAGGCAGTGAATGGCGACCGGACTAAGGTTTCTTTTATTTGCCTATCTCATTCGATATTTTAATTCTGTTTATCTAGAAACTGACATAGTCAAAGTCTTTCAATCTTTTTTCGATTTATTACACGAAATAATATGAATAAAAATCTTCAAATCAGTTATTTCAGAAAGCGGTTTTATGAGCAGTTTAACAGTCTGGTTAAACTGTTGCAGAAAACAAAATAGCCAAAAACCCGTTGTTTCACCGATAACTGCCATCCCTACTGAAGATGCGGCGCTTCCCAGACAAGTAACGAGCTTGCCGCCACCCCCCACCCCCCCCCCCCCACCCCTTCCTCCACATACACACACAAATCATATCGGACGAGCTCTACCTACAACGGGCTTGGGAGACTGCTCGTTCTCTCTGTTCCTAGCCTCGACATGTGAAGGACCCATCTTGGAAAGACTGAACTTCTCTGCCGCAGCATCCTTTTTCCCAATGAATCACTTTGGTGTCAATTATGCCTTCACCTTATTACTCCTAAGTACACAACCTACCCTGTCATCCATCACAGCTGAGACATTTGTGCCACAGTCCTGCAAAGTGGCCCGTCTCCGGGCGGGCGCCGCACTGCTCCACACTGGGCTTCAGCAGTTTCGGGCGGAACGTGCCCGTGACGTCACCACAGGGGCCAGGTTGGGCCTCCAGTCTGTGATCGGAGTGCGCCAGGCCGGCGTTGCCCTCTCAGCCCTTCAAATCACCCCGGCCCATGGGCTGACATCGCACTACTCCGCACTGGGCAATAGACTGTCGGACGAAGCGAAACCATGACGTCACTGCGCAGGCCAGGCTGCTCCGCACGGTATTTTACATTTTATTCCCACCATTGGAAACACCTACTTTATTTTATCGTTGATTTATGTAATTCTAATTCACAAAAGAAACTTTAACAATTTAATCAAAATTACATGTCGCATTCCTCGCCTCACCTAGTATAATTAGAGCTATGTTGGGAAGAACGTTTCACTCATCACATGCAACTCAGTGTCGTAACTGCAGCATCTACACGCCTCTGCCTCGTTGTAAGGCTCAGTTTAGTTTTTATTATAGTCATCTACTAGATCTTTTATTAATTTTAGAATGCCACGTTTTCTGAAACTATGTACGGCTTTCGTAGTGTCTGAAGCTAAAATATAACGAAGTCGATTGTAAGAAATCCTAATGTGTCGTCTTACCTGTAACTGGACTGGTAAAAAAGAAGAAAACAGTTGTCTACTTCCTCACTGTTGATGTTTGTCGCTATGTACTTGCAAATATTTTCGTTGGCGAAAGTTGTAGGATTTGGCCCATTTGTATACAGGACTTTAAATTTGGTTTTACCAAAATCGTAGAACTCAGTACATGAATTGTGTTAATGCGTAATCAAATATGTAACACATGAAATATCGCATGGCCACATTTCGATAGCGAAGTTGCCGAAGGTTATTGTTAAAGGAAGTCGAATCGATATTCGCCGAGAAATTCAGTCAGGAAACTACGTCGAGGAATTCACTACTGGAGACAAAGAGTCAAAAATATTATTTTGGCTTTATTTGTGAATTGATGGTGACTGCATGAGATCTACGTCGGTATTTATCAAAGTAAATTATTTTTATTAACCATTTTGCGTCAAAACATCGACAAACATATCCAGTTATGTGCTTGCTTATCTTCTTACTGTAGTGTAGAACTATTACACAGGCCAACGATGAGAAAACTTTTTTGCTCTAAATACCTTATTCATATGTTTTTTAGGGTGAGAAATCGAAACATAATTTTTTAAAAACTGTATCGCTCACCATTTCGTCACATTTTACAGTTAAATTTATTAAATTAAGCGATTTTTTAAAAGAATTTAACAGCTTTTATATAGCTAAAATAATTTAAAAAGGAGGTGTAAGGAATGTAGATGACGTTGGTAGCACTGCTGAAAAACATTTGCTGGCAAAAAAAGGTCGATTCTATTTTTGTGTTAACATATGGTGTTTTGTTTACTGTCAACATAATCTAACTTTCCCGTTTCCTGTACATGTGCTTAGTACAATGTCTAGTCGTGGTTGTAAAAACTCTGCTGTCAGTTTTTGTTATATTTGTGGTGAATTTGTGGTTAAAAAACACCAAACAAACATTACAAACTTTGTGAAATTGTTTATCTATCATACTTTGGATCTAAACTAGGTGATCAAGAGGAATTTTGGGCGCTGCTGAATGTATGTTATGCGTGTGTTGAAGAGCTGGGAAAATGGTCCAAAAAGGAGGAAAAAGCCTTTAGATTAGCTGTTCCTATTATATGGAGGGAGCCAAGAAACCATTCCGATGATTGCTACTTTTGCAGTGTTGATATTACTGGTCATAATTCTAAAAACAAGAAGGTAATAAGCTACCCTAACCTTCCGTCCACCATCTGACCAGTAGGGGATGGTGTAGATATGCCGGTCCCTGAACCACCAGATGATTTAAATTCTATTCCAACAGAAGTATTTTCTGATGTACAATGTGATTTAGATGAATCAGATGATGATGAATTCCATTGTAATACAGAAAGTCTAGAGCCCAAATTGTTTACTCAAACCGAGCTTAACGATTTGGTTAGGGATCTGGGCTTAACGAAAGAAAAAGCTGAATTTCTTGGCTCTAGATTAAAAGAAAAGAACTTATTGGCAGTTGGAACCAGCATGTACATGTATAGAAAGAGAGAGCAGTAATTTTCCAAGTTTTTTCAACAAGAAGGTGATTTAGTGTACTGCTCAGACATTCCAGGTCTGATGAATGAGTATGTTATTGAATACAAAAAGGAAGACTGGAGGCTGTTTATTGATTCATCAAAACTAGTTTATAGGCTGTTTTATTACGCAATGGTAACATGTATGCATCTATACCTGTTGGACATTCTGTACATATGAAATAAAGCTATGAAAACCTAGAATAGACTATTCTGCTCATGGTTGGATAATGTGTGGCGATCTAAAAGTAACATGCGTGCTCCTTGGTCAGGAAGTTGGCTTTGCCAAATTTTCATGTTTCTTGTGTGAATGGGACAGTAGGGCTAGGGATCAACACTGTCGCAGAAGGATATGGCGGGTGAGGGAGTCTTTAAAACCTGGTGAGAAGAACATTCTACGCAAAAACCTTGTAGACTTACAAAGTTAGGCCTAATGAAACAGTTTGTAAAGGCTTTACCTACAGGTGGGCCATGTTTTAAGTCTCTCTGCCAAATGTTTCCACACCCTTTCAGAAGCTGAACTAAAAGAAAGCGTCTTTGTCGCACCTGACATTAGAAAATTGATGTTTGATGTTAACTCTGAATCCACATTGACATTAAGTGAGAAACAGGCATAGGTATCATTCAAACAAGTCGTTACAGAGTTCTTAAAACATGAAAAAGACCCAGAATATGTTTCCATTATAGCTACAATGTAAAAGAAGTTTAAAACTTTAGGATGTTTCATGAGCCTGAAAGTTCACTTTTTTAACAGTCACTTAGATTATTTCCCAGACAATATGAGAGAAGTTAGTGAGGAACAAGGAGAGCATTTTCAAAACGTTTAAGTGATGGAAAGGCGCTACCAAGGCCGCTGGAACACCAACATGGTGGGGAACTACTGTTGGTCACTCCACCGAGACGTTCAGCAAGCGACTCGTCGTAGAAAAAGCTACAGAAGTTGCTTTAAAGAAAAAAGAGAAAGAAAATACAAACCAATACCAGCTGACAAGTGAAACCTCTATTAACACATATCATTGTTTTAAGTAGCTTACTGTATATACAAACCATGCCTATGCTTTAACAAAACGTTTCATTTTTTTACCATTTACCGTATAGCATACAACTTTTTTTACTATACAATTAAAAGCATATTGCTTGAAAACTATGGGTGATCCAAAAAAACTAAGGCTAGATTTGGATTCAGCTCATAAAAATCTATAAAGATCAGCTACCAATGAAAAACACGTTTAAAAAAAAAAATCGTTGGCCTGTGTCTCTATGCTGCTCATTTTTGAAACACAACCTACTTAGAGACAGAAGTGATGGCACTTTCTGTAGGACCTGACCATCATTTCACAGGACAATGCTCAAGCACGTACAGTGTAAGCTGTTACTGATTTGTTTGACTGATGGGGCTGCTAAGTGCTACACCACCCATTGCGCTCCCCTGACTTAAGCCCTCGTAAGTTCAACTCGATTTCTAAACTGAAGGGAACACTTCACGGCATTCGCTTCAGAACTGTTGCAAATTCGTCGGGCGATAGACAGCGCCGCTCGAACTATCAACGTAACTGGCATTGCTAAGAGTATCCTACGACTTCCACATTGCTGGCAACGAGTTATACACAATGATGGTGACCATTTTGAAGATCAGTAAAACTTTGAAACCCGTATCCATTTTGTACTAGCTGTAAATAAATAGTCGCCACTATTAAAGTTCCAACCCCAGTATTAATTTAATTAGTTGTACCTGCAGCCGTCAATTATAAATTAACTGCTGTTATTGCTTAGATGTACAGTCATACAATAACACATACCCTGTCTCTTCTCGATTTTCGTTATCTTTCTCTGAGTCTGTTTTCCTCCCTTATATGGGCCTATTCATATTATTTCACATGCAGTCGAGATCGTTATCAAAGACTATCTTCCCCTCTCAACGTATTGAGAGTTTTGTGTTCTTAACCACAAACATACGTATTATGTCTGAAATCTTGTAGTATCACTTTAGAATTTAATCCAAAGGAGCATGCGGCTTTGCAAAAGCACTAAAAAAAAATTGGTATTCTGTATTTTGCAACATATTGCTTCTTAATTCGTTGGCGTCTTTCCTCACATAGGCTACTTCATTGCCTTACCTAGTGACACTAACCACCTCCATTTTCATGCACTCGGTTTAAACGGTTTTAATTTTTATAACCAGGATAGCGGCAGTTGTGCGACACTGTGGCGTCTTCATACTTCTAAAATACACACGTCAAATAAAGTTTTGCATCAGCCCGGTTCCCAGAACAGACATTGACTGTGGGTATTGTATCACTGACACAGTCTCTAAACCCGCCCAAAGATGTAAACGACCATGCATGAGCAGCGCCTATTAGACGGAGGGGTCGGACTGCCGATCAATTCCTGCCATTCCACCAGGAAGGAGGTACATGGCTCGTGTTGTCTGTAGTACAACCATGCGTAGACGGTCAATACCACGCTTTGATCGCGTCTGCATTGTTACTTTGTGCCAGGAAGGGCTCTCAACAAGGGAAGTGTCCAGGCGTCTCGGAGTGAACCAAAGTGATTCTCCAGCAGAAAGAGGTTCCTACTCAATGGTCTGAAGATGACCACAGTAGTGGTCGAAACCGGTCACCATAAATAAATCGTGATCAAGACTGTTTTTAATAGTAAACAAAGCGATGTTGTTCGGACATGCAAGAGATGCAGAGAGACAGGAACTGTCGATGACATGCCTCGCTCAGGCCGCCCAAGGGCTATTACTGCAGTAGATGTCCGATACCTACTGTTTGTGGCTCGGAGGAACCCTGATAGCAACGCCTCCATGTTGAATAATGCTTTTCGTACAGCCACAGGACGTCATGTTACGACTCAAACTGTGCGCAATAGGCTGCATAATGCGTAACATCACTCCCGATGTCCATGGCGAGGTCCATCTTTGCAACCACGACATCATGCAGCACGGTACAGTTGGACCCAACATCGTGCCGAATGGAACGCTCAGGATTGGCATCACGTTCTCTTCACCGATGAGTGTCGCATTGCCTTCAACCAGACAATCGTCGGAGACGTGTTTGGAGACAGCCCGGTCAGGCTTATCGCATCAAACGCGCCGCGTGCCCACGGCCGCTCTTTTGTCGGCGGCGGGCTTGTCCCGCAGCGGCCTCATTGTTAGCTTTGTCGTGTCAGTGTGTCAGTCGTGAACTAAAGTTTTGGTGTCCCTGAGCGTTTGTCGGGTACTGAGTGTATTTGTGCTCATTTTTCGTGATACAATTATTAGTGGAATAAATAATATGTGATGTACCTTCAAGCACAGTGACTCAGAGGAAAATATGTGAAGAGAAAATAAGTTTCCAAGAAATATAGGAAGAAGAGTTTTGCTTTATAAGTTGACACAAAGAAGGTACTGCTGCTTGCTTAATATATCGGGATACGATTGTGGGACTGAAGAGATACAATTTATTTCGCCACTACACAAGTAAGCACAATTCATTTACAGTAGCTTTTCCTTTTAATTCAAATGAAAGAAAGGAAAGTATTGCTCATCTAAAATCTACCATTCGTTGTCAATAAAACATTATGTTAGCAGCAGTTGCGCAAAGTGAGGCTGTCACAAGAGCATCATACCAAGTATGTAATATTCTTGCTAAAAATATGAAAGCTTTCACTGATGCTGAATTAGTGAAGCACTGTATGATGAGTGTTTCTGGAACTTTGTTTCAAAATTTCTCCAACAGTAAACAAATATCAGCTGAAATAAATAAGCTCACACTTTCAGAATCTACCTGTCGACGTCGTATAGAAGATATTTCAAAATATATATTTTAGGCAGTAATTAATAAAGTCAAACTATGCGAATAATTCAGTCTTGCATGTGATTCCAGTGCAGATTTAGCTTCGATGGCTCAGTTTTCATTATTTGTGTGTTACTGCACAAATGATGGGGTAATAGACGAAGATATTTTAGCAATTATACCCATGAAAAGTCACTCAAAAGGATGTGATTTTGTGGACGCAATTAAAGAATTCGTAAGAAAATGACTTATCTATGAGCAAATTAATATCAGCATGTACATATGGCTGTCCGTCAATGACAGGCGTCAACCATGGTTTGATAGCACTGATTAAGAAGGAATGGAATTTGCCAGATTTACTCTCCATTCACTGCTTACTGCATAAAGAAAATTTGGCATGTCAAATTTCAAATACCAAATTGAAGAATGTTATGCAAACGGTTATAAGCGTTATAAATTTCATTCGTGTCCGTGAACTTAATCACCGAAAATTTAAAGAACTTCTGCAGGAAATGCAAGCTTGTTACAGTGACGTTCTCCTACATACCGCTGTCAGATAGCTAAGCAAAGGAAAAGTGCTAGAACGGTTTGACATTTGAAATCTGAAATTATTTTATTGTTAAAACAAAGTGGCAAAAATTATCCTGAACTTGATGAATGACGGATACTTACAGGTTTTTTGATCGATATTAAACAAAAATTCAACATACTTTACTTGGAATTACAAGGACCAAACAAGATAATTGGGCTAATGACTAACAAAATATTTGCATTTGATGCCAAACTGCAATTATATATAAATGAACTCGAAGTAAAAGATCTGTCTAATTTTCCCACTGTAGCTATGCTCCACTTAGGCTTAACTATCGCCGAAACTATTTACCAAAACATGAAAGAATATTTGGAAGCCTATTTGGAAGATATGAGAAACAGATCTGCATATGTTAGAAATATTCGAAGCTGTTCCATTCTCGTAGAGAACCCTTGGCATGTTGGACATGATGATCTCAAATTATTCTGCCAATTTGGATTTCCTAATACTAATTTGCTAAATGAGATAATTGAACATCAGCGTGACACACAGCTTAAAGCTCTGTTTATAGAACATCGTGAAACACAACAGTACACTGAATTTTGGAAATGTGTGACTAACAATTATAAAAATTTACGAGACTGTGCACAGTTCATTTTAACACTATTTCCTTCACCCTACCTTGGTGAAGCTTCATTTTAAAAAATGAAGTACCTGAAAAATAAATATCGTAATCGGTTGTCCAATCATTTAGAAGACGCAATGAGAATTCCATGTAGCCCAAACGACGCAATATAGACAACATAGCCAAAAAAGTTCAACATCACAAGTCACATTAATGAAAAATTATATATTTGTATTTACGCATGTTTTGCAATTATAATGAATAAAAACCTAATTCAATAAGAGACGTGTAGCTTTGTTATACAGCCTGTTGCATGTGCAGTGCATCTCTCCGTTCTTATTTTTTAAATTTCTTACTTATTTCTACATTTTTTAAAAGTTTGAGATTAATGCAATTATAATAAAGTTTTTGTGGCCATTTGAATAATGTAATATAATATTTTAATAATACATCTATCTCATCTTGCATGAAAGTACTTTAAAATAAATTTCAGGAACAAAATACATTGATCCCAAGTTTGTTTTTGGTAGTCGCTCAAAATTACTAATGATTCCCTTCCTCCCTAGCTACAGGAATATTGTAAGACTAATCAAGTCATGTGAATTTCATTTTCACAGAGATAATTAAACTGGAATTAATTTAGAATGAGATTTTCACTCTGCAGCGGAGTGTGCGCTGATATGAAACTTCCTGGCAGATTAAAACTGTGTGCCCGACCGAGACTCGAACTCGGGACCTTTGCCTTTCGCGGGCAAGTGCTCTACCACTGAGCTACCGAAGCACGACTCACGACCGGTACTCACAGCTTTACTTCTGCCAGTACCTCGTCTCCTACCTTCCAAACTTTACAGAAGCTCTCCTGCGAACCTTGCAGAACTAGCACTCCTGAAAGAAAGGATATTGCGGAGACATGGCTTAGCCACAGCCTGGGGGATGTTTCCAGAATGAGATATTCACTCTGCAGCGGAGTGTGCGCTGATATGAAACTTCCTGGCAGATTAAACCTGTGTGCCCGACCGAGACTCGAACTCGGGACCTTTGCCTTTCGCGGGCAAGTGCCCTACCACTGAGCTACCGAAGCACGACTCACGACCGGTACTCACAGCTTTACTTCTGCCAGTACCTCGTCTCCTACCTTCCAAACTTTACAGAAGCTCTCCTGCGAACCTTGCAGAACTAGCACTCCTGAAAGAAAGGATATTGCGGAGACATGGCTTAGCCACAGCCTGGGGGATGTTTCCAGAATGAGATTTTCACTCTGCAGCGGAGTGTGCGCTGATATGAAACTTCCTGGCAGATTAAAACTGTGTGCCCGACCGAGACTCGAACTCGGGACCTTTGCCTTTCGCGGGCAAGTGCTCTACCACTGAGCTACCGAAGCACGACTACGACCGGTACTCACAGCTTTACTTCTCCTGCAAGGTTCGCAGGAGAGCTTCTGTAAAGTTTGGAAGGTAGGAGACGAGGTACTGGCAGAAGTAAAGCTGTGAGTACCGGTCGTGAGTCGTGCTTCGGTAGCTCAGTGGTAGAGCACTTGCCCGCGAAAGGCAAAGGTCCCGAGTTCGAGTCTCGGTCGGGCACACAGTTTTAATCTGCCAGGAAGTTTCATATCAGCGCACACTCCGCTGCAGAGTGAAAATCTCATTCTGGAAACATCCCCCAGGCTGTGGCTAAGCCATGTCTCCGCAATATCCTTTCTTTCAGGAGTGCTAGTTCTGCAAGGTTCGCAGGAGAGCTTCTGTAAAGTTTGGAAGGTAGGAGACGAGGTACTGGCAGAAGTAAAGCTGTGAGTACCGGTCGTGAGTCGTGCTTCGGTAGCTCAGTGGTAGAGCACTTGCCCGCGAAAGGCAAAGGTCCCGAGTTCGAGTCTCGGTCGGGCACACAGTTTTAATCTGCCAGGAAGTTTCATATCAGCGCACACTCCGCTGCAGAGTGAAAATCTCATTCTGGAAACATCCCCCAGGCTGTGGCTAAGCCATGTCTCCGCAATATCCTTTCTTTCAGGAGTGCTAGTTCTGCAAGGTTCGCAGGAGAGCTTCTGTAAAGTTTGGAAGGTAGGAGATGAGGTACTGGCAGAAGTAAAGCTGTGAGTACCGGTCGTGAGTCGTGCTTCGGTAGCTCAGTGGTAGAGCACTTGCCCGCGAAAGGCAAAGGTCCCGAGTTCGAGTCTCGGTCGGGCACACAGTTTTAATCTGCCAGGAAGTTTCATATCAGCGCACACTCCGCTGCAGAGTGAAAATCTCATTCTGGAAACATCCCCCAGGCTGTGGCTAAGCCATGTCTCCGCAATATCCTTTCTTTCAGGAGTGCTAGTTCTGCAAGGTTCGCAGGAGAGCTTCTGTAAAGTTTGGAAGGTAGGAGACGAGGTACTGGCAGAAGTAAAGCTGTGAGTACCGGTCGTGAGTCGTGCTTCGGTAGCTCAGTGGTAGGGCACTTGCCCGCGAAAGGCAAAGGTCCCGAGTTCGAGTCTCGGTCGGGCACACAGGTTTAATCTGCCAGGAAGTTTCATATCAGCGCACACTCCGCTGCAGAGTGAATATCTCATTCTGGAAACATCCCCCAGGCTGTGGCTAAGCCATGTCTCCGCAATATCCTTTCTTTCAGGAGTGCTAGTTCTGCAAGGTTCGCAGGAGAGCTTCTGTAAAGTTTGGAAGGTAGGAGACGAGGTACTGGCAGAAGTAAAGCTGTGAGTACCGGTCGTGAGTCGTGCTTCGGTAGCTCAGTGGTAGAGCACTTGCCCGCGAAAGGCAAAGGTCCCGAGTTCGAGTCTCGGTCGGGCACACAGTTTTAATCTGCCAGGAAGTTTCATATCAGCGCACACTCCGCTGCAGAGTGAAAATCTCATTCTGGAAACATCCCCCAGGCTGTGGCTAAGCCATGTCTCCGCAATATCCTTTCTTTCAGGAGTGCTAGTTCTGAAAGGTTCGCAGGAGAGCTTCTGTAAAGTTTGGAAGGTAGGAGACGAGGTACTGGCAGAAGTAAAGCTGTGAGTACCGGTCGTGAGTCGTGCTTCGGTAGCTCAGTGGTAGAGCACTTGCCCGCGAAAGGCAAAGGTCCCGAGTTCGAGTCTCGGTCGGGCACACAGTTTTAATCTGCCAGGAAGTTGGAATTAATTTGTCAGATGCACTGTATGCTTTTTTCCAGTTTATTGAAATTTGATCAGCAGCATTTCATGCAGTTTTCAACAGTCGTAAACATGGTGACAGTCATTCTGTGAAAGTCTGTGAATGGCACATGTCATCATTGACGCATGCTACCACAACGATTATTCCAGTCGGTCTCAACACACGACTTCTGTGAAGACTGACTAAAAATGTAATTATTGACTACGTGACACAACTACTCGTATGTCTCCTACGAATATATCCCTCATAATCTAATAGTTGTCAAACCGGCGGACGGGTACTTAAAAATCTTTTTCTCTGTATTGCAGAATTTCTGTGTCATAAACATAGCTTATTGTTGTCAGCAACTGCACAGCAATCTTATTTGGCGAAGGAATCACATACATCCAACAGTTGCAAGTGGTTTGTTTCCGAAAGTACTATTTCATTTTAACAGCTGCTAATGTTTACAGTTTCTGAAGAACGATAAAGGATGTATATCCGAATCCGGTACAGAATAAATGGTTTACAGCTGTCGGCTGTACCTGTTTCCTTCGTCAAATGAAAAATATACTGGAAGAATTGTAGGTTGGAGCGCATAAGGTTGTTCTATCACCTTTACAGGTGCCACTTGGTACAGGGGTAGATAGATTTGTCATTGCGGTGGGAGGGGACGTAATAATGGAAATGTTTTCTTGTTTGTTTCTCAGTGCTGACAACAAATGGGTGCATGAGCCTCGTACCAATTATCTGCAGTTGTATCAATCTTAAATGAAAGTGCGTTGGATTCATGAACACGCATTATAGAGACGGTAATGTGAGGTACATATTTGTTAAGAGAAATAATTAGTCATTAGCTCTAAAAATGTATGTGTGTGTGTGTGTGTGTGTGTGTGTGTGTGTGTGTGTGTGTGTGTGTGTGTGTGTGTGTGTGTTTATCCTTCACTTCTCCTTCTAAACCCTCGGATCGATTTCAACCACACTGATACACATATTATTTTCAATCGGTAAAGAAATCAAAAAATGGCTCTGTGCACTATGGGACTCAACATCTTAGGTCATAAGTCCCCTAGAACTTAGAACTACTTAAACCTAACTAACCTAAGGACATCACACACACCCATGCCCGAGGCAGGATTCGAACCTGCGACCGTAGCAGTCCCGCGGTTCCGGACTGCAGCGCCAGAACCGCTAGACCACCGCGGCCGGCCGGTAAAGAAATATTGTAGGGTAGACAAAGGCAACGTCTTATGGGGAAGGAGGATGATAATGTTGAGGGAGAAGGGGGAGGAGGACATAGACACATACAGGGGGAGTGCGAAATGGACGATAAAGGGGTGAAGAGATGGTGAGTCAGGGGAAAGTCGAGATGGACGACAGAGAGTGAGGGAAGGAAGAGACAGCATAAGATCGGAATAAATACATATCTTGCCAATGCCAGGTTCATCATCTAGTATGAAATAAAATTAAGGCTGTTGTAGTTCAGTCAAGTGAGTTGAAAAAAAATGACTTTCAAAACACATGGAAAACAGTTGTGATCGTGTCTCATCTTACATAATACATTTAAGTATGTAAATAGGCTGTTTAGGTTTTTATGTTGGTAACGCCACGTAGCGCTCTGTGTGAAAATCACTGACTGTGCTGTGTGCAGTCTGTAGCTGGTTGGTATTGTTGGACTATTCGCTATTGTAGTGTTGGGCAGTTGGATGTGAACAGCGCGTAGCGTTGCGCGGTTGGAGGTGAGCCGCCAGCAGTGGTGGATGTGGAGAGAGAGATGCCAGAGTTTTGAGAGGTTGCTATAAGCGGACGATCAGGACGTGTGTCCGCCAGAAAATGGAAATTTGTAAAGAAGGATGTCATGAATTGATAGATATATGTATGATGACTTTTGAACATTATTAAGGTAAATACATTGTTTGTTCTCTATCATAATCTTTCATTTGCTAACTATGCCTGTGAGTAGTTAGTGCCTTCAGTAGTTAGAATCTTTTATTTACCTGGCAGTATTGGCGCGCGCTGTATTGCAGTAGTTCGAGTAACGAAGATTTTTGTGAGGAAAGTGATTCATGAAAGGTATAGGTTATTGTTAGTCAGGGCCATTCTTTTGTAGGGTTTATTAAAAGTCAGACTGCGTTGCGCTAAAAATATTCTGTGTCAGTTTAGTGATGATCAGAATAGGTAAAGAGAAAAATGTTTGAGTACGTTGAGTTTTGCTCAGCTGTTTGAAAATCAAATAACGTAAGAGTTTTTCCAGCAGTCATTCATAATTTTCCTAAGGGGACGTTACAAATATAAGTCCATTTGCTGTTATCAACCATCTGCTTACGGGAGCCCTACACATTATTAGGCAGGTGTACCAGTTCCTTTGGCTCTTCAGTGTAGAAGCACGAGATAAAGCCTGGATATATCCTCCTACATTGAAACAGGAGTTGCTTGACAATTTTTATTATTATACAGTTGCTACTTTCTTTAATTGAAGTGTGACACTATGCTATTTATTTTATTGCTTTTCCCTTCGCGTGAAAGCCGGGAAGATTGTAAATTGTATGTCGAGACAAAGAATGGTTAAGACTAGAGCCCAGCGGAAAGATACATGTAGCGAAATTACTTCAACTTTTGAAAGAAGTATTCATTGTAATTCTGTTGTGCGTGACGTCAACATGCAACGCTTGGAACAGGTACAGCAGCTAATGGTAACCCTCGTATGGGAATTGTGAATCTGCCTTAACGCAAAACACTTTTTTGTTATTTATATATTTATTCCCAAACTAGTTTCAGTGACAAATATCGCCACCATCAGTGGATTCTTTAAATCTAAAACATGCATAAAGTAGCATAGTTATAAAACACTGTCAGACATTATTACATTCGTACTGCATGCTTTTTTTTTAAATATTATTTTCTGTGGATATTTTCATATTGCCTTATTCATTACACGTAACAGCATGGTTTTAAGATTGTTGTCACTCTTTGCGGCATATTTCATCTGTTTTTCTGTTGTCTTTTTCTCGGCATACATACAATTGTATAACGCTAACATACGTTCACGATTTTGTATTTGTTTACTAACAGCCACTCATGCAGTTACAAATGACATGATATGCCGAGAAAAACACAGGAAATAGCAGAATTCCATAACTTTGTCTCCTTTGGGGTCTCCAATTGTAACGTAAAGTTTCTCACTGTTCTCATTTCTGCTACTTTTTATTACTTTGATCTTTCTTAGACCTACTGTTTACCGCTATTTTTCTCAGTTTTTCGAACGTCTTGCACCATTTTACATTCTCGAACACTTTTCCCATGTCGACAAATCCTATGAACGTGTCTTGATTTTTCTGCAATCCTGCTTCCATTATTAACCGCAACTTCAGAATTGCCTCTCTGCTATGTTTACATTTTCTAAGGCCATATTGATCGTCATCTAACAAATCCTCAGTTTTCTTTTCCATTCTTCTGAAGCAGATTGTGCGATAATTTTCGCACTTCTCAGCTGTTTCTGTCTTCGGAATTGTGTGGCTGATGTTCTTCCGAAACTCTGATGTTATATCGCCAGTTTCGTACATTCTACACATCAACGTGGATAGTCGTTCTTTTTGCCACGTCCCTCAACGATTATGTGTAGTTATTTGTTGTTTACACATCTGAAAATACAAGAACATGTCGAAATATCCAAAAAAATTGTGAACTTAACTGACCTATACAATTAGTTTTATAAAGGTAGCAGAGAAAAGAAGGGAAACAATGGAGAAATGCTCCTGTCGTAGCACAGAAAAGGTTAATATGTTCCTCTTTAAATGACTGACAAAAAAGTGGTAAGACAACTGGCTCAATCCTCATTTCGCCTTCCTCGGCAAAATTTTTGGCATAATAATACATCAGCTTTTCACGCTGTAAGAGAATAACAGGAGACGGTGGAAAGGGGAGGAGGGAGTTGTGATGGGAGAGAGTGACAGAAGGAGTCAAAGAGAGAGGAGATAGTGATGGTTGATGACAGACAGTGCAGTAAAAGAGAATGAGAGATGGATGTAGGCAGAAGCAACTGGGTCAAAAAGAGAGAGAGGCACGAGTGAAATGAAAAGTACACACGAGTGGAGAGCATACATAGGCTTGGGAATCTGGACTGTTCCAGGCTGGCGACCTTCAACACATAGGTATAGGGTAGCACGCGTTTTAAATCGAGATTTTCAACGGAAAAAATAAGTTGGACTCCGCAGAATTTTTGAGCCTGGAGACAGTGGCAGTGGGAAAGAAAGATAAAAGTGAGAGAGGAGACAGCAGAAGAAATACTGTAAATCTATGTGAGAAAAAGGAGACACTCGAAGAGACATACAGTATATAGATATTGGCAGCGAGAGGGAGTTTCTGAGGATGAAGACTCAACTGCAGAGAACGCAGTAAAAGGATTTAGAATGTTATGTATAAAAGAGAGAGAATATGTTCGCATCCCAAAATTTTGGGTGTCGAAGGCGGAATGAAGACGTGGTAACCCACTTTTCTGTTAGTGCTTTAAAGAGGAGTGTATTCGCCTTGTTTGTGCTCCGACAGGAGCCTTTTCCCGCTGGTGTGCACATCATCAATTAAGTTTCAACTGATTGTTACTCTGCTTAAAATGTCAGTGATTTCACCTAGAAATAGACCCTCTCCTGAAACGTTTATGTGCGGGTTGAGGGAACGTTCAGCAGGCGGAAAAAGTGTTAGCTGTTACCAGAATTGTTGCCTACTTTAAGGAAGACCCTGACGACTATTTGAGTCATTTGCAGATTGAATCCGAGGAGTTACCGCTGTTCTTGTTAAAGGAGTAATAATTATTCAGGCGTGGCACGAATATGCAACATATTCCTCTGTATTGTAGAGCACAAATTTGAATTGAGTTCTACTTATACGAGTATAAAACGCTTTCTCAGTCCAGATTTTCAATTTTTTTCCCATGCAATTAGGTGTTATAGTACCCGTTTTCACAACGTCATGTTAGAAAACTTAAAGTAAATCAGAATGAAAGTAATAACAAGGGACACATAAAGAAATGTAGCGTTCCACGACAAAGACAATATCCAGTATCTAACAAGTTTATTGAGCAAAAACATCTGCTTCACCGGTATGGAAATAAAGACCAAGAATAAAGTAACAATAGTAACACAACAGGTACAATATAACTTTGGATTACAATAAGGTCAGACTGCCACCAAACACCGAGGGCACTGGTGAGAGACCATGGCCGAAAGCTACTTTCGGTTGAAGCATTTCCTGGAGCCAAGTCGGGAATCAGCACTTGCTGGATGCTTAGTTCGGCTATGATAACTCTCTGAATGCTAACTTCGTGTAATGTAAGGCTGAATCCAAGATTGATGACTGCTCTTGTTTAGACTCATTGGAGTAGCAGTTGGAGTTTCTGTCTGAAAGCCAGAACGTCTAATTCAGAACAACGTCAGTAATGATGAACACGCTATCCTACTGCAGAAGCTAACATCCCTGCATATCAGGTGGCTTGAGAGTCCAGAAGAAGTAACGACGATGACTTCTGACAACGGTGTTTGTCCCTAACGATGGACTTCCAGATTAATCCTGTTTGATGGGGTGAGTAGCACCCGTCGTCTGAACCAGGAGAGGCTCTTGAAGCCTGACTGACTCGTATTGTCCTGTCGCTGCCTTATTTAGCTGCCCTCGGCGGAATACTGTTGGAACTATTTACCTGACACGTGACGCGCAGACGCGAGTGGCTTCCATATTGGCAGGCGCCGGTTTCGACTCGTGGTGGCCGGTCACGACGGTCTCTTGTCGTGGGTCCCACTTGGGATGTTGAGGCGTGCAGGGGCAACTGTAGCTGCCCGCGTGATGGCACTGCCCGAAGGGTTGCCCGTCTATTTGGCGACTGCCTCCGATATGGCACATAAAAATAAATGGAGGCAAGGAATATGGATTTATTCTGTAAACATCCCCTAGGCTGAGGCTAAGCCATTTATCCGCAATATCCTTTCTTCCAGGAGTTAGCCATTTCCCTGCAGTATCATTTCTTCCAGGAGTGCCAGTCCCGCTAGGTATGCAGTTCACACACGGATTCATAAGCAGTACCAAAGACAAGATGTAGGGAAGCAGGCTACTCACGCTGTAGTAAATTCACATCAGTCTTTCCATTGTGTGCCAGCCAGTCCGCTGTAACTAGCTCTGACGTCATAAATGTTGCGTAATACTTTAAAAATCAAGTAAATAACCTAAAATGTTTCTAGCATGTCAGGAGTAATACTAAATTAATATGTGTTGAATATCAGTTCGATAACTTTAGCCATTTTCGAAATTTGGACGTTTTTCTGTAAAAATCATTGGCGCAACAGAAAAGAGCTAGAGACTTCAAAATTTATAATTAGATTCCTTTTTCATAAATATTTAATAGAAACAGTCTTCTGGAACTCACAATTTAAGATTTTAGTTGAAATTCAATATTTTCTGGTTTTTGTCTTAAAACTTAAGGAAGCAAGATAGATTAAGTAGGCTAATAAATAAGGCTAGGATGTTTATATTTAAGTAGGTTGGAGATCCGCTATAACTATGAAGATGTGAGAAGTTTCATTTGAATACCTATAAAACTATAGCGATAGCGTATCTCCAAAGGGCCAGTTCAGAGCTCGTCTACTGCCTGCAGTGTAATTAAATTAATTCTCTCGCCCAAAATATTTAACTTAGCCACGTCAAAATTTTATTATCAATACTTACCTGCGTGCTGAATGCATATTTACATTAAGAGCTTCATCGGCCATCAGCAAGAGAAGCTATGATTTATTAGGTAACTTAAAGTGGTGCATTACTAGCCCAGCGGCTAGTCGGGAGAGCCGATTTGATCAGGCATTCCCTTAGCCGTCCGCACCGCGGCTTTATATATAAGAACGCTGCGCGAGGAAAAAAAGGCCCCAAATCTCTCCAGACGCTGAATAGCACGTCATCTGTGTCGGGAGTCGCGTCGCGTCGGTATCATTGCTACAAACAGCCTCGGATGCCGTATTAAGTTACTCGAGATACGCGTAACCATGAAATCATTTTCGAGTGAAGTGTTAATTCTGGGTTGACTTTAATTATCTATCTTCAGTTTGCGTATGTCGTACTTTCACGTGCCGCCGCGGGACAGACATTCTACCAATTATTTAGTGTGGCGTTTGATGAACCTTATCATCAAATTATGGCGAGCATTCATTTAAACATTTAATTTGGACATTTATAGTTGCATCAGCGCATTAGACTCTGAACTGCTCTGTTAGTTAGGTTGTGTGGATTCTTTTGTTTTTCATCTGTGACTTTCAGAATATACTCAACTATTTTAGAAAATCGTTTTTGATTATGAACCCCAGACGATCCCCTAATTCCTCAGAGCTATAAGCTGCAGCTATAAGTGTGTTTCTCAGATGAAGTGGGCACTAGGAATTCTAATTACAGGGTTCACGTTTTGCTAATCACTTTCTGGTTGCCAATATTGTAGTTAGAAAGCCAGTGTTGAGAATGGCAAAAGACAGCATAAATAATAGGAACATTTAACAACAATAATTCCACCCGCCGCCGCACAAATGGTGCATCGGCCGGGAAATGCAGTGTTACTACATTCTACAAACAATATTTATATAAACAACATATTTTTCTACCGCCGCCCCACAAGGAGTCCACAGAATACGATGTGACGAAACCGGTTTCTGTTTCATATAAAGCAAAAACAAATATGCAATCATTTACCTCGCCCAATATTACGAATGAGAACGAAAAGTAAGCAGAATACGAGACACATAATTAAGTTGCAATACAAAGCGTGCAATCTGCGTAAGAAAGCTGTAATCAGGAACGTAATTTCCACTCGATAACAGCCGCACAGTCATATTTGCAATATTCAGTCTTATAAATAAATACACTTTACCTCCAGACTACCAGAATATTATCATTTAGTACTCGTATTTCACGTGTTCCTAGTTCACTGTCACGCCACTTGGAACGCTACTTTCGTCCTCTGCAACACGGCCCTTGCACTTCTGATATTTTGGTACTCTGTGTTGTAGACACGAGAAGCAGCTGCGCCCAGCGTACAGAAGCAATCAGAGATCCTCTCACACCGCGTCTACTGCAGGAGTACACGTAAGGTTTCTTTCCTAATAGAAAATAGGCAAAATGAATACCTGGGTAACGCCGGATTTGTCAGCTAGTAATTGATGAAGTTGGATGTAAATACTACTCTGAAATGAAGTTGGCATATGAGAGGATGTCCTTCCAGGCAGCATCAAAACCAGTCAAAACATTGCCAAAATAAATAAATAAATAAATAAATTGGTTTCGAACATTTTTGTTCCAGAATTGTTTTAAACATATGTCGATGCTTCATGTATACAAAGTATCCATCAACAACAGTGCTTCTGTGTGTGGCCGTGTCTGACCTCTTCAAGTACATTACGGCAAAGCCCAACACGTAAAAGCTGCACTTGTGTCATAATATTCACATTGTACGAACCATGCATTGAGAAAGTGCTGAAAATTATGTTAATGAGTAGTTCTTGTTTCTAAATGGTTAGTCAGTAATGTGTCTTTTGAATATCATCTCAAATCATCTTCAGATATTGCTTTCAGTATTTTTATTCGAATCACCGACAGTTTTACTAACAAATCCTTAACTGTAACATCGGAAATCGTGTCCAGAGTGTGCTCACAATATTTTCTTTTTCGAATGAGTAACTGTTTAAGTAACATATGTTCACCTTTCATGCCTTCAATCAAAGGCACTCCCACTTTTCAAGTTGTTTGATCATAGGATTTATTTTATCACCACGAATACAATATTAGCGACACCGGCTACATGAGTACAGTTCTTTATATGCAGGAGCTGGAGTTACTGCTGTACAAGCCGCTGACTTAGCTGGTGCTCTTGTTGACTTCGGCGGACGCCTTATTGAGCAGAGACCTGACGTTCTGGAGGCCCTGCAACACAAAGGAGTAATCGATATCACCGCTCTATAAAGACTCAAGGCGCAGCTGTTGCGCCTCTAAATCTAAACTTTGCGATACTCTACATCGTGAAGAACTATTATTCCACCATTGCTCCTTAGAAAGATATTTTTGATGTATTGAACGTTTTATATGCATGTGTTTAAGTGCTGAACCACATAACTTGTATTCCTCAGTAGACTATTCCGCAAATGATTCTAGATATCGAAACAAAGTTTCCGGCATATAACAGCAAGGTAAGCGAGAGAGAATGTTCTGTGTTGGTAGTACATGAATCTTTCTTATGTACGAATATAAGAAGCAATTTATTTTCCAATGGAACGACATGTTATTTTCGACGACATTCGAAATCCATTGGAGGGAGAGCTTCATCGATGTAACGTTTTATACGGTATGCTGTGTTAAGTTTCAAAAACATAGCTAGGTAAAACTGAAGACAGCTACCTGGATGCTGAAGGCGTAAACATCGCTCAACAAACCTGTCCCGATGCCGGAAAACCGTGCGCACAAATCAGTATCGTTGTATGTGGAGTCTAGTGTTTATGCATTTGTGCCTGTAATATAACAATCACCAATGAAGAAAAGCTCGATATTACTTAATTTACGGTGAGTGTGATATAACTGCTAAGCAAGTTGTCGAAATATACGCTGGAAGGTATATTAATCGACGACATGTATCACGATTAATGATTAAAATTATCCTAGCTATTTTCGCAAAAATTTCACAGCAAATATGATCAAAGCTTGTACTGGACGTCTCGTTCCGGGAGGTTCTGTATGTCATTAAAATGTATACACCTCCACTGAAATTACGTTAGTCTTTTCTTCGATACATAGAGCCATTTAGAAAATATCCAGTTGTGGAACTTTAGATGGTACGTCAGGTAGTAGCCCTATTTTAGCACGCTTTCTAAAATATATAAAACTATTTAAAGTAGAAAAAAGTCAAGAAACACAAAAAAGTTAGAACAAATTCAGAAAAATTTGGTCTCACTTAGAGATGTTGTCTTCGTACTAAAGTAAATGTACATACAGTAACTTATCGGTTGATGATCTCTTAAAAACTGTGAACATCATTACCATTATTGACATTTCTATACATCTTTCAGTTTGGTTAGGTAACAGGTGTTAAGCAACATAGTAATATAATCACGCTGTGTTCAACTTTGAGCCAGTGAACTGTTTCTATACTGACGTTCAACCAGTTTTGATAATTATTTGATTCCTGTGAAACTACTTCCTTAGATCGATAAAGCCAACATATTTTTGCTAATGTGTAGAATCTTTTAAGTTACTCAATGTTATTTATTGTAAAATAATGACATACATAGGACGTATATGGACGTAACACTACAGATATTGCGAGAAGTGAAGGGCGTCTACCCATCGTATACAAGCTTCTCTATTCGGGGAGACAGCATTACTATGAGCTGACAGCTATACAATAAATGTCTATATGTGCTTAGAAAGCAGACTTAAAGTAATGTGCGCAAGAAAATCTGTATTCGTATTCTTGAGATAATGCCTCGCAATGATAGGAATGTTGGCTCGGAGTAGATATGGAGGCTACTCAAAATAGAGAGTTTCAATGCCTTATGAAAATACCGTTTGTAGCGTAGCAGATTATACCGAGACTTAACATCTTACAGTGAAGTAAGATATCTTAGGTAGTGTCTTGTCGCGTAACAGGGAAGAGAGCAGTTTTTTTGTTTTCACATGAGCGCAATTGAGGCTGTCGCTGCTGGGGCGTCTAGCTTGCCCATCGTCTGATCGATTCGTTATGCACATTAAATCTAAAGAAATAATATTGAATTTAATTCGATGTTTTTCATAATCCATACGAAGACTTGTACTAATAATGAAAAACCTCAGCTCATTATCTTCAGTACTTGCGGAAATATAAAATTTTACCTATAAACCATAATACCTCTTTTGGTACTGCAAAACAGAGCTGAAGCTGCCATATACAGACTTGCATTGATAATGCATGCACACTATAAAAATCTCAGTCCATTACCTTCAGTACCTTCGGAGATAAAAAATTTTAGCTAAAACCCATCGTACATTTTCCGGTACTGCAAAAGAGAGCTAAAGCTTCTAATGTCTTCATTTCCAGTCACATTTAAAACTATAACTAAAAAGATTCGCTTCATATAAATTGTCCTGGAATTTTCTTTGCTATCACTGCGATGGGCTGCTGACGTAATAGTAACCATTTTAAAATTATTTTTTTACTATGTTTCGTTAAGAGTCTTGCGGAGAGACTGAGAGCGTGTGTGGAGGATATACGTAAAGTGTGAATGTTTTGTTTTATTAAAAATACACTATTGGCCATTAAAATTGCTACACCAAGAAGAAATGCTGTTGATAAACGGGTATTCATTGGACAAATATATTATACTAGAACTGACATGTGATTACATTTTCACGCAATTTGCGTGCATAGATCCTGAGAAATCAGTACCCAGAACAACCACCTCTGGCAGTAATAACGGCCTTGATACGCCTAGGCATTGAGTCAAACAGAGCTTGGATGGCGTCTACAGGTACAGCTGCCCATGCAGCTTCAACACGATACCACAGTTCATCAACAGTAGTGACTGCAGTATTGTTGTTTGGCCACCATTGAATAGACCTTTTCAGTTGGTGAAAGATCTGGAGAATGTGCTGGCCAGGGCAGCCGTCGAACATTTTCTGCATCCAGAAAGGGCCGTACAGGACCTGCAACATGCGGTCGTGCATTATCCTGCTGAAATGTAGGTTTTCGCAGGGATCGAATGAAGGATAGAGCCACGGGTCGTAACACATCTGAAATGTAACGTCCACTGTTCAAAGTGCCGTCAATGTGAACAAGAGGTGACCGAGACGTGTAACCAATGGCACCCCATACCATCATGCAGGGTGATACGCCAGTGTGGCGATGACGAATACACGCTTCCAATGAGCGTTCACCGCGATGTCGCCAAACACGGATGCGACCATCATGATGCTGTAAACTGAACCTGGATTCATACGAAAAAATGACGTTTTGCCATTCGTGACCCAGATTCTCCGTTGAGTACACCATCGCAGTCGCTCCTGTCTGTGATGCAACGTCAATGGTAACCGCAGCCATGGTCTCCGAGATGATAGTCCATGCTGCTGCAAATATCGTCGAACTGTTAGTGCAGGTGGTTGTTGTCTTGCAAACGTCCCCATCTGCTGACTCAGGGATCGAGACGTGGCTGCACGATCCTTTACAGCCATGCGGATAAGATGCCTGTCATCTCTACTGCTAGGGATACGAGGCCGTTGGGATCCAGTACGGCGTTCCGTATTACCCTCCTGAACCCACCGATTCCATATTCTGCTAACAGTCATTGGATCTCGACCAACGCGAGCAGCAATGTCGCGATACGATAAACCGCAATCGCGGTAGGCCACAATCCGACCTTTATCAAAGTCGGAAATGTGATGGCACGCATTTCTCCTCCTTACACGAGCCATCACAAGAACGTTTCACCAGGAAACGCCGGTCAACTGCTGTTTGTGTATGAGAAATCGGTTGGAAACTTTCCTCATGTCAGCACGTTGTAGGTGTCGCCACCGGCGCCAACCTTGTGTGAATGCTCTGAAAAGCTAATCAATTGCATATCACAGCATCTTCTTCCTGTCGGTTAAATTTCGCGTCTGTAGCACGTCATCTTCGTGGTGTAGCAATTTTAATGGCCAGTAGTTTATGTAAAATGTACGAATGGGAAAGCTCTGCAATCATGAATCACGTAATGTATGTAACGTGTGTCCAATATACACACTTTTGTATAAAAGCAGCCACAAGAAATGTTAGGGTGAAAGCAATTAGTAGTTCGTTTCCGGGGATAATTCGAATTTGGTTTGTTGTTGTTGTTGTGGTCTTCAGTCCTGAGACTGGTTTGATGCAGCTCTCCATGCTACTCTATCCTGTGCAAGCTTCTTCATCTCCCAGTACCTACTGCAGCCTACATCCTTCTGAATCTGCTTAGTGTATTCATCTCTTGGTCTTCCTCTACAATTTTTACCCTCCACGCTGCCCTCCAATACTAAATTGGTGATCCCTCGATGTCTCAGAACATGTCCTACCAAACGATCCCTTCTTCTAGTTAAATTGTGCCACAAACTCCTCTTCTACCCAATTCTATTCAATACCTCCTCATTAGTTATGTGATCTACCCACCTTATCTTCAGCATTCTTCTGTAGCACCACATTTCGAAAGCTTCTATTCTCTTCTTGTCTAAACTATTTATCGTCCAAGTTTCACTTCCATACATGCCTACACTCCACACAAATACTTTCAGAAATGACTTCCTGACACTTAAATATATACTCGATGTTAACAAATTTTTCTTCTTCAGAAACGCTTTCCTTGCCATTGCGAGTCTACATTTTATATCCTCTCTACTCCGACCATCATCAGTTATTTTGCTCCCCAAATAGCAAAACTCCTTTACTACTTTAAGTGTGTCATTTCCTAATCTAATTCCCTCAGCATCACCCGACTTAATTCGATTACATTCCATTATCCTCGTTTTGCTTTTGTTGATGTTCATCTTATACCCTCCTTTCAAGACACTGTCCATTCCGTTCAACTGCTCTTCCAAGTCCTTTGCTGTCTCTGACAGAATTACAATGTCATCGGCGAACCTCAAAGTTTTTATTTCTTCTCCATGGATTTTAATACCTACTCCGAACTTTTCTTTTGTTTCCTTTATTGCTTGCTCAATATACAGATTGAATAACATCGGGGATAGGCTACAACCCCGTCTCACTCCCATCCCAACCACTGCTTCCCTTTCATACCCGTCGACCCTTATAACTGCTCCCTGTATTTTACTCCTGCCACCTTCAGAATTTGAAAGAGAGTATTCCAGTCAATATTGTCAAAAGCTTTCTCTAAGTCTACAAGTGCTAGAAACGTAGGTTTGCCTTTCCTTAATCTTTCTTCTAAGATAAGTCGTAGGGTCAGTATTATCTCACGTGTTCCAACATTTCTACGGAATCCAAACTGATCTTCCCCGAGGTCGGCTTCTATCTGTTTTTCCATTCGTCTGTAAAGAATTCGCGTTAGTATTTTGCAGCTGTGACTTATTAAACTGATAGTTCGGTAATTTTCACATCTGTCAACACCTGTTTTCTTTGGGATTGGAATTATTATATTCTTCTTGAAGTCAGAGGGTATTTCGCCTGTCTCATATATCTTGCTCACCAGTTTCTAAAGTTTTGTCAGGACTGGCTCTCCCAAGGCTGTCAGTAGTTCTAATGGAATGTTGTCTACTCCCGGGGCCTTGTTTCGACTCAGGTCTTTCAGTGCTCTGTCAAACTCTTCACGCAGTATCATATCTCCCATTTCATCTTCATCTACATCCTCTTCCATTTCCATAATACTGTCCTCAAGTACATCGCCCTTGTATAGACCCTCTATATACTCCTTCCACCTTTCTGCTTTCCTTTCTTTGCTTAAAACTGGATTTCCATCAAAGCTCTTGATATTCATGCAAGTGGTTCTCCTTTCTCCAAAGGTCTCTTTAATTTTCCTGTACGCAGTATCTATCTTACCCCTAGTGAGATAAGCCTCTACATCCATTTACTGCATTTTTATATTTTCTCCTTTCATCAATTAAATTCAATATTTCTTCTGTTACCCAAGGGTTTCTACTAGCCCTCGTCTTTTTACCGACTTGATCCTCTGCTGCCTTCACTATTTGATCCCTCAAAGTTACCCATTATTCTTCTACTGTATTTCTTTCCCCCATTCCTGTCAATTGTTCCCTTACGCTTTCTCTGAAACTCTGTACAACCTCTGGTTCTTTCAGTTTATCCAGGTCCAATCTCCTTAAATTCCCACCTTTTTGCAGTTTCTTCAGTTTTAATCTACAGTTCATCACCTATAGGTTGTGGTCAGAGTCCACATCTGCCCCTGGAAATGTCTTACAATTTAAAACCTGGTTCCTAAATCTCTGTCTTACCATTATATAATCTATCTGATACCTTTTAGTATCTCCAGGGTTCTTCCATGTATACAACCTTCTTTCATGATTCTTAAACCAAGTGTTAGCTATGATTAAGTTATGCTCTGCGCAAAATTCTTCCAGACGGCTTCCTCTTTCATTTCTTACCCCCAATCCATATTCACCTACTACGTTTCCTTCTCTCCCTTTTCAAAAAATGGTTCAAATGGCTCTGAGCACTATGGGACTTAACATCTACGGTCATCAGTCCCCTAGAACTTAGAACTACTTAAACCTAACTAACCTAAGGACATCACACAACACCCAGCCATCACGAGGCAGAGAAAATCCCTGACCCCGCCGGGAATCGAACCCGGGAACCCGTGCGTGGGAAGCGAGAACGCTACCGCACGACCACGAGATGCGGGCTCTCCCTTTTCCTACGCTTGAATTACAGTCACCCATGACTACTAAATTTTCGTCTCCCTTCACTACCTGAATAACTTCTTTTATCTCATCATACATTTCATCAATTTCTTCGTCATCTGCAGAGCTAGTTGGCATATAAACTTTTCCTACTGTAGTAGGCGTGGGCTTCGTGTCTATCTTGGCTACAATAATGCGTTCACTATGCTGTTTGTAGTAGATTACCCGTACTCCTATTTTTTTATTCATTATCAAACCTACTCCTGCATTACTCCTATTTGATTTTGTCTTTATAGCCCTGTATTCACCTGACCAAAAGTCTTGATCCTCCTGCCACCGAACTTCACTAATTCCCACCATATCTAACTTTAACCTATCCATTTCCCTTTTTAAATTTTCTAACCTACCTGCTCGATTAAGGGATCTGACATTCCACGCTCCGATCCGTAGAACGCCAGTTTTCTGTCTCCTGATAACGACGTCCTCTTGAGTAGTCCCCGCCCGGAGATCCGAATGGGGGACTATTTTACCTCCGGAATATTTTACCCAAGAGGACGCCATCATCATTTAATCCTACAGCAAAGCTGTATGCCCACGGGAAAAATTACGGCTGTAGTTTCCACTTGCTTTCAGCCGTTCGCAGTACCAGAACAGCAAGGCTATTTTGGTTAGTGTTACAAGGCCAGATCAGTCAATCATCCAGACTGTTGCCCCTGAAACTACTGAAAAGGCTGCTGCCCCTCTTCAGGAACCACATGTTTGTCTGGCCTCTCAACAGATACCCCTCCGTTGTGGTTGCACCTACGGTACGGCTATCTGTATCGCTGAGGCACGCAAGCCTCCCCACCAACGCCAAGGTCCGTGGTTCATGGGGGGAGGGAATTTGGTTTATCTAAACTAAATTGGGTTTCGTAAATTCAGAATTTCTTTTACAAGCTGCCTTTTGTAGTTCTCCTGGATGATTTATTAGCTGCCGAGAGTATCTGAGGGCTGGAGCTTTTCTGGTTGGCTGCCTAAACCTTCAACCAATAGGAAATAAGCAGTTCCCGCGCTTTATGTAGTTCTTTGCGGTACAGTTCTTTGTCTCAAGGTGTCACTCGGGATCCGTCTTACGGTACAGTTCAATGTGGGACCGCGCCATACAAATTTTTGTTGAGATGGAAATCTTACGTTCTGTCGGTTCTGTTATCGGAAGTATGAAGCGGCTACAGTACTAAACCTTTTAATGTGAGTTTGGTATTTTTATGTAACTCAGTTTGGAAATCATTTGCTTATGAACTTTTCTGCCGTACTTAAAGCTCACCGTGGCCTGTTTCGTGAACATCTCGTATTATTTGGGCGGGCACTTCTTTCCTACAAGTCAGTGAACGAGTAACTCGCGGATAAGTATGGGTCCTTCTAGTAAAAGCAGTAACTAACTTACACCAGTGATAGTTTTAACGGTAAATACAGACTTGATAGCCACTCACAATTTTTTTTGGAGATAATAAATCCTAATTAGTTGAACTTTAAACATTATCAAGCAAGTTATCTAGCATCCAACGCCCGAAATTTTTACCAACTTACAGACCCTGCCTCTAAGCTCGAGTTAGGCGGCCTTTGCTATGTGCATATTTAGTCGGCGTTACTTCAGCGCTGCTTTTCATGGCCGACTGAGCATCTACCAACATAGAGTGAAAGGGTCTGACAGCAAGAAACCTATCAAGATATATGGATTGTACAGCTGTAGGAGAACCTACATATAATCCACACGCTGCATGCGTTGTAGGCGATGTGCATGCCACGCATAATAATTTACGGTGTATCCAATACTGCCTTTTTACTTCTAAACCTAGTCAACCCTTTCGATGATCATGCTATAGCCCGCCCCCCCCCCTCCCATTTTGTGATTAACTAAGTCTAATTTTGTTAACTTAAATATAAGGCAGCAAGAGGAAGACTTCTGTCAGGAAATCACTAGCGCGGGCACCGTTGTGGTACGCACCTGCTGGAGCGACTTTGTGATGCTCTGGATGACGGCGCTGGCGGCGTTCGCTTTGGCTTGCTGGAGCTGCTGCAGGGCTGCTTCTCCACGCTCCACGAACTGCATGGCCGTCTGGAAGGCCTCTTGGGTCTTACTGGGGATGGAGCTGACCGCGCTCTGCAGGTTGGCGGCCGCTTCCTGCACCAGCTGGGACGCCTCTTGCGAGATCTGCTGTCCGGCTGAGATCAGTGCTTGCTGGAAGCCAACAGCGGCGACAGATCAGGGAGGACTGTATAGTTTTTACACAAGTGGCGCTACCTTACAAGAAGCCCTCGGCTGTAAACAGTGGTAAGTGACGAGATGGTTGTTTTCTGAAGTTTTTCTGTGAAGTTTCAATAAAAGCTCATAACAGGATATTTCACATCCGCTTGATTCACGTCCTATATTAAAATATTTCAAGAGTAGTGACGTATTTTTAAAATCTTAAATGATATGAAAAATTTTACTCTTAAAATGCGTCATTGGGTACTTAACTTTGTTACTTGATGATGTTTGGTTTGTGGGGCACTCAACTGCGAGGTCATCAGCGCCCGTACAAAGCCCCAGTTTTTTCACAGTCCAGTCAAGCCACAGTCATGAATGATGAGGATGATGATGAAGTGATGAGGACAACACAAACACCCAGTCCCTGGGTAGAGAAAACCCCAAACCCGACCGGCATTCGAACCCGGGTCCCCGTGATCCAAGGTTGGGTTGGGTTGTTTTGGGAGAGGAGACCAAACAGCGAGGTCATCGGTCTCATCGGATTAGGAAAGGATGGGAAGAATGTCGGCCGTGCCCTTTTCAAAGGAACCATTCCGGAATTGGCCTATAGAGATTTAGAGAAATCACAGAAAACCTAAATCAGAATGGCCGGTCGCGGGAATGAACCCTCGTCCTCCAGAATTCGAGTCCAGTGTGCTAACCACTGCGCCTTCTCGCTCGGTCCCGGGATCCAGATGTAGCAACGCCAGCCACTAGACCACGAGCTGAGGAAAACTTTGTTTACTTGCAAACTGAGTGCTCTTCACGTGAGTTATTATTAACTTATGCTGTTCCTTCCTGAGCGCGATGATGAACCACCATCGTGAAACTTCTCAAAAATACGAATTTAAAAGGTCTGAATTGCTTCAGTTTGTGATGATAAGTTTTGCATCATCAGTTTTTGTAATAATAAAAAATATAACAACTCGAAAAATTAATCTATGATTCAGCGAAGTATAAAATGAATTTCACTATCGCCTTGCTACGGCACGCATACGCTGAGGCGATAAAAGCCATGGCATAGCGGCATGCACTTATGCATATGACGTATACGAGGTACAAACGAGCACGGAAATTAGCAGACTTTGATCGCTGAATGGTAGTTGGAGCTTGACGCATGGGACATTCCATTTCGGAAATTATTGTGAAGTTCAGGTTTCCGAGATGTACTTTGTCAAGAACCTGCCGAGAAAACCAAATGTCGGGCGTTATCTATCACCACGGATAACACAGTGGCTGACGGTCTTAACGACAGAGAGCAGCAGCGTTTGCGTTGAGTGACCATATCACTTGGACTATAGACGACGGGAAAACCGTGGCCTGGTAAGGTCAGTTCCAGCTGATGGTAGGTTTCCAGTGTAGCGTAGACCCCACGAAGCCACGCACCCCTGTTCACAACGAGACACTGTACAAGCTGGTGTGGCTCCATAATGGTGTAGACGGGGTTAACAGGAAATTGACTGGAAATGGCTACGAACGGCTACTTGGACAACATTTGCAGCCATTCATGGACTTCATGTTCTCAAACAACGGTTGAATTTTTACGGATAACAAGGCTCCATGTCACGGGCCACAACTGCTCGCGATTGCTTTGCGACAATTAAGAGAGAATGATTTGGCCCCCAAATCGCCCGAAGTGAATCTCATCGAACATTTATCGGACATAAACGAGAGGTCGTGCACAAAATCCTGCACCCGCAACACTTCCACAACTATTAACGGCTATAGAGGAAGCATGGTTCAATATATTTCTGCAGCCGATTTATAAAAATTGCTCAGTCCATGCCACATCTAGTTCCTGCACTACTCCGGGTAAAACGAGGTCCGACATGATATTAGGAGGTATCCCAAGACTTCTGTCGCCTCAGTATATAATGTTATCGATGACCCTTGACATTTCTGCCCTCATCGTATCACGTAAATTTGGCTAAACAATGGTAACGGACCAAACTTAATATTGTTTCGACGATTAAAATTATTCTGCGTGTTGTAACACGCCATTGTATAAAATTCTTTAATAATAAACTGTAAAACCAACGTTTCCACCGTATTACAGCGGCATTCCTCAGGGGCAAAGTTAGTTACTTAACTTGCTCGTGTAACTATTCACATTCAACTGATTACCGATAACTCTCGAAGCGCTTTTCCGATCAGCAACATATTCACAATCTTACGTGAGTCGTAGTTCTCTATGTTACCTTCGGATTTGTATAACTGGTCCCCGAAAATCATCTTCCTGGCACGAACATCGCACTCCTTTCCTTATTACCACCGGCAGGGCGTGTTCTGGCACTTAACATAGTCGACATGCACACATCCTGACAAATTTTCCACTAGTTATAACCATAAGTTATAGACTGAGCTGCAGTTTCTTTGTTTAGGGTGAAACTAACAAGTAATATCAAGAAAAAATATCATGTATCACGTTTTACATGCAATAATCCTGTTTCTCGTCTACTGTCCCTTACCACTATTCACAGCCAAGGTCTTCATATACAAGTTAAAGATCACGCTTATTTGCAAAAACCCTTTGGTTCCCTCGACAAATGTTTCTCTTTAATTATGTGTCCAAATCATCTAGAATACATACAATTTAGCAGTTACAAAATGGAATGACAGGCATTCAATATTATTAATTCCAATATCAGGGCAGAGAAAAACGAAACCAAGACCGATGGAAAAAAGTAAGTTAACTATTTATTAATTTAAAAGTAATTGTTATAATCGTTGATACATTTAGCCCACTGTGAGTGTAGACGGTCCATACCTTCATGGAAAAATCTTTGCGGTTGCCTGCGGAACCATGATCGTACCCAGGCGTACACCTCTTCGCCCGAAACAAATCGACGGCCGAGAATGTCTGTCTTCAGGGCTCCTAAAAAAATATAGAAAGCGCCTGGGGAGAGATCGGGATTTTATGGAAGATGTGTAACGCTTTCCCTGAAAACCTTCTGCAGTGTACTAAACCCAACAGCCACGCCAGCCGCGGGAAAGTCCTGATGACCTTCTTCTTTGACTGTAAGGGCCCGGTGCTGATAGACTTTCTGGAAGAAGGCACCACAATTAACATACTGTGATATGCGGGCACTTTGCGAAAACTGACGCACGCCATCAAATGAAAACTCTCAGGGATGTTGACGGACGGCATCCCTCTGTTGCAGGATAATCTCCGGCCACATCTGGCCAAGGTCGTTTCGAGAACGCCGCAGAAGGCATCCCCTATAAACTTCCGATCTCTCCTCAATGCATTTTCCATAGTTTTGGAGTACTGAAAAAAGACATTCGTGACCGTCGATTTGCTTCGGACGAAGAGGTGTGTGCTTGGATACAATCATAGTTCCGTAGGCAATCGCAAACATTTCTCCATGAAGCCATTGACCGTCTAGACTCACAGTGGGATATATGTATTAACGGTTATGGCGACTACTTTTAAAATAATAAACAGGTTACTTTCTTTTTTTCATCTGTCTCGCCTTCATTTGACTATCCGTAATACTTCAGTGTAACACTGAAAACAGAATGTCTCCTAAGATTCTTCTCCATAGATTAAACGAATTTAGAAAATTTTGTTTTCTATGGTAATATTGTATGATTACCTAGAGATAATTACCTGTTAGTTCTCACTTTTTTTGTTTTCTGTCACAAAACAATACCAAAAAACTTGAAGAGGATATAGAGGACATCTTGAAGAACGAATTGATGATAGGGAACGCATGTCCGAAAATTTCATTCATCGCCACAGCGCCCTTCGAAGTTACAGGGGTCAACGCCTATTGTCAGGCGTCCCCTTCAGCAACAAACGTCGGAGTTTAGGGTATTACATGGAGTCGGACAGGTCCTCTAGTGCCTCAGTAACACTGAAGAGCGTACAAAGACACGTTTGCTGCAGAAGAGGAGTGTAGTGCAGGAACACTCTCTAGCGCCCTTGAATGATATTTCTGGTCATAGGTTCCTATCCTTTATTTTTTCCTCAAAATATATTGCGGGCGTCACAACGATGTAGTCGACCCAGTGGGAGACGGCCGACGGAGGCAATGACCTTCGGTTTCCTGTTCCAGGGCTGTGTGTCTGAACCCGTAGTTTGTGCTTCTGCGAAGGCAGAACACTTTGTCATAGGGATCACCAATCCTTTATGGTGTCGTGGGAGTCGTACGCAAACCACTTGATGGACTTTGGTCAGACTCATCACTAATTTCAAAATAGGAAACAAAAACAATGCACATCCCCAAGCAACACCCAGTACACAAAGCGTTTAGTAACGGCTTCCCAGCAGTTGCTTTTTTAGATTGCCACTGTTGTAAACATGTAGTCAGGCCCGACTTCTAGTGGTATCTTATGCAACAATGGTTCAAAGCATGCTTCCCCTAACTAACACTGCCAAGTTAAAGTGTTTTAGTAACATCTACAACGATATCAAAGTTGTGAAAAATTTTAAACCAAATGCTCTGAAAAGGACGTTCTTGGTTGTTCAGTTGTAAGATTTATTATAAAATCTTAATAGACATTGTATTTCTCTTCTTTATCAATGTGAACCCGAAACAGTATCTGTAAAGTATTTTTGTTAGGTGCTACTGTGATATATGGAAGTCCTTCCTGAATCTTAGTGACGCCGTAGACGACGTGCTTTCATAGCTTCGTGGATGATGTTCTGCTTCCCAGTTCTTCCAAGGCCATGCGTGTATGGTCTACGAACTCGCCCGCCCAGTCGTGCGGTCTAACGCGCTGCTTCTCGACCGGGAAGGCTTGCCAGCCCCTGCCACGAATCCACCTGGCGGATTAGTGGCGAGGTCCGATGTGCCGGCCAGCCTGTGGATAGTTTTTAGGCGGTTTTCCATTTGCCTCGGCGAATGCGGGCTGGTTCCCCTTATTCAGTCTCAGTTACACTATGTCGGCGATTGCTGCGCAAACACTGTCTCCACGTACCACGTTCCCATACACCATAATTACTCTACCACTCAAACATTTGGGGATATACTCGTCTGGTGTGAGACGTTTCCGGTGAGAGAGGGGGGGTGGGGGGATGTCACCTGGGGGCCGTACCGCACAATAACCCTGGGTTCGATGTGGGTGGAATGGTGTGGCCTATTGTGGGGTTGTGAACCATTGTGGGCTACGGCAGGACGAAGCTTCTCCGTCGTTTCTAGGTCCCCGGTTTAATACACAATAGTCTACGACGCCGTTTAATCACATACTATTTGTTTTTTGTTTTCCATTTTGACTCTTGTATTTCCTCGTGAATCTTCAATTCAGAATTTATTTTCATGCCATCCTAATTCTATTGGCTTATTAAATTTTTCTGGTTTTGTTCTGGATAACAGTTTTTACCTATTTCTGTTCTCAATGTTCATGGGTCATTCGTGTATGACTACTGAAAGTTAATTAAAGATGCAACATTAATTTTACTTTCGAATGAAAGTCTCCCTTCTGCTATCACTTAATTGAAGCAGTCTATCAGAGGTGTAGCATTTTTCCTTTTCTCTCACTCACTTCTTCTCATCGACCTATATACAGCTACCTCTATCTACAGTAATTTTCCCCACTGTTAATTTTTTTTTCTGAATCACGTTTTAGGATGAATCATTCACTTCTAATAAAATTTATTTGTAGCAAGGCCCACGGGCGTGATAAACCTCTTGCTTCTCTTGGAAGAAGTACGGTTCCTACAAAGGATGTTTTTCATTTCGATGTTATTTTTATTCCGTTTATTACGACTTACGTTTGTGCCTAACCGAATATCATGGTTACATCTATGAATTTCGGCCGACCACTGGCTGCACATAAAATTATAACTTTAACCCAAAACACATGCTGTCAATGGGTTAAATATTTTACATGCCCCCAGATATAGGGCCGAAAAGTCGTAGTAAACAAAATAAAAATAACTTGGAAATGAAAAAAAGCCTATGCAAGAAACTTATTTTTTTCAAGATTTCTGATGAAATCTTCAGTCTACATGCGTTGTGTGAGCATCATATCTTAAATAGTTGATTATCTGATTTCCAATTCAACTTTCCGTACACCTGTTTCGGTATTTCTATAGCTTACTGATTTTTCGTAGGTTATTTCTTTAGAAAGACCATTGGATTCTACAGATTGTTGCTTAACTGTATCTGCTAGCTGCTACCCCCACGAATCCTAACAGTTGTCACAGTTTTTAGAGAGTTTTACATTCAAACGTTGTACTATAGTTCATGACGAACATATATGTGCCTCGTTATTCTCTGCTTTACCTCCGCCATACACCATATGTGTGTATCAGGTGCATGATGCCCCTTTCTGAAACTTCGACAACTTCCACTCTGTATAACGTCTCAGACTTATGAGTAATTTTTACCATCGTCTTACTAATGTGTTCAGTACGTTTATAAAGCGCATAATTCAAGAAGCTTTGAGTTATACGTAGATATATCAATGGAAAAAAAGAATCTTTCTGACTTCACCTCTTCAAAAGTCACATGAATGTATTAGCCGGAAATGTCAGAAATGAATGCAAGAAATGTAGATCGTAATGTAGGAAACATAAACATTCTCTACTTTTTTCCCCTGAGCCAAGCAATCTTACTGGAGTACATCGTTCAGAGGGGAAGAAAGTACTGGAAACTCACCTGTGCGGACGACACTGCCTTCTGCGTGGCATCCTGAAGTTTCCCCTGTAGGCACAAGAGAAAGCGATGTGCATAAGAAGTTGTGGAGGCGTCACCAGCGAAAGACAAAGTGGCGCGTTACTATGGACTCACTTGAATGCTGCTCCAGGCAGTGGTTGAAGCGTTGTAGGCGTTCTGTATCCACGAGGCGACCTCCTGCGCTTCCTGCTGAGCCACGTCCACCATGCTCTGCCACGTCTTCTCGGCACCCTCTATGGCGTGCTGCGTCATGTTCTTCTTGACATTGTAGAAGCCCTCTAAGATTTTTCCCACCTGGGTGAACCAGTCGCTGATGCCAGGGGCAGGAGCTGCAGCGGTGCTCTTCGAATCACAGGAGAAAGACGTTATTACCGAGGCATCTGTAGCGTGTCCTGATAAAACTATCACTGTCTCCCCTCCCTTTAACAAACAGCCCTTACGGTCCTGTCATCAGTGTCTAGCAGACAATGTCTTATAGTTACGAGGGCGAGCTGAAAAGTAATACTTCAGAATTTTTCATCTGTGAAAATTCTTAAATCTTTTTAAATAAAATTAACGGTGTTAACATTCTAAATCTTCATCCTCATCTACATATTTATTTCTCAACACAGTCACCCTGGCGACGAACACATTTCTCTCGACGACAGACCAGTTTGTTAACCCCGTCACTGTAGAATGTTTGACATTTTTGACGGAGACAAAACCTCACCCCTGCTTGCACCGCTTCATCACTATCAAAGTCAAGCCCTCGGAGGTGTTCTTTAAGTTTTGGAAACATTCCGCCCTCTGTCACTCACGTTACAACCACCGTTTCCTTCGTTACGAGCAGGAACAAACAAACGTCGCACAATACTGATGCTGATACAGCCATCACAATGCACAGCTTTCATTCTTCTGTGGATTTCAGTTGAAGGCACGTTTCCTGCGGTTACAAATTAGAATACAGTTGTAGTTTCTCACTCTCCGAGGCAGTTACATTGCACACCGCCTTGTTACACGCTGCAATTCGGAGCCGTCTAGCGGCAGAGGTTTGCAACTAACGTCAGCGAAGCGGAAAAGTCGACCAAGTAATATGCACGACACGTAATGGTTCAAATGGCTCTGAGCACTATGGGACTTAACATCTATGGTCATCAGTCCCCTAGAACTTAGAACTACTTAAACCTAACTAACCTAAGGACAGCACACAACACCCAGCCATCACGAGGCAGAGAAAATCCCTGATCCCGCCGGGAATCGAACCCGGGAACCCGGGCGTGGGAAGCGAGAACGCTACCGCACGACCACGAGATGCGGGCACGACATGTAATATCTCGACGGATATTGAAAACGGAATTTTAAAAAATCAGAGAAATTACTGTTCCGGACGCCCTCGTACATACTATTCGTATATACACTTCACTTTTAGCAATCGAAACATTTTTGAGTGTCTCATACTAAAAACATGGACACATCCTTCAAATTAAAGAAGTGGACTTTAGAATCATAACTAAAAATCACAATGGAGGTTTTTATTCAGATCTGTTTAAAAATATGGGTATTCTGGCTAAATCAAATGAGTACATCTACATCTACATCTTACTCCGCAAGCCACCTAATGGTGTGTGGCAAAGGGTACTTTCGGTACCACTACCTGATCCCTCCAATCCTGTTGCACCTCTAAAAATGGTTCAAATGGCTCTGAGCACTATGGGACTCAACTGCTGAGGTCATTAGTCCCCTAGAACTTAGAACTAGTTAAACCTAACTAACCTAAGGACATCACACACATCCATGCCCGAGGCAGGATTCGAACCTGCGACCGTAGCGGTCTCGCGGTTCCAGACTGCAGCGCCAGAACCGCGCGGCCACTTCGGCCGGCGGTTGCACCTCTACCAGTGTGTTATGCTCATCATAAAGAACAAGAGAAATTATTTCACAAACAGCAGCATCCATGATCATGGAACAAGAGTTAAACTAAACTTACATTTACCAAGAGCAAACAAACGAGAAATACAAAACAGAATCTTTTGCAAGAGTAGAAAACTATATAACATATTACCCAAGGAGATTAAAGACGTATCTAAAATTTAAATATTTAAAAAGTCAGTTAAACCTTACGTCTTAAATAATTTACCACAAAGTCAAAGATCATTTAGTACGCAATGGTAAGAAGTTAACATTATTTAATAATAATCAATTGTTATTCTATAGTAAGCTGTCGTAGTTTCATGAATTTTACTGTAAAAACCTATGCCACTGATCGAAGCTGGATAACTCTAGCCTCTTCCCTTTTCTTGAGCTCAACAGCTCCTTCTTGTTGCTGAAGACTTCACAAAAATTTTTCAGACGGGGAAGGGATAACACGAATAATTTAATAGAATGCCGGAAGTACCGTTGAGGTCTCGATGCGAGCAGAGAAAGAGAGAGAGAGAGAGAGAGAGTGAGAGAGAGGGGGGAGGTAGGGAGGGAGTATTGTGTATGCACGCTTGCGCGCGCATGTATGCGAGCAGAGAAAGAGAGAGAGAGAGAGAGAGAGAGAGTGAGAGAGAGAGAGAGAGAGAGTGAGAGAGAGGGGAGAGATAGGGAGGGAGTATTGTGTATGCGCGCTTGCGCGCGCATGTATGTATGTGAGTGTGTGTGTGTGTGTGTGTGAGTGTGTATGTGTGTGTCTGTGTGTTAATGAAGTGTGTAGTGTGCGCACTGACCAGTGATGTAATACAAATGAATAGTGTAACAATACTTTTCTCATTAACTCTAATTAGTTCACAAATGGTGTAAAATACATTGTACGCCATAAAATTGAAAACCAACATGCTCATTTAGACCTACATGTGACAATATTATTTAAAAACGAAGAAGTAATTTTTTAAGTTTCCTTTATCAGTCAGATTGGCATGTCCCTTATCGTTTTGTGACTGAACAGTGAATGAACAACCAGCTATCTATGTCTGACAGGTATGGCGTTATAGTCGGACCGGCAGGTCCCTTCATCTATCAGAATATACTGCATTTTCGTATCAGGTATCACGCCTTAGAGCAGCACGTTCTTGAATAATCCTTGGTGATTATTCAGCCACTGCCCCTTTCGATGTAAGAAACTAACTTTCAGGTTAAGAAAACATTTCGATAGCAAAATAAATATATGAATATGTGGTGTCTGTTCTTTCGGCCATGAAAATCTGATGTCAAAGAAGTTAGTATGTCAGAAGGAGAAGTCAAGAGGACGCATTTAGTACCGCATTTCGCTTTATGCTAATAGTTATTGATTAATCGTTTCAATATTAGCCCATTATTCACCGCAACCATCTAATAATTTAATCTATTTGCTCACCATGGAGTGTTTTTCAAATCAATACTTCAGTTTTGAATCGCTGCTTAACAGCTCAAGGTCTTTCCAGGTGTACGTCTCTCTCTTGTGATTTGTGCACAGCTTCTTTGCTAAAGCTAACTGGAAATTTTTCGTGTATTTTTGACCCGTTTTCAAAAGTGACAGTAAAAATTAATAATGTTTTTGATATTGGCAGTTGTGGAAATGTTGTTGTTGTGGTCTTCAGTCCAGAGACTGGTTTGATGCAGCTCTCCATGCTACTCTATATTGTGGAAGCTTCATCATCTCCCAGAACCTACTGCAACCTACATCCTTCTGAATCTGATTCCTCCACTCTGCCCTCAAATATTAAATTGGTGATCCCTTGATGCCTCAGAACATGTCCTACCAACCGATGCCTTCTTCTAGTTAGGTTGTGCCACAAATTTCTCTTCTCCCAAATTCTGTTCAGTACCTCCTCATTAGTTATGTGATCTACCCATCTACTCTTCAGCATTCATCTGTAGCACCAAATTTCGAAAGCTTCTATTCTCTTCTTGTCTAAACTATTTATAGTCTATGCTTCACTTCCATACATGGCTACACTCCAAACAAATACTTTCATAAACGACTTCCTGACACCTAAATCCGTACTCGATGTTAACAAATTTCTCTTCTTTAGAAACGCTTTCCCCAAATAGCAAAACTCATCTACTACTTTAAGTGTCTCATTTCCTAATCTAATTCCCTCAGCATCACCCGATTTAATTCCACTACATTCCATTATCGTCGTTTTGCTTTTGTTGATGTTCATCTTATATCCTCCTTTCAAGACACTGTCCATTCGGTTCAAATGCTCTTCCAGGTCTCTTGCTGTCTCTGACAGAATTACAGTATCATCGGCGAACCTCAAAGTTTTTATTTCTGCTACATGGATTTTAATTCCTACTCCGAATTTTTCTTTTGTTTCCCTTACTGCTTGCTCAGTATACAGATTTAATAATATCTGGGGTAGGCTACAACCCTGTCACACTCCCTTCCGAACCACTGCTTCCCTTTCATACCCCTCGACTCTTATAACTGCCATCTGCTTTCTGTACAAATTGTAAATAGCCTTTTGCTCCCTCAACTTGACCCCTACAACCTACAGAATTGGAAAGAGAGTATTCCAGACAACATTATCGAAAGCTTTCTCTAAGTATACAAATGCTTGAATCCAAACTGATCTTCCCCGAGGTCGGCTTCTACCAGTGTTTCCATTCGTCTGTAAAGAATTTGCGTTAGTATTTTGCAGCTGTGACTTATTAAACTGATAGTTCGGTAATTTTCACATCTGTCAACACCTGATTTCTTTGGGATTGGAATTATTATATTCTTCTTGAAGTCCGAGGGTATTCGCCTGTCTCATACATCTTGCTCACCAGATGGTAGAGTTTTGTCAGGGCTGGCTCTCCCAAGGCTGTCAGTAGTTCTAATGGAATGTTGTCTACTTCCGGGGCCTTGTTTCGACTTAGGTCTTTCAGTGCTCTGTCAATCTCTTCACGCAGAATCATATCTTCCATTTCATCTTCATCTACGTCCTCTTCCATTTCCATAATATTGTCCTCAAGTACATCGCTCTTGTGTAGACCCTCTATATACTCCTTCCACCTTTCTACTTTTCCTTCTTTGCTTAAAACTGGGTTTCCATTTGAGCTCTTGATATTCATGCAAATGCTCCTTTTGCACCAAAGGTCTCTTTCATTTTCCTGTAGGCAGTATCTATCCCTGCCTAGCCATTATGATCTTCCTATCCATCTCATTTTTGTCTATATTCCTTTTTGCCTGCTACAATTACTGCACTTTTATGTTTTCTTATTTCATCAATTAAATTTAACATTTCTTCTGTTACCCAAGGATTTCTACTAGCCCTCGTCTTTTTCCGTACTTGATCCTCTGCTGCCTTCACTGTTTCATCTCACAAAGCTACCCATTCTTCTTCTACTGTATTTCTTTCCCCTGTTCTTGTCAGTCGTTTCCTGATGTTCTGTCTGAAACTCTCTACAACCTCTGGTTCTTTCAGTTTATCCAGGTCCCATCTCCTTAAATTCCCAACTTTTTGCAGTTTCTTCAGTTTTAGTCTACAGTTCATAATCAAAAGATTGTGGCCAGAGGCCGCATCTGCCCCTGCAAATGTCTTACAATTTAAAACATGGTTCCTAAATCTCTGTCTTACCATTATATAATCTATCTGAAACCTTCCGGTGTCTCCAGGCCTCTTTCATGGATACAACCTTCTTTCATGATTCTTGAACCAAGTATTAGCTATGATTAAGTTATGCTCTGTAAAAAATTCTACCAGGCGGCTTCCTCTTTCATTCCTTACCCCGGTTCCATATTCACCTGCTACTATTCCTTCTCTTCCTTTTCCTACTATCGAATACCAGTCAGCCATGACTATTAAATTTTCGTTTCCCTTCACTATCTGAATAATTTCCTTTATCTCATCATATATTTCATCAATCTCTTCGTCATCTGCAGAGGTAGTTGGCATATAAACTTGTACTACTGTGGTGGGGCTGGGCTTCGTGTCTATCTTTGCTACAATAATGCGTTCACTATGCTGTTTGTAATAGCTTACCCACGATCCTATTTTTTTATTCATTATAAAACTTACTCCCTCATTACCCCTATTTGATTTTATATTTATAACCCTGTATACACCTGACCAGAAGTCTTGTTCCTCCCGCCACCGAACTTCACTAATTACCACTATATCTAGCTTTAACCTATCCATTTCCCTTTTTAAATTTTCTAATCTACCTGCCCGATTATGGGATCTGATATTCCACGCTCCGATACGTAGAACGCCAGTTTTTTTTTCTCCTGTTAACGACGTCCTATTTTACCCAAGAGGAGATCATCATCATTTAACCATACAGAAAAAGCTGCATGCCCTCGGGAAAAATTACGGCTGTAGTTTCTCCTTGCTTTCAGCCGTTCGCAGTACCAGCAGAGCAAGGCCGTTTTGGTTAGTGTTACAAGGCCAGATCAGCCAATCATCCAGACTGTTACGCCTGTAACTACTGAAAAGGCTGCTGCCCCTCTCCACGAACCACACGTTTGTCTGGCCTCTCAACAGATAACCCTCCTTTCCAAAAGCAGACATAATGTCTGATGGGATAACAGCAATCAGTGATTTTATAATGTTACTTATAATCCGTCTTGATTGCAAATTTTTTATTCATATGACCGGTTTCAGTTCATTCAGAACCATCTTCAGATCTGATATATCAGGAGTTACAGGAGTTACAGGAGTAACCCGTCCAAATCCAGCAACTTTCACATGCTGCGTCACATGACGCAGCATGTGATAGTTGCTGGATTTGGACGGGTTACTCCTGTAACTGAAGTATCAGATCTGAAGATGGTTCTGAATGAACCGAAACCGGTCATATGAATAAAAAATTTGCAATCAAGACGGATTATAAGTAACATTATGGATACCCCTCCGTTGTGGTTGCACCTACGGTACAGCTTTCTGTATCGCTGTGTCATGCAAGCCTCCCCACCAACGGCAAGGTCCATGATTCATGTGGAAGTGATAGAATGAAAAAGTGGTGGGAAAGTATTAAAAAATTTCAGAAGCCTTCCTCTTGTTTCCTTTTACGAAGCCCATTGTATGCGCTCCCTCCACCCATCTCACCCCGTTCTCAGTTCTCTAGATTTTCATCAGTTACTTATTACGTGCTTTACAGTTTGCTGGAATCTCTCACTACGCTGCACTTGGTATTTGGTTCCTTTCCTTCTTGTAACTAAGCTAACTATGACAAAATTCGCTCATACTGTGACACACTCACTCTCCTGAAAGAGTATGAACTCATATCAGTTCACAGATACCTTCTAAATATTAATTCAGAGCAACCACATCTCTTCTCAGTTTTTACTGTTTCCTGTGGTACTCAAATTTTTAATAAATCATGCACCCACTCAGAAAACTTTTGCAGTATAATACGTCCTGGCCATTAATTTGTAATTTTTTAGTATTTCTTGCAGGCTATTGTGTCCTCATTGGAATGACTATCGTTGGATATTTTTCGTTCCCTGACGTTATTCAGCGCTCATTATTCCTCTTTCACGGGTAGTTTCCAACTCCACAATTATGAGGGTATCCTCTAGTTACATGTCTCTCCAAGATCGTTCTTCAAAGGATCACGATACTTTATATGTGGCTTCTTGTACCAGCGTTTTCAAGGGACAATACTATACGTTGAGATTAGTGATCAGAAAAGCTAACAATAAGACACCTTCAGCTTAGATTCTTAAACAATAAACCCTTAACCTGAGTTCTGACTTAAGCAACTTTAAGTATAAAATAACGTTTTTCAAACATAGATATGAGGGGCAATCAAATGAAACTCGAACACCCGCCACAACGGGAGTATGGGATGGTTCGATATGAAAGTTATCACCACACGCGTTAAGAGAATTATCCCATAGGTGGGCGAGACGACCAATTCTGTGTCGTAGAACGCTGTCGGCCGCTGACGGATTCACAACCGTCACGACTCTTGCACCTCCGCGTCCGACTGAAACCCACGCCTACGCATGTCTTTTTTCAGGTGTCCTAAGATGTGAAAGATACGGCCTCTACGGGGGATGTTGCAGTTTTCCCGACCAAATTGTTGATGGGTAACCTTCGTCCGACTGGCAGTGTGGGGGCAGGCGTTAAGGTGCAATCCTGCTCGTCGAGTTCCTCGGGATTGGAACCAGAATCTATGTGCAGAACTATGAAGACACTTTGCTAAATCGCAACTCACTGTAAAGTAAAAGCACGCAAGAATGCTGTCGGATGGAATCATCCTGTTGGACGATAAAACCCGCCCCCACACTGCCAATCGGACGAAGGCTGTGCTTCAGCGATTTGCTTTGGAGACACTGCAACATCCTACTCACATCCCATATCTTTCACCGTGTGATTTTCACATCTCTGGCGACCTATAGATGAGGAAGTGGAAGAGTGAGTGCGGTTGTGCATTCATCAGCAGCCGACCGCGTTCTACAAATCAGGAATTGATCGTCTTGTCTTATAGTGGGATAAATGTCTTAACGTGTGTGATGATTACTTTTGTATGGGACCATTCCATGGTCCCGTTGTGGCGAATGTTCGGTTTTCATTTGACTGCCCTTGTACTAAATACACGTACCTGCACTGCCACGCATACAGCCAAGAAAATAAACAGCTTAGAAGCCATGGTGGAAGTTTACCCCAGTGTCGAGTCAACGTGACGACACATATACGCTGTCGTTAATTTATACCCACGCGCGTCCAAGGGTAATGTCGAAGTGTACCATCGCCATACGCTCCTATAAATGAAATTTGTTTGTGCAGGTGGCCACATCATGAGACAAATTAGAATCCGTTGTGGTAGTGGCTAATTAGTTACGTAACACATACGCATATGTTAGTATCAACCGCGCGACAAAACACAGCATTTTCTTTTTCCACGCAACGACAAGGCCATCAAATTATTACTTCCGTAGGCTACAACCCAGCATTCTCCCGAAACGACACAGAGAACTGAGGACGAGCTAAATGAAGATGACCAGAAAAAACTGAATCCAGTTCAGAAAATGAAACCAAGTAACTACTACAGTTGCACATCCTGCACTATCATATTCCAGAAGCTGCACAAGGAACGAATCCAGTCTCATGTACATCGCATCAGCTCCTTCGGATGGTAAATTTCAGCCATCAATAAGTTTGCAGGAAATACTGAGTAACATTCATATCAAATTTGTAGAATTTACAACGGCCACTTTCGTTCTTTCAAGTCGACACTTTGTAAGTTACCTCTTCCTAATCGGCCTGTTGGATTGCGTTATAACTGACCGTGATACCGTATGCCTACTGATCTTATACATCGAGGAAGGCGATTGTTATCAAAGGAAAATAAAGCCGGTTAGCAGCAGGAAAGTGTACAACAGACCATTCTGAAGGAAGTCTATTCCAAACCTAACCTAAATACTGATAACAATTTTGAAATGGGTGAGATTTAGTGCAATCGCTCACGAACGACACCGAGGGCGGGGCAGGGAGAGAGGGAGAAAGCTTACCACGTAATGTTTAATGCAAAAAATACTCATCAGGAAGAAAAAGGATAATTAAACAGTCGCCTGCTAACTAGGGCAATGAATATCCAGAATCGCATAGAAAATTAAGCAAATAATCACAGGCGTGGCAACAGAAGATTGTCACACTTTTACACAACACAACGGTTCACGAGAGCATAAATGAATCAGAAGGCACTGAGTTTGCATTTACTTATTGGGAAATACTAAATCTTGAAAGCAAAGTTAAATTAATTACTGGTTAAATAAGTTACTGGCTGTAACTAAAACTCTGTTACGTAAAAAAATGACTTTTAGTAACCTCAACATAATGTAATGCAAATTCTGCAAAAATGCAAGCAACTTCGTTTAATGATCGAAAGACTGAATTGAATTTAGTAAGTAAATGAGCAACTGATTTGCTTTTAACATAAGAACAATGGAATACATACCAAGCCAGCAGATGCCGCTCGCTAAGTTAAATACAGAATAAATTAAATGCACACTCTCAATTTGTACTGTATCCTTGTGCCTTTCTTTCATTTCAGTTGGTTTCAGAACATTTACTCTGTAATCCACCCTTCTCTTTATTCTTGTTGCAAATTCGTTGATGACCGTCTGGTCCAAGATATACATCTGTAATAAATTTTGAAAATTACATTAATAATTACGTTTTTGCTGAAAATTCGTTCTCAGATTAAACGATGCTTGATTGATACAATTTCAAGTCATCAATGTTACGTATGCCTAACAGTTCACCAGAATTAGAAAAAGTTACACAGTAAGCGTTAGTGTGATGTATACTGACAATCTTAAATGGTCCATTATAAATGAATTTAAATTTTGAAATCTTATCATCAATCTTGTTTGATTCCACGTTCACTTTCAAGAGAACGAGGTCACCAAATGCAAATTTAGCGTTCGCGCCTTGGCTTTCTATTTCGTTATTTCTCGTGAACATTCTTTCTTCACCTCAATGTCAATACTAACTGGCGGAGACAAATCTGTTACCTCTTCCACAAAACTCTTAGAATTGAGGTTTAATAGGATTTCCTCTGGACTGAATCCTGTGGATTCGTGCGTCAAAGCATTCATAATCTTTTCAAAATCGTTTATATATTTCCCCACGCCCTGTAATTGTGGTGACAATAAGTTCGGCAAAGTTGCCCCAGTTCACGCATGTATCATCCCGCTGGATTTTCGGCCGGGAAATAGGCAGAGATGTGTATCCCTTCAACACCTTCATTCCATAATTTGGAAGTAAGCCGTGCACCATTATCGGACAAAATCGCTTTTGCTTCGCCGATATTCACAAAGTAATTGTTTGCAATTTTGTTATAGACCGCTTTAGCTGTTGTCTTTCTTACCGGATATAACTTAATGAACTTCGAAAAGGCTTCCAGCACTACTAATATGTAGGTGGACTTACCGGAGATCCTTGGCAGGGAGCGATAGAGGTCTGTGCACACTAACTCTAATACATCATCAGGTCTTATGTTGTGCATAGGACAACGATTTATGCAGTTGGTCACTTTCACCCTCTGACGCTTGTCGCAAGTCCTTATCCTATCTGTTATACTCTTTACATTTGGTTAAGATTCACAGTTCAGCATTTTCTCTGTATATTTCTTTGGTCCGCAATGACCATAGGCTAAGTGATAATAGTCTACTATTTCGGTGGTGTACTTGATGGTCCAACACACCCGCCAAGTGTCATTATCCTCATCATACAGGATATTGTTGTACATCCTGTAATACTTCCTCAACTTTTCTCCGTCTTTAATCTTTTCATCATACTCCATCTTCACTATTTTCATGCATTCGTCCTCGCTATGATGACGACGCGTATTTTTACAAATACTCTCGAGCTTCTTTCGTCCTTGTACATCTGGAAAGCACGTACATTGTCAGCCATGAACTTAGGGCCACCCCTAGTACTTTCTCTAGCGCCCTAATAAAGACACACACTGATCTGTTCAGTCTGAATGGCACTGCCTTATACTGGTAATACCTGCCTGCATACAAAAAAAAGCATTAAATTTCCTACATTCTTCCTCAAGAACGGTCTGCCAGTAACCAGCCATGAGGTCGCCGCTAGTCATAAATAGTTCATTACGAAATCCTTGCAATACCTTCTCCATACTTTCTGATCTATCCATTTCACGTTGAACAACTTTGCTCAGAGTACGTGCGTCTATCACGATTCTGACATTACCTTCTCTTTTTCCTACTATGATCAAGGGATTGAATTGTTATAGAGACTGGTACTCCACTCTATAACATTCCATTCCAGTAGTCGATCTATTTCTTGTTGCATGGGTTCCTATCTGGACAGCAATACCAGGTACGGTCATACAAAGAACGGTTCATGGGGCATTACATTTAATTTGCGCTTATATGCAGTAACAAGTTCCGGTTTATTCCAAAACACGTTTTTATTCCTCATAATTACGTTATACAAGTCTCGTTCTTGTTCAGGGGTAGTATTTGGTACACCATCCACAATACTCTCTAACTCATCTTCCAAACTATTGTCAACAACTAGATTCCGCATACTGTCAAGTATTCCATATTTATGCCTAAATCAATCTCATCAGACCAAGTAACAGTGTGAATAGGTTGGTATTGACTACTCACATCATCATTTGTTTCATTAAAACTCACTCTAATTTCTGTCTTATCTTTTGACGCACCTTGTTGTTTTACTGTTGCAGTCAAATGTTGCATGCTATTTCAGTAACCAATCTATGACAATAATTACCTTGGTGCTCAAATCTGGCATAACTATAAATTGATGTTCAAATTGTTCCCCTTGAATTTTGAAGCAGACAAATATTTGATGGGCTACAGGTTTGCTACTCTTTCCGGAACCATATATTACTTTTTACTCCCGTTATGGGCATTACTATTACTCTTTGTCTTTCTTTTAATAAATCAAACATTTTAGCTCTGCCCCGGTGTCTATTAAAACGTGCATTTGTAGGCAGTGCATTTGTCTTCTCTTATCTATGTCTAGTTCTTGGTTTTCCCATAACAAGTCCTCATCCACGTCAAGGTCATTCCAGAAAAATCCGTCCGGCTCTGATACCGATAGAGGTTTTCTGCTCTTGGATGTTCTTAATCTCTATCTGCCGGTTATGCAGTTGTTGAAGACGTTTTGACCCAACACTGTAGCCTTTTTATCAGTTTCTTCGATTAACGAACCTTTTGTTTCCAACAATTCGCTAACTGTCAAGCCAGGTAAATTTTCTTCAGAAAGATGGCTGTCATCTTCCAAATTTTTCGGAGAAATGTGCTCTATTTCTGCTTCTAATTCTTCTATCAAGGTCGCCCAACCCACACCACTCAAGTCTGAATGAATGACAACAGCCTCAATCTCGTAGATGTTGTAATCTAATTGGTTTTTAATTAGTCATATCCGGTCATCATCGGCAAAATTGTCTTACCCCTCTTCAGACATTTCGCTTCGGTCTTCTTTAGGAGCACCGTCATTGGGGTTCGCTACTTCAGTTACTACCTTTGGACAAGCCTGCGTCTTCGGTACAGAGCTTTCTGTTTCTTCATCATGCGGGTTCCCCTCTGTCTGAACAGACCTTGCAAGGCCTAACGGTACCGACTGGCGGCCGTGTCATCCACAGCCCACAGGCGTATCTGGATGTCTATACGGAGGGGTGTGTATTCAGCACACCGCTCTCTCGGCTGTATGTCAGTTTATGAGACCAGAGCCGCTACTTCTCAATCAAGTAGCTCCTCAGTTTGCCTCACAATGGATGAGTGCAACCCGCTTGACAACAGCGCTTGGCAGACTGGATGGTCACCCATCCTAGTGCTAGCCCAGCCCAACAAAGCTTAACTTCTGTGATCGGATGGTAACTGGTGTTACCACTGTGGCAAGGCCGCTAGCTCATGCTGGTTGAGAAGCGTCAAATATTGTCCACTCTGCCCATTAGCGCGCCTTCCATACAATCCTCTTTAATTCTTCAGTTGGTTGTATGTCCAACCGAACTGACCTAGCTACACTTCCTCATGTTCTGCGTTGTACTGCGCAATAACGGAAGTTTTATCCGATATCGACTTCTTTAATTCCGCCGGCGAATTAGACTGTATTTGACCCTGTGGTACTGTTGTTGGTTTAACAGCAGCCATCTCTTCCTTAATAACTGGTATCCTATTTTCATCATTATTACGGACAGTGATCGCTTTGTCGACTGCCGTTTCAACTTCAATTTTTGTCACCATAGGTGCATTACTCGCTCCGTCTTCTTGCACATTTCCCCGTCACCGGTTTATCCATTCGGATCTGTGATAGCGACGTTGCCAAGGATTTCTTCTGGGCCGCCAAGATCTTCCCACGCCCGGTGGGTCCCAAACTGGCGTGCCTAATCGTTTTCCTGATTGAGTGTGACAGGGCCGTTTCTGTTAGGCTGTCGCAGTTGCTTATTTTGCTCCCGCCAACTATCATTCTACTGAGATTCACATACCATATTCCCTTGGCACTGGCCTCTGTCATTTCTACTATTAGTGTACCCAATATATTACTCCCATAGTGAGGTGTGTTATTATTACCATGGTGGTGGTTACCATTATTGCAACAGTTATTTTTATTATAGTTATTGCTGTTGTAATTGTTACTATTACCACGATCTTTAAAATCTTCGCGATATTCCGCCAATTACCTTCATCTTTGACCTTTTCTAAGAATGCAGTAATTGTTCTCTAACCACTGCCTGTGTACCTCTTCGAATCAACCGGAAGCTTCTTCCACAACTCTCAGATAATCTCCAATTCAGGCCGTCGATCACGCAAATAATCTAATTTGCCAAACCAATTTTCGCAATATTCTTTCATTGAGCCACGTGAGTTGGCGTCGTAGGGTTTTCACACTACAAAATCGCGCCACTCATTATCCTGCTTCTGCTCTGACCAAAATCATTTCAAAAACGCTTTCTTAAATTCTTGAAAGCTCAAACTGACAAGATAGCACGCCGGTTACAGCGTTAATTTTTCTCTTATCCGTCCACGATTCAGCCAATACCCTTTCGCAATTTTTAATGAGGTCAGTAGCCAGCAATCCATCTCGTTTTTGAGTGTATCAAATGGTTCAAATGGCTCTAAGCACTATGGGACTTAACATCTAAGGTCATCAGTCCCCTAGACTTAGAACTACTTAAACATAACTAACCTAAGGACATCAAACACATCCATGCCCGAGGAAGGATAAGAACCTGCGACTGTAGCAGCAGCACGCTTCCGGACTGAAGCGCCTAGAACCACTCGGACACAGCGGCCGGCAATGAGTGTATCGAAACACTCCTCCTTCGTTAAAATTTCAGTATTATGTGTGTGGCATGACACATAGCGCAGCTTTTCGTCTAATTTCTTTTCTAGTTCGGTTACTTCTGTAACTTCGTCGCGAGTGGGCGTCGCTGACGTTTCCACTTCCCTCTTTTTCTCATAACACGTAGTCAATTGTTTCTTCACTCTATTATCTATGTCTGATACTACGTTTGCAAATTTGTAACCTTTTCCCTATCGTCTTACCGCGCTAATTCTACCTTTTCAAAAAAATGGTTCAAATGGTTCTGAGCACTATGCGACTTAACTTCTGAGGCCACCAGTCGCCTAGAACTTAGAACTAATTAAACCTAACTAACCTAAGGACACCACACACATCCATGCCCGAGGCAGGATTCGAACCTGCGACCGTAGCGGTAGTCGGTTCCAGACTGTAGCGCCTAGAACCGCAAGGCCACTCCGGCCGGCCTACCTTTTCAATTACTTTATTTTCAGTAATGGGACCAACGGTCTGTTACAGTTTCTTAACGATCCTCGCTACTTCCATCTCAAAATGACTTTTTATGCTTCCTATTTTTACTGTACCTCTGTCATGTCCTGTTGAAGATTACCGATTTCGGTACTCATTACAATTATTTGTTTCTTGATTTCATCTACTTTCGTGTTAACTCCAATATTATTGTTAACAATCTTGACTGGTTTGTTCTGGTCATCTATTTTAGTTAATTGTGCATCAGTTTTTACTGTTAACCGATTCCGAATCAGCATTAATTTTAGCATTAATTGATTCGGACTGAGCATTAATTTTAGTGGTCAATATGCTCAACAAATTGTTTATATTTCCAGATATTACTGGTTTTGACTCAAACTACGGTTCCTTCTTAATGGTTTCTCCGTACCATCCACAAATGCCAGTCCTTCAACAAAGGAAATAGCTTACATGTTAGTTCGTCCAGTCTTGGAGTATTGTTCGTCTCTATGGAACCCTTACCAATTGGGTCTGATTCAAGAGATTGAGAAGGTCCAAAGAAGAGCGGCAATATTCGTGACTGGTACATTTATCCATCGCGAGAGCGTTACAAATCTCACAGAAAGTTTGAAGTGGGACACACTTGCAGATAGGTGACGCGCTAAACAGAAGGGGCTGCTCACTAAATTCCGAAATCCAATCTTCACCGAGGATGTAGAGCATATATTATTACTACTAACTTTCAAATCGCGTAATTATCATCATTCAAAGATAAAGGAAATAAGAGCTCGTACTGAGGCGTTCAGACAGTCGTTTTTCCCTCGCGCGATCCGCGAGTGGAACAGAGGGGGGGATATGGCTTTGGCGCGAATTGTGCCCTCCGCCACACACCGCTTGGTGGCTAGCGGAGGATATATGTAGATGTAGATGTAGAATTCCATTTTTGTCGGTTCCTGTGTTTCAGCGGTAACGTCTGCTATGCTAGCCGCGGATCCGTCAACAGTGGGTTCCCATTAGTTCTGTCGATTGTATCCCGATAAATACGAAAAAATTATCACTTTCATTTATGTTTTTGAGTTGCCTGTTTTACCGATTAGTACTAATTTAGAAGTTTTGTGGCTAATTTCCACCGCTTACTTTATTTCCATCATTTACTATTGCCGAGCGTGTACGACTTTATTCGTAACGAAAGGCTTTAACTATGAATCTGCACAATGCAATATACGTGCCAAGAAGAACACCAAACTGATGTTGCCCTGTCACCAGCGTCGCCACGTGTAACCTCCGCCCATCTTAATCGGCATATTGGATTGCCTTAAATATGACTGTGATCGCGTATGCCTAATGAAATTTTACATTGAATAAGGCCATCGTTGCCGAAGGGAAATATATCGGTTAGTAGGAGGAAAGTGTACAACAGACCCTTCTGAAGGAGGTGTCCATTCCAAACCTAATGTAAATACCGATAACAATTTTGAAATGGTTGGGATTTAGAGCAATCGCTCACGAATTACACTGGGGAAGGGAACGGGGGGAGGGAGGAGGGGTATCACGCAATGTTTAATACAAAAATGCTGATCAGGAAGAAAAGGGATAATTAAGGTCTCCAGCCAACTAGGGCAATGAATATTGAGAATGGCATAGAAAACTAAGCAAATAATCACAGGCGTGGCAACAGAAGATTTTCAAAATTTTCCACAACACAACAGCTCACGAGAAAGTAAATAAATCAGAAGGCACCGAGTTTGCATTTACTTATTCGGAAACACTAAATCTTGAAAGTAAAGTTAAATGAATTACTGGCTAAATAAATTACTGAGCGTAACTAAAACTCTATTATGTAAAAAAAATGACTTTCAGCAACCTTAGCATAATGTAATACAAAATCTGCAAAAAGGAGAGCAACTTCTTTTAATTATCGAAAGACTGAATTGCATTTAGTTTAAGTAAATGAGCAACTGATTTACTTTTAACATAAGAACAATAGAATACGTACCAAGCCAGCAGATGTCAGTCGATAAGTTAAATACAGAATAAATGAAATGCGCACTCTCAATTTGCACTGTATCCTTGGTTATTAGTTTTACCAGTGAAATTTTGCGTTACTTTAAGTTAGCGAAGTTAGTACTCAGAACTGCAAACTAGTTAAGCCCCTGTTATGCAATACAAGAATGAACGGGTACTGAGATGTCAAAATTTAGACAAACTAGTCATTTGCAGACAAACAAAACTGGCAGCAAACTGTAAATCAGTTTTCATATTTTTCCAACACACGGTGATTGCATGGAAAGGAAAGCGACTCTGCTTGGTAATAATATCTGAGGACAATGACAACACAGGTTCCTTACAAGTTTTAGCTATTTCAGGTTATTATTCTCAAACGTTAGTCTTTAAAGTTTGTGAAACAAATGCCATTGGATAATGCCTGTACAACATCAGTTATACTTTGTCAGTTAACAGTCTTATGACGTTGTAGCTGTGCAGACGACGAAGAATGTAGCCGACGACAATGCTGAGCTGCTGCTGGTTGCGAACCACAAGTCGTGTCCAGAGTCCCGATTACTTATGGGAAAGGCAATAGTTAGAACTGCAGAATCCTTCACTGTGCTTCCAATACTCGCGGGTTAGCAAAGAAAGTGCACGAATATTGGCGCGATCATAGCTGGACACCGCAGCCACGGGAGTGCCCAACAAACACCTCAGCACTCTTTCGAGACTCAAGTTGCTGAGTGTTTGCTCTGCTCGCTGCGCGACAGAGACTCTCCATACGTAAACAACGCCTCAGCTACTGCCATTTCGTCGCACACCACTGTTTTCTGTTTCTTTTTATACTTCTAAGTCTGTATTGTGGTTTGTGTTTTGCAATGTTGCCACCATAACATTGTCACTCCTTTGTCTTTAACCCAAACTCTCTCTTTTGTATTTTAGTTGATTGTATCTATGTAACTTTATTTAATTATGATGCTTTGTATTTACATACTGTCTGAGAGTAGTGAAGGAGCAGTGATTTTTTTCTTTTTTTGCGTTTCCCAGCAATTTACAATATTTACATTGTAAGTATCATCAATTATATATATTCACAAATAAACACACTATTACATCCATTATGCATCAAATGTAGCTTCCGTAATAAAGCTTACAGATTCAGAAATAGAGGTATATTACAAGTTATCAACGGATATCAAATGGCGAAAAGTTTTGGATGGTGTAGAATTTATTTGATCTGTATTTTCGGTGTTACAACTTGCCGTTTTTATCTACAACCGTAAGTCCAAACTTGATCTGTCTGGATTCACGAGCATTTAGATGCACCATTTCTGGGATTCAAGGAGACAAGCCTGTCCTGGATCAAATACACCCAGCGGATTAACGACGAGGGCTGGTGAACCTCCCAGCCTGTATGTAGTTTTTAGGCTGTTTTCCACATCCATCTAGGTAAACACCGGACTGGTAGCCTATTGCCGCCTCAGATACACTATGCAAACCTTTAGAGAAACGGTCTCACATCTGAACATGAGAGTTACTCTAGACGCAGACGTCGGTGGCCACAGATACCGTCACGCGGGAAGAATTGGGGAATTGGGGGGAGGAAGGAAGACAAAGGGGAAGTTGGGGGTGGCGGGGGGGAGTCAGGAGTGGGCATCTGGGCACCAATTGTCACTGACATTGCCACAACCTACAGACCAACGCTAATTACACATTATTTAAGACCCTTCCAATTAAAACCTTACATTACATGTAAAATAACATTTGACACACAGCCTCGCTTGAACACCAATACTATTTATAACATACACTACTGGCCATTAAAATTGTTACACCATGAAGATGACGTGCTACAGATGCGAAATTTAACCCACGGGAAGAAGATTCTGTGATATGCAAATGATTAGCTTTTCAGAGCATTCACACAAGGTTGGCGCCGGTAGAAGATGCTGTGATATGCAAATGATTAGCTTTTCAGAGCATTCACACAAGGTTGGCGCCGGTGTCGACACCTGCAACATGCTGACATGAGGAAAGTTTCCAACCGATGTCTCATACACAAACAGCAGTTGACCGGCGTTGCCTGGTGAAACGCTATTGTGATGCCTCGTGTAAGGAGGAGAAATGCGTACCATCACGTTTCCGACTTTGATAAAGGTCGGATTGTAGCCTAACGCGATTGCGGTTTATCGTATCGCGACGTTGCTGCTCGCGTTGGTCGAGATCCAATGATTGTTAGCAGAATATGGAATCGGTGGGTTCAGGAGGGTCATACGAAACCCCGTGCTGGATCCCAACAGCTTCGAATCACGAGCAGTCGAGATGACAGGCATCTCATCCGCATGGCTATAACGGATCGTGCAGCCACGTCTCGATCCTTGAGTCAACAGATGGGGACGTCTACAAGACAACAACCAAATGCACGAACAGTTCGATGACGTTTGCAGCAGCATGGACTATTAGCTCGGAGACCATGGCTGCGGTTACCCTTGACGCTGCATCACAGACTGGAGCGCCTGCGCTGGTGTACTCAACGGCGAACCTGGGGGCGCGAATGGCAAAACGTCATTTTTTCGGATGTATCCAGGTTCTGTTTACAGCATCATGATAGTCGCATCCGTGTTTGGCGACATTGCAGTGAACGCACATTGAAAGCGTGTATTCGTCATCACCATACTGGCGTTTTACCCGGCGTGATGGTATGGGGTGGCATTGGTCACACGTCTCGGTCACCTCTTGCTCGCATTGACGGCACTTTGAACAGTGGACGTTACATTTCAGATGTGTTACGACTAGTTGGACTACCCTTCATTCGATCCCTCCAAAACCCTACATTTCAGCAGGATAATGTACGACCGCATGTTGCAAGTCCTGTACGGGCCTTTCTGGATATAGAAAATGTTCGACTGCTGCCCTGGGCAGCACATTCTCCAGACCTCTCACCAATTGAGAGCGTCTCTTCAATGGTGGACGAGCAACTGGCTCGTCACAATACGCCAGTCACAACTCTTGATGAACTGTGGTATCGTGTTGAAGCTGCATGGGCAGCTGTACTTGTACACGTCATCCAAGCTCTGTGTGACACAATGCCCAGGCATATCAAGGCCTTAATTACGGCCAAAGTTGGTTGTTCTGGGTACTGATTTCTCAGGATCTATGCACGCAAATTGCGTGAAAATGGAATCACATGTCAGTTCCAGTATAATATATTTGTCCAATGAATACCGGTTTATCATCTGCATTTCTTCTTGGTGTAGGAATTTTAATGGCCAGTAGTGTATTTATAACTTGGTCAATCGTAGAGAGCGAGCCCGAAATTATTCAAACGCCCATTGTCTTGTGAGATGGACTTTTAGGGCATAGAAAGTTACAACCGTGTGCAATGATAAATGTGTAATAATAGAATCAAGGTCCAAACTTGTAAGGCCGAAGTTTAACCACGAACGGTGGAACCGACTGACAGAAGTAGTTCTTCGAACCAAGACGTGGCTCCGTTTGCAACCCCACGTCGAGTTGACCACCAACATGTGAACCAAGCTAACGCTACCGAAGAGGAACACCCGAGCTCAGGCGAAGTCCACCACCCGTAAGCCAAACTTGTAATGTAAAGGGAACCCCCGCGCTTCGGTTGCCTGCTGCCTCAACTCACTGAAACACAGACCACACCCACCAAAAAAAAAGCAGAAAAACCTTTCTTAATACTAACATTGAAGATTGATCAGTAAATTAACTCTATAAAATCAAGGCTAAACAACAACTACTTTCATTAGGAAGTGCTTCCTTTAAGTGAAACAGTATTGATAAACAAACACCAAGAGTGGGAAAATGATCTGGCTCACAAGAACCGGCACTCACTAGAATGACACACATCTGCAAAAACATCAATATTATGCGGAAACAGAGCACACGCTTTGTAGGAGGCCTCAAATGAAATCGAACAAGCATCACATCACACGTCGTGCAACGTATTACTGTACCAAGAGACATCACAATCACAGTTAACTGAGTGCTCTTAGTAATTAGCGTACATAACTGGATGTCTAGACGCTGGGGCGAAGTTGCAAAGATGCCAGACCACCACTTCGCAAGACCATAACAGCGTGTTCCTCCAAGAAAGCGGGCACATCCACAGCTCACGAAGTTGCCGGAGATTGCCCAGCGCCGGCCAGCTCCCGCCGACTCCATTACAACCACGTGTTAACCGCCGCCCGGCCTCAGGCACGCCGTCTTCGCTTCTGTCCGCCAACCAATCGCCGACTCGCACACCGCCGCGTTCCGTTCTCAAGTGTTGTACCTCGAGCCGGCCAAAGCCCAAAAACAAACCCCTGCACTAGGAAATCAATCGTATTCGTGTCAGATATACCACTGGCGCCAGTCCTACCACGGCTCAACAATAATTAAAGATTAAAACTAGGTTATTGGGTAATTGAGTAGTAATGAGCAGTAAAACCCATTCTCGCGATTTGTTAAACAATAACTGCTACATGTAAAACTTTATAAACGTAGTCTATGTATACGAAGTTCTGGTGTAAACACCAACCCAATACTCGATGCGAGTTTGCTGAAGAAGGGAAAATGTGGAAATTTGTGGTAAGGTCTTACGGGACCAAACTGCTGAGGTCATCGGTCCTTAAGCTAACACGCTATTTAATCTAACTTAACCGTGGAGTGGGCGCCTGGGGTACACCTGTCACCCAGCGGTTTTACATTATGATTATACCCGTTACATTTAAAGTTGCAGCGTTCCCACACTCAGTACCTTTCAAATGGGTACATTGTTGAAGATCCGTTTACAGCCAACATCAGTTGGACAGCTAAACAGAGATCAGCAGGACGTAGAAGTGAGTTGGGGTACAACTGTCCATCAAGCGCCTATCTCCGCAACAATTTCTTAAGGTAGGTGTTTTCTTTTTTTAAACATTTTTCATACTAAATTCATTGTAAGTACAATATTTAAAATTTTTATTAATCTGAATAAAATAACCATGTTAACTAAAGTGATTACTTACGATGTCTTCAACATGTACTACAATTTACAGACACTGATACTCATAAACATGTTTTTATTTTAGTTATGTCAGATCCGAAGAAAAGAAGAGTTTACGTGTCTTCCGATCCTGAAGTGTGGATGAGGTGGCTCGAAGAAGATGCAGAGAGTGATGAAAATGACGTATTTGATTCTGAAGAATCTGATTCAAATGAAGATGATCAACTAATGGAAAGCAATCATGATACTGCAACTGAACAACAGTATTTACAAAATTATAGTTAACTGCACAAATATTTATGTAAGAAATTTGATAAGCAAATTTCAGAGACACAGAGATGCTAGGACTCACTGATGAGACTGAAATAAGAGCTGTTTTCGGCATACTCTACGTAACAGGAACCTTAAGAAGTTTTATAAAAAACATTTGCATGCTCTGGGATAACTCTAGAGGAAACGGCTTAGAATCCTTTTATCTAGCTATGAGTGAAAAAAGATTTAAATATCGTCTGAGATGGTTACGTTTTGGTGACGTAAGGGACAGAAACCTTCGAAAATAAATTGATAAATTAGCCCCAATTAGAGACGTTTTGAGACTGTTGCTCATAATTTTTCAAAACACTTTGTTCCAAGTGAATACTTGACTTTTGACGAACAGTTACTTTCTTTTCGAGGAAAATGCCCATTCAGACAGTATCTTCCTAAAAAGCCCGCCAAATACGGCATTAAGACATTTGATTTGGTTGATGCTAAAACTGCCTATACTTTCACCTTAGAAACTTATGCTGACACTCAGCCAGAGGGTCCTTCAAAGCACAGTAATCTGCTACAATGCAGTATTGAGATTAGTGGACTCACCATAACGTTACTGCTGACAACTGGTTCAGCAGTATACCACTGGCTAAAACTTACTACAAGACAAGAGACTGAAATGCTCCTGGGAAACAAGAAGGAAATCCCCAATGAGTTTTTAACTAATAAGCGAAGACCTCAATAATCTTCTTTGTTTGGCTTCCCAGAGAAATGAACGCTAGCTTCATACTGCCCTAAAGATAATCAAGCTGTTCTCTTGATAGGCGGTCGGTGTGGCTGTTATATCCTAGCCAGTAATGCCAACCGAGCCCGCTGCCAAAAAGGTTGGCAGCATCAAAGTCCGGACGCCGTCCGCATAAGCAGCGCCAGCGATACAGGAAATCGCCGCAAGTCTGCGCGCGCCACCGCTGGCTTCTGGCTTCTTAAGCGCTGGAGTCGCGAGCGCTAGGACAGTTCTGGATTCGCCGCTCAGTTGTATACTCGCCACCGAATTGTGTACCTGCTAGTCAGTTGTGTGTTCATCGCAGCAGAGTTGTTGTTTGTCGTCAGCCGACGCTGACCTAGCCGCACCGACTCGAACTAGACAGATTTCTGTAGACCATGTTCACCACTGTGTTCTGTATCGTCGTTAATAAAGATAAGTACCGACTTTCATTTAATCCGAGTGTTTGGGTTTTCATCTTTCTGTTCACTGTTCCAGCGGACCGGTCGGCCCGCTATTAAAAGTGTGGCGGTGACTTCGTAGGCCGTTTCTACAGCGAAGTGTTGTCGCTACGAAGGCCGTCACAAAACTGGCGACGAGGACTTCGGAACTCGTGTGCAGGGCTGGTTCAACTTGTTTCTTGAGATAGAATTTTGGGGGCTGGTTTAATTTGTGTTCACTATGTCTGCCGATTTACAACAGTTTATCTTGTTACAGAGTCAGCAAATACAAAGTCTGGTGGAAGCAATCGCCAAACAAGCGGCTAATCCACCACCACACAAGGAACAAGCACAGGCAGCACCGCCTTTTCGTGCTTTTGAGGCATCACGAGAAGAATGGCAAGAATATTTCGCGCAGTTGCAGGCGCACATGTCAGTCTACAAAATCACAGGTAATGAGCGGCAGCTTTATTTAATTTCCACTGCAGGCGTGGAAGTCTATAGACTCCTTTGTAAGTTGTTCCCGGAATCCAAGCCAGAAGCTTTAGACTATGACGTTGTTGTTACCAAGCTTGCTGAGTATTTCGAGTCGCGAGTTCATGTGGCAGCGGCCAGATTCAAGTTCTTCAGATTAAAGAAACTGCCACATCAATCTCATAAACAGTGGTTAACAGATTTACGGGGCCTCACCCGTCAGTGCCGATTTAATTGTGTGTGTGGAGCTTCCTACAGTGATGTCATGTTACGAGACGCTATTACTCAAAACGTTGCAGATTCTCGTATTCGTGCTGCTATCTTAAAGTTGCTTGACCCGTCATTAGAGACTGTGATGAACATTATTGAAGCCCAAGATACTTTTGACTATGCCGAGTGTGAGTTAGATGAGCCATGTATTTCTCAAATTGCCTGTGCTAAGCAAGTTATGTCACGCCCGCGGCCCCACCGGCAGAGTCAGACTGTAAACACTACCCGGCCGCGTCATGTTAAACACATTCGTCAGCCGCGTGTGCAAAATGATAGACTTAAGTCTTGCCCTAAGTGTGTTCTTGCTCATCCTCGTGAACGTTGCCCGTTAAGAAATGCGGTTTGTCACTTTTGTCAAAGGAAAGGACACATCCAGACTGTTTGTTTGCGTAAACGCAAGAACAATTCTAGTGCTGCCCAGCCCATGGATATTCATGTTCTTCAAAGCCAGCCCGCCCAGGAGGTCGGGTTTAAAGACTCTTCCACGGTTCGTGTGGGTAATAAACTTGTTCGCAATAAGCCACCCACCCAGCCCTCTGCTATGCGACCCAAGCGTAATTCAAACGCTGTAAAAAGTAATGTACAGACTGCAAGTGAAGCGGGAGTTGTTGTTCCACCCGCCCAACCCACGAGTTGTCGTAAGCAGCGAACACGCGCTAAACGCGCTGATTTTGTGTCTTCCGCCTCCGCTGCACCAATCCAGAGACAGTGTAATAAACTATTTGTGAAGCTACGCATCCAGGATAAGACCTTCAATTTTCAATTAGACACTGGTGCGTCTGTGACTCTCATAAATAGTGCTACGTATGCGGCTATCGACCGCCCTAAACTTTCAGCGGCAAAACATTCTTTGGCTACTTATAGTGGCGAACACATTCCTGTGTTAGGTGTATGTAGCGTGCCAGCCACATTCCGGGGCAACACAAAAACAGTTTCATTCACAGTGCTCCTCGCTACAGACAGTGTAAACATTTTCGGATTAGACTGTTTTGACTTGTTTGGCCTGTGTATCCAAGACAATGTGTTGCAAATTTATTCTGTTGTTGTTCCTCAAGACAGCATCACCGATTTGTGTAAACGATACAGTGACATATTTAAAGACGAACTCGGTTGTGCTGCGAACTTTACCGCTCATATTACGTTAAAAGATAATGCTCAGCCTCGATTTTTTCGTGCTCGTCCAGTGCCTCACGCCCTCCGGGCACCTGTAGAAGATGAACTTCGTCGTTGGCAAAACGACGGTGTTATTCAACCCGTTTCAGCGAGCCAATGGGCTTCTCCCTTAGTTATTATAAAGAAACCGTCTGGCAAGTTACGTTTGTGTGCTGATTTTAAGTCGACAGTTAATCCTCAGATTGTCATTGATTCTTTTCCTTTACCTAGACCGGACGAGCTGATGGATAAGTTAGGGGAAGCTCGTTTCTTTTCCAAAATTGATCTCCGTGAAGCATATTTGCAATTGCCCCTCGACGAGCAATCACAACAGTATTTTGTCATAAACACGTCGTTGGGGTTGTTCCGTTTTCTGCGTTTGCCTTTTGGTTGTGCGTCAGCTCCAGCTGTTTTTCAGCGTTTTTTGTCCCAACTCTTGGCTAATGTGCCATCGTGTTGCAACTATTTAGACGATATTGTTGTGTCCGGTCGGACGCCTGCTGAACATTTCCGTAATTTGAGGTGTTTGTTTACAGTGTTGTCTCAGGCAGGCCTACATTGCAACATCGATAAATGTTCATTTTTCCTTACGGAGTTGGAGTATCTGGGACATGTTATTAATGCTCAAGGCATTCATCCCTCCCAGTCACATTTAGCAGCTATTCGTGATTTGCCCGCCCCTCGCAATCTGCATGAATTGCAAGCAGTTCTTGGCAAATTGACATATTATATTAGGTTTATACCTAATGCATCACAGATTGCTGCTCCGTTGCATCGTCTCCGCCGTAAGAATGTTCCGTTTGTATGGTCAGCTGATTGCCAATCAGCCCTTCAGCAGCTTAAAGAGGCTTTATTGAATGATCGTTGTCTGGTCCATTACGACCCTAACAAGCCTCTGGTGTTAGCTTGTGATGCTTCTTCTTTCGGCCTCGGTGCTGTGTTGTCTCACCGAGTTGGTAACACCGAACGTCCTATTGCGTTCGCATCTAAATTGTTAAACAAAGCTCAGTGTAATTATAGCCAATTGGACAAGGAAGCGTTGGTTATTGTGTTCGGTGTCACAAAATTCCATCACTACCTCTATGGTAGACCATTCTATTTAGTAACAGATCACAAGCCCCTGACGTCACTGTTTCATCCGTCTAAACCAGTTCCTCAGCGGACAGCTCAGAGACTACAACGTTGGGCTCTTTTGTTATCACAATACCAGTATGAGATACTGTATCGCCCTACAGCTCAGCATGCAAACGCTGACGCGCTTTCTAGATTGCCGATTGCTGCGGATGATGTCTTCGATTCCTCTGACGACTCTTGCCATCAGATTGACGCCGATGAGCATCAATCCCTCCGGGATTTTCCGATTGATTATCGTCAGGTGGCACGTGAGACAGCTACGGATCCTCATCTGAGTTTACTATTACGTTTTGTTCAACGTGGTTGGCCGTCCAAGGCAAAGGACATATCGGATCCTGTGGTTCGTCGCTATTATCCGCAACGTCATCTGTTGTCTGTTTCGCACGGAGTTTTGCTGTTACGCACCGAGAATGACCAGCTTCGTGTAGTGGTTCCCCAAGTCCTCCAATCCAAGGTCCTCGACTTGTTGCATCAAGGTCATTGGGGAATGGTCCGCACCAAGCAGCTTGCCCGCCGTCATTGTACATGGATCGGCATTGATAAGCAGATTACGCAGATGTCTACAGATTGTTCGACGTGTGCCGAACACCAAGCTGCTCCGCCTCAACGCTATTTTGAGTGGGCACGCCCTGCCGGTCCCTGGCAGCGAGTACATATTGATTTCGCTGGTCCATATTGGAATTCTCGTTGGCTCATCGTGATAGATGCATTTAGTAATTTTCCGTTTGTTGTGCCCATGCAGTCTACAACGTCTGCACAAACTATACAGGCGTTGACTTCAATTTTCTGTATTGAGGGTCTTCCAGAAGTTTTAGTGTCTGACAATGGTCCACAATTTACCTCTGCTGAATTTGAAGGTTTTTGTTCTGTCAATGGCATTCACCATGTTCTTACTCCGCCGTTCCACCCTCAATCGAATGGTGCAGCGGAACGTTTTGTACGCACATTCAAGGATCATATGGACCGCCTTCGTGCTACGCACTCTCGTCAGCAGGCCCTCATCACGTTCCTGTCGTCGTACCGGACCACGCCACGCGACGGCCCTTCGCCTGCGGAGCTTCTCCACGGCCGTCGTCATCGCACCCTACTACGGTTGTTGCACCCCCCGGATCGACCCGCCGCTTCTGAGCGTCGCACGCGTTTTCAGCGCAACGACGCCGTTTTTTTTTCAGAGTTTATCACGGTCGCCGTCGTTGGGAACGTGGTACCGTGATAAGTGTCCAGGGTCGCGGTTTTTATACTGTTCAAGGTGCTACTGGGGTGCACAGGAGGCATCAGAACCAGTTGCGCCGCGCTGGCCGCCCGGGTTCTGCCGCTCGTTCTTTGTCCACAGATTTGGTCCGCGGCGGGTTCCAGCCGCGCCTTCCGACTTCGCTGCCGCCCCCAGGGCAGCAGCAGCAGCCGTCGCCGCTACCACGCCGACAGCCCGTCCCGTTGATGCCTCCCGCGCAGCTTCATCCGGGAGCGCCCCAGGTGGTCGCTCCGGCGCCTGCGGTCTCTCTTCAGTCGCCACCGCCTTCGGAGCTGATGGACGTCGACCCCTCAGCCGGGCCGCCTTCCCAAGCGGTGGCTGTGCAGCCTGTACTGCAGCCGCTTTCCTTGGGCACCCCCAAGGAGTCTGACACCGCAGCGCCTTGTCCGGCGCCCACTCAGCAGCCGTCGACGCAGCGTCAGGAGACGCTGCCTCTCTTCGTGGGTCCCGACGCCCCGTCGCGTCCAGTACCAGAAGCTGCGCCCGTGGTCACAGGCGTGCACCCTGACCTCGGTTTTCAGTCGGTGTTTCCCGAGGCCCCGCGCAGCCAATGCTGGGGTGCGGACCGGGGACTGCCACCGACAACAGTCTCCGCCCCGGTCTCTTCGGCTACGTCTGCGGCCAGACCCCTCCCCCGCCGTCGACGCTCGCCACGTCATTATTCAACGACGGTGCGGCGATTTGGGGGGGAGGAGTGTTATATCCTAGCCAGTAATGCCAACCGAGCCCGCTGCCAAAAAGGTTGGCAGCATCAAAGTCCGGACGCCGTCCGCATAAGCAGCGCCAGCGATACAGGAAATCACCGCAAGTCTGCGCGCGCCACCGCTGGCTTCTGGCTTCTTAAGCGCTGGAGTCGCGAGCGCTAGGACAGTTCTGGATTCGCCGCTCAGTTGTATACTCGCCACCGAATTGTGTACCTGCTAGTCAGTTGTGTGTTCATCGCAGCAGAGTTGTTGTTTGTCGTCAGCCGACGCTGACCTAGCCGCACCGACTCGAACGAGACAGATATCTGTAGACCATGTTCACCACTGTGTTCTGTATCGTCGTTAATAAAGATAAGTACCGACTTTCATTTAATCCGAGTGTTTGGGTTTTCATCTTTCTGTTCACTGTTCCAGCGGACCGGTCGGCCCGCTATTAAAAGTGTGGCGGTGACTTCGTAGGCCGTTTCTACAGCGAAGTGTTGTCGCTACGAAGGCCGTCACAAAAGTGGCCGTGCGGTTCTAGGCGCTTCAGTCTGGAACCGCGTGACCGCTACGGTCGTAGGTTCGAATCCTGCCTCGGGCATGGATGTGTGTGATGTCCTTAGGCTAGTTAGGTTTAAGTAGTTCTAAGTTCTATGGGACTGATGAACACAGATGTTAAGTCCCATAGTGCTCAGAGCCATTTGAACCATTTTTTGTGCCGGCCGCGGTGGTCTCGCGGTTCTAGGCGCGCAGTCTGGAACCGTGCGACCGCTACGGTCGCAGGTTCGAATCCTGCCTCGGGCATGGATGTGTGTGATGTCCTTAGGTTAGTTAGGTTTAAGTAGTTCTAAGTTCTAGGGGACTTATGACCACAGCAGTTGAGTCCCATAGTGCTCAGAGCCATTTTGAACCATTTTTTGTTCTCTTGATATCTACATTACATCATGATGATACCATTGATAAACATAAAAGACATTCACTGAAACCAGAAATTGTAACTTTTTACATTATGACAAATATTGGAGTTGATATACTTGATCAACTAATTCAAAAAAATGCTGTGTCGAAAAAAATAGTAGGTGGCCTATGGTTGTTTTCTATAATTTACTTAATGTTTCTGCCATGAACGCACCGTGTATATACCGAGAAAACTCTAGAACACCTAAATCATTGAAAACAACAGAGTTCCAGCAGATGTTGGCCTGGAAAATGATGAAACATCAAATTCAGCACGGATCTGCTGTCCCTCAAATTCCCATTGAATTACGGCGGCGTGAACGTGTTATACTGGGCATAAATTCAACATTTACATGACAAGACAATCCCACAGAAGGTTCCAAAGAAAGTTGCTACGAGTGTGGAAGGCATAAAGACAAGTCAACTAGAAAATTGTGTCATAAAAGTAAAAGGTGGATGTGTTTGCCTCATTTGCATACTGTATGTGTTAACTGTCTCTGAGATAAATTATTGACATATTTGTTTGGAAATCTGTGTTTTATTTCCATCCCTATACGTACACAAACATAGACAAAGCAACTAAAGTACATTTGATAATCATTTCAATGAGTAATTAAGAAACACAAATGGGGCACAGAAGTCCCCCACGTGCCTAACTCCGTAACGATACAGCACGCGCCTACTGCAGGGTTAAACTAACTTACGCTATGGACAACACACACACCCATGCCCGAGGGAGGACTCAAACCACCGACGGGGGGAGCCGCGCGGACCGTGACAAGACGCCCAAGACCACGCGGCTGAAGAAGGGAGGATTGTTACATATAAACCCTGCTCGTGGGTGCACTAGCAATTTTCGAAGCTACTGCTCCACACAGACGCTAAAAGAACTAGATCTGACTCAGGTCTTGCCTGAGACTGCGGTTGGACTTCACCGCTCCACGCTGCGGCTACTGACGGACCACAGCCGTGACTGACAGCTCACGCGACACTACCGCTCACGAAACGAGCTGACACAAAGAAAGTGATAAACACAACACAGATACACAGTTAGTGCTGACTCCTTTGCAGGAGCACGCAAGCAAACGACAATACTAAACCCTGCATACAGACCAGGTATTGCTACTGTTGGTGCCTGTTCGTTGGTCTGTACCGGACAGCAGCTACATTGCAAACGCTTTCACAGAATATACGAAGACCTCCCAACTTCATAAACATTTCATGAACAGTCTCTTCACAAAGCTATGTTTGACAAACGTCCCAGTTGCAATGACACAAGCTAGGATGAGTAGGATTTTGGAAATAATACTTTAGGATCTGACGTTCTGAGAATTGCAGCCGAAACTTCACTAGATACTGCTCTATGTCTACACAGATGTAACATGGATTTAGGAACAGCCTTTTGTTACATGATATGCTATAGCGCATTAACTTTATGTTCACGTCATATACCACAACCAAAGTTTAAAGCAGATAAACAACAATACATAGCGTTTTTAATTCATTTAAAAATATGGTTATAATGTACACAAAAAATTTTTTTGTGTGGGACTGGGAGACGATGGAGTATGGCTGGAGGGAAGCGTGATTTGTGCTGTATGTGGGGCCCCGAAAGACCTAATTCCGTCTTTGACTCTGTTCTTCTACTACCCTCTGAAAAGGCATTAGGGAAGTTACTTTCTTCTACCGTTAATCAACGACATCAATGATCCATTCGTTTACATACTGACTAAAGCGGTTTGTGGTTAGTTTCTGCATTCGTGACGAAAATAAATTGAGAATATGGATGCCACATCCCTACCATTACAGTTGGAAGGAAGAATAATTCAATTTTGATTCTGAATGTTTCGTAACCATTCATTTATGGACAAGCTAACGAATATTTCATCTCAAAATGTTAAGAAATTCGGTTAACCAGGTTAAACATCCGAAATATCTTACAAAAAAATAAAAATGTTGTAAATGAGTAATTAAAGAGTTAATGTCTTTTGTCAAATTTCATGTGGTCAAACCTATGCCATATCGACGTATTTTTTTATACTACAACACACACTCTATACCATGTTATACTGTGATTTCATTTCCAGATAGACACCGCAATGAAAGTAGAAAAACATTCATTAGTTATCATACTCTACATGTTAAAAGTGGAAGTATTATTACCGTTCTAGTTTCCAAATCCTACAAAGTATTTGTCTCATGAAACCTAGGAGTAAAAATGTTTGGGAGTACTATTATTTTGCACTGTTGACGATCTAACATTATGCAGAAGCTTCAGAAATGACTCATATGTTTCACCGCAGAGGGTATGCTTTTTAATACCATTTTTAACAAAACAACGTAATAAGGAAAGTACTTTATTAAGTGCCATTTTTGCTAGGTAACTATCTCTTTATCTAAGACATATAACTGAAAAGTTTATTTATGTTATCAGCAACGGTTCTGGCTACCGACAACAGACTGTCAAAAATTATAAATTTCGATTATTTCCATGAAACTACAAATTATTTTTCAACCAGTTTATTCACTATTCTTGTCTCTCCAATAGTGTCTAACTCCATGTGGATCAGAATTAATCGTGAGCATTGATACCTACACGTAAAAAATAGTGTTTCCCTTTGAGGTAAGGGTATAGGACTGCTCTGTTTGTATATATTCGGAAAGAACAGGTTATATCTATGGAAATTGTCTATGTGCTTATACCTGTATTCATATAGCCAAATACCACGAGATGGAAAAACGCTCTTCGAGAAATATATGACGTGTTGCACTGCAGCCATTTTAGTAACTGCCTATGCAGATAACTATTGATTACAATAATTCCAATTACATCAGTAACTCGCTACGGTGGCAGGTTCGAATCCTGCCTTGGGCATGGATGTGTGTGATGTCCTTAGGATAGTTAGGTTTAAGTAGTTCTAAGTTTTAGGGGACTGATGACCTCAGAAGTTCAGTCCCATAGTGCTCAGAGCCATTAGAACCATTTTTTACATCAGTAACTGTTTTCTTTTTCTTATTTGTAGGCATCTCTAACCGCTAAGACTGCAAATGACTAGCTTAAAAATTCAATTTTCGTCGATCATATTGCCTGGCATAATCTTTTCCCAATCAGTTACAGAACATAGTCATAAAAATGTCTTTATCGTGGACATGTTGGTTAGGATTCACCGTCATTCTCAGAAGCGAATTTGACCAACGGATGTGAGCTCTATTAATAACTAAATACCACAATTTTCGAAAATTGTGACAACAGTATACTAATACGGAGGTTACCATACTAATCTTCATACCGTCCTTGTGTCTCTGTCTCTCACCTTTGATTTCACCATCCGTGTGCCACCGTCTTCCACCGCCGATTTCACCGTCCATCTCTCAAGAAGCATCCCCGCCAAATCCACAGTATATTCGCCATTGGCCACCTCTCCATCGCATCAGATATTGCCATCGTCACAACAACTCATCGCAACATGCATCATCTTTAAAACGTACCATTTATCTGCTTCGTAATCGCCATCAGACACTCAAGGACCGAGCGAGGTGGCGCAGTGGTTAGACACTGGACTCGCATTCGGGAGGACGACGGTTCAATCCCGCGTCCGGTCATCCTGATTTAGGTTTTCCGTGATTCCCCTAAATCGCTCCAGGCAAATGCCGGGATGGTTCCTTTCAAAGGGCACGGCCGACTTCCTTCCCCATCCTTCCCTAATCCGATGACACCGATGACCTCGCTGTCTGGTCTCCTTCCCCAAACCAACCGACCAACCAACCAACACTCAAGCACCACAGTCGTTTACATTTCTCCATCTACTGTTCCCACTGAATCAAGATGGTACACATTTTCTCATACTCAGTTCATCTTTCCCAACTCAAAATCTCTTCTGCAGCTTCTGCTACATCCATTGAATATTCTGATCTCCTGATCTCCGCACTCAGGCCACTTTCTTTTTACAAGCATCAATTACTACAGCACGAATAACAACCCACAGAGCAACGATAGTAGCGTATGAAGCTCCATCAACAGCCATAGCACCAACAAGCTGCTACAAAACAAAACAAATGTAAGGCATTTTGCAAGAATTGTAATATTGACTGGTAATCTATGATGATCACCACTGTTCCCCACAATGTCCAGACACGCCCCCTCTACAAACCAAAACATAAATCGTTCTCTTTTCCACAGCAAAATACTCGAAATTACGGCTCTTTTCTTTTCCATACTGTACACTGTTATTCAAACCTTCGTCCAAAATGGCAAGACCCAGTATACTTAAACATCCAAGTGGTAATCACCTGAAGTTAATAAAAACGTATAAATCTTTGCCTTTCATCTAACCTTTTACAAAATAGTACGAGAAGTCCAAAAACTATAACTTCCACACAGACTTCCTCCATGACTTCTCTCCTCATAGAATGAAATTTTCACTCTACAGCGGAGTGTGCACTGATATGAAACTTCCTGGCAGATTAAAACTGTGTGCCGGACCAAGACTCGAACTCGGGACCTTTGCCTTTCGCGGGCAAGTGCTCTACGAACTGAGCTACCGAAGCACGACTCACGCCCCGTCCTCACAGATTTACTTCTGCCAATACCTCGTCGCAGGAGAGCAGTTGCCCGCGAAAGGCAAAGGTCCCGAGTTCGAGTCTCGGTCCGGCACACAGTTTTAATCTGCCAGGAAGTTTCATATTCTCCCCTCATACTTGATCCTCAAATGTCTTATCACCTGTGACCACCAACCCCATGCAAAAGAAATTCCATCCCTATCCCATCCTACCTCCGTAGCTACTGTGATCAGTGGAGACAATCCTAGCAAATAAGATGGAATCCTAACTAAAGTATTATCCCAATACTGAAATTCATAAGCCCTCCTCATGAACAATGACACTGTGCCCACTTTCCTCATTCAAATATTCACAGGGTCAGTTTGCGTAATAAGTCAGGTTATTGAAAACTGAAATCTTATTACGATAATAAGCCACATATTTATACTTGTGGACAGCATGATTCAAATAAGGTGTTTGACCTCTCCACACGCTGTCTAGTCCCAAGACATTCCAGGCTCTATCCGCTTCCTGTTGCCGTCCCACTTGCAGGCTTGCTAGCTGCCAGCGAACTCTCTCTTTCAGCTGCGACCTACAGCGACTGCTTGGGTCAGCAGAGCCAAACCCAAAACACGGGTGACCAGTGCACGCATACAGACGACGCCCTTCGACGGTTTGTCAGCCACTGTACAACATGGCCTCCGGCGATGGCTCACGTTGTTGCCACCGTGCCTCCTCCGTGCCGCAGACCGGCACATCCACGGCTAGCTCGCCAAGAGACAACGTCGGTCGCCACCCGAATGCCTGGCCCCGAGTGAGCACCACAGGAGTGTCAGCCGTTTCCATAGTGGTCATAGTGGTGACTTCCAGATGATGCTGACGGCATTTCTCTGTACAGCAGGCAGCGCACCGATGAATCGCGCTACCACAGCAAAGCTCGGAGTAGCACGGCTGCTGACCACGTGCTGCCGAATGCACTTCCATGAGAGACTCCCAAGCACCAGACATGTACAAGACTGGCGAGCTGGGCCAGCAATCCTTAGAGATAAAATCATCAGTCTACTCTACTTCGCAGGTACCCTGAAAGTGAGATGCATCGTGCTTTTACCGTCGACAATTTAGTCTCTCTCATTGAAAATGTCAGTCTAGACATTAGGTCCTATGTGGATGCACTACGACGGTCGCCTAGCTTGTTCTCCGCATGATGATGTGCAAGAACTGAATAACAGAAATCATGGAAGATGGTTAGGACGCTACGGTCCTCAGAAATGGCCCGCATGGTTGCCCGATTTAATACCAGTAAATTTCCTATGTGGGGATATTTACAGAATCCTGTTTATTATCGCAATCACAAACCCACATGTATTAAAACAGCGTGACACCAACAATATTGTTTCTCGTCTGCAGGTCATTTAGAAGAAAAGATGGGGGATAACAGTTTAACGTCCCGTCAACAGTTTATGAAAGAATGGGGAAGGAAATGAGCCGTGCGCTTTTCAAAGGAGCAATGCCGGCATTTGCCTGGAGCAAGTTAGGGAAATCACGGAAAACCTAAACCTGAATGGCCGGACGGGGATTTGAACTGTCTCCTCCAGAATCTGTGTCATTAATTGGACGTTTTTAGAGGAGTGGAAGACGAAAAATTTGTTAGGCAAGAAACATTTAGTTGTCATAAGATTTCTCAAAAAATATGAGTAAAATTTTTGTGCTGTTATAGGAAATTCCATTTGGTTTTATAAATCACGGCAAGTTTCTGCCCAAAATCAGCTTTTAAGTCATATGACGTTTAATTAATCTAGCCCAGATAGTGATACAATACCACGATGTGAAGCAGAATTGATTCGAAAACGTTGAAGTTGGGGAAACTGTCGTAGTTAGCCACATAACGTTACAAAAATCCTATATCATCTCTGTTAGACTAATAACGACATTGGTCTTAGGTGGTAAAGTATCGCTCAGAAGTGTATTTCCGATGCCTAAAAAATTTGGCTTGTAGTCAAAACGTTCAGCAGATTTTTCAAATTAGCACCAAGAAACACAGCCGAAAAATGAACAAAAAACCATGGTGGTATTAATATAGAAACTTCAGCGTCTGTGGCGCAGGGATATAACCGTTATTTTATGTGAATAAAATTTTCTGTACTGGTTCTGACCACTCACATGTTCAACTGTATACACCACATCGTGTTACAAAACCCTAGGGATAGCCTCTTTGATTAGTAATCAGAACGTCCTCGGACCTGGGTTTGAACCCCGCCATCGCTTAAATTCTGAATATAAATCATCAGCAATGGTGGTCGAAGACCTCCGTCAAAAGAAGTCACTCTCATTCAGCCAACGGCCTTGTCAAAGAGAGCAGAAGTGCGACAGAGGTTTCGTACACTCTCTTGCCATTAGGATGGGAAAGTGCCCCTGAAGGCAGAAGTCGCTGCTATGATCAACGCCGTGAGGATGCAGAAAGCAATGAAAACCACTGCATTAAAGACGCTATGTGTATCCACAGGATTTGCGGACTGTAATTGAACAAGTGTGAAGATGATCCATGTATTGACAAAAGGTTACTGACTAGTTCCCCATTCGGATCTCCAGGAGGGGACTTCCAAGGCGGAAATGAGAAAAGTAATAAAAACGAATGGATAACGTTCTACGAGTGGCGGCGTGGAATGTCAGAAGTCTGATCGTGGTAGGGAAGCTAGAAAATCGGAAGAGTGAAATGCTAAGGCTCAATATAGATATAGTACGGCTCAGTGAAGTGAAATGGAAAGAAAACAAGGATTTCTGGTCAGATGAGTAAAGGATAATATCAACGATAGCAGGAAGCGGTATAACGGAAGTAGGGTTCGTTATGAATGGGAAGATAGGGTAGAGAGGGAGTTACTGTGAACAGTTCGATGATAGGGTTATTCTCATCAGATTTGACAGCAAACCAACCGACAACAATAGTTAAGGTACACTTGCCAACGTCGCAAGCCGAAGATGAAGACAGAGAGAGAAAGTATATGAAGATTCTGAATGGTTAATTCAGTACGTAAAGGGAGATGAAAAATTAATATTCAGGGGGCATCGAAGTGTGGTTGTATAGCCAGGAGTGGAAGAAAGGGTTACGGGGGAATATGAGTTTGGCAATAGGAACGAGAGACGAGAAAGACTAATTGAGTTCAACAATAAATTTCAGCTAGTAATAGTGAATACTCTGTTCAAGCATCTCAAGAGGAGAAGGTATAGTTGGAAAAGGCTGGGAGACACAGAAAGATTTCAGTTAGGTTACATCATAGTCAGGCAGAGATTCTGAAATCACATACTGGATAGTAAAGTGTTCTCAGAAGTATAGACTCAATTCACAGTTTAGTAGTGATGAAGAGTAGGCTGAAATTTAAGAGATTACTCAAAAAGAATCAGTGCACTAAAAGGTGGGATACGGAATTACTAAGGAATAAAGAGATACGCTTGAAGTTTTCATAGGCTATACATATTGCGGTAAGGAGCAGCTCAGTAGGGATTTCAGCTGAAGAATAATGGAAATCTCTAAAAAGGGCAATCACAAAAGTTTGAAAGAAAAACACAGGTACAAGGAGGTAACTGCGAAGAAGCCATCGGTAACAGCTGATGTACTCCAGTTAATCGATGAAAGAAAGATGTATGAAAATTCTCACAGCGATTCAGAAATACAGAAATACAAGTCGCTGAGGAACGAAAGCATTAGGAATTTCAGGGAAGTTTAGGCGAAATGGCTGCATAAAAAGTGTGAAGGAATCGAAAAAGAATGATTGTCGGAAGGACTGACGTGGTATATAGAAAATTCAAAACAGCCTCCTGTGAAATGAAAAGCAATTGTGGTAACATTAAGAGTGCCACGAGAATTCCACTGTTGAATGCAGAGGAGAGAGCGGGTAGGTGGAAAGAGAGCATTGAAGGCCTAGATGGGGGGGTGGGGGGGGGGTGGAGGGTATAGTCTAATGTGGTGATAGATGAAAAAACAGAAGTCGATAGGGGAGAGGTAGGGGCTCCGATTATAAGAATCAGAATTTAAAAGAGCTTTGGAAGGATTAAGGTCGAATAAGGCAGAAGAGATAGATAGCATCCCGTAAGAATTTCTAAAATCATTGGGAAAAGTGGCAACAAAACGGCTACTCATGTTGGTGCGTAGACTATATGAGTCTGGCAATACACCGTCTAACTTTCGTAGAAACATCGTCCACAATACTGTAAGAGCGACAAGTGCGAGAATTATTGCAGAATTAGCTTAGCAAGTTATTCGTCTAAGATGCTGACAAAAATATTATACAGACGAATACAAAAGAGAATTGAGGCTGTGTTAAATGACGATCGATTTGGCCTTAGGAAAGGTAAATGCACCAGGAAGGCAATTCTGAGGTTGCAGTTGATAATGAAAGCAAAACCAAAGAAAAAGCAAGACAAATTCATAATTTTTGCTGACTTGGAATAAGCATTCAACGATGTAAAATGGTGCAAGATGTTCTAAATTCTTAGAAAAAAGGTAAGCTATAGGGAAAGACGGGTAATATGCAATATGTGTAAAAGCCAAGAAGGAACAACAAGAGTGGAAGACAAAGAGCGAAGCGCTCGGATTACAAAGGTTATAAGACAGGGATGTAGTCTTTCGCCCCACCCTCTTCAATCTATACATCCAAGAAGCAATGAAGGAATTAAAAGACAGTTACAAGAGCGAGATTAAAATCGAAGGTGAAAGGATATCAGTGATAAGATTCGCTGATGATATTGCTATCCTCAGTCAAAACTGAAGAAGAAATGCAGGATACTGTATGGAAGGAACAGTCTTGTGAATACAGAATACTGACTGCGAGTAAATCGAAGAAAGACGAAGGTAATGAGACGTAGCAGAAATGAAAAACCCAAGCAATTCAACTTCAAGATTGTTAATCATGAAGCAGATGTTGTTGTTGTTGTTGTGGTCTTCAGTCCTGAGACTGGTTTGATGCAGCTCTCCATGCTACTCTATCCTGTGCAAGCTTCTTCATCACCCAGTACTTACTGCAACCTACATCCTTCTGAATCTGCTAAGTGTATTGATCTCTTGGTCTCCCTCTACGATTTTTACCCTCCACGCTGCCCTCCAATGCTAAATTTGTGATCCCTTGATGCCTCAAAACATGTCCTACGAACCGATCCCTTCTTCTAGTCAAGTTGTGCCACAAACTTCTCTTCTCCCCAATCCTATTCAATACCTCCTCATTAGTTACGTGATCTACCCACCTTATCTTAAGCATTCTTCTGTAGCACCACATTTCGAAAGCTTCTATTCTCTTCTTGTCCAAACTGGTTATCGTCCATGTTTCACTTCCATACATGGCTACACTCCATACAAATACTTTCAGAAACGACTTCCTGACACTTAAATCTATACTCGATGTTAACAAATTTCTCTTCTTCAGAAACGATTTCCTTGCCATTGCCAGTCTACATTTTATATCCTCTCTACTTCGACCATCATCAGTTATTTTACTCCCTAAATAGCAAAACTCCTTTACTACTTTAAGTGTCTCATTTCCTAATCTAATCCCCTCAGCATCACCCGATTTAATTTGACTACATTCCATTATCCTCGTTTTGCTTTTGTTGATGTTCATCTTATATCCTCCTTTCAAGACACTGTCCATTCCGTTCAACTGCTCTTCCAAGTCCTTTGCTGTCTCTGACAGAATTACAATGTCATCGGCGAACCTCAAAGTTTTTACTTCTTCTCCATGAATTTTAATACCTACTCCGAATTTTTCTTTTGTTTCCTTTGCTGCTTGCTCAATATACAGATTGAATAACATCGGGGAGAGGCTACAACCCTGTCTCACTCCTTTCCCAACCACTGCTTCCCTTTCATGCCCCTCGACTCTTATAACTGCCATCTGGTTTCTGTACAAATTGTAAATAGCCTTTCGCTCCCTGTATTTTAACCCTGCCACCTTCAGAATTTGAAAGAGAGTATTCCAGTTAGCGTTGTCAAAAGCTTTCTCTAAGTCTACAAATGCTAGAAACATAGGTTTGCCTTTTCTTACTCTTTCTTCTAAGATAAGTCGTAAGGTTAGTATTGCCTCACGTGTTCCAACATTTCTACGGAATCCAAACTGATCTTCCCCGAGGTCCGCTTCTACCAGTTTTTCCATTCGTCTGTAAAGAATTCGCGTTAGTATTTTGCTGCTGTGACTTATTAAACTGATAGTTCGGTAATTTTCACATCTGGCAACACCTGCTTTCTTTGGTATTGGAATTATTTTATTCTTCTTGAAGTCTGTGGGTATTTCGCCTGTCTCATACATCTTGCTCACCAGATGGTAGAGTTTTGTCATGACTGGCTCTCCCAAGGCCATCAGTAGTTCTAATGGAATGTTGTCTACTCCCGGGGCCTTTTTTCGACTCAGGTCTTTCAGTGCTCTGTCAAACTCTTCACGCAGTATCTTATCTCCCATTTCATCTTCATCTACATCCTCTTCCATTTCCATAATACTGTCCTCAAGTACATCGCCCTTGTATAAACCCTCTATATACTCCTTCAACCTTTCTGCCTTCCCTTCTTTGCTTAGAACTGGGTTGCCATCTGAGCTCTTGATATTCATACAAGTGGTTCTCTTCTCTCCAAAGGTCTCTTTAATTTTCCTGTAGGCAGTATCTATCTTACCCCTAGTGAGACAAGCCTCTACATCCTTACATTTGTCCTCTAGCCATCCCTGCTTAGCCATTTTGCACTTTCTGTCGATCTCATTTTTGAGACGTTTGTATTCCCTTTTGCCTGCTTCATTTACTGCATTTTTATATTTTCTCCTTTCATCAATTAAATTCAATATTTCTTCTGTTACCCAAGGATTTCTATTAGCCCTCGTCTTTTTACCTACTTGATCCTCTGCTGCCTTCACTACTTCATCCCTCAGAGCTACCCATTCTTCTTCTACTGTATTTCTTTCCCCCATTCCTGTCAATTGTTCTCTTATGCTCTTCCTGAAACTCTCTACAACCTCTGGTTCTCTCAGTTTATCCACGTCCCATCTCCTTAAATTCCCACCTTTTTGCAGTTTCTTCAGTTTCAATCTGCAGTTCATAACCAATAGATTGTGGTCAGAATCCACATCTGCCCCTGGAAATGTCTTACAATTTAAAACCTGTTTCCTAAATCTCTGTCTTACCATTATATAATCTATCTGATACCTATTAGTATCTCCAGGATTCTTCCAGGTATACAACCTTCTTTTATGATTCTTGAACCAAGTTATGCTCTGTGCAAAGTTCTACAAGGTGGCTTCCTCTTTCATTTCTTCCCCCCAATCCATATTCACCTACTATGTTTCCTTCTCTCCCTTTTCCTACTGACGAATTCCAGTCACCCATGACTATTAAAGTTTCGTCTCCCTTCACTACCTGAATAATTTCTTTTATCTCGTCATACATTTCATCAATTTCTTCATCATCTGCAGAGCTAGTTGGCATATAAACTTGTACTACTGTAGTAGGCATGGGCTTTGTGTCTATCTTGGCCACAATAATGCGTTCACTATGCTGTTTGTAGTAGCTAACCCGCACTCCTGTTTTTTTATTCATTATTAAACCTACTCCTGCATTACCCCTATTGGATTTTGTATTTATAACCCTGTAATCACCTGACCAAAAGTCTTGTTCCTCCTGCCACCGAACTTCACTAATTCCCACTATATCTAACTTTAACCTATCCATTTCCCTTTTTAAATTTTCTAACCTACCTGTCCGATTAAGGGATCTGACATTCCACGCTCCGATCCGTAGAATGCCAGTTTTCTTTCTCCTGATAACGACGTCCTCTTGAGTAGTCCCCGCCCGGAGATCCGAATGGGGGACTATTTTACCTCCGGAATATTTTACCCAAGAGGACGCCATCATCATTTAATCATACAGTAAATCTGCATGTCCTCGGGAAAAATTACGGCTGTAGTTTCCCCTTGCTTTCAGCCGTTCGCAGTACCAGCACAGCAAGGCCGTTTTGGTTAATGTTACAAGGCCAGATCAGTCAATCATCCAGACTGTTGCCCCTGCAACTACTGAAAAGGCTGCTGCCCCTCTTCAGGAACCACATGTTTGTCTGGCCTCTCAACAGATACCCCTCCGTTGTGGTTGCACCTACAGTACGGCCATCTGTATCGCTGAGGCACGCAAGCCTCCCCACCAACGGCAAGTTCCATGGTTCATGGGGGAAGGAAGTAGATGAAATTAAGGAATCCTGCTACCTAGGTAGCAAAATATCCCATGACGAACGGAGCATGAAGTGCATAAAAAGCAGAATAGCACTGGAAGAAAGGTCATTCCTGGCCAAGAGAAGTGTACTAGTATCTAACATAGGTCTTAATTTGACGAAGAAATTTCTGAGAATGTACGTTTCAGCACAGAAATGTATGGCAGTGAAATATTGAGTGATGGTAAAACGGAAAAGAAATGAGTCGAAGAGTCTGAGATGTGGTGGTACAGAATAATGTTGAAAATAAGGTGGACTGGAAAGCTAAGGAATGAGGAGGATCTGCGAAGAATGGACGAGGAAAGGAGTTTATGTAAAACAGCGACAAGAAGAAGAGAGAGGATAAAGGGACATCCGTTAAGACAACGCGGAATAACTTCCATGGTACTAGAGGAAGCTGTGGAGCAAAATAGAGATCAACCCTTAATCTTACTGTATTAATTATGCATAAATAAGTTCTCTCAAACGTAAGACCATTTTTATCTGTTTGGTAACGAAGTCACTCTTTAACTTCATTCTATAAATAACTATCTTGATCTCGTAAAATGTTCTCAGAAAGCTTTTGTAATTTAAAAAATGAACGTACCTGTATAAAGAAATACTATTTATTTTACATATGTTTTGGTGCAGTTAGTTCACCATAGCGATAAGAAAATCTTTACTGGAAAGATCAGAACAGAGAAAAAAAATGTGTTTATTACTTTAGCGCCGGATTCCACCGATTAAACGATCGAGATCTTAGTTGCAATGTTGTGACATGGTCTCTATGACCTACAGTCTATTAGTTGTAGGCACTGAATGACAGTCAGATGCTAGCGGTTTTGTTGTATCAAGTTTTTATCGAATACATGCTATATACATCTACTGAAATCCCGCTCGAGCTTTATTCAGAATTAAATCATCGTTGAAGATTACCAGCATATAGATTCCTGCATCGCTAGAAAAGGTGACAAAGAACGCCTTACCACCTGGCGACACCGTCGTAACTCGATCGACCACTGTAGCCACAATGTAGAGCCCCAAAACTCCTATGCCAGTCCTAATGATACGTAACGTGTCCTGTGTACAGTCATCTCACCGCCTGAGAGGAAACCAACGTTTATGACCTTAATGCAAAGCTTTTCTTCAGTCTTAACATCGCTCTCATTTATGTTTGACACTCATCCTTCTTACCCCTCCAACTGCAAATATAAACCCCCAACAACTAAACCAAATTAACCATTCAGCCCACATTTATTTCATTTATTTATTAATTACTCTGGCAACTACTGAGCAACTCTACCTGCATACATACTACTGCCGAGAATATAGTAAGATTGTTTCAGCACTACAACCATTATAAACAGCATGTGCTCTTCATAAATTTCCCTTGCAGCACGGCCTATAATACATGCAAAAAGAAAAATACTTATTTCCACAAAAACATATCTTTCAATTTTCACTGACTCGTCACCTTATTCTACATCCATTCGTCTTCACGCATTGTAAAACAACTCATTAAGTACATAAGTTTAGAATGGTACATCAACAGTACATTTGTCATTAATAGCTATTTCATTATGCTTTTAGTTAACTACCACTTACAAAATAAAATATGAACATCTGATTGAACCGTGACACCAGTAGAAAAAATGTATAAGGTATTTGTATCATAAATTTAAAAAAACATGCAATACCCTTTTACACAGCATCCGTTCCTTCCCCAGAAACAAACCATTGCCTACTCCAAACCAATGCCTTCATCCTCAGTGAAACATACATATAGCCCTATTGCACCATCCTAATCTTACATCAAACTGACTACCTACGTTTCATGATCCTTGATGGAGTTACCATTCTCTTTCTTCTACGCCTCTTATCTAATACTTGGTCATTTTATCCTTCGTGCATTTTTTAGTATCGCTACCTGGGCTTTTAGCAAAAATAATAAGTAGTAGTGTAAAAGCCGCCATGAAGTATACTGCTAGCAGCTGCGGACTGGTGGATGCAGTGTGGTGAGATGTGGGTCAGAATAACGTGTACCTAATGGGAATGCAAACTGAGACTAGCCGCACCGAGTGCAAAGCTGCACTGCACAGTGGTTATAGCCGTAGCAGTGGGTCGATGTCAACACACCAGGATGTCTCTTCTTATGGGCAATGTGACTAGGTGCCAAGTTTCAGTGAAACAAATGTCTGACTTTTGAGGCAGTATTATTCTTGTCGCCGGAGTCCAGCAGCACCACCACGACACCAAGGCCACACAGGACAGTGAGTAAATCGGTCATCGGTCATCCCGAGCTACACATGTGGCTGCCAGCGCCAAGTTACTCACAGGACTTAATGACAGCAAGCAGCGGATCGCATCTCGTGCACAGTGGTCTCCACTCAGTGGAGCGGTGGCTAAGAGCATAGTCCCATGCACTATCGCCGAAAAAGCGGTAGTGTGCCGCTCATGTCACGACCGCGGCCTACAGAGGCCGAAGACCATCCACAGGCTCACCGTCAGCATTGCGAGGTGCCTATGCAGCGTCGTGTCACCAGTGCAGCGCCGGTCAGCTTCAAAAAAGCCACAACTACCCGCGACATAGCATGTACCAATATGGAATAAAAAACTTACTTATCGTCAGCAGCGTTTCGCCTGGGCGCTCTGCCCTGTCACCAACACCACCACTCAACCCACCGAGTGCAACTGTACTTTCATACCACATAATCCCATGTTTAATGACTTCCGAACCCAACTAGAGCGAACGGTTTTGACCTATATTGTGCTTCAAAACCTCAGAAAAATAGCTATGCACTATAGGGAAAGACGGCTAACGTACAATACGAAACAAGAGGGAAAAATAAGAATTAAAGACGAAGAGAAAAGTACTCTTTTTTAAAAAAAGATACAAGGCAGATATTTGGCATGTCTCTTCTTCTGTTCAACCTGCATATCGAAGAAGCATGAGAAGAAAGAAAAGAGTGAGTCAGAATTAAAATCCAGGGTGGAAGTTATCAATGAAAACATTTACTAACGGCATTGTTATCCTCTGTCAAATTGAGGAAGAACTGAAGGACCCGTTGAATGCAATGAACAGGCTACTGAACACAGAATATAATTTGCGAGTAAATGAGTGAACCAAAGAGAGGTGAAAGAGTGGGTAGTAGCAGAAATGTGATTGGAACAAACTTAATCTCATAACTGGGATCTTCATAGTAGAGTAACTGATGAACTACAGATAGCCGCAAGCAAACTAACGCATGACAGACGAAACGACAAGGATATATGAAGCAGAAAAGCACAAGCATAGAGAGGCTTTCACGGCCAAAGAATTCTATTATTACCAAATATAGACCATAATGTGAGAACGAAAGTTACGAGAATGCACATTCTGAGCACAGAATTGAGCCGAAGTGTATCCTGCATCGTGGGATGCGATTTTACAGAAGGATACAAAAAATTAAATGATCAAGAAAATGGAAGTTCTCTGAAGAATCGGCGAGGAAAGATATATTTATAAAACACGTCCTAGTAGAAGGGACGCGATGGTAAGGTGTCCGTTGAGTCAGAAATTTTCTTCCCTGGTTTTAGAGAGAATTATCCAGGGCAAAATTGCAGTGGAGGACATAAATTGGAATATGTACAACAAATCCTGGACAGTCATCGACAATGTAGATATAATAAATTGTATGTGCCCCAGGGACGTAGGTTGGGACCATTGCTGTTCATGTTGCGTATTAAGTACCTTCGGGTAATATTTGCAGTAACTTCAGATATTTTGCACACGGTGCAGCTGTTTATAATGAAGTACTTTCTGAAAGAAGATGCACAAACATTCAGTCATATCTTGATAAGATTTCAGAGTAGTGCAAACATTGGTAACTTGCTTTAAATATTCAGAAATTTAAAATTGTGCACTCGCAAAACGAAAAAGCGAAGCACCCTATGAACATAACATTAATGAGTCACGGTTGTAATGTTAAATCATACCAATATCTGGATGTACTTACGCTTTGTACGGATATGAAATGGAATGGGCACATAAACTCAGCAATGGGTAAAGCAGGCTGTAGACTTCGGTTTATTGTTAGAATACTAGTGGCATGCAGACAGTGTGCGAAGGAAATGAAGTTGACACTGGAGTGGAAACAAAGGAGGGCCATTAAACACGTCAGAAGGCTTCGGACAGAAATAGAACCAGGATTGTTCTTTCCACCACATCTCAAGTGCTTCCATTCTCTTCTTTTCCGCTATCCCCTCTGTCCGTGTTTCACTACCATTCAATGCTGTGCTCGAAACGCACAATCTCAGAAATTTCTTCCTCAAATTAAGGCCTATGTTTGATACTAGCAAGCTTCTGTTGGTCAGAAATGCCCTTTTTGCGGGTGCTAGTCTGCTTTTTATGTCCTCCTTGCTCCGGCTGTCATGGGTTATTTTGTTGTCTAGGAAGCATAATTCCTTAACTTCATCTACTTCATGATTACCAATCCTGATGTTAAGTTTCTCGCTGTTCTCGTTTCTGTTACTTCTCCTTGCTTTCGTCTTTCTTCGATTTACTCTCAATTCATATTATGTACTCGTTAGACTACTCGTTCCATTCAGCAGGTCCTGTAATTCTGCCTTACTTTCACTGAGGATGGCAATGTCATCAGCGAATCTTATCATTGACAACCTTTCATCTTGAATTTTAATTTCATTCTTGAATCTTTCTTTTATTTCCATCATTGCTTCTTCGATGCATAGATTGAATAGTAGGGGTGAAAGACTACATCCCTGACTTACACTCTTCTTAATCTGAGCTCTTCCTTCTTGGTGTTCCGCTCTTATTGTTCCCTGTTGGTTCTTGTACAAACTACATAGTACCGCCCTTTCCCTGTAGCTTAACCCTATTTTTCTCTAAATGTCGAACATCTGGCACCATTTTACATTGTCAGACGCTTTTTCCAGGTCCGCAAATCCTATTAACATATATCTTTAGTCTTGCTACGTTTATTAACCGCAACGTAAGAACTGCCACTCTAGCGTCTTTACCTTTCCTAAAGCCAAACTGGTCGTCATCTAACACATCCTCAGTTTTCTTTTCTATTCTTCTATATATCAATCTTGTCAGCGACTTGGATGCATGAGCTGTTGAGTTGATTGTTCGATAATTATTGGACTTGTCGGCTCTTCCTGTATTCGAAAATGTGTGGCAGATGTTTTTCTGAAACCCAGGTGGTACACTGCCAGACATACTTTCTACCCATCATTGTGAACAGGATTTTTGTTGTCATTTCTCCCAATCATTTTAGAAATTCTGATGCAATGTTTTCTATCTCTTCTGCCCTACTCAATCTTATGTTCTTTCAAATCCCAGTCTCCCCTCTAATTTCAAACCCTGATTTGCTGTTGCATCTCTACCAACATATTGCATCAAGAACATAAGACCTTCACGCTTTCCCAGATAATTAAAAGCATCGGTACATTTATGTCTCCTATATAATCTAGCCACTTCTCCCTACCATCTCAGCTACTCAAACCTGGACTCGTCCTCCCTTTCCACTCATCCATTCCCTTCCTTGTTCACAACAATGGCCCAATCTCAACTGCAGTCACTCATACCCCGACTGATTGTATGTCTATCACCTGCTCACTCCATTAGATTAATCCCCAAATTCCAAGCACCATCATCAATGAATTTCCCCATAGCATCGCAGCCCAAGCAATCAGTCTTACCTCACCTAATGTTATATATTTTCAGTACGAGAGTGGTAGCATAAGGGTCTCACAGCTGCAATTTTGATATCAGCTTGATAGCTTGATATGCAATTTAATTGACTTGACCAATTAATTACCCCCATCTCCAGATAGTGTCATGTTTTGTCCTCAGCTGTCACTTGGGTACCCGCCCTCTCATACCTCTTCAACCTTCCCCCTCCCCCACCTATCCAATTGGTGGGAATTTATTCGAATCTTGGCAGGAATTTCAAAAATGGTGGGAATTTCTTTGTCACAGTGTGAGGTGTCAAACAAATAATTCACCTTACATAGAATTCCTGAAATTCCGGCTTACTCAGTATGTCACATTCCATAGTTAGGTGAAATATAACGAATTTTATTAATATACAGATGTAATAAATAACCCAGCATTTCGTGAATATAAACCACTAACACTCACACTAGTAATTGCACACAAGTAACTGTCCCGACCTGAGCTACAAGACACAGTTCTGAGAGAAAAGATGATTTATGGCAGCACGCCACACCATCCCATGCGAGGCTGAAACCCACAGCTGGACATCCAGTGGACAAAATGAGATGCCCAGCCACTGCATAGGCCATCAGCTAAAGCCACGCCTTGTGCTTTTAACCATGACCATTCAGAAAGCCTTTCTACAGGAAAACGGCGGGAGATGCCAGATAAAACGGAGATAACCCAACTCAAAACATTGGTGACTCCTTATAGCCACCCGTATTAAAACTCACATGAAAGAAAGAGCTGTTTATCTCGGTATTACGTAGCAGAAGTTAAACTCTGCCCTACGAAAGAAACGACGCCTGTGATAGACTACAAAAACTCTAGTGGGTGGATTTATAACAAGTATGAACGAACTGATTGGCCAGAAAGAAAACGTGTGGTCAACAGCTTTGATACATGCAAATTGTAGACAATGTAATTGGCACTTCTCTTGCAGAAAATCGTCTAATCCTTGTGTTGTGTACATAGTTCCGCGTAGTCAGCGCGTACACAACTTTCCCACTAGAGCGCGCCCCGCTAAGAACAACAGCGCAGGCGCGGCGCTCGTCCATCTCTGCGCTACGAGATGGCGCTGCCTTAGAGACGGACCAAATTCTGCTTCCGCCGATCTGCATATTAATATGTAACGCAGCCAATGAGATTGCTGCTAACGTAGAACCTTTTCTCCTCGCGGATCACACTTGCGCAGTGATATGTGAACGTGCGAGGTATTATAACGAGTGTACTGACCTCTGATTAGTCAGTCTGCATTTGTCTGCATCAGTCTGCATTAGTCTGCATTTGTCTGCACCAGTCTGTACCAGTCTGCATTAGTTTGTACTAGTTTATAGTCAAGCTTCAATCTGCGCCTAATAAGATTACCATATTCCTGTACATAGCCATGAAGATAAATGTATAGACACTTTGTCACGTATCAGAGAATAAGATAACGTACCAAGACCAAAGAAACTTCAGATTGTCAATTGTAAACAGCATCCAGAATCAAGTTACGCAATGTCTACGCTTTTTATTATTTTAATAAATGTGTGTGAAAATTAATCAAGTTCTGTTTAAAGTTGGTCACCGTCAATCTGCTACTCTAAGCGTGCAAGTGGCATTTCTATCGTCTGACTTAACGGCAGAAGATAAACACGCCACTATAAGACCACGAGACATATTGCTGACACTCGCCTACTTCGTTAGAGCGACAAGTCAAATAATCTGATGGTGCGTGTACCGAAGGTCTTACAGTACGCACACCACACCTTGAGCAAGGCGATACGCCCTGCACTGAGAAAATTGCGAGAGGCATTCTGTGAACACCTATTCATAGGCTCGTCTTAATTCATAAGGAGTTAAACTGCAAAGTCTCCTAGTATGGAGAATTGCACCGAGCTCTGACACTTAACACTTGCAAGCAATTTGAGGGCAATGACATATGTGTTATTCCAGCCAAATAGTGTCTACCAAGCCAATTTACTTAGCTAGGGAGTAACTAGGAGTCTCGACTTCACTGAAGAGGTATGAAATGTATCCGATTGGTGTTTGACAGTCGAGAGAGATTTAGAATAGATTCTCAGGTTCACAACTTGTGCCGCCACTACCGCCGCCGATGCAAGTTAAACTCATGCTCACTCGTGCCACACCAGCAAGTGATAGTCAGCTGACACTCAGAACTGCGCTCGTCTCCATTTCTCCTATTTTTTATACACTCAACCATGACCCCCAATTAAACGTATTCATCATTGTTGGACACAATTGAAGCAGAAACACGAGATGCCAGATCTAATGAAAATGATTGATCAGCCACTGTAGAGTTATGAATTTTTTTAATTGTGTACTTCTTTTTGATTGCTCTTTACTGCCACCCATTCAATTCTGGGTTTTTTCATTGTGCATTTTAACGTAATTGATATCTATGGCCCCAATTGTATTTAAATTGTTTGTATTTTTTCTCGAACCCCAGACATTGTCATCAGCCCTCTTAACTTTAAAGAGTCTTATAATTGTTAGGAATTGCGCTTCACAGTTGTGAAAACCCAGTATCAATACTTTACCATCACGTACGTAATTTTGTTAGCATTGCTGTTTAGGAAGTCATACTTAGAGAAAAAATAAACCTTAATAACGAAAATCTAAGATTTTCATTTTTTGCTAATGTACAGGGTGGTCCATTGATAGTGACTGGGCCAAATATCTCACGAAATAAGCATCAAACGAAAAAACTACAAAGACGAAACTTGTCTAGCTTGAAGGGGGAAACAAGAGGGCGCTATGGTTGGCACTGCCATGGGTCAAACGGATATCAACTGCGTTTTTTTTTAATAGGAACCCCCATTTTTATTACAAATTCGTGTAGTACGTAAAGAAATATGAATGTTTTAGTTGGACCACTTCTGGACGGGAAGTTCAAGTGCACCTTCCCCCCCCCCCCCCCCCAACACATGGAAACTGTCCAGATGCAGGAGAGGAAAGTTAGGTTAAAGTACTTTATTTATTTTACTTGGGAAACTGAAATAAAGATTCGTCCAAATAACATAATTAATCAAAAGATCAGTCCTAATTACACAAATATGTGCATAGCGCTACACAGCAACTCCTAAAATCGCAATACAGCTCAAAAATTGATGATGCCATACAACTGATGCTATCCCGCGGGGAAAGAATTTCACAATCCCATTCGAAAACTAGGAACAGATGTACTAAAACTCTGCTCTTCATCTACAAGCCGCTGGGAGGAAATGCTGGAGTTGAAGATACTGTATTTGTTTTTGGCAGGAAATATATTCAACTGACGAGATTCTGGTGTTGGACAGAGAAGAGTTTAATAAGTGTATTACCTGTGAGCGTACAGCTGAGAACTGTGTTTGTCGCTCTTTGACGTCAGAGCTCGTTACAGACGAGTTCCACTGCATTTCTTGACAATCACCTCCAGACCAAGTATTCGAAATTCAGGAAAGCCAGTATGCACTACCACAACTGATGGAAAATGACTCTCTGCTTTAATTACACGTCGAAATTGTCGTGAAAAACATCAGCACTCGCAATCAATGAGTCATCTGTATTGGGGATAATTGTCATCCCAAAAGATTACACCAAGAGAGAGGGACGGAAGTTGCACGTGTGTTTCCATTGTTGTGTGGTCATGGAATAACCAACTTAGAGCCACTCATACCTACCCTCATACCTTTCTATCCTTCCTTCTCCCCACTATAGGTAGGGATACAGGTCTGTTCTATCCATGTTTTCCTTTCTTAACAGATGCTCGCTTACAGGTGGTGGATTGACATATAATACAGTTATTACAATGAAGAGTTTCCACACTCAGAAAGGCATGCACTTTCGATGGACGGTCATTCAGTTTTCTGTTTAGAGCGAAGTGGGGATGGTGTGGGGAATCGTGCTGCGCAGTTGCGTTCTGGACAATCAAGTCGTGGTAAGTGTAGTGTCATTTATCTCGCTTTCTTCTGTAGCCTATGGCATTGGCCCTATTGAGTATGTCAACGTTATTAATACAGACCCCCGCCCCAGCAATGTGGTATTCTGGGGGTGCATTGTAGTGAAGACTCTGCTCCCAGATATGGGAGGGGGGCTGCAGTCAGGCGGTGTGCAGAAGCAGTAGCAGATGTCCATTTGAGAAAGTGATCTAGAGAGTTTTCCAGAATTTCGTTAATATTCCAACCTTTTTGAGAAATACGTGTGCAGGAGATATGAGTTGGACAGGCAAGAGACGATATGTCACTGCCACCAGATGGATCACTTTGTGGATCATCAGCGACAAAATACTAGAGATGTGTATCCGTACCTATGGTGGGGAGAGGGAGGGATTTCGGGGGACAGTGGAGGTATAAATGGCTCTAATCTGATTAGTTCATGACCGCACTTCCATGGGAACACATGTGCCGCCCATTTCTGCTGGTGCAATCTTTTGGGATGATGATCCACCCCAATCTCCAGTATACCTGTTGCAGTGTGTAACTAGAACAGTGAAGCATCTTCCATCAGTTGTGGTAGTATGTATTGGCTTTCCTGAATTTAAATTACCTGGGCTGTAGGGTGATTGTCGAGCAATGCAGCAGGAAGTATCTGTAGAAAAAGTCTGACATCAAACAGCGATAGCTCATTCCTCAGCTGTGTGCTTACAAGTAATGCACTTATGACACTCCTCTCTGTCCAACACCAGAATCTCGTCAGTTGAACATATTTCTGACCAAAAATATAGTACCTTTCACTTCAGCCTTTTTCTTGCCAGCTTGTAGATGAAGGGTAGGGTTTGATATGTCTGCCTCTAGTTTCGAGTGTTATTGTGAAATTTTCTCCCTGCTGGGCAACACCAGTTGCATGGCATCGTCAATTACTGAGATGTATTGCGATTTTAGAAGTTCCTTGTTTAGTGTTACACATATACTCGTAGCTGTATAATTAGGCTTAATCTTTCTGATTAATTAGGAAATTAGAGCCGATCTTCCGATCTTTACTTCAGTTTCCCAAGCAAAATACATAAAGTCCACTAACCTAACCTTCCGTGTGTTGGGGGGTGCACTTGGGCTTTAAGCCGAGAAGGACCGGTATTCGAGTCCCATAAAATGCATCTGCCATTTTGAATTTCCTGCCAATTCCCTGGGTGGGGGGTGGGGGATGGGGTGGGACATCAGTGCAACCATGTGACAGAGATATTCGCACCATATATGAAATTCAGTCCAAAATTCGAAATTCCAGCAAATCGGGTAGGTGGGGGAGGGGGAGGGTTTGGAAGGGGGGACAGGGTAAGACACATGACATCATATGGGGGTGGGAGTGGAGGTGTGGTAATTATTTGATCAATTAATTTAATTTGCATATTAATCTGATATCAAAATTGCACCCATTATTCCCTTACCCTACTACTTACAAATTCCAAGTATCTGGCACACTACAATGTTTCTGTTAATACATCTTTGTGTTAACACCAGTCAGTTATTTTCTGGAGTCACATCTTTCGTTCCTGAGAACGCTTGCTTTTGTAGAAGACCCTATTGGACTTTCTGTGGGGTACATTTTGTAGTAAATCGTATTGATGTAATCATGGCTGTTGTTCGATAGAAACTAATCGCAACCTATATTCAGTTGACTATTCAGGTATTTCCGATTGGTCATTCGAGCGAAGTCAGCCATTCATTATAGGATATCCACGCTTCTAAATATCATGTGAATACCTAGTGTTGACATGGAGTATCCTGAGTTGCCATAACTTGTGAGAGAGAATCTACCATACAGGGAATCTAGGCCAAGAGTACAAAAGATGTATTAACACAAAGTCGTCTGAACGGAATTCCAGTGTGCTGTGACGAATAATATTATGTATCATAGTTCCTGACCTTGGATTGAAACGAAGTCTAGCAAAAAGAAAATAATAATAATAATAATAATAATAAAATAAAAAAAGAGTGAGAACGGAGCCGGAGCCGTACTGCAGAGGTAAACAAACTAATCTGAATATGCTTCAAACTCATTCAAGGATATATTCGTGTTGTTATAAGATGACATTCTGTAGATGAACTTACTTTCCTATATAGAAGTATTATACATTTCAGTCGCTCAGACAAATTGCACACCTGAAAAGAATTATACAAGTCTGCTCGTTGCAGTATGGTCAAACTGGACAAATCCAGCCTGAATTAGCTGAGCATTTTGATGTGACATGATTGTAAATAAGTATGCACTGATATTAATTCAACCGCAAACATAGACGTTTATTTAAGATTTCATCTACAAGTAACTCTTTGATTAAATCTTCTATGGTTAAATAATAGTGCTAACATTGTTCTCTCAAATAATGTACGTTCCTCTTTTGGGTGATAAGTTTCTTTAGCTGCTTGACGTGAGCAGTACATATCATTTGTGTGGACTTCCCGACTACGCCATGTTCTGAATGTTGCACCTCGAAGGTCAACTCTGATTGTTATGTAGAAAAGACTCATATTGGGGTTCCCCACTCTTCGTTAAATTCGGAAATAGCTAGCGACAGGAGAAGTATATTTGCCAACAAAAGGATGTGATCCTCTGTAAACAAAGGTTATATAGTACTCAAGAAGTACTGATTCCTTAATATGTTTCATATTGCACGTACCTCTCAGTACTGCACAGAATGCGTAGCTGGTCCAAATGTAATTTCAGAAATATTCTTTAAAAGTTGTTCAACCTACCGTGGCCTACGTGCCAAAGAAACATCGTCTCCTCAGTACGGGTTGTTTATTTCCCCGAACTGCAGACAGAGAACTTGTCTCTACCCACGCCAGAGTTTTGAAAAAGAACATCTTGCCTTCTCCTTTAACACTTCGTTAATCGCGGCGTTCTGACGGATCCAGAACCGTTTATTTTCTCGGAAAACTAGAGAGGAGCACGACTCTCGCAATTCCTTCCACTCTATCTTCCTGTGTCAGGGAGTAAATTTCTCAATAACGTTGCTCTTGTGAACTGTCTGTTACTGCAGGTGTGGAAGAACGTAATTGCCTCTGTGTGAGACAGAGTGAATGCCGCAGGAATAAATAGCCAAGTCATATATTTCTTGAAAACGGTAACAATATGATAAAGCGTCCTGATATTTCTCGAGGTCTAGGAAAAATTTGGTTCAAGGTCTTGCAGAGGAGACTTTCGAATCCTATTTTTCCCTTATCTCCGTTTTCTAACTTTGTGAATTCATGAGAATTGATTAGGAAAGGAGGTAAATTGCCACAAATGAAACTAAAAAGGGCTCTAAGAACTCGCGGAAGAGGTGTAGACAGGGCCGGAAGGAAAAGAACACTCGAATGACAAGATACACGTGTAATTTACGAGGTGGGATATCTGTTCCCAGCACTGCACTATAACACACAAAAACGACTGTGAAGGCAAAATGACAGGATCAATGTTTATTACAGTTAACCATATGACTTCTTTCTACCCAAGACGACTTTCATATACGATTTTGTACTTAAAACAGCAGTGACCTGTGAGATGCTCCGCGATCAATGTTATTGGGCGGGAGGCGAAAATACCGCAATGTTACCATTCTCTAAGAATGTTCATAACCTCCTATAGTGAGCAAACACGCACTCTGCATATGGGGAGGAGGGAGCATTCAGTAAGTAATGCAACACATTTCTTCTGCAAACGGTTGGTTTCGTTCAGGATTCCAATACAACGTCTTACCCCCCCCCCCCCACTCTTTTGGCTACAAAATTCTATTTTTCAACATAATCTCCGTTCAATGCGACGGCTTTACGCACCTTACTGGGAGGGCACCTATGACCTCGTGTTACGAAACTATTGGTCGATGTCGGAGCCAACATCGTGCTGCACCAATAACCTCCCCATCATACACGTACTGCTTTCCGCGAAGTGCATTCATCATACGGCCTAACATAATATACAATATACAATTGAAATTGGTAGGCACTGGTATCAACAAGCTTAGAGCGATCACATAAACTAATGTGATCGCTCTAAGCTTGTTGATACCAGTGCCTACCAATTTTAATTGTATATTACAGCACTGAGGATGGTCACTAAGTGACCGAAAATCGATTTTACGGATAATAAAACAAAAACAAAGTACGACCAATGCTGATTCTCCTTCCAATTATATCAATTACAGCCCTCTCCTTCGGACGCACATCCTTTACAGACACCCTTTTGAAAGCTACGCATAGCGCCGCCACCTATCGGAACTTCATGAAACTATACGGGTAGAAACATAATTATTTGCCGATATCTCACAACAAATTCCACATTTTTTTCAACCTAAACTGGCCGAGAAAAAATAGTGTTGCATTAGCTAATGAACGCCCCTCTTATGAGAAGACTTTCATTTACGACTACACTCTAAAATTTGTTAATAATAAGTGGTTAGTTTGTGTGACACACTTATAGGACAGACTTGATGATTTTCTGGATGACGTGGCTGCTGGTGATACCCTGTGCTTTCTCAATTTGTTGCTGGGCTGTCTCTCAACTCTCCGTGAACTCAGGCTTCTCGAAGGCCTCCTAAGTCTTGGGATGGGGATCACCACGTCCTGCAGCTTGGTGGCTGCTTCGTGCAATAGCTGGGACGATCTCTGTTAAATCTGCTGACCCGCAGAGATCAGCCGTTGCTGCAGGCAGTGACGGTGTGTTAATTCGTCTCACCGTCTTAGCGAACATTTCTGATGCAACTAAATGCCTGGCACCTACCGTAGGTGCTTAAACGAAACTGTCCATAGGTGTTTCTTTCATATTTTTCATTCTTAATTCTAACGGGCACGGAATCCCAATGAAGAACCAGTAATCTGTATGTGTAACTGGGAGACACCTACCTACATTGAAATATAAGTAGGAGGGGATTTCCTGTTTCGGTACGTAGCAGTGGTACTTATTTCGAAAATGTTGATTTCAAATAGCAGGACATCAACTAGTTCAATTTGTTGCTGGGATAATAGTCTCACATAAAATTATGAACGCCAAATTACTTGTCTCCATGACTTGGCTACCAACTTTAATATGCCCACCCATTCATACGAAATTTAAAAAAGTAGTTAATTTACTTCTCGAAATGTAACAGAAGTAAAAAGTAACTTCCAGTATTCGAATCATATCTTATAGAAATGAAACTGATATGTAGACAATAAAAAAATGTTTAGAATTTGCAGACAGTATCACATTACAGGCAAATCAAACCTTTTTTTTTTCTTTTGATGCTATTATTGCTCGGGAGAAAAGACAGCCTTCTCTATTTTTCTTTCGTTTACCATGCAAAAATTATGCAAAGTCTTGTTCACAATGAATTCTCTATCCCGTCAGCATTTTTAGATGAATTATTAAGTTGTTGTTACTCATGAATTCACGAGAACAGAAAGATACTGAACGATCGGCTGTAGCGGTTAAGACACTGGACTTGCATTCTGCATTCGTCGATCGTGCCCTGGGCTTCATTGGATTCCCTCAATCCAGGTGAATACCGAAAGAGATACTTCAACATGACCAAGGCGTATCCTACCCAACATTTGTAGCGTTGGTATAAATCTCTAGTCGCTTCGACGTCGATGGGGTATTCAAACTATCGTTCTTTTTTGTTTTGACCATAGTGAGGAATAAAAAATGAGATACAATATTATGCGTTAGTAATTCCATCTTGAGCCGCGCGGGATAGCCGCGCAGTCAGGCGCCTTGCGGCTTCCCCGTCGGAGGTTCGAGTCCTCCCTCAGGCATGGGTGTGTGTGTGTGTGTGTTGTCCTTAGCGTAAGTTAGATTAAGTAGTGTGTAGGTTTAGGGACCGATGACCTAAATAGGTTGGTCCCATAGGACATTACCAGAAATATATAAAAAAAATTCATCTTCATTCAAATTCAGCACATTGTGCACAATTTATGTTGATACCTATGGCTTGTTCTGCTAAAGTATATGTTGTTTACCTCATTATGTAAATTAATTAATCTAATTACTTTCCCACAGTAAACACTTCTTATGATATTAAAAATTTGATTTTAGTAGACCGTCCATATAATTTAATATTTTATGTGTCCCAGGTTATGTTTCTTAAGACAGTCACTGTGTTTATTCAGTATACAACAGACAATACAGCAGTTTTAACACATTGTTAGCTTGGATTATGGCATTGGGCGGGAAGATGAAACTGAACTAGGCGGAAATATGAAAAACATACTCTTAGCTATAAAAAACGACGTACCATGAAAGAATTATCCGAATAGGACCGAAATCGGTAGATATAATGAACATGTACGGAGAAACAAATGATTAAAATTTCAGAAAAATTCGATAGTTTATACCAAAGAAAGAGTTTCACAAACTGAGCAAGTCAATAATTCGTTGGTCCACCTCTGGCAATTATGCAAGCAGTTATTTGGCTTGGCATTGGTTTGTAGACTTTTAGGATGTCCTCCTGAGGAATAAAGTGACAAATTCTATCCAATTGATGCGTTAGATCGCCAAAATACCGAGCTGCTTGCAGGGTCCTGCCCATAACGCCCCGAACGTTCTCAGTTGGGGAGAGATTCGACGACCTTGCTGGCGAAGGCAGGGCTTAGCAAACACGAAGACAAGCAGGAGAAACTTTCGCCGTGTGGGGGCGGGCATTATCTAGCTGAAATGTAGGTCCAGGATGGCTTAGGATGAAGGGCTGCAACACGGGGCCTGGAATATCGTCGACGTCCGCGAAAGTCAAAAAATGGTTCAAATGGCTCTGAGCACTATGGGACTCAACTGCTGAGGTCATTAGTCCCCTAGAACTTAGAACTAGTCAAACCTAACTAACCTAAGGACATCACAAACATCCATGCCCGAGGCAGGATTCGAACCTGCGACCGTAGCGGTCCTGCGGTTCCAGACTGCAGCGCCTTTAACCGCACGGCCACTTCGGCCGGCTCCCGCGAAAGTCAGATTGGTATCCCACCACTATCTGGGGATTCTCCAGATACGTCTTTGCTGGTCATCGGAGCTCAGTAGGAAGCGGGTCACATCACTGAACATAATTCTACTGCAGTCAATGAGATTCCAGGCCGAAGACGTGTCTGAAGACACTCAGACAGCCTGACTTGTGCCCGCCATACAGCCCGACAGCCAAAAGTGACGGTCTGGAGTGCTACTTCATTCCATAGCAGGGCCTCTGTGGTCGTCATCCGAGCCACCATCATAGCACAGCAGCAAGTCGACGATAGTTCACGCCCCGTTTTGCTGCCCTTCATGCCAAATCATCCTGGACCTACATTTAAATCATATAACGCTCTTCCGCACACGACGAGAGTTGTTGCTGCTTGTCTTCGTGCATTCCAAACCCTACCATCACCAGAGAGGTCGCTGGAACTCTTCCCAATTCAGAACGTTTGGAGCATTATGGGCAGGACCCTCCATGCAGCTCGGGATTTTGACGATCTGGAGCGCCAATTGGACGGAATTTGGCACTTTATCCCTCAGGAGGACATCCAAATACTCCATCAGTCAATGCCAAGTCAAATAACTGCTTGCGTAAGGGTCAGAAGTGGACCATACATTATTCACTTGTACAATTTGTGAAGATCTTTCTCTTGATTAAACCGTCAATTTTTTTTCTGAAATTGTGATCATTTGTTTGTACATTTACATCACATGTGCCGATTTCCGAACAGTTCGGATAATTCCCTCGTGGTGCAGCGTTTCTGTTTGTCTTAGAATGTACACGTATAACGCAAATCATGTGGTGCAGAATATGTCGGACAGATAGGGAGATCAATTGCTACGAGACAGATGAAACACTTATACGTTTTTAGACCTGGCGAATATGTCAAATGAGCATTAGTAAAGCAGATATGTCAGACAAACTACCCCCAAAAGGAATTGATTTAGAAATGCTGTACTGACAGAGAAGGAAATGAAACTTAATACTACTGAAGAAATCGAAATAGCAATTCACCAGAACACAAAAATTTTGTTTCAAATGGCTCTGAGCACTATGGGACTTAACTTCTGACGTCATCAGTCCCCTATTACATAGACCATTCCACATTCTCGAGATATTGTCGGTTGGAACAGCTACTAGTAAATTTTGAAAGGGAAATAGATAGTTTAAAGTTAGATATAGTGGGCATCAGTGAAGTTCGGCGGTAGGAGGATAAAGGCTTCTGGTCAGGTAAATACGGAGTTATAAATACAAAATCAAAACGGAGTAACGCAGGAGCAGACTTAATAATGAATAAAATAAATAAATGGGAAAGCGGATAATTTACTATGAACAGCATAGTGAAGGCGCTATTATAGCCAAGGTAGACACGAGGCCCACAACCACCTCAATAGTAAAGTTTATATGCCATCTAGCTCCGCAGATGATGAAGGGATTGAAAAAATATATGAAGAGATAAAAGAAATTCTTCAGATAGTTAAGGAATACGAAAATTTTGTAGCCATGACGGACTGAAATCCGATAGTAGTAAAAGGAAGAGAAAGAAAAATAGTAGGTGAATATAGATCGGGGGAAAGGAATGAAACAGGAAGCCGCCTAGTAGAATTTTGCACAGTGCATAAATTAATCGTAGCTAACTCTTGCTTTAAGAGTCATGAAAGAAGGTTGTAGGCCCTATACGTGGCGGAGACTGGAGAAAGCAGAAGGTTTCAGATTTATTATATAATGGTAAGACAGAGGCTTCGGAACCAGATTGTAAATTATAAGATATTTTCAGGGGCATATATTGACTCTGCCCACAATTTATTGGTTATGAACTGAAGATTAAAACTGTAGAAATCGAAAAAGGTGGGAATGCGAGGAGATCAGGCCTGGAGAAGAACCAGAAGTTGCAGAGAGTTTCAGTGGGATGACAGGGAACGATTGACTAGAACAGGGGAAAGGAATACAGTAGAAGAAGTTTGGGTAGCTTTGAGAGACGAAACAGTGAAGGCAACAGAGGATCAAGTAGGCAAAAAGACAAGGGCTAGTAGAAATCCTTGGGTAACATAAGAGATATTGAATTTATTTGATGAAGTGAGAAAATATAAAAATGTATTAAATGAACCAGGCGAAAGGGAATACAAACGTCTAAAAAATGAGACTGACAGGAAACGCAAAATGGCTAATCAGGAATGGTTAGAGGACAAATGTAAGGACTTCTAAGCATATATCACTAGGGGAAAAATAGATGCTGCCTACAGGAAAATTAAAGAGACCATTCGGGAAAAGAGAAACACCTGTATTAATATCAAGAGCTCAGATGGAAAATCAGTGCTATGCAAAGGAGGGAAAGCAGGTGGAAGACGTATATAGAGGGGCTGTACAAGGGAGATGTACTTGAGAGCAATATTATGGAAATGGAAGAGGACATAGATGAAGATGAGATGGGAGATATGATACTGCGTGAAGAATTTGAAAAATCACTTAAAAACCTAAGTCGAAACAAAGCCCCAGGAGTAGACAACTTTCCTTTAAAACTACTGATAGCCTTGGGAGAACCAGCCATGACAAAACACTTCCAACTGGTGAGCGGGAGGTATGAGATGGTGAGCGGGAGGTATACTTCAGGAAGAATATAATAATTCGAATTACAAAGGAAACAGGTGCTGACAGGTGTGAAAATTACCTAACTATCAATTTGTTGCGTCACACTTGAAAAATACTAACACGAATTCTTTATAGAGCCATGGAAAAACATGGGGAAGCCGACCTCGGGTAACATCAGTTTGGATTCCAGAGAAATGAAGGAACACACGAGGCAATACTGACCCTGTGATTTCTCACAGAAGATAGGTTAAGGAAAAGCAAACCTACGTGTACAGCATTTGTAGGCTTAGAGAATTTGACAACGTCGACTGGGAGCGAAAGCTATTTACAATTTGTACGGAAACCAGATAGCTGTTATAAGAGAAGAGGGGCACGAAAGGCAAGCAGCGGTTGAGAAGGGAGTGAGACAGGGTTGTGGCCTATCCCCGATGTTATTAATCTGTACATTGACCGAGCAATAAAGGTAACAAAAGAAAAACTTAGAATAGGAATTAAAGTCCAAGGAGAAGAAATACATACTATGAGGTTTGCCGATGACACTGTAACCCGCCAGAGACAGAGAAGGACCTAGAAGAGCAGTCGAACGGAATGGACAGTGTCTTGAAAGGAGGATATAAGACGTACATCAAAAAAAGCAAAACGAGAGTAATGGAATGCAGTCGAATTAATTCAGGTGATGCTAAGGGAATTAGATTAGGAACTGAGTCATTAAAGTAGTACATGAGGTTTACTCTTTGTGCAGCAAAATGACTGATGATGGTCGAAGCAGAGAGGATGTAAAATGTAGACTGGTTATGGCAAGAAAAGCGTTTCTGAAGAAGAGAAATTTGTTAACATCGAGTATAGATTTAAGTGTGAGGAAGTGTTTTCTGAAAGTATTTGTATGGAGTGTAGTCATGTACGGAAGTGAAACATGGACGATAAACAGTTTAGACAAGAACAGAGCTTTTGAAATGCTGTGTTACAGAAGAATGCTGAAGATTAGATGGGTAGTTCACGAAATTCATGAGGTGGTACTGAACGAACTCGGGTGAAAAGAAATTTGTTGCACAACCTGAGTAGAAGAGGTAGAACACGTTCTTAGGCGTCGCAGGATCACGAGTTTAGTACTGGAGGGAAGCGTGGGAGGGGGGTGTATAGAAATCATAGAGGGAGGGCAACAAATGAGTACAGCGAGCAGATTCAGAAGGATGTCGGTTGTAGTAGGTACTCGGAGATGAAGAGGCTTACACAGGATAGAGTAGCACGGAGACCTGCTTCAAACAGGTATTCGTCTTCTCTTTTTTTTTTTTTTTTTTTTTTTCTTTTCATGCATGGAAATGTATGACATGTGTCTGGGGAATAGTCTTTGGACTGTTGAGGCACATTTTATTCTGCACGGTGCCGTGAATGCACAAAACTGTAGCATATTGCGTTCTACTCCGTCATATGTTGTGCACTAACATCCACTGCTCTCAGCAAGTGACTGTATGGTATGGTGTGGTTTCACTAGCTGCTTCATTCACGGTCTGGTTTCCCTTGTGGACATTACACCTCACTGGCCTGTTAGGTGTACAGTGACATCTCCACGTTGCAGATATCTCCATTTGCAACAGTTGACTCCAGCTTTGCAAAAAAGAGAGTGTGCCCACACAACTAATTTCATGCAAGATAGGGCAAAACCACATGTCGCTTGCCAGGTGAAGGATCTGCTTCGAGAAACTTTCGGTAACGACTGCATCGTGTCTACGCAATTTCAAGATGTGTAGCCTTCCAAACACCCCAGTCTAAAGCCCTGTGAGTTCTGGTTGTGGAGATATCTGAAAGATCGCTTCCGCCAGGAATGTGTCCAGATTCTTCCGGATCTGACCGATAGCATACGATGACATATCACTCTGAGTACGCCGGATATGCTGAGAGCAACTGTCGAACATGTCGTGTTAGAGTTACAGATGCAGCATATTCGTGAGTCAGAAGATCGTATTGAACGCATGTTGTACTTTGTGACCATTTCCTAATAAACGTGCCAAAACCACCGTTATCACATGTCTGATCGTTCCTCTCCTTTTCCTGTATCCACTTCACATTCTGACTGGTTACAGCGTCACATTTTCATCTCGAAACACCATCTGTTTAATTATAAAAAATACTGTTTTAATTTATAACTGGGGAAATTTTGTCCAGTGTAGCAGATGAAAATTTAAATAATTTAAATTTTGTATAACTTGTGTGTGTGTGTGTGTGTGTGTGTGTGTGACAAATGGTACTGAATCAGAGCATTTTGGTATTTTAGCACTGCAGATTTTATTTGACGACCCATTAAATGTGTTCTCGAAACAAAGGTTCGTGATCAGCGCTCGATAGAGTTCATTTTATATAACTTTACTTTTGAATACCGAAAATAATCTCCTTAATCATTATACAGAATTTTTATTCGCTGACTGTTATTTTAATTTTTAATGTACTGTATTAGTTTTACATTGTAATAATTTCCTGTAAAATTTATTACATACATTAAAAATAGAATACATTGCCTAAGTATTAGGTGCCTAATAATCATTTAAGCCGTCAATATTTCTGGACATGTTTATATGAGATGAAACATATTTTTCTAAGGCGAAACGAAGCCCCTACGTTTCTGAAAACAACAATAGCTCTTCTACATCCACATCTACATCTACACTACGCAACCCACTTCAAGGTGTGTTGCGAAGGGAACTTTGTGTAGCAGTGGCACTACACTATTTCCCTGTTCCAGTTGCGTATGTTTCGCGGAAAGGAAGATTGCTGGTAAGCCTCCGTGTGGGCTCAAATTTCTCTAATTTTATCCTGATGGAATTTTCACGAAATATACGTAAGAGGAATAGATACATTAGTTGACTTTTTTTTTATAAAAGTATCATTTTGAACTTTTGACGATGGACCACCTCGTGATGCGGAACACTTCTCTTGCAGCACCTGCCACCGGAGTTGGCTGAGCGTCTTTTTGATGTTTTCAGGTTTACTAAATGAAGCTGTGCTGCCTTCTTTGGATCTTCTCTGTTTGCTCTGTCAGTCGTGCCTTGTACAGATCCCACACTGACGAGCAGCATTTAAGTATTGGTCGACAGAGTGTTTTGTAAGATACTTCCATTGTGGATATAACTAAGAAGTCTTCTAGTGAATTTCAGTCTGGCATCTGCCTTACCTTCAATACTCCTAGATATTTTATGGCAGTAATTGCTTCCAGATACTGTTCTGCAGTTGTGCAATCAGTGAGGGTCAGTTGCCAATTCCTGCACCGACCGTCGACCCTACAGTTTTCTAGCGTCTCTGCTCCTGCGTATACAGCAGGACCATCCCCCAAAAGCCACATGGAACGTCCGACGTTACCCTACTATGTCATATAGTGTAATGTAATGGTCCTATAACACCCCACTGGAGCACGCCTGAAGTTACTTTTACGTCTGAACACTTCTATTTGTTCAGAATGACCTGCTGTGTTCTGTTTGCTAGAAACTCTTCACTCCAATCACACGGTTGGTCTGATACTCTGTTCGCTCGTATCTTCTTTATTAGTCTCCAGTGCGGGACTGTGTCGAATTCCTTCTGAAAGTTAAGGAACATAGACTCTACCTGGGCGCCTGTATCTTCTGCTGTCTTGATCTCGCGGACGAAGAAAGCGAGCTGGGTTTCACATGATCGTTCTTTTCGGAACTCATGTTGGTTCCCACAGAGGAGATTTTCGATCTCTAGCAATCCCATAATATGCGGGCATAAAACATGTTCAAAAATTCTAGAATAGACTGACGTCGGTAATACAGGCTTATAGTTTTGTGCGTCTGTTCGACGACCCTTCTTATAAACGGGAGTGACCTGCTTTCTTCCAATCATTAGGAACGCTTCGCTCCTCTAGAGATTTACGGTACACTGCTGCCATAAGAGGGGTAAACTGTATCGCATACTCTTTGTAGAATCAAACTGGTATCCCGTCACGTATAGAGGCCTTTTTTCAGTTGAGCGATACCAACTGATTTTCTATGCCTTGTTCACTTATTTCGAGATCTGTCATTTTATCGTTCGTGCGACTATTTAAAGGTGAAACCACACTGTGATCTTCCGCTGTGACACAGCTTTGGAGAAAGACGTTTATTATTTCGCCCCTTTTGTGTCACTCTCTGTTTGAACGCCATTATTGCCACAGAGTGTTTGGACAGATGGCTCCGATCCGATTACTGATTTAACGTATGACCAGAACTTATTAGGATTTTCTGTCAAGTTGGTAGATGGAATTTTACTTTCGTTTTTCATTGAACGCTTCACTATAGCCCTCCTTACGCTAATTTTGGCTTCGTTAAGCTTTCGTTTGTCTGTGAGGCTTTGGCTACGTTTAAATTTGCAGTGAAGCTCTGTTTGAATCCGTAGCAGGTTCATAACACGTTTGTCAAAACTCCATGCGTCTTTTCTATTCCTAACAATTTTGCTCGGGACGTACTTGTGAAAAGCGTATTGTACGATCCTCTTGAACTTTGTCCATTGGTGCACAACATTGTCAGTGCTGGACGTGAAATTTTCTTGATGACCTGTCAGTGATCCGAAATCTGTCTCTTGTCACTCTTGCTAAACAGAAAGATATTCCTGTCTTTCTTTGTGCTCCTGTTTACAGCCGTATTCAGTGATGCTGCAACGGTCTTCTGATCACTGGTTCCCTATTCTATGCTGAGTCGAAAAGTTTGTATCTGTCGCCAGCATGTCTAGGATATTATCTTTACGAGTCGGTTCTCCGATTAACTGATCAAGGCAATTTTCAGGTAAGGCACTTAGAACAATTTCACCCACACTAATCACTTAAAACTATAACGCGAACAGGAAATATATGTGAAATAACTCTGAGTTTCCTCTCAACTGTTCCATCACGACTGCTACTGAGGTAGCAGGTGTATAAAAATATCTGATGGCCAGGTTTGATCTACTTTCAACACTTATCTTCACTCGAATTATTTCATATTATGAATCTATACTAATCTCACTTGGTATTATCGTACTTTTTATTGCTAGAACACGTATCCACCTGTCTTTGCGATAAACCTTCCAGTCTGAGTTTATAATTTCATTGCTATTAACCTCTTGTTTTAGCCAGCTTTCTGTCCCTAGTACTGTGTGGGCATCGTTACCGTTCATAAGTGATATTAGTTGTGGTACATTAGCATAAATACAACTGCATTTAACTAATACTGCATTAACACTATCTTTCTCCGATCTCCCACGATGAATGCTATTCTGTCTGAACTCAGAAGGCATCTTATTGGGATCTTGAAGATTCACATATGCGCGTCATAGTCGCAGACTCGTCTGAGCCTCTGGCCAGCCCCTTGTTTTTTTTTTTTTTTTTTTTTTTTTTTCTCCATCAGTCTGCTGACTGGTTTGATGCGGCCCGCCACGAATTCCTTTCCTCTGCTAACCTCTTCATCTCAGAGTAGCACTTGCAACCTACGTCCTCAATTATTTGCTTGACGTATTCCAGTCTCTGTCTTCCTCTACAGTTTTTGCCCTCTACAGCTCCCTCTAGTACCATGGAAGTCATTCCCTCATGTCTTAGCAGATGTCCTTTCATCCTGTCCCTTCTCCTTATCAGTGTTTTCCACATATTCCTTTCCTCTCCGATTCTGCGTAGAACCTCCTCATTCCTTACCTTATCAGTCCACCTAATTTTCAACATTCGTCTATAGCACCACATCTCAAATGCTTCGATTCTCTTCTGTTCCGGTTTTCCCATAGTCCATGTTTCACTACCATACAATGCTGTACTCCAGACGTACATCCTCAGTAATTTCTTCCTCAAATTAAGGCCGGTATTTGATATTAGTAGACTTCTCTTGGCCAGAAATGCCTTTTTTGCCATAGCGAGTCTGCTTTTGATGTCCTCCTTGCTCCGTCTGTCATTGGTTATTTTACTGCCTAGGTAGCAGAATTCCTTAGCTTCACTGACTTCGGACCATCAATCCTGATGTTAAGTTTCTCGCTGTTCTCATTTCTACTACTTCTCATTACCTTCGTCTTTCTCCGATTTACTCTCAAACCATACTGTGTACTCATTGGCCTGTTCATTCCGTTCAGCAGATCATTTAATTCTACTTCACTTTCACTCAGGATAGCAATGTCATCAGCGAATCGTATCATTGATATCCTTTCACCTTGTATTTTAATTCCACTCCTGAACCTTTCTTTTATTTCCATCATTGCTTCCTCGATGTACAGATTGAAGAGTAGGGGCGAAAGGCTACAGACTTGTCTTACACCCTTCTTAATACGAGCACTTCGTTCTTGATCGTCCACTCTTATTATTCCCTCTTGGTTGTTGTACATGTTGCATATGACCCGTCTCTCCCTATAGCTTAACCCTACTTTTTTCAGAATCTCGAACAGCTTGCACCATTTTATATTGTCGAACGCTTTTTCCAGATCGACAAATCCTATGAAAGTGTCTTGATTTTTCTTTAGCCTTGCTTCCATTATTAGCCGTAACGTTAGAATTGCCTCTCTCGTCCCTTTACTTTTCCTAAAGCCAAACTGATCGTCACCTAGCGCATTCTCAATTTTCTTTTCCATTCTTCTGTATATTATTGTCGTAAGCAGCTTCGATGCATGGGCTGTTAAGCTGATTGTGCGATAATTCTCGCACTTGTCAGCTCTTGCCGTCTTCGGAATTGTGTGGATGATGCTTTTCCGAAAGTCAGATGGTATATTGCCAGACTCATATATTCTACACACCAACGTGAATAGTCAGATGGTTCAAATGGCTCTGAGCACTATGGGACTCAACATCTTAGGTCATAAGTCCCCTAGAACTTAGAACTACTTAAACCTAACTAACCTAAGGACATCACACACACCCATGCCCGAGGCAGGATTCGAACCTGCGACCGTAGCACGTGAATAGTCGTTTTGTTGCCACTTCCCCCAATGATTTTAGAAATTCTGATGGAATGTTATCTATCCCTTCAGCCTTATTTGACCGTAAGTCCTCCAAAGCACTTTTAAATTCCGATTCTAATACTGGATCCCCTATCTCTTCTAAATCGACTCCTGTTTCTTCTTCTATCACATCAGACAAATCATCGCCCTCATAGAGGCTTTCAATGTATTCTTTCCACCTATCTGCTCTCTCCTCTGCATTTAACAGTGGAATTCCGGTTGCACTCTTAATGTTACCACCGTTGCTTTAATGTCACCAAAGGTTGTTTTGACTTTCCTGTATGCTGAGTCTGTCCTTCCGACAATCAGATCTTTTTCAATGTCTTCACATTTTTCCTGCAGCCATTTCGTCTTAGCTTCCCTGCACTTCCTATTTATTTCATTCCTCAGCGACTTGTATTTCTGTATTCCTGATTTTCTCAGAACATGTTTGTACTTCCTCCTTTCGTCAATCAACTGAAGTATTTCTTCTGTTACCCATGGTTTCTTCGCAGCTATCTTCTTTGTACCTATGTTTTCCTTCCCAACTTCTGTGATGGCCCTTTTTTTGAGAGATGTCCATTCCTCTTCAACTGTACTGCCTACTGCACTATTCCTTATTGCTGTATCTATAGCGTTAGAGAACTTCAAACGTATCTCGTCATTCCTTAGTACTTCCGTATCCCACTTCTTTGCGTATTGATTCTTCATGACTAATGTCTTGAACTTCAGCCTACTCTTCATCACTACTATATTGTGATCTGAGTCTATATCTGCTCCTGGGTACGCCTTACAATCCAGTATCTGATTTCGGAATCTCTGTCTGACCATGATGTAATCTAATTGAAATCTTCCCGTACCTCCTGGCCTTTTCCAACCATACCTCCTCCTCTTGTGATTCTTGAAAAGGGTATTCGCTATTACTAGCTGAAACTTGTTACAGAACTCAGTCAGTCTTTCTCCTCTTTCATTCCTTGCCCCAAGGCCATATTCTCCTGTAACCTTTTCTTCTACTCCTTCCCCTACAACTGCATTCCAGTCGCCTATGACTATTAGATTTTCGTCCCCCTTTACATACTGCATTACCCTTTCAATATCCTCATACACTTTCTCTATCTGTTCATCTTCAGCTTGCGACATCGGCATGTATACCTGAACTATCGTTGTCGGTGTTGGTCTGCTGTCGATTCTGATTAGAACAACTCGGTCACTGAACTGTTCACAGTAACACACCCCTGCCCTACCTTCCTATTCATAACGAATCCTACGCCTGTTATACCATTTTCTGCTGCTGTTGATATTACCCGATACTCATCTGACCAGAAATCCTTGTCTTCCTTCCACCTCACTTCACTGACCCCTACTATATCTAGATTGAGCCTTTGCATTTCCCTTTTCAGACTTTCTAGTTTCCCTACCACGTTCAAGCTTCTGACATTCCACGCCCCGACTCGTAGAACGTTATCCTTTCGTTGATTATTCAACATTTTTCTCATGGTAACCTCTCGCTTGGCAGTCCCCTCCCGGAGATCCGAATGAGGGACTATTCCGGAATCTTTTGCCAATGGAGAGATCATCATGACACTTCTTCAATTACAGGCCACATGTCCTGTGGATACACGTTACGTGTCTTTAATGCAGTGGTTTCCATTGACTTCTGCATTCTCATGTCGTTGATCATTGCTGATTCTTCCGCCTTTAGGGGCAATTTCCCACCCATAGGACAAGAGAGTGCCCTGAACTTCTATCCGCTCCTCCGCCCTCTTTGACAAGGCCGTTGGCAGAATGAGGCTGACTCCTTATGCCGGAAGTCTTCGGCCGCCAATGCTGATTATTTATCAAAATTTAGGCAGTGGCGGGGATCGAACCCGGGACCGAAGACGTTTTGATAATGAATCAAAGACGCTCCCCCTTGTATGAACCGAGAATGACCTCTGAGCCCACGCAGCAGGCTTCGTTGGTTCCCACAGGCTTTAATTTGCAGCCTGTTGTTACCACTACGCCCAGTCACAGCGAGCAAGACCACCACCACATCTCGGACGAAACCCCGAGCAGGCAACCTGTGTGAACACTGGCCTTCCCGATCATCCCGCTATTTCCCTGAAGGGTTCCACCTCCCACCTAACACTGGAGCTCCCAACGACAAGCCAGCCCACCCCCTATGCTCGTGCGGGTCTTACGGGTAGGTCGGCCAAAGTCCCAACAGGTAAGGCAATCGACGCTAGCCTTGATATACTTTCAGTAGCGGGAAATGTCTGAATCCTATTTTTGATGCCTAAGGGGCAATATTGTGACCGGTACCCACTTTCTCCTTCCGACCAGAGACTGGCGGTCCTCCTACTGTTCGCCAATCACTGTCAGGTAACTGTCGACTGGTCGAAACGTGCGGATGGGGAGGCGCAGCTGCACCAGAAATCCTGGACGACGTGACACTATAGGCACCAGAGGTGAAGTGCCCCAACGCCACCGCAGCCCACGGCAGCAACTTTAAGCCTGTCGACCGCGGCCAATACAGCTTCCAGCCGTTTACGGTTACTGGCCAATTCCTCCTGTATCGGTACACAACAGGCACATTCCCTTCACCAGGTTACCTTCCCTTAGGAACGTGGGTGCACTCAGCGACTGAGATATGATTTACACAACTGGCCATTAAAATTACTACACCAAGAAGAAATGCACATGATAAACACCCGTTCATTCATTGGACGAATATATTATACTAGAACTGACATGTGATAACATTTTCACGCAATTTGGGTGCATGGATCCTGAGAAATCAGTACCCAGAACAACCACCTCTGACCGTAATAACGGCCTTGATACCCCTGGGCATTGAGTCAAACACAGCTTGGATTGCGTATACAGGTACAACTGCCCATGTAGCTTCAACACGATACCACAGTTCATCAAGAGTAGTGACAGGCGTATTGTGACGAGCCAGTTTCTCGGCCACCATTGACCAGACTTTTTCAATTGGTGAGAGATCTGGAGAATGTGCTGGCCAGGGTAGCAGTCGAACATTTTCTGTATCCAGAAAGGCCCTGCAACATGCGGTCGTGCGTTATCCTGCTGAAATGTAGGGTTTCGCAGGGATCGAATGAAGGGTAGAGCCACGGGTCGTAACACATATGAAATGTAACGTCCACTGTTCAAAGTGACGTCAATGCGAACAAGAGGTGGCCGAGACGTGTAACTATTGGCACCCCATACCATCACGCAGGGTGATACGCCAGTATGGCGATGACGAATACACGCTTCCAATGTGCGTTCACCGCAATGCCGCCAAACACGGATGCGACCATAATGATGCTGTAAACAGAACCTGGATTCATCCGAAAAAATGACGTTTTGCCATTCGTGCAGCCAGGTTCGTCGTTGAGTACACCATCGCAGGCACTCGTGTCTGTGGTGCAGCGTCAAGGGTAACCGCAGCCATGGTCTCCGAGCTGTTACTCCATGCTGCTGCAAACGTTGTCGAACTGTTCGTGCAGATGCTTTTTGTCTTGCAAACGTCCCCATCTGTTGACTCAGAGGTCGAGACGTGACTGCACGATTCTTTACAGCCATGCGGATAAGATGCCTGTCATCTCGATTGCTAGTGATACGAGGCCGTTGGGATCCAGCACGGCGTTCCGTATTATCCTCCTGAACCCACCGATTCCATATTCTGATAACAGTCATTGGATCTCGACCAACGCGAGCAGAAATGTCGCGATACGATAAACTGCAATCGCGATAGGCTACAGTCTGACCTTTATCAAAGTCGGAAACGTGATGGTACGCATTTCTCCTCCTTACACGAGGCATCACAACAACGTTTCACCAGGCAACGTTGGTCAACTGCTGTTTGTGTGTGAGAAATCGGTTGGAAACTTTCATCACGACAGCACGTTGCCACCGGCGCCAGCCTTGTGTGAATGCTCTGAAAAGCTAATCATTTGCATATCACAGCATCTTCTTCTTGTTGGTTAATTTTCGCGTCTGTAGCACGTCATCTTCGTGATGTAGCAATTTTAATGGCCAGTAGTGTACAAATGATAGAGCACAGCAATCGGTCGTCCTTTTTGGCAGGTTTTATTTGGAAAATCTATATTACGGCTAGTGCCTAGCCATTATCAATGCACTGTGGCGCTGCAGGCGGGGTAAATCTACACTAGTAAAACCACAATGCACACAAAAACGTTAACGAGAAAAGAAAACTAGCTCTGATGTCTTTTAGATGGCGCTGAAGACCCTAATAATAATCAGTGTCACCAGATTATACATTATATCACTGAATACACTACATCACTGATTACAACAGCGCAGCACACAGGCAGACAATGAGTGTGTAAACGACACGTTGACGCAGTGAGAAATAGGAAGTTCTTCCTGTTCTAAAGGAGAAAATTAATTTCATCTTCGTTAAGCTGTGCTCTGATGAAGAAGAAATTAAACAAAGATTTCAGGAATTATAGTAGTTGTACTCAAATAGACTTTGGGTTTCCAGTTCGCCTTGATGTTTTATTTCAGTAAATCTTATTGGATGAGCTAGGTGTGTTATCAGGCACATCTTAATAATTAATAGCCAATGTCATATAGCTGTACATTACGCCAGTAAAGCATTTATTAGATTTATAACACTACAACAAATATAGTGTAATATCGTAAAGCACAAGATCCGAAGATGGCAACATAGTCTTGCCGAAACCTTTTATCTAAATGTAATAAGGGGTTCACTACCGATCTTTGCTCTTGTAAGTTCCTTTAGAGTCCTTGCTATTAGTGTTCTGATTTCTCTTATTTTATCACGATGGTCATGTTTCCCTTTGTAGGACGCCAACCAGCCCAACAAAATGTTGTGACTTCGGAAGGAGGAAGCTACTGATTAAAATCTCAAGGAAACATCTAGCGGCAATGAAAAATACGCTTTAATGACTGCCATCCTCCCTCGCTTGTTATTTCAGTGACACTCTCTCCCATCCTTCGTGACTGTAAAAAGTTGTGTGCCTTTCTTTGAATTTTTCCGATGTCCTCTGACAACCCTGTCTAGGAATGATCCCATACCGAGCAGCAGAGGACGAACAAGGCTAGTGTGGGCAGTCTCTTTCGTAGATTTGTTGCGTCTTCTGTGTGTTCTGACACTACAACGCAGCCTTTGTTTCGCCTTTTCCACAACATTTTCTGCGCTACGGTTCCAGTTTAAGAAGCTGGTAATTGTCCTTAGATTTTTATTTGAACGGACAACCTCCGAAGTTTGTATAATTTATCGTATAATCGAGATTTAGCGTAATTTTCTACGTTGGCTGAGTCTTCTTTACCCATGAGTCTTAAAAGTGATTCCTGCGTTAGTATTTTGTAATGGAACTAAGAGTCTAACGCATCAGTGAACGAACAGTTTACTGTAGAAAAAACGTCGTCTACGGGATCCGACATGAAAAGAACGACAGATATGTTGCAAATTGGAGAACTTAGGAAATGCGCTTAATTAACGGCGCTAAGCTTCAGAAGAACTTTTTGTCCATTCACGTCTTCGCTTCTTCCTCTGTTCTAAACAGTTCTGCATGTCGTTTTCCGTGAGGTTGCTTTGGAGCTCCGTTATGTCTGCTTCCCAGTCGAAAGCAACAGCACACCTGCAGTATCTGCTCGTCCACTACAACTGAGTAGGTGGTTCTCGATGGAACTTGTCACAGGAAAAGGACAGACTCCGAGGTAGGAAAACAGTCGAAAACAAATATCCCGCGACAAATATTGGATCACTGGTGACTGAAGCACTCGACTGTACTCCTAAGCTCTCGAAAGGAACTCAAAATGCGTGTATTCAACAAAATACTATCACTGGGGTCTAGCGCGGTCGCTAAACAGTTTTTCGCTTTCATTCTGCAGAGACATTGCATTCTGTTTTCAAATATTACAAAAAAGAACATTACAGGCTAATTAAACATAAATAAACAACAAACAGCAGCCTTGTAACTTCACAATTCATGAATATCAATTAAGGAGTTCCGAACTTGTAGTTTAGTGACATTTTCTCGCCGTTCTCTCTTTTACTGCATACAACATGTAGTTACAATTATAATTTAATTTGTGTAGTAATTCCATCAAAGAAAACAGAGTTGCTGGTTCTCATCTGTATCCACATATGCTTTTATGCAATGTAAACGAACTTCCGTAGATCACTATACAACAACTCCGTCAGGGAAGAAGATCATATTTCCCCACTAAAGACGTAGATTGTGACACCAATACCTACAGTTGCGTCACTGAGACCTTGAGACCACAACAGCTATTTGGTCCTTTGCGTCAACTTGCGTACAATCCACCTGTATAAACACACCAACACTCGTGTGAACGTATAGCAGCCGTGTGCACCAGTTGGTACTAACCTTGGAAGGACAACATGTAAATGTCGGCTCGCAGAGAATTCGACCGGAATGGCTTCTAACTGCTCATTGTTTTGACAGTGGGCGTAGCAGTGCAAGTAAATGATGCATCATTTACTTTAGTTCAGTCACTGAACATTAGATTAAATTTAATAGTAGCTGAGTTACTAGAACTCCATTATACATTCTCGACTCTTCGGGTTTGTTTTCTATTGATTTTGTGCTAACCACTATGTATTTAGTGAATAGTTATAGATTGTAAACAGACTTCACAATTCCTTTCTCATTGTTCACTAACGTTTTATTCAGCCATCTAGAGTTTGAAGATGGTCAACCAAGGTTTCAGAACTTTGTCATCTGCTGCTGCGTTGTCCTTCGAAAGATCTTGTTACACGATTTTCACTCTCCCAAAAGTATCCAACCTCCAGTTCGTTAGTACAGCAGTATTATCGTTTTTGGAACTTAGATTTTTCTCCTTGTGGACCGCCGTGTCATGAACAACATAGCCTCCGTATGGCCCATTACACAGTGTATTATTCGAGATTTAGTATTGTTATCCACCTGGGAGTCCACACTATTGCAGATCGCCCCAACGCTGGTATAATTTCAGGAATATATCGCATGGAAATATTTATGTCTTCAATTTTCCCTCGTGTTAATCAAGCCTGGAATGGTAGAAAAATGATCTGCACCAAATGTCAAGTACTTAAGGGTGAATTCCAGAGTCGTCATGTTGATGCAGATGTCAGTTATGGTGAAACACCGAGCAAGAAGACACAAAGTTTACTATAGTGAACTGCTTCAGGGTCAGTGGAGTTCACATTCACGAGTGGGCATTCATATTTATATTTTCTATCGCTACCCTAAATCGAGAATGGCGAAATCCATGATGGTTCCTTTGACACCGTTGTTCCTCCCCCATCCTTGTTTAGTCAGAACTTGTGCTGCTTCTTTGATCACGTTGACGAGACTCATCAGCCCTCCTGAAATTAATTTCTCGAAAAGCAAAGAGGTTAGAGTGCGAAAAAAGAATCAGTATTTAGCAGTGTACAAATATTAACTTATTAAATCTAAAAGTCTGTAAACATAACCAGCCCAGTGCATTTCTCGGGTTTTAAGTTCACTGTCTAATAACATTATCTTTGATTATGACTCCCCACAGATCCAAGTTGCGAAATACTGCTTTGTCAAATGTGTTGTGTTTTTGGGGTTATTATATTTTTGTCGACTACCTGTAGATATTAAGAACTTACAGGAGTAATGTCTGAATGTGAAAACAGTATTAAATGAATAAGAACCGGAATTGCAAAAGCCACTTTCTCTTCTTCTTGTACACATTCCGTATTAGTCAACTGTGGCTTCTTACCGTTCCCATCTTTTTCTCGGTCTGCCACTATCTCTTTTCCCATTTAGTTTAAAGTTCTTTATCTGACGTGGTAGTGTCTCTGGGGATATTCTTTCTAGATATTCATTCCATTCTTTTTTGTTTTCATCCAGCTTTTGATCCGCATTCCAAATTTCTTATCTCTTGTCGAATTACTTCATTTCGTAATCTATTCATTCCTTCACATCCCCTCGCCACTCTTAAAAATTTTATTTCCGTTAATTTTATTTGTTTTTACTATCTTTTATTCGACACTCGCGATTCACTTCCAAGTAATATGGTTGGAAAAGTGATTTTCTTATAAAATTTTAGTCGTGTTTCTTTCAACTTTTTTGCTTTGAAGTTCTGTTAATTGTGTCAGAAATAGAAATTTTATTTGTTTATATTATCTTTTATTCAATACTCGCGATTCACTTCCATATAACATGGTTGGAAAAGTGATTTTCTTACAACATTTCAGTCGTCTTTCATTCAACTTTTTATGCTTTGAAGTTCTGTTGATTTTGCCAGAAATTAAAAATTTATTCAGTTTAATCTGCATATCTTCTCCCCATTCAGGCGACATCTAAGATATTAAAATATTCGACATGTTAAATTGGGTTTTCATCAACTGGTGTCTTAGTTCTTACTGAATTTCATTGACTTAGATTTACTAACAGGTATTTTTATATTATATTCCGTACATATTTTATTTAGTTCAAAATTCCTTTTTTTGCAAATTATCTTCAAAAAATTAATGTAAGATCGTCAACATATAGGAGTGATTTTAGCTTTACCTAATTGTTTAGTTGTTCCACAGTGTTTATCCTGGAATTCCGTCTGTAAACTTCATTGTCAATGTCAATATTGAACAGTGTGGTGGATAAACTACAGTCTTTTCCCCCACCATTATTTGTACCTGACACACACAGTGGTTACGGTTACTACAAGCCACACCACAAGTTGGGAAACAGGGCCAAATTTCTAGTAGTTTACTGTCGAGTTGAGATTTTCACAAATGTTTTATTCGTATCTTACAGAAACTAGCAGCACGCCACTAAACAACCTTTTAAACACGCGGCTAACGCCAATCAAAGTAATTTATAGCAATACAACAATTTAAAAACATTTAAGAACATTAGTAAACAGGCTACTAAAGTAAATACAGAACTTTGTTAATAAGGTACGGTGAGGTAGTAAGCTATCAACACCGCCATTAAAAAAGAAAATTAAACAGGGTTCAGCAAACACACGATTAATGACAATAAAAGGAATTTACAAACTTAGAGGAATTTAAAAAAATTTTAAACAAAAGTGTCCTGGAATATCATTAGAACATAACAGATATGACGGACCCGTGTAAGGTCGCCACAAATCACCCACTCAGGGATGCTCAGGCTAGACAAAATACTGACCAATTTAAATACGCCCGTAAACACAATTGCCACTCTCAGGCTGGTCAATGCACCGACTTTTAGCCAGCGAAAACTTGTTATAAGATGGCTTAACTTGCTGACAGAATTAGAGCTAACCTCGTGCAAGGAAACATTACACCACACTGTCCTGAATGAGCGACCACATGATCAACCAACAAGAAGCATGAATTTACTCATAACCCACGACAAAATAGCGAAACAATTAAACTGCCAAAACTACACCTCCCATCGGACAGTAACGAGAGGAGGAGGAAAGATCACTGTCTTGAATTACACCGGTACCAGGGACAGGAAACCCGGTCGCCGGAGGCCACAAGGCAGAAGAGACGCTGGTTACACAAAATTATTACTTAATGATTAAACCTTCCCACGAGCTCCGATGGCAAGGATCCACACATCCGACCGCGCACGCGTCGCCAGCGTCCCAACACGCCACGGTCGCGCGACAACACGCTCTGACAGCGGAGTTCACGTCTTCTCTGCAACGTTGACGGGTAATGACCGCTCCTTCATGTTAGTTGTCTCCTTTTTAAACTCCAGTGTTGAAATGGAGGATTTAAATAAGCTTGTTAACGTCGCACCAAGGCGAAATGAACGGCAACTACTCGTGGGGCGATTCTGTATACAACCAACACGTGGGGAGCTCTTCCGCCAGCTCGACCCGCTCGTTACACACAACCGACATACATCACGTGGCGACTCCGTACAACCGACCACGCCTGCTTCGCGCTGGAGAGTCACACTGCCCTCCCGTGTCCACCACACTCTCTCTGCGCGCCACGCCCCTACTTCCGCGCCACCACACGAGTTTACAACCGGTCAAAGATCTCACTTCCTCCATAGCTGTTTTCCGGAAGCAAAAACGCAGATATCGATAGCAGAGGGAAAAGACAACCAAGCAGCCACATGATGACAGACAACATATCAAACAAACATGTCAGGGGAAGAAAAGGAAAACCAACGCAATCTAAACGCAAGGTGTAGCACGAGTCGATACACGGCCCAGTAACGTCTCTGTGTGTATCCCTTCTATATCTAAGATTACCGTTGTTTCTTCATGCAGACTTTTCATAGCTGCTGATACAGCCTGTAAAGAGGAACCTCTTTGTTCTATTTTCCTCCATAATTTTTCTCTAACCACGTTGTCCAAAGCCTTCTTAAAATCTATAAAAAGCAGTATGTTCCAGTTTGCTAAACTCTCATTGCTTTTCAGTAAGTTATCGTAAAATTTATATTGTTTAATCCACTATTCTTTCGTAACATTATTCAAAGGAATTGTAGATTATTTTGTTTTGTTTCATATTTTCAAAGCCTTGTAGGCTATCTGCTAATGGCTATGAGCACCATGTTCTGTATTACTAGTGTATCTGTCCCAGGTTCGCTGGTGGGGTCGTTTTGTGTGATTCTTTTTCCTTTTATAGACTTTTTTATTTTCCAGGTTAGGCTTTGAAAGATATTGTTGCATCCCAGAGAACTGTGGTCGCTTTGTGTGCAGTGGGCCGAGTATGGAGTGTGGGAGAGTCGTCCGGAGAAGCGCCTGGAGGGATTAGAAACACAACCGTACCTGTAACGACATTTATTTACTAGAATGAGTATACGCTCAAATAAAGCTGCCCCAGTACAGCGGCTGGGCCACAGCACATGTTGTGAAGAAGTACTGACGCACCTAGTCAGTGAGTCATGACGTCAGTGCCGCAGGTCGGGGTCCCGGTGTGTTGTTATGCAGGCGGCAGCGTTTCCCGCTCCAGTTGTTCTACGGTATAGTGCGGCCCAACACCTCAGCGCTCTCATAGACAGCCTGTTGCGCGCTTACGTGAGGATAGTCGACTATATGGTCCAATATGTCGGTTAACGTGAAGGTTAGGCCTTGATCACCCACAGTAGATCAATCAAGACTGCAGCTGACGTTCACAAGGTGCTGCGTGAATGCACCGCGCTTAGATAGAGATGACAGCTAGCAGATCATCCGTGAATAATAATGGTGGATGGCTGGCAGTACACTGGTCTACTCCTCACCAGCGATGTCCCAACGGCAGACCGTATCTGTGGTTTAAATCGCGTTGGCTCTGATCCACCGCTGTAGTCAGCAAGCGAGTAACAGTCAGACTGTCATCTACAAGTTTCCCATAGTTTAACTGAAACTCAGTAGACCATCATTGTCTCTTGTCCTGGAGACACAGACAGAATGGCAGCGTGACTGGACGTGTACTTGGACTCCGAAAGTTCCGTTATTTAAAGAGCCGAGCCTGCGACTAGGACATGATGGTCCTGTGCCCTTTTCGCAATGTTTCACTGTTGCAGTGGTGCTCTGGCGCTTGATGTTACGGAGTGTTACTGCATGCCAACCTGTTATGATATATTACATTCTTTGCTCTTTTTCTTCTCTCATTCCAAGGTTATGTGACAATACTCGTCTTGTGCTTCGCTTTCTGCTACATCAACGATACGCCGTGTTTACATTCTGATTAGTACACGGGTCCTGATCTGGCCTCCTCGGCTCTAAGCTCACAGGGTAAAACTTTCAAAATTTTGGGCTTTCATACCAAACTCATTCTGGGGCACAACAGTATTTTTTATATGGTGTTTGTTTTCCTTTTATTGCTCCTGCAACGTCTGAGTGTCAAAATCTCATAAAGTTATATGATTAAATATCACTTCACCTCAATTACATAATGATTTCATCAGTGATATACATGGTATTCCAAGCAGTAAATATTTTTGGAGGTCGCAGTATAGACTAATTCGAATAATGCGTTACATATAACATTTCTACAATTTTTATTGGTGACAGGCATATAACTGGTTCAGAGAATAAGTTTTCATTTTGCGTGTAGGTACTCGATTTGCTATGAACTTCTTTATCGATTGTCATTTTCGTTTTGAAGTTCAATTTGTGAAGTTGTGCTTATGTTTACCGTAACTGAATTTGTTGCACAATGATTGTTGTTGGTTGGTTTTGCCGTTTTGCCGTTAATCATGCCACATGTATTTACAAATGCTGAGTATATTGATATGGAATTTGCATTCGGATTTTGAAATGGAAACGGTTTTGAAATTGAAACGCTGCTGTTGCTTATAGAGAACTGCTATACTGCTCTGTAGTCATACACATTGAAGAGCCAAAACATTATCATCACCTGCTCAACAAACTTGTTGGTCCACCTTTGGATGGCAACATATCACTGATCCACTGCATATCATGGATCCGACAGTTCGTTGGCAAGTTGTGGAGGTGTGTGGCATCAGACGTCTTCTCGCAAACTTTGTAATTTCCGTAAATAACGAGCCACTGATTTGTGTATGCGGTAGTGACGCCTGACAGCGACTCAGTTGGGTTCTATAGAATTCGCATGTGGCTCATTTGGTGGCCAACTCATCAGCGTGAGTTCACTATCACGTACCTCAAACGCTGTAGCACGGTTCTGGCTTTGACACACGGACAACTATTCTTCTGAAAGATGACATCTCCGTCTGGGATGACAGCAAGCTTGAAGGGATGCAGGTGGTCTGCAGCTGTCAGCGTGTCTTTGATTACTATCACAGGTCCCATGCAAGCACTGGACAATATCTCCCGTAGCATAATATAGCTCCAATCAGCCTGTGACCGTGGAACGGGACATGTTCAGAGCCGCCGTTTGGCTCGATGACTGCATTTGTGAAGACGACCATCGACCTGGTAAACCAAGAATCATGATTCATCCGAAGAGTCGACGCGTTTCCAATAATTCACGGTCGAATTCTGCTGGTCCCATGCCCACATCAGTCGTAATTGTCTACATCGTTGGGTCAACATGGGAACACAAAGGGGTCTTCTGCTTCGGAGTTCCATGTTCAACAATATACCATGAACAGTGAGCTCCGAAACACTTGTGCATGCCCAAGTATTGTGCTCTTTCGGCAGAGATACCGCAAATCACCATCCATCCTACTGTATAGAACGGGCAAGCTTCCGCACCCCACGTTCTGTAATGAGTTCTGCACGTCGTAGTTTCACTGTCCTACCACTTTCCGTAGATGCTCAAGACAGTAGCACAACGTTCGAACAGCTTCGCTCTTTTCGAAATACTCGTTCACAGGATCTGGGTAATAATAATCTGCCTTGAGTCCAAGTCTCTTGCCTCAATGGATTTTCCCATTAGTAGCCCATAGCTACGGTGATCCCCCATCCGTCTCTGCTTCGCTCCCATGCTTTCCTTACCGCGTCTTGTGCCCGCAGCGACACCAGGCGTCAACGATCGTCGGGGTGAGCAGTGGTCATAATTATTCAGTTAGTTCAATATGGTCCTTCAACAAGCGTACACAGCATTTCTACAGGTATTGGTGTATCACATTCAGGAATAGGAAAGATATTACGATGTTAGGCCTCTTCCCTGATTATTTACTGCGATTTCAACACTTCGACAAGCTGATGCGGGTAGACAATATGATACTGTCGTTGTCTGATTGCAAATCGCCGAGTAATCACATTAATGCTGAAATCACTTTCACTCATAACGCTATCAAAAACACTCTCAACTCTCATTGGTGGTCCGACGAATACCTACATATATTTGTGGAGACATATTTTTAAGACTGGGTCTCTGTAAATGTGGGGTGGTCTAATAGGAAATCTGTTGATTGGACGTAGTGCGTTAATGCCTCATCTTACTGGTCTCCATTATCTTGAAAATGATCTTATAGAATTGATAGAAAAGGTAACTTTGGCAACAAGGATGGATATATTGTTCTGACATGGCTGGGCCCCTGCACGTTCTACTCGTCAGGTGGCACAGAAAATGTTACCTTTATTGGCCAACAAGATCCCCAGATATTACCCCTTTAGATCATTCCCTGTGGTAATGGTTGAAATCAAAATTTACAAAGAAAAACTAAACACAAGAGACGACACGACCGGATTGTGAACAGTGCTACCTTCGTTGTTGTTGTTGTGGTCTTCAGACCTGAGACTGGTTTGATGCAGCTATCCATGCTGCTCTATCCTGTGCAAGCTTCTTCATCTCCCAGTACTTACTGCAACCTATGTCCTTCTGAATCTGCTTAGTGTACTCATCTCTTGGTCTCCCTCTATGATTTTTACCCTCCACACTGCCCTCTAATGCTAAATTTGTGATCCCTTGATGTCTCAGAACATGTCCTGCCAACCGGTCCCTTCTTCTAGTCAAGTTGTGCCACAAATTCCTCTTTACCCTAATTCTATTCAATACCTCTTCATTAGTTGTGTGATCTACCCATCTAATCTTCAGCATTCTTCTGTAGCATCACATTTCGAGAGCTTCTATTCTCTTCTTGTCCACAACTATTTATCGTCCATGTTTCACTTCCATACATGGCTACACTCCGTACAAATACTTTCACAAACGACTTCCTGACACTTAAATCTATACTCGATGTTATCAAATTTCTCTTCTTCAGAAACGCTTTTCTTGCCATTGCCAGTCTACATTTTATATCCTCTCTACTTCGACCATCATCAGTTATTTTGCTCCCCAAATAGCAAAACTCCTTTACTACTTTAAGTGTCTCATTTCCTAATCTAATTCCCTCAGCATCACCCGACTTAATTCGACTACATTCCATTATCCTCGTTTTGCTTTTGTTGATGTTCATCTTATATCCTCCTTTCAAGATACTGTCCATTCCATTCAACTGCTCTTCCAAGTCCTTAGCTGTCATCGGCGAACCTCAAAGTTTTTATTTCTTCTCCATGGACTTTAATACCTCCTCCGAATTTTTCTTTTGTTTCCTTTACTGCTTGCTCAATATACAGATTGAATAACATCGGGGAGAGGCTACAACCCTGTCTCACTCCCTTCCCAACCACTTCCTCCCTTTCATGTCCCTCCACTCTAATAACTGCCATCTGGTTTCTGTACAAATAGTAAATAGCCTTGCGCTCCCTGTATTTTACACCTGCCACCTTGAGAATCTGAAAGAGAGTATTCCAGTCAACATTGTCAAAAGCTTTCCCTAAGTCTACAAACGCTAGAAACGTAGGTTTGCCTTTCCTTAATTTTTCTTCTAAGATAAGTCGTAAGGTCAGTATTGCCTCACGTGTTCCAATATTTCTACGGAATCCATACTGATCTTCCCCAAGGTTGGCTTCTCCTAGTTTTTCCATTGATCTGTAAATAATTCGCGTTAGTATTTTGCAGCTGTGGCTTATTAAACTGATTGTCCGGTAATTTTCACATCTGTCAACACCTGCTTTCTTTGGGATTGGAATTATTATATTCTTCTTGAAGTCTGAGGGCATTTCGCTGTCTCATACATCTTGCTCACCAGATGGTAGAGTTTTGTCAGGACTGGCTCTCCCGAGGTCGTCAGTAGTTCTAATGGAATGTTGTCTACCCCCGGCGCCTTGTTTCGACTCAGGTCATTCAGTGCTCTGTCAAACTCTTCACGCAGTATTGTATCTCCCATTTCGTCTTCATCTACATTCTCTTCCATTTCCAGAATATTGTCCTCAACTACGACGTCCTTGTATAGACTCTCTATATACTCCTTCCACCCTTCTGCTTTCCCTTCTTTGCTTAGAACTGGGTTTCCATCTGAGCTCTTGATATTCATACAGGTGGTTCTCGTTTCTCCAAAGGTCTCTTTAATTTTCCTGTAGGCAGTATCTATCTTACCCCTAGTGAGATAAGCCTCTACATCCTTACATTTGTCCTCTAGCCATCCCTGCTTAGCCTTTTTGCACTTCCTGTCGATCTCATTTTAGAGACGTTTCTATTCCTTTTTGCCTGCTTCATTTACTGCATTTTTATATTTTCTCCTTTCATCAATTAAATTCAATATTTCTTCTGTTACCCAAGGATTTCTACTAGCCCTCGTCTTTTTACCTACTTGATCCTCTGCCGCCCTCACTACTTCATCCCTCAGAGCTACCCATTCTTCTTCCCCCATTTGTGACAATTGTTCCCTTATGCTCTCGCTGGAACTCTGTACAACCCCTGGTTTAATCAGTTTGTCCAGATCCCATCTACTTAAATTCCCACCTTTTTGCAGTTTCTTCAGTTTTAATCTACAGCTCATAACCAATAGATTGTGGTCAGAGATCACATCTGCCTCTGTAAATGTCTTACAATTTAATACCTGGTTCCTAAATCTCTGTCTTACCATTATATAATCTATCTGATACCTTCTAGTATTTCCAGGATTCTTCCATGTGTACAACCTTCTTTTATGATTCTTGAACCAAGTGTTAACTATGATTAAGTTATGCTCTGTGCAAAATTCTACCAGACGGCTTCCTCTTTCATTTCATTCCCCCAATCCATATTGACCTACTATGTTTCCTTCTCTCCCTTTTCATACTCTCGAATTACAGTCCCCTATTACTATTAAATTGTCGTCTCCCTTCACTACCTGAATAATTTCTTTTATCTCATCATACATTTCATCAATTTCTTCATCATCTGCAGAGGTAGTTGGCATATAAACTTGTACTATTCTAGTAGGTGTGGGTTTCGTGTCTATCTTGGCCACAATAATGCGTTCACTATGCTGTTTGTAGTAGCTTACCCGCACTCCTATTTTTTATTCATTATTAAACCTACTCCTGCATTACCCCTATTTGATTTTGTATTTATAACCCTGTATTCACCTGACGAAAAGTCTTGTTCCTCCTGCCACCGAACTTCACTAATTCCCACTATATCTAACTTTAACCTATCCATTTCCCTTTTTAAGTTTTCTAACCTACCTGCCCGATTAAGGGACCTGACATTCCACGCTCCGATCCGCAGAACGCCAGTTTTCTTTCTCCTGATAACGACGTCCTCTTGAGTAGTCCCCGCCCGGAGATCCGAATGGGGAACTATTTTACCTCCGGAATATTTTACCCAAGAGGACGCCATCATCATTTAACCATACAGTAAAGCTGCATGCCCTCGGGAAAAATTACGGCTGTAGTTTCCCCTTGCTTTCAGCCGTTCGCAGTACCAGAACAGCAAAGCCATTGTGGTTAGTGTTACAAGGCCAGATCAGTCAATCATCCAGACTGTTGCCCCTGCAACTACTGAAAAGGCTGCTGCCCCTCTTCAGGAACTACACGTTTGTCTGGCCTCTCAACAGATACCCCTCTGTTGTGGTTGCACCTACGGTACGGCCATCTGTATCGCTGAGGCACGCAAGCCTCCCCACCAACGGCAAGGTCCATGGTCCCGGGGGGGGGGGCGGGGGGGCGGGGGGGGGGGGCGGGGGGGGGGGGCTACCTTCGTAAAGAATGCCAAAGACGACATCTGAGAAGCCGAACTTGTCGCTGCCGAGAAAATTCGAAAGTGCATTGACGACGGAGATGGAATTTACGACGTTAATCATTTGCCTTCGCTTAATATCTTATGTGAGCAGCCTACATTCTAATCGGTGTATACGTGTAACCAAAAACTGTGATATGGAATGCTTTATTCCAGTTACTCTATAGTATGACCTCCTAATAAAAATACCATTGCCTAGTGAACTGTCATGTTCCATCAGAGGATCCTGATAAGGAAACAAAGAACGATTCATACCTTGAACTAAACAATGTAGCAGATAGACTACCAAGACATTCAATTCACTTGATAATGGGAGACTTCAACGTCCAAGTGAGAAGAGAAGTACAGTATCGTCCAACGATTGGTCCTGACAGTATCCACGAAACAAGCAACGAGAACGGTATCAAACTAATAAACCTCGCCGAGGCAAGGAGAATGGCCATTAGAAGCACATACTTGCCCCGTAAAGTAGTACATAAAGTTACCTGAATACCCGCAGATGGAAGTACGATGAATCAGATCGACCATGTTCTTGTTGACCGAGGACACCATTCTAGTGTCGTACATGTGCGATTCTTCCGCAGGGCAGATATGAATTCCGATCAGTTCTTGGTGGTAGTCAAACTAAGTCTGAAACTTTCTACCAAGTGGCGAAGAAATCCTGAAAAGTTGGCCCTCTTTGACAAGGATAAGTTCGAAGATGTAGAAGTTAAACAACGCTATCGAGATGAAATTGCAGAAAACCTCAAAATATTGGAGAACCCTACCAACGTGGAACACACATAGTTGGTGTTAAGGAATGCAGTGTTACAGAGTTGAAGAGGACTTGCTTGCTATCCAAAACGCAGCAGTAAATCTTGCTTTGATGGAGAATGTCGAGAATCTATTGGGATGAGATCAGCGAAGAGGATACAATGGTTAGAAAAACTCACAGAAGCAGCAAGGGAAGCCTACTGTAAAGCGAGGCGTAACACGGACAAACTCATGAGAAAGAAGAAAAGAGAACACCAAAACAGACTGTTGAAAGCAGTAGAAGAAGCAAAGTCATCACGCTCGTTTTTCCAGGCCTCAAGATTTGCCAGAGGTGGCTTACGGCAAGGTACATTGGTTCTAACGAATGAGATGGGTGAAATGGTACAGCCAGAAGAGCAGGCAAAGCTATTCAAAAAATATTTTCAGAACCTATTGAATCGGGACGTTCCACTGACGGTGACAATTCAGACAGGAGCCCGTTCTGATAGAGTAGAACTCCCTGAACCCTCAGAGGAAGGGATCAGTGATGGATGCTCTAAAACTACTCAAGAACAACAAGGCCCCAGGATGTAGAAGTATCACAGCTGATATGCTTCGCTTGGGAAGACAAACATTGATGGACACATTGAAACCATTAATATCCGCCATTTGGGCAGCAGAAATAATTCCTGAAGAGTGGAAGGGAGCAATTACGTGTCCCATCTTCAAGAAGGGTGATGCTACCCAAGAATCCAACTACCGAGGAATTTCACTTCTTGAAATTGGATACAAAGTCCTTACAACTCTGCTGCTAAGCAGAATGGAACCACTGGCTGAAGGAATTGTAGGCACATATCAATGTTGGTTGGTCCCCGGACGGTCTACCATTGACCACATATTTACTTTGAGGCTGCTGATAAAAAAATTCTGTGAGTTCAGTCGGGAACTTCACCTCATCTTCATCAATTTTCGGCAAGTTTATGACAGCATATTATGGGAAACGTTGGAGGAACTTGGCATCCCATCGAAATACATCAGTCTAATTGCAGCTTGCTACTCCCAGTCAACTTCTAACGCACGGTAGAGCAACCAACTACCACCACCTTTCACTATCCAAAGTGGACTGAGACAAGGAGATCCATTGGCGCCAATATTATTCAACTTGACCTTGGAAAAAGTGAGACGTGACACTTGCCGAACCAAAGAAATGGATATGATGGGAGCAGACGCAATTCTGGAATTTGCTAACGATGTTGTGATCCTTGGCGACACTCTAGAGCAATTGTTGTGCTGATACTTCCCGATTACTCCAAAATGCATCGGAAATTGGGCTGGAGGTGAACGAAGACAAAACTAAATATTTAGGAGTATCACATCGTCGAGTTCTCCCTCCTTCTATTGTTGTAGATGGGCATACTTTCGAACGAGTTGAAGAGTTCAAGTACCTGGGCTCAATATTAACCAACAATATCGAAGTGACGAAAGAAGTACATCAACACATAGCAAGTGCTAATCGCGTGTTATTTAGTCTGAGCAATCCTTTTAAATCTCGTCTGATATCTCAGAAGAACACAGTCTATCTGTACACGGCACTGGTGAGGCCAGTACTTTTATACGGTGAAACTTGGGCGACATCAGCAACAGCAGAAGATTCAATATGTGCATTTGAAAGAAAGGTACTTCGAAAGATCTTTGGACCCGTCTACAATAACATGGAAGATAAATGGGAAAGAAGAAAGAAAGAAGACCTTAACAGAGGTTTGGAAAGTCACACAATGGACGAATATTGGGGCAGAGGCGACTACAAGATTTTGGCCACATCTTAAGAGCGCACAGATCCCTTTCCGAGAGAGTCCTCCATTTTCAACCCATGGGAAAACGCCCGAGAGGACGCCCAAGAACGCGATGGAATGATCGAGTGACGACGATCCTTCAAGAAGTGGAACCGGCGGCCGTGGAGGATGATGTAGAGACCGTAAAAGGTGGAGTGCCATCTGCAGCAAATACCTCCTCTCTTGTGATTGACAGACATTCCCTTTATTGGTGCTTTTGTGTTTGTAATGCGTTTTTCCATTGTTCTTCTGCTGTAGGCCTCAAAGGCCCGTTAATGCAGTAAATGATGATGATGATATGATGATGATTCCTCCTTGAATGCCCAAACACAGTGCGTGTTTCTGTGTATGTGGGTATAGAGGGTGTTGGAGGCAGTCGTAATTCTCATATTACAAACCAAATGACGTTTGCCCAATAGAAAATAATCACATACAATGAACTGAGAGAAATGGCGCATTATGTGAGAAACTGAGGGCCCATTCGGGATGATCGCGACACAAATTGGAATACGGTCACCTGGATATAGTACTTTCATAGTTTCCCTAAACCTATTAAGGCCAATTCCAGGACACTTCGAAATAAATTCACTGAATGCGAATAACATGGTTCAAATGGTTCAAATCCTCTGAGCACTATGGGACTAAACATCTGAGGTCATCAGTCCCCTAGAACTTAGAGCTACTTAAACGTAACTAACCTAAGGACATCACACACATCCATACCCGAGGCAGAATTCGAACCTGTGGCCGTAGCGGTCGCGCGGTTCCAGACTGAAGCGCCTAGAACCGCTCGGCCACAGCGGCTGGCGAATAACTTGTCGTCGACTGTTTGAGGTATAGATGTACTATCTAATGGTGACATGAACCGGGACTTGAACCCGGATTTCTCGCTCATCGTGAGCGGTCGCCTTGATCGTGGTCCGACACAAATTTTCGCGTGTGACCAATAGGTATTACATCTACACCTAACACAGCTGAAGCCATGATGTTCGCATTCCGCGAATTTATTTCGAAGTAATTTCAGTCGGCTGTCTATTGTCAACGGTGTCTTTTCATTGAGACATGCAAGTAAAAATCCAGGGTAGTTCCTTTGACATGGCTATTTTGCTTCCTAATCCTTGTTCAATCTGAAAATGTACATTGTCCATAACGACGCTGTGTGTAGACCTTTCTAAACTTATGCAAAATGAATAAAAGGGAGATTGGGGTGGAACTTACGCTCAACGACGGAGATAAATGACCATGTAGCTTGGATGAACCTTACGTATTGCAACAAGTGACAGTGATCGACTTCCTCATTAGTCTTAGATGGTAAAAATTCGAATTTCACAGACTAATGCAACGCTTCAGTGCATCACAGACTGTGGCAGCAGCCAAAATCATAGGTGCTAAATGTCATCGTGGGGATTACATGAATGTAGACGAAGTAAGAGAAATACAAATCACAGATACATTATTGAGTCCAGTTACGTCACATTGTTTGGTTGTATAAACCATGCTTAAGGCAATGGACCCGATTGACGGTAGGTAGGCCGCCACGGTACACAATGTAGTGTGGCGCGATGTTCTGGGTTCCATCGGCGGCTCGACACGAACTTACAAGTGCCCTGAAGCCCAAGCGTGTAGAGATTTGTTTAGGTTCTCCTCAGCCCAAAGGCTGATTTCAGCAGCACACCGCGTTACCAGGTGTGGTTGTAATGGAGGTGGTATGTTTCCTTCCTGCCGGCCTTTAAAAAGGTCCCAATCAATTTTTCACACCAACAAATCGTTGCCAGAGGTGAATGAAGTAAAAAGTGAAAGGAAACTTATGGGAAACTGGATAAAAAACTGAACCTTTTGATACGTAGATAATGTCAGACAGAACGTTTTGAATGCATTATTATCACAGATGCGTCGAGGTAGAATCATACGGCAAGGCCTTAATACATAAGCCATGAGCAGAGGATGGCATTAGGCAATCAATCCACCAGGCGCACGCGCAGCATGAGACGACTGTGTATCATAGTGCTTACTCTTCATTGTCTTTGATTTTTAACGGTTGGTTTCTCCTCTCTGTATTCTGAAGCCAGGTCCGTGACCCTGTGCCATTACAGCAGGTATAATTTTCAAAATAAGTAGATGCTCGATTACGGACAGAAATGGATACTAAGCGACACTGGTGATGTGTTGAAGTTAATTCATGGATGTCTAAACCAAACATGCAGTTACGAAGTAATATTAACTGTACGCTTGCCATCTTCGGAGACGACGTCCGATTCTGTACCACTGAATTTAAGGTCATTAAAATTAGTCTCTTTCTTCTCTATTGCAATTATCAGCGCCATGATTCTTCATGAGTTGGAGTTAACTATTGTATGAACTGGATATCATTTATCATATTGAAGATATCAGTCAGCTCGCTCCAGACTCAAAACATCCAAAAGTAGGCCGTAACAGTTAATTCTGTGGTTTATGGTTGTCGCGTTGTTTCAGCCACATACAAAACCTTTCGATGGTCTTCCAGTTAGGGTCACTCCCGACGTATGATGGCCGTATAAAGTAGTAACAGGTTTAGCCTAGCATACACAAGAATTTTCATTTTCGGAAACAAAACCAGTTAAGTTATTTTCCTCGTTAAGCTGTCGCACAAACTAAAATCTGGTGTAAGTCGCTTCTTACTTCAGCCAAAGAACCCACTTCCACATTACTGAAATTCTTTGTAAACTCTGCAGAACGATCTTATTATCTTACTCGCAGTTGTCTCAGAAGCGATATTACAGTAATCTGACGCAAGTGTCATTGTCAAAGATGAAAAATCACGTGAGAACTGGTTATCAGTTGCCCAAAGTCAACTGCCGGTGTCACTGTCGGTAGGCAACATTTGGGACGCGAGTGAACAAAGGTCTCTCGCACGTGTCTCTCTTGTAGATGCAAAGCTTTCCAGACTGTTCGGATGGAGGTCAGACCCCTGTACGGCCATCCAGTACAGATATTCCGTGGTGTCTCTAATACGCTAAAGGCAAGGCTCTTTTGAAAAGGTCACGACTTAATCTTCCTTCCTTTTCAGGGTATTTGTTGAGAAGCGGTTAGATAGAACAAGTGTTCACATTCTGCAAAAATTCTTACCTGATAATGAAGTGATTTTCTGTCTAATCTTATATACAAATTGGCAATACCGGTCAAGATCATATTTTCAAAATCTCTTTGGTATTATCTCTCTCTCTCTCTCTCTCTCTCTCTCTCTCCCCTCTCGGCACACGAATTTGCGTTTTGATTCGGGCAGAAGGCAGAAAGGTAGTCCGTACTACACTCATGCATTTCATGTGAGTTAATTTCTCAGCCAGTAATTCCAGTAACGAAGCCTGGGAGGTTACAGTGGATAAGTGTCTCATTTTGCTAGTTCTTGTTATGGCATCAAATGTCTGTTTGTCAGCGCTTTTGGTGCAGTTTACAACAAAAGATACTTCTTCATTAGATGCATCTTTTCGTGGAGCAACGAGGAACTGGCAAATATACAACTCAAGTACGATGAAGTGCGCATGTTTGTTAGATAGGCCACATTTTGATCTTATGCTGCAAACATGGAAGCGAATTAGTTCGTTTTACAATATCATAATTTAAAACGAAATTAAGTACCTGTAGGGTAACTGGCACATACATATCAATGGGATGTGAGTGTGGGTGGAAAATAAGTGTAGCTCATGACGCGCGTTTTCCCAGGTTTTATTCATCCAGTATCTGAGAATGGGACCACTTAATGACTTGCAACAAACTTAACACGTAGTTTCAAATTGCTACAAAAATTTTTCTCGCTGACAACCCCCTTGAAACGATGAAAGGAGAAACGTTTATCGCGTACTATATTTTCACTGTTTATGAAGCATCAGGAATGACGTTTTAATTTATTACTTTTCTGCTACTAATTGTACTTACGACATATTTTGCAGACAACATTCTTGTATAATGGTGAATATACCTGCCAAATTATCATTCTACGACTCATAGTTCAAGAGAAATGACGACATAAACACTGAGATGCATGAAAAATGCCACACCCTGAATAATATTTAATCTTATTTCTTCTTTGCTACCAACTCTACTCACAACACATTACGGGTACAGTAACCACAAACGCCGCTGAGTGTACCTACAGAATTATGTCTTTTATCACATATAGTTCAGGAGATATAGTGTCAAAGCACCGAAATGTGTGAAACTCTCGCCGGCCGCTGTGGCCGAGTGGTTCTAGGCGCTTGAGTCCGGAACCGCGCTGCTGCTACGGTCGCAGGTTCGAATCCTACCTCGGGCATGGATGTGTGTGATGTCCTTAGGTTAGTTAGGTTTACATAGTTCTAAGTCTAGGGGAGTGATGACCTCAGATATTATGTCCCATAGTGCTTAGAGCCATTTGAACCATTTTCTGTGAAACACTCCAGCATCTCGCATGACGTTTAAATTTATTACTTTACTGCTATTAACTCTATTCGTAACACATTTCGCAGTCAGTATCCATACACCGCTGACTGTGTCTACTAAATCATATCGTTGTACGACAAATTGTTCAGGAGACGTGACGTCATAAAAACCTAGCTGCGTGAAAACAAACTACAAAAATGGTTCAAATGGCTCTGAGCACTATGGGACTCAACTTCTGAGGTAATCAGTCCCCTAGAACTTAGAACTACTTAAACCTAACTAACCTAAGGACAGCACACACATCCATGCCCGAGGCAGGATTCGAACCTACGACGGTAGCGGTCGCGCGGTTCCAGACTGAAGCGGCTAGAACCGCTCGCTATCCCGGCCGGCGAAATTCTCTACAGAAAAAGGTGATATACATGCGAAAACATGTGTGAAATACGCTAAATAAATGTGAAATATGCGTCAATGTGCGTACTGTGTCAAAGCAGCAGGTAAAGAGCTTCTTCTAAACATGTATAGATTTCAGTCAAAATTGGTACACATATATGGAAAAAAATACTGTGGGGTTAAGAACCACCAGGCTGTGACTGGGTTAGGGTGATAGCTCGGTGCTGGCGAGAGAAAGTGGGGAGGAGGATAGAGAGGGAAGGAGGAGATGGAAATAGACAGGGGTAGGAGGAGGATGAGAATATAGCGAGGGGAAGGAGGAAATTTATAAAGTAAGAAAAAAGGACGAATGGACGGCGAGGGGAGGGGGGAGGAGGGGTGAGGAGACTGACAGAGAGAGGCCGGGAGGAGGAGACTGACGTAGAGCGGAGTGAGGAGATGAACTTAGTGAGGAAGAGGAGACGAACTTAGAGGCAGGACGGAGATAAAAGGGGACGAGCAGATGGACTGGGAGAGGAGATGAACACTTTTTTTTCCCCTTGCTGCTTATGATTACTGACCCACTACCTGACTGCTTACGGTGAGCCATTTACTGCTCTTGGCCGCTATGATCGCTGTACGGGACTCGAGTGGCTCTGGGTAGCAGTTCCATCCGCGCCCACATCCGAACATACCTTTGCCCGTGTCCCTCCACGTGGAGGACAGCTTTATATTCATTTCCGTCTTTTTTTTCTTCTTGCAGCGTTATACTTTATCAAAATGTAATACACGAATTGGAAATAGAAATTTAAATATTTACAGTAGTTGAAACTAAGAAGAACCAAAAAGAAGATAGGAAAGGGTTAGGGATGTTAGTCCCGTCACCTAGATGTCTAAGGGTGAATACCTCGATATGCGCTTCAAGGCATTGATTCCCAGGCATCTTTCATGTTAGTAGGGTGGTCTTCATACTATATTCCATTATCGTAACTGTTGTATCTACATGTATATAGTGCCCGTTGCATTTGCAAATTTGCAACAATGCGCCGCCATTTGCAGCAGCATGGACTATCAGCTCGGAGACCGTGGCTGCGGTTACCCTTGACGCTGCATCACAGACAGGAGCGCCTGAGATGGTGTACTCAACGACGAACCTGGGTGCACGAATAGCAGAACGTCATTTTTTCGGATGAATTCAGGTTCTTTTTACAGCATCGTGATGGTCGCATCCGTGTTTGGCGACATCGAGGTGAGCGCACATTGGAAGCGTGTATTCGTCATCGCCATACTGGCGTATCACCCGGCGTGATGGTATGAGGTGCCATTGGTTACACGTCTCGGTCACCTCTTGTTCGCATTGACGGCACTTTGAACAGTGGACGTTACATTTCATATGTGTTACGACCCGTAGCTCTACCCTTCATTCGATCCCTGCGAAACCCTACATTTCAGCTGGATAATGCACTACTGCATGTTGCACGTCCTGTACGGGCCTTTCTGGATACAGAAAAGGTTCGACTGCTGCCCTGGCCAGCCCATTCTCCAGATCTCTCACCAATTGAAAACGTCTGGTCAATGATTGCCGAGCAACTGGCTCGTCACAATATGCCAGTCACTACTCTTGATGAACTGTGGTATCGTGTTGAAGCTGTACACGCCGTCCAAGCTCTGTTTGACTCAATGCCCAGGTGTATCAAGGCCGTTATTACGGCCAGAGGTGGTTGTTCTGGGTTCTGATTTCTCAGGATCTATGCACCAAAGTTGCGTGAAAATGTAATCGCATGTCAGGTCTAGTATAATATATTTGTCCAATGATTACCCGTTTATCATCTGCATTTCTTCTCGGTGTAGCAACTGTAATGACCAGTAGTGTAAGAAGTGGGACGTTTCGCCCTATAGAAATTTCTAGAACATTCCAGAAAACTTAAATATTTTCAACATTTCGCGGCCCTGTCAACAGCTGTATAAATATTATTTTTAATTTTAATAACCAACAGCCTCTGTTGCACCGTTTACCTAGAATTTACTTATGTTTCAGTCGGGATAACTCAACCTTCTTCAGAATAAAAGTAACTACCGTTAGTCCATAGTGGACATCGTCAAGCTAAAAATACAAGTCCATAAACTATCGTCAGACTGTAAAAACTTATCTAAACTGCCTCGGCCCTACTTCGCGACAGCGATGCGGCAGCCACGAGTGCTGTACTGGAACTGCAGTACTGCTCACCAAAACTGTGTAACAGAACAAGGATGATCGTCAAAAAGCTATAAAATAAAATTATTGAGGCTGAACGTATGACTGGAAATTACAAAGGACACACGCTATTTATCCCCAGACTATCACTGATCTCTACTGAACTGCCATTCCAATTTAAGAGACTGTAATTTCCAATGGAATTAGCCTACAGTTTTACAATTAACAAAGCGCAAGGATAAACTTTAAAACATTGCAGCATCAGTCTCAATGACTCGTGCTTCTCTCACGGTCAGCTACATGTAGCGTGCTCTCGAGAAGGACGTTCGAAAAAGTTATGCTTATGTAAACCGGATAACAAAATGATAAATGTTGTTTATAAACAAGTACTGCAGATATTATATGTTTTCAATAAAAAAAATTTACCTCTCATGATTTAACAAGTATTATAAGTACTTAGAATATGTTTTCAAAAAATGGCTCTGAGCACTATGCGACTGAATTTCTGAGGTCATCAGTCGCCTAGAACTTAGAACTAATTAAACCTAACTAACTTAAGGACATCACACACATCCATGCCCGAGGCAGGATTCGAACCTGAGACCGTAGCGGTCGCTCGGTTCCAGACTGTAGCGCCTAGAACCGCATGGTTACTCCGGCCGGCAATATGTTTTCTATAAAAAAAATTACCTCTTTAACGTTTATCCTTTTATTCCAACCATCACACAGTCTTATATCAACTCCCTGAGTGAAGCCTGGTACTCTAGCTAGTATATATGTAATTGAAACGGTACACTACTGCAGTTGCGTTGCAAGGGTTTCGAAAAGATGAACAGAATGATCCACTGTCCAGTCACATTAATGTGACCACCTGTCGAAAGTTTGAATAAGTAGCTTTGCAGCCTGAACCGTGCGAGACATGCAGGAGGAGAGTCAATGGAGATCTGGAAAGACCCAAGGAAAAAAGACTGTATGTAGGGGTGCACATGGTCGACAAGGATAGAAGCATACTTGTGTTGATCCACTGTGCTTTCGAGTATATCGAGGTCATCCAGGAAATGTCACGAAAACAGTTCCCCGACCACAACGCTCTCTCGTCCGACCCGGACCCCTCCATAAATTGTCACAGGGCCATACACGCCAAAGGCCGTCTCTTCCATGGAGCATGGACGTCCAGTTGCGTTACTGGCGTGCGAATTCCAGCCTTCGTTGCCGATAAACATCAGTCATCATGGGTACATGAACCAGGCGCCTAGTGTGGATGCCATACGCAGTAACGTTCGGTGAAACGTCATTGGACAGACACTGTTGGTAGCCCCTGGGTTCATATGCATCATAGTTGCCTCGGCGCCAGTTTTGAATAGCGCCGTTTTTCCAGGCACGAAGTACTTTAACCAAGGTCGCATGCGAACAGTTTACAGACTTACCAGTTTCGAAAATGCTTCCACCCCTGGCCCGAAAGCCAATGAGCATGCTCTTATGAACGGCAAATACATTGCTCAGTTTCCGCATTTCGAGAACGACTGCACTCTTTCCCGCGTCCCCCCCTCCCCTCCCCGCCCCCACCCAAAACATGCTTTACAACCCTGCATTGCTAGTAATGCCACCTGCCATCTGTGAGTGGCTGTTGCACGTTGCGCAGTCATGGGCTGTGCGGCTGGTCCCGGCGGAGGTTCGAGTCCTCCCTCAGCCATGGGTGTGTGTGTTTGTCCTTAGGATAGTTTAGGTTAAGTAGTATGTAAGCTTAGGGACTGATGACCTTAGCAGTTAAGTCCCATAAGATTTCATACACATTTGAACATTTTTTGTTGCACGTTGCACTTGGACCCTGCACAAGCCGTGTAAGTGTCTAAAGTGGTAAAGACCTCTTTTTGAGCGGTTCTTTCACTATACACTGTTAGCTGTGTCTAAAGTTAAGTCGCTTTGTGACTCGATTGGATTCTGGTGCGAATCAAAGATACTTAATACCATTGCTGCACATATGTTTTCCCCGGTCTCCTTATGGGCACCGCGGGCGTGGCAGTGTGTACTTAGCGCCGGGCACGCCAGGGAGAGTCGACCGCTTCTCGTTTAATAGAGGACAGCAACGCGCTGCTAGCAGCGCCACCTCCTTGTGTGGGACGAGCTGTTGCTTGACAATATAATGGAAGTTCCCTTCCCAAGTTACTCCAGAGTGCACTGTACGTTTCGTGACTGCTCATCCATGGTCGCTGCCGAGAGAGTGCTTTGGATTAGTTGGATTTGTGCCACAGTAATTGAAACTGGTGGACACCTTTCTATGGGACAATTTTTTGACTGTGTTGAGACCCGCGTGTTCTTGTAATTTCCCTGACCGTGCTTTAATATTTATACCCTCCATGCTAGTCTGCTTCCGCAATGAAATACTGTATACATTTGATGGCTGGCAAGTAATTAGGCGTTACTTTTATTTGATTGTTTTACGGCACTACCTCCAGCAGGCAGTCCGTTTCTGAATTCGTTTCCTGCTTCAGCTATCTTTTACTGTCCGTTGTACAGGACACCGGTAAAATTTTGGTTGTCCGTTTTGCTTCCTCAGTTCCGCAGTGTCTACCGTGTGCTGTGGTTGCCGTCCTTGTATTTTTTAATTTTTTTTAATGCCAAGCCGATTGTTGCTTGATTCCTTGTCTGTATTAATGTGGCTCCTATTAAAAATTGAACAGGCGTGTTAAACAGGTTAGATTTTCTTAATTCTTTCTTTTATTTTAGCTGAAACCTTTTATTTCAAACTAAGATAAAGACAATAATATCTGAGCTCACTGCACTCTCGTGATTTAATTATTGTTAATGAAGAGTAGATTTCATATAAGGGTTACCATCGTACCATATTTCTTTAAAATAGGAGAGAAGAAGCAAAACGACTCTGGAAAATAAAAAGTTTTACAGTGTTATAGTTTAATAAAAATATTTCTTTTCTGGATATTACCACTTGGTGCTTCCCTGCCCATATCTTTGCTAACCAGTTCCATTTCCAAGAGCCAAACAAAATAATGCAAGAAAAGCTATGAGGACATTTCTAAAATATGCTAGAACGACATGGGATGAGTATTATAAGTTTCGGTGAAACATTTTTGTGTCTGATGTTTACATTTGAAGATACTGTGAGTACAGGCGATCTACATGAGGACTGTGAAATGAAGTACAACCTTAAAATCAACAGTACTTCTGTACAAAATGAGACTGAATTTGGAATTGAGTATTGGTAATATACTCCTCTGGAAATAATAAGTATTATGATATTGTTGGGTGTCTAAGCAAAGGAGCCAAGGGAGATTTATGAGTGTTACAAATCAACTCAGAATTTGAAAAGAGAAATGAATGGTGGAATGAGAACATTGACAATTATAAGAGCTTTTTTTCAAAAGTCGATAAAATCAAAAAAATAAATTTTGGAAATTCAGTTTTCAAGTATCATACCGAAATACCAATAATGTAAAAGAGCTAATTTAACATTTACACTGTTTTCTAGGCACTATTCCTATAATGTGTTTGACTTTTCTAAAATGCTCACCTTTTACATCAGAGAAGATGGACAAAGTTTACAGGTTTTTTTTCCAAAGCTGATAAATGCAAAGGTGGAAGTTAAAATTGTTCTAAATACACGCATTCAAAGCGATTTTCTTCTTATTCGTTTTTATCTTTTATTACAAAGAAAGCTACTTAATTCTTCATTTTGCATAGATCTACACCAATGTACTACAACGTAACACATTAGTATGTTACCTTTCCGTAAGTGTTTAATGAGCAGAAGTGCAAAACAGCAACAAACACTACTGAAATACGATACAAAATACTGGCATAAGTTTCAAGACATCCTTCTTCTTTTCGTTGGTGACTATGTTCTTCTTTTCCAAGGTAGTTGCTTTCCTCACTTCCTGGCTGCAGTTTCAACCTCTATGATGCTTTCTTTATAAGTTACTTTGAAAGGTGTCGTAGGGCATTTAGTGCACTAGACTTGAGATATTTTGCTTCCCAAACTTTATTTGATATCTTGAGTATACCATGTTGTTCCAGCATTTTATAATATTAGGTCTGTGCACGAATATCTTCCTTTTTTCAGTAGACTTTTCCACCCTACTAAGCACTCTGTCAAGAGATATATAGCTGCGACCGCGAATAGGGGAATAATGTACCAGTTTTTAAATTTTCTGCTCTCTTCCATAAAGGCCTTTATTGTAAACATCACTGCTGTATTTTTATTTTGACTGGTACATAAGTCAGAAAATAAATGAATTTCATTTGGCACATTCTCTGCCTGGGACACCTCATAGTTTATGAGAGAACCCAATAGAGTAAAGGCTACGTGGTTGCACTCTTTCAGTCCTTGTATTTCAACCAAAGTACAAAAAGCAGTCCTTTTCCTTGTCTGTGCTTGGGAATTAATCATAATGCACAAATTGCATAGCCAAACTTGTCGTCACCTATGACGAGCTTACGTATTGGCTAATTCTGTTGTACATCGAAACATACTTTAACAACATTTGGATTTTTATCCTTCATTTTTGCATAAAACTTTTTTGGTCGAAGTTTGTATAACATGTGGTTTGTTTCCAGAATGAGTTTCATGTGGTTCGTTAATTGATTCTTCCCCTCCAGGTTTTGTTCCCTTTTTTTATTTTCAGTAGCCCAATTTTGCATATGGTGCATGTATCTGTATGGGGTGTTTTAAATGACTTATTAAAGCAGTGATAGAAAATATGTTTGTACTACGATAAAGAACAGGTAGAAAGGCCTGACAATTCCCTTTGTTTACCGAAATGTTTCCACACTTTGACTGTATTCAGCTCGGATGGTAAATACCTTCTTTTGGACTTTTTCATGGAATAGTGGCTTTCTATACATCTACATGTTTTGGTATGATTCGTTATAGCTTGTGAAACTTTCTTACTCCCGGTAGTGCTGCGGTCTCGCCCTTGGTTTTCAGTCGGTAACTTCCCTGTTACATGAAATTTATTGGCCAAATTTCAGAGTCTCTCTTTGGACATTCCTGATGTCGTGGCACATAAAGGTACTGTCTAGTCATCTTTCTTCCTTCTGCTGTACTTTAATGAAACCGTATTCTTCCTTTTTCCTCTTTTCTTAATGTTCCTGCATTTTGGTGACGTGATTAGCATGTATTTAGTAACGTTTTATCCTGGTTCGTTTTCTTTAAACTATTCACGTGACAATGAATAGTTGTAATATCATCATAAGTGAGATCACCTGCTCTGCATTCTTTTCTTCCTAAGGCTTCAGGTTTCACTGCCTGCGAGCAGGCAATAGCTGGCATTTTCTTATTCTTGATGGACTTCATGCATGATATCGTCCTCTACCTTTTACAATCAGATCACTCAGTTCCATGTATCCCCTTTTCTGAGTCGCTTGCATTACCCCAGTTTTGTAGTTTAACAGCCTACTCTTTTACGGAAAACTTATATCTGACAAAGCTAGCTCGAACTTAATGTCATTGTGTGAACTACTAATTTATTTCCACTGTAGCTTCTAGTGGCAAGTGCTTTCCTACAGTTAATGATCATCTTTTTTTCCAAACAACTTTGTCATATTATCGACAGTCACTTCCTATATTGTTATTTACATCCTAAATTGTTACTCTCCCTTCAAGCCTCTCAGAAGCAAAGCACAGTTTGCGTTTATCGGCTTTTCTTTAAATAAGTAAGAGCAAATATCCAATTTTGAAAAACTCGTAGCGTTCAACAACCTATAACAACAACTAGTTTCAATAGTTAATGCGTGGCAACAAGCTTGATTTACAACTATAAAAATTTGAAAAATGGAACATTCATCGAATTTTAAAAGAATTGTTTATTGGTACACTCACGGTTAATCTGAAAGAACAAAGAAAATATGGATGACTATGTAAAATATAGGTGAAGAAAGCAGTCAGAAATGAAAGAATGAATTGTGAGATAATAGATGCGGACACATCCACAAAGCAATAAAGCATGGAGAACTTTGAAAGCTCTGTTCAAAAAGGTTCAAATGGATCTGAGCACTATGGGACTTAACATCTGAGGTCATCAGTCCCCTAGAACTTAGAACTACATAAACCTAACCAACCTAAGGACATCACACACATCCATACCCGAGGCAGGATTCGAACCTGCGACCGTAGCAGTCTCGCGGTTCCGAACTGAAGCGCCTAGAACCGCACGGCCACCACGGCCGGCGAAAGCTCTGTGATATAGCAAAACAGCAAGGATGTCAATTACCTTAACTTCAGAAAAATGGAGAGAGCATTATGGGAATCCGTTTACTGAAAAACATCTTGGATTCTTTGTAAAAAATTATGGTGAGTTATATATCTGGGATGCATTTAATGAAGAACCCGAAATAATTATCTCTGTAGAAATCAAAAAAGTGCTTATGTCTACGAAAAATAGACGAGCTTCAAGTCCAAATAAACGTCCACTGAACTGTTCAAAACTGGACCATAAACTGGTCATAAAGGGGGAACAACTATTAGATGAATGAAAAATATCATAGATATCCAACATAAATAAAAGCGGTGACAGAGAAAAATGCTCAAACTATAGAGGACTGAGTGAAACAAATACAGTCTATATTATATGGAAATTATGGATTATATGGAAAAATGATAAAGACGAGAATCTAATCATAGATTGTGGACCTAGAACAGAATGGGTTCCGTGCCAGAAGATCCCGCACAGACAATATTTTTAGCATAAACTAGTCTGTGGAGAAAAACAGGACAGGAATTTAGAGACACAAATACATTTGATTATTTTTAGGAAAGCCTACGACAGCGTTTCCCTGGTGTACATTGTTGACTACAACGTTAGAAAATGGAGTTTATCGTTTATATTTTGAAGCTGTTAGAGCGTTATATAGTGGTACAACTTGTAGAATTTAAGTCACTGCAAAAATATCTGGAGGAATTCCCGTGCTCAAAGGGCTATGACAAGACAGAGCTTTAGCGCCTATATTATTTAAAATATACTAGAGTTCACCTTAAGTTTATGGAAATGTTCCTGTTGTAAATCGGGTATTTCTATAAATGAACAGCTATTCAGTTTGCATTTTGCTGAAAACCAAGTCATTTTTACATAGGATGAGGATGGCACAAACTAAATGGTTAGAAAGTTACACAGAGAATATCAGAAACGGGATTTAACCACTAATATTGAGAATACAGAGTATTTGGATAGTGGTGTAGTGGGTAAAGAGCTAACAATAGATTTTGGGATATTAAGGTATCTGGACTCTTATAAATACTTGAGGGTGGGGGTCATTATTAAAAACGATGGATCCAATAAAAGTGAAATTAAGAACCGTACTGTCCAATGTAAATAAGCAACCAGGCAATTAAATGAAATTTTACTGAGAATGCAGATTAGATCAGAAACTAAGATAAGATAATTTAAAACAATTGTAGAAAGTATACCAACGTCTGGAGCATAAATATGGAAATAACAAAGAATTAAGAGGAACTTAGTGTCAATGGAGATAGGACTTTGGAGATGTTGCTGTAGGTTCTCACACTAGGAACGACGTTAAAAACGAAGACATACGTAAGCGAATAAACCTGCACATCTTAATAATGAGTATAATCTAAGCAAAACAGTTGAGATGGTATGGGCAAGTCAGCTGTTTGGTAAGGATAGATGGTCTAAGAAGACAATGGAATGCACGAAAACTTCATTGGAAGAGAGAGTCAGAAGTGCTATTGTCAGAGAAGAATTTCCAGTCCGGATATTGTAAATATAAGAGACTTTGGAAGTCAGGATGCGAGAAACAACAACATTCTTGCATCAAATCGTAAAAATAATAATATTAAAACTTGAGACATGGCACATAAAATTGCAGCGGTTTATTTTTTGAACCTTGTTTGGCTAGCTAAGTACCTTGATATACTACTTACAATTCATCTTCATATCTTACACTCAACATTTCTGTTAATTCATCATCTGACATAGACACCAAAGTATCAGTTAAGAAGGGAGATAATAATCACACTTGTAAATGAAAGAAGCTCAGTATACTATTTGAATTCAACTTTTATTTTTCCGCCAAGATAAGAAAATTTATAGCATTCTTAATAGAGCTTTAGCTTATCAGTCATCGACTGGATGCTGGCCTAGTTGCTGTTCTTGTTGACCTCCGCTGAAGCCTTGTCGAGCAGAGACTGGACGTTTTGCAGACTCTGTAACACAGTAAAACGGGTAATCAATAAGGTGTTCAAAAGTGAAAGCTGAAGTGAAATCTTGTGGATATCACTTCAAAGGAATAACTGATAAGAGGAAATGAACTGTGGGAAAGCATTCTAGAGCAGAGTTACAGGATACGTTTGCACTGCCGAACTGCAGTGGACTAAAGAGGGCTTGCAACCATTGCTGCAGGTAAAAATCGTTCGACCGTCCGATTAAGCACAATAAAAGGAAAAAAATTTACGTCCGTGTGAGTGTTCGGAGTGAATGTACTGTGACTGGTCCGTAAGCCGTTGAGCATGTTACTGGCGTGTTTACCTAAGTGTAACATTGACGAGTACTTTAGCCATTTGCTTTCTAGACACGTTTATCAGATCTTTCGCTCCTTACAAAACGTAGGATTTTAGAAGAATCGTTTACTCTTCACTTCCGTAATCTATCAGTGTCGCTAGATGTAAAAGATACACACCTGGCTGAAATTCTGTACAAAACTATATATACCCTTAATTGTACAAAATAAAGCAGTTATGTTCCTTTCATTGTTCAATAAATTAATGCTGGGGTTTCTAGTTTTGCGAATGTGTGATTTCTCTTCAGTCACTATATCAGTTCGTGAATTTAAAAGTAGGGGACTCATAATTTGAATACATCATGATTCCTAATTACACTTATTACGCAAGTTGTATTTCGACCCCTGCTCACTATCCAGAACAGAATCTGCACATCTCTGAATATATTGCTGAATCTTGATAGGGACAAGCTATACGGCGTAGTGATCTATCAAGTAGCATGCAAAAGTTCGTTAATACGACGTCTTATAAACGGAATCTCCACATACATTTTTCAGCTAACTAACGTGTTTATTCATGGAATTAACAGCTGACCTATGTAGAGGAATGCATTCGCTAGAGTTGAGGTAGTGTTGTTTTCTACTGCATTTTCTATGAACAATTACGTCTACTTAGGTTGGGATTTGGTAGCTTCTTTATTAAATCTTATATACATTTTGATAGTAAAAATTAAAGAATGTGCCCAAAATAATATGAATTGCTTTGAATGGAGTTGAAAGCACATTGTATTCTATTTAGATTTTAACTTCTCGTCACTGTTTCATTAAATTTTTACAACAATATTTTTTCCATATCGGCCTTCTTTTGAGCAAAGCAATGACGCCTTAGAAACCAGATAGGAAATAGTAAGGCTGTATTTCATGTGACTGTATCGTCTTTTACGCTGAAAAATGTTACTTGAGGACATAGACTGGGTCAGTATATATTAATAGAGCGGAAAGTTTTACTGCTTTATTTTTCTCTTGTAGATCTCCGAAAATACACTGCTGCTATTTCGAAATCACACACGAAAAGGCCTCTGAAACGCCAACCGATGATTTTACAGTACTTCACAATAATTAGAGATATGTGTCATTTGGAGGTTATAACTTTGGAACCCTGTTTGAAAAGGAATAGTTTTGATACCTCATCACTCAGCAAGCCATGTGCATATATCAGACACGTAGCCTGATGTGCAAAGAACACGATAGCAAGAGCGCTGTTCTCCGTCAACTCTTTTACAATCACCTTACAATACAAGGTATTTTCTTCACAACTAGGCAGACATCAACACTTTTGAAAAGTCAAGACAGAAGGGAATTAAAGACATTAGCTGCCAGTGGGCACTGATTTACATTGAAGAGCTAAAGTAACTGGTACAACTGCCTGATATCGTGAATGGCCCTCGCGAGCACGCACAACGACGTGGCATGGACTCGACTACTGTCTGTAGTAGTGCTGGAGCGAATTGATACCATGAGTCCTGCAAGGCTGTCTATAAATCCGTCGGCGTACGAGGGGGTGGAGATCTCTTCTCAATTACACGTTAAAAGGGATACCAGATATGCTCAATAATGTTCATGTCTGGGGAGTTTGGTGCCCAGCGGAAGTGTTTAAACCGACGAGAGTGTTCCTGGAGCCACTCCGTAGCAATTCTGGAAGTGTGGGAAGTCGCATTGTGCTGCTGGAATTGCCGAAGTCCGTCGGAATGCACAGAGGACATGAATGGATGCAGATGATCAGACAGGATTCTTACGTACGTGTCACCTGCCAGAGTCGTATCTAGACGTATCAGGGGTCCATATCAATCCACCTGCACACGCCCCACACCATTACAGAGCCTTCAACGGCTTGAGCAGTCCCATGCTGACATACAGGGTCCATGAATTCATGAGATTGTCTTTAAACCGGTACACATCCATCCGCTCGATACAATTTAAAACGAGACTCGTCTGACAAGGCAACATGTTTCCACTCATCAACAGTCCAATGTCGGTGTTGACGGGTCGTGCAGTCATCAAGAGTACACGAGGAGGCCTTCGGCTCCTAAAGCCCATATTGATGATGTTTCGTTGAATGGTTCGCACGCTGACACTTGTTGATGGCCCAGCATTGAAATCTGCTGCAATTTGCGGAAGGGTTGCACTTCCATCACGTTGAACGATTGTTTTGAGTCGTATTCCGTCCCGTTCTTGCAGGATATTTTCCCAGCCGCAGCTATGTCGGAGATCTGATATTTCACCGGATTCCTGATATTCAAGATACACTAGTGAAATGGTCGACCGGGAAATTCGCCACATCATCGCTTCCTCGGAGATGTGTTCCATTGCTCATGCGCCAACTATAATACCACGTTCAAATGGATCAAATGGCTCTGAGCACTATGGGACCTAACATCCGAGGTCATCAGTCCCCTAAACCTAACTAACCTAAGGACATCACACACATCCGTGCCCGAGGCAAGATTCGAACCTGCGACCGTAGCGATCGCGCGCTTCCAGACTGAAGAGGCTAGAACAGCTCGACCACAGCGGCCGGCCATAACACTACGTTCAAACTCAAATCTTGACAACCTGCCATTGCAGCAGCAGTAACCGATCTAACAACTGTGCCAGATAGACGTTGCCGACCGTAGCGCCGACTTCTGCCTGTATTTGAATACACATGCCTATACTAGTTTCTTTGGCGCTTCTGTTTCTGTCAATTGCGAATGTTGAAAATATGTGATGGACTAGGATTAGAGACCGGATCTCCTGTTTACTTGGCAGATGCGCTGACCACAACGTCATCCGGACACACTGGTTCCTACACAGAATACGCTGGCATGCCTCTCGTCAGACCCAAGTTCTCAGCTTCCCCACATACTGCTGATGTAGTGGCCCATGCCCATTATCCTCATTACTCGTGGCATTTCGCTGATGCCCGAAGAGTTCGAGCATGATGTGTGTCTGCACTGAAGTGACCACTGGCCGTCCTCACCTTAATTCTATATATGTGGCATCTGCTCTTTCGGACATGTCCGAAATTTCACAGTTGATGAAAATCAGTTCTCACTGGCAGCTAATATCTTTAATTCCTTTGTGTGTTGATTCCTACGGCTGTAGGATCAAAACGATGTCTGTTCTTTCGGACTTGTTCGAAAGGACAGACACCACACATACATAATTCGAAAAGTTTTAACAGTGTCGCTCGATATAGAGTACTCACCTGCTGGATGGAATTCGTGATGCCCTCGATGACTTGGCTGGTGGCGTCGGTCTGTGCCTTCTGGAGTTGTTCCAGCGCCGCCTCTCCGCGCTCCACGAACTCCATAGCCTTCTCAAAGTTCTCGTGGGTCTTGGTCGAGATTGCGTTCACCGCATTCTGCAGATTACTGGAGGCTTCCTGCACCCACTCGGCCGCCTCTTGCGAGATTTGCTGTCCGGCTGAGACAATCGCTTGCTGGAAATCACAATATATCTCAATATAATATTAAGGAGTTGCTGTGCAGCTAGGATACAATTCCCCCCCCTCCCCCCCTCCTTTGTGTTTGTGTCCCACTGAGATCGCAATAGATTTTAAGCAAATTTACTAGCACCTCCTCCTTATAATCTTAAAATTCCATACAAACCAGTTCATAACAATTTTTTGTGAAAAATTACTTCACCAAGATTATTTTGTCCCTCTCCTGAAATTTCTCTTAGAGTAAAAATGCTCCATGAAATGTTTTTATATCATTTAGGTTTTAACTACATGCACTCGCATTACTTTTCATGAAATGTTGTTTTCCCTGAAAACTAGAAAGGCGATATGTTTGCTTATAAACTGACGCTAGTTCGAGTAATTAGTTTTTAATGATGTTTGCAGTAAATGAATGCTATAAGCATTGTCATTTGGTGTCATACTATTCGAAAGTATATAGCTTATAGAGTTAAGTCAGTTAATGGGAAGAGTACTAAAGAAGATAAATACGATGACAATTACAAGGCCAAGAAAGGTGATACCATTATCAACGGCGTGGAAAGATTATATTAAAACAGAGAAGAACAAAAAACACCTAGTGCCAATACCATTAAAATCGAATTAAGCTCTGAATTGCCTATAATGCAACCGAATCTGTAAAATTCCACATATTTTGCACGTTTGCTCTATGTACACTTCATCCCTATAATCTCTAGTAGGAGAAATTAAGACTGTAATGTTATAAATCTCACTAACTGCAATATTATTTTTTTTTATTTTGAATTACACGATTCAATGGCTAGGAATGCTTTTATAAGCCAAAGAGTGTAATATACTGAAGGACGTAGTATCGTCCCACTAACGAATTAAAACAGTTTCAAAATTATTGCACTCAGCACTGTTTTCGGAAAATTGTTCTGAAGCAAATGCTCGAACTGAAAATCGTCTAAGGGCCCTCGCACATATTCCCACTGTGGAACAGTTTTGTTCAACACAGCACAATGTTTGGAATCTTCTGTACCATGCCCAGTTGAATAGGAAATGATGCGTGGAAGAAAATTAATTCTTTGCTTACTCGCCTGCCGAGGTTGTGCGGTTGTCAAAAATGAAAAAAAAAAAAAGTGAACTGCGTGTTAATATGCAAATTTGTTGCTAACATTCCAGTTAATTCTGAAATTTGCTTCATGCCCTACAGTTCACTTAAAACTCATATTCAAAGTGCTTATCGATAAATGTAGCTTCGACATCCACATTTTAAAGGAACCATTGAGTCTTACAATTTTCACACTCTTCTTAATCGCAGACTTTTTGTCGCTTTCTCTCAAAAGTGCGTGAGTTTCACAAGTCACTGTCACTTCATTTCACCTTCTGTATCCGTGGAGAGCCCCGACATCTGCACTGCCACTTCAAAAGTGCAGGACAGTGTATTACTAACAAAATTATTCTTAACTTGCAAGTTACAGTTACGGACTGCCCCTGACGAAATGTCTGTTGATAAGGAGTTCATATTTCAGTTTCAAACTGTTTTTGAATATTTGCACATTTGTCAGCTTTTCGTGTGATAAGCGAGCACCCCCTGTCCTTCACCCAACTTCGTTTCTTGTGCATCGACAGCCCGGTCGTTAGAGTGCTGGAGCGCCAGCAGAACATGAACAAAAACTGCACTCTATAACGCACCGAAACTCGTCAAACAGCCACAAATAAATAAAAGATTTGCTCATCCTTTAGAACATTGTTCCTGGGAAACCGCGATTCAAAAATTAGGATTAAAGTTAAGAAAAACAGTGTAGGATCGTATGAAAGTTGTTAAAATTTAAAACTTATTAATCATGTGACCGGTGTAGATCGTGGTACGCTCATCATCAGTCAATTAAAGCTCTATGATGACCACTGGAGAGAACAGGGAGAAGCAGCCTACTAAGTAGTGACGATAAACATTGATGGAGCCAATCTCTCCAGCCACTGTTATGGAGTTTTAATGGCCTGATGTGATCATACCACGACCTAAACCGTTCACCTGGTCAGTAAATTCTAAATTTTAATAACCTACATGCGATCCTGGATTGTTTTTACAGATGTACATTTTATAAAAAATTTATTATGCAAACCCATGTTCTATCAGTTGAAATGCAAAGTTAAATATGTAGACTTTTTCCCCTTAAAAAAAAGTAACGAGTCCTCACCTGTGCGGAAACTATGGCCTTCTGTGCGGATGCCTGAAGTTTCTCCTGCAAAACAAAGAAGGGAAAATTTACAAAATAGCATGTGGAGACTCTAGTAGCGGCTGAAATCAATAACTCTAGAAGCCAAACTCACCTGAATACTGTTCCAGGCGGCAGTTGTTTCGTTGTAGGCGTTCTGTATCCAAGAACCGACTTCCTTCGCGTCTTCCTCAGCACTTTGCACTATGTCCTGCCAGATCTTCTCAGCGTTCTCCGCGGCATGCTGGCTTAAGTTCTTCTGGACGTTGTAGATGTTTTCGAAGAAGTTGCCTACTTCAGTAAACCAGTCACTGATGCCAGGCGCTGGTGCAGCCGCAGTGCTCTGCACAACACAAGAGAAAGGAACATTTATGACCGCGACAGCTGCAAGGTCCTGCATGCCACACTCCCTGTTTCCGTGTCCCTAAAGCAATCGAGTATTCTGGATGAAGTATGATAATGTGATTACGAGCAACCTACATGCGTCTTTTTACATTTATCGTTTGCTACGCAAGAAGACTAAGCTCTATTCTTTCGTTGGCTATCTTGTTTTAAGGCAGTCTGAAATGATTTATGATATCCATTGTCGTTACTAGACTATGTAGTATTTTGCAAAAATACGAAAACAACACATCATCGAGAACTGTGTCACAGCATCATCGAACGCCATTCGACGCCTACATGCTTTTACCTATCTAGTAATGCCACATAGAACACTCAAATATTTAATATTCGTTGTTGGATCTCCGAAAAATAAAACTAATACATGGTTGCGAAAAAATCCAGTTTGGTAAACCGCAGCCATCACTTGGTTTAATACAAGCACCTTTTTCGAAGCGGAGTAGCCATATACAAATGATGATATCAGGTTCCAGATCGCCGATTATTTTATTCTCAGACATCCTTCTTTCGGTCTAGACATGCATTATCTTACTTCCAGAACATAGTGTCATATTAGTCACAGCTTACGTCTCTTTAAAGTTGTACTCAGTTTTAGATGCAGGAAGTCTAAGTATTTAGACATAAACACTTCCTATGATTTCCTTCCAGCTTTAGATGAGACAGTTCCACTCAATCTAAAAATTAGATGCATAGAATAACAATGTAGGAAAAGAAGGAATGGAGTTTTGAAATCAACAGAGGGGTAGCTTTGTCGGAATAGAGTGGTGGATGAAACCATTTAAGCATTCGTACGAAACCACTGATGGAGATCATGAAAAAGATAGATCAGAGTCTGTGGAGAGAAGTGTAGAAACAACACCTCCTGAAAGAGAAAGCGCTGTCTTAACAAACGCGCCACCTTGTGGGAGCTGAATGTAGAAGAATTCACGTAATCACTGTGAAACTACACAAAGCAGCACTAGTTCAGATGTGTTGAGAATATTTTCTTTTCACTACAATTATAAACACGGAGAACTGTTAACAATACACAAAAAAATCAGTAAGAGTAAACATTCAAAGCTATTTCACCTGCGAGCAAAGACATAGAAGGTCCAGTCACAAATATGTGACCACCGTGAAAGTTCGACATCACCACTTACAGACGGTAGGTGGCAGCAAGAGCAGTGGAGGATGTATAAAGCATGAGGAGCACTCCGTCTTCAGGCCACGAGTGGCCTACCGAGACCATCCGACCGCCGTGTCATCCTCGGTGGAGGATGCGGATAGGAGGGGTATGGCGTCAGCACACCGCTCTCCCGGTCGTAAGATGGCACTCTTGATCGAAGCCGCTACTATTCGGTCGAGTAGCTCCTCAATTGGCATCACGAGGCTGAGCGCACCCCGAGAAATGGCAACAGCGCATGGCGGCCTGGATGGTCACCCATCCAAGTGCCGACCACGCCCCACAGCGCTTCGGTGATCTCACGGGAAATAAAGAGAGAGTTATGGCCTGCGGAATATTTTAGTGGCGTTCCCCGGGTGATCTCGCCATTCTGGAAGGCTCAATGGATCAAGAGAAGTATATATCTATCCTCGAGGACCACGTCCACCCCTAAAAAAGACCTTTTTTTTCCTCGTCACGATGATATCTACTACCAGGACAATGCAGCGCGTCACACAGCTCGTAATGTACACGAGCGTTCGCTGAGCACCAGGATGAGTTTATCGTACGCCCCTGGCCACCACATTCCACTTGCCACTTGCCAATCGACAGTCTGTGCGACCTCTCCTGTCGGACTGTTGGCGTCATGGATTCTCAACCGAGAAATCTAGCGCAGATGGCCAAGGCAGTGGAGTCGACGAGGCTCAACATGCCTTTTGTTACTTAACAGAAACTCGCTGACTCTCTCCCTCAAATTCTCGCAACGGTACGCGCTGCAAAGGGGGTTTTTTCAGGCCCTGACAGATGGGCACATTAATGTGACTGGACAGTTATAACTTTAAAATGCAAAGTGCAACTTTTAGTAACTTGATCGAAACAATAAAGATGAATGTTGTCTTTAGAGATCAGGCGTCTAACACGAATAAATTAATGGAAAACCCATTTCTGTCAGGAAATATAATATATCGGTCATTCTCAGTAGGAAAAGTTTAAGGTGGCTTTCCAGTAATATCAGTCTATGCTGCGTGTCTCGAGTGAACACAACTCTTAACTTCAGTGACTCCTAGCAAATAACGACAGGCGAGTTTCACGCAGTGGTGGACAGTTTTTTTGGAGAAAAACTGTTTGCAAACTCCCCATGTTGTCCGTAAAGCAGAGATCAATGAGGAACGCATATTCTATCTAGTCACAAAAAGGCGATGTTGTTGTGCTCATAAACATTTTGTGATGCGAATGTCAGTTACAAAAGTAATGCTTGTAGAAGTGTTTACATCGTACAGGTATAGCTGTCAGAAACAAATGAACACTGTAAAAAGATTGGCTTCCTCTTCTGTTTAGCTCGACAGAAGATGCAACGAAGAGCCGTACGTTTCGTCATAGGATCGTTTAGTCAGTGCGGGAGGGTCACAGAGATACTCAGAAGACTTGAAAAGAGAGATGTGTTGCGTTACGGAGAGGTTTACTACCGAATATCCGAGACTGTAGGCGCCCGAAGAGTCGGGCAACAAATTACTTCTTCCCACCTAAGTCTCGCGACATAACCCCAGTGAAAAAATTGGAGAAATTAGAGCTGATACGGAGATTTAGAGAACTCTTTCTTCCCACGTGCAATTTACAAATAGAAGAGGAAACTTGGAAAATGTAGCGGTACCATAGCTACCACCCGCCTCACACCGTAAGGTGATTTGTGCAGTATAAAAGTAGATGTAGAAACAAGCAGGGCACATAAAATACGCAGTCGTCAGCGTCACGCAAAAAGAAATCGATTGAAGTGTATGTGGCTAATATGTGTACCGTAACGGAATCCAGTTTCGTTTTTCTAGTAAATTACCTACTTCCAGTCCGCCCCCGGTAGCTGAGTTGTCAGCGCGACAGAATGTCAATCATAAGGGTCCAGGTTCCATTCCCGGCTGGGTCGCAGATTTTCTCCGATCAGGGACTGGGTGTTGTGTTGTCCTGATGATTATCATTTCATCCCCATCGACGCGCAAGTCGCCGAAGTGGCGTCAAAACGAAAGACTTCCACCCGGCGAACGGTCTACCCGACGGGAGGCCCTAGTCTCACGACATTTATTTTACCTACTTCCAAATATAATGGAACATTTAGTGATTCTAAAAGCACACAAATAAATTCAGACTCTCTTACCTGTACTGCCAAGCCGAAAGCCAAGAAAATGAGCAGCTTAGAAGCCATTTCTGTCGATTTCTCTGCGAGGAGGCAATCTGACTGCCTGAAGAAGCCGTCGATATTTATAGGGTGCTCCTCCAAGGCTGGTGCCGAATAATAAACACGGCAGCCATACGCTCACATGGCTGTGGATGTGTTTGCGCAGGTGGACTGTAGGCGTGTTGATGTACAGTGGCAACTAACAGTTTGCGATCCTAGGTTCTCAGTTACGCAGCTGCACTTACAGACAACGTCACTAGCAGAGAAATTGCATCAACTTTTCTCGCCCAAATGGAGGGTAATAACGTGCAGAAATTCAACTTTGATTACATCGTAATTCGATAACAAAAAAAAAGCTACAATGTTAATATTTATATGAACAACATCTTAATGGCATATTAAAAAGAAAGCAAATCCTGGATTGTACATATCTAAAACAAAGGAAACCCAAGTTGAACTTGCAAAATTTTTTTCCACATTTTGCGCGGAGTATGTTAAGTCTAAAGAACGGGAACTATGCTGAAGTTGTTCCACATCTTATAAAAGAAGCGAGAACACACAGAAGTTAGCTTCACCTCCTTGATGAACAATATGATAAATATAATTATCACTAACGACATAAAAATACACTGCGATTTAAACGAGCAAATGAACTAATTGCATTTGGAAATAAATGAAGCACAATGGAATATTTACAAATAGCGAACGAAATCATAGAATTGAGCTACAAGTATGATGTGCCACTTCTCCTGGGATTCATTGATTCTGAGAGAATGAATATTTTGTATCGCTAAAATTACTGCTAGCAGCACTGGACGAAGTTTTCAAATCCGCAGATTGGGAAAAAGAACAAGCGACACGTGAGGATCGAACATACCTCAATCACCTTCGGTTTGATGATGATATTGTGCAGCTCGCCTCCAGTGTACCTAGACTTCAGCAAGAAATGTAAGAACTTAGTAGAGTAAGTTTGTTTAATAAGACTAAAATAACATTTAATACATACAAAATCGCATGCGCCAATAATGAAGTCTTAGAACCAGCTGGTGAGTTTTCGTTTTTAGGGCAGTTGAAAACAATGACTTGATGGTCAGCATGACAATTTAAAAACGAATATTCTGATGTGCTCTCTATGAAGTAAATGAAGTCCTCATAATTAGTTTTCCACTTTGTCTGCTACACACGTTTAACAATCGTTGTGGATTCCTAATTTTAAGTAATAGAAATGGGATAAGGAATTTAAATGTGAAAACTATTCAAAAACTGAACGATATTTAGCCACCAATGGAGAAACGTAAATTAGAAATTACCAGAAGAGACAGTAAAACAAACTGGAGCAGTGGCGGGGTTGCTGGCGTCGCCTTTCGAATTCCTGGCGCCACTAGCTCGATCTGTCGTGTGGTGTCCCTCTGGGTTGAGGCCACTAAGATCTTTGCTCAAGGTTGTTGATGGGGACAGGGCGTGTTGTGGTGGTTTGGGGAGCGAGGAGGACGATGTGAGAGGTCCACCTGGCGAGTAAGGCGAGAACTTAAGCAAACGCCTTGGACATGGTGTCAGGCGAGTGGATGCTGGGCATACTTGTGGGCCAATTTGAATCTGTGGCTCACTTCTAGTGCCATTTTCGTGGGTAGCCAGGCCAGCCAGCTCTGGGATGTGACACACCGAAGAGAGAGTTGAAGCCAGTTTCGCTATGCTGAATGCTGGACCCCCTTTGGAAAGAAGGCCCGCCTGTTTTCTATTTGATATTTCTAATTAACTGAAGCTGCTATTATTGAAGGCCTTTCTGTTCCCTTTTGCCAGCCGGAGTGGCCGAGCGGTTCTCGGTGCTACAGTCTGGAACCGCGCGACCGCTACGGTCGCAGGTTCGAATCCTGCCTCGGGCATGGATGTGTGTGATGTCCTCAGGTTAGTTAGGTTTAAGTAGTTCAAAGATCTAAGGGACTGATGACGTCAGCAGTTAAGTCCCATAGTGCTCAGAGCCATTTGAGCCACTGGTTCCCTTATCATTAAATTAAGAGCTGTTTCATAAAATAGGCCTACCTGTTCTTATTGCCCTACTATTGAGATCTGTATCTTACTCAGTCTGTGTTGTAATTAACTTAAATTGTAATTGCCAAAGGCCTACCTGTTTCTGAAATGTTTATGTCAACAAGGTAGTAAAAGGAAATGACACTTGATGGTGTATGGACCCTAAACTTTCGCCTTACATTTCTTTCTCCATATTGTAGGTTTCAAAACTAATGCTACAAGAAACAGGCTAAAGAGGAAAACATGATTAAGACTATAATGAAAATAAAATTTAGCTGGGCGGAAAATCTAGTCACTGGATTGTGGATGTACCAACAAAGTACTTTTATGTTATCTGGAGATAAAAAGATACATAAACGATGGCTTACTGGAAGATGAATACATAGATTAGAAAACTTGCTGGAGTCATGTGGGTGCACATAGGTGAAGGCCGTAATTCAAGGGATAGTCTAGGGTAGTCGTTAATCTTGCAGTGATGATGGAAGAATTAAGGAAGAGAGTGACAGAAAATCTTGGCAAGAGTACCATTTCAGTATTCATTAAGCGTGGTCATCTAACGATATAAGTTTAGTCCCAAATTATATGTATCTCCGTAAGACATCAAAACTGTTTGTACAGCCTACAAACCAAACACAGAGCTTCAGCCTTTAGTGGTAATGCTCTTTTATGAATCTCAACAAGACTATCTGGCTCACTGCGAACTTCAGATTACCGATAAGCGTTTCATATTCCGTCATTTTTTACACAAAAACGTGCAGAAGCTATATATACAGGTTGGTCGGAAATAGTCTGAAGAGCTTGTAAGGGTGTTGCAGGGCAAGTTGCGCGGAGAAATAATTGATAAGAAAAAAAATCCATACGTTGCGCCGATTCCGAATTAGTTGATATTTCATATTCAGTCATTTTTTTACACAAAAACGTGTAGAAGCTATATATACAGGTTGGTAGGAAATAGTCTTAAGAACTTGTAAGGGTGTTGCAGGGCAAGTTGCGCGGAGATATAATTGCTAAGAAAAAAAATTGCATACGCTGCGCCGTTTCCGAATTAGTTGGTATTAAAATTAGTCAATCAGGCCGATGCACCTGCCCATTCAAATGGCCCACCACAGTCAGACGAACTAAGGCTTTTCATTGTGTCGATCATAAAATATTACTGCAGAAATTGGACCAGTATGGAATAAGGGGAGTAGCTCACAATTGGTTCACCTCTTATTTTTAAAACAGACGGCAGGTCGTTCTCTGCAGTACTGAGAATGGCCATGACGTGCAGTGCCAATGGGTCACATTTAAGTGTGGGTGTCCCAGGGATCAGTGCTGGCGCCGCTACTGTTTCTTGTATATATAAATGATATTCGTTCTAGTATTCCAGGTGATTCTAAAATATTTCTGTTTGATGACGACACCAGCTTGGTAGTGGAGGATGTTGTGTACAGTACTGGCACAGCATCAAATGATGTACATCAGTACATAAGTTCATGGCTTGTAGAAAATAAATGATGTTAAATCACAGTAAGTCTCAGATTTTATAGTTTCTAACACACGATTCAACGAAAACTGACATGTTGATTACACAGAATGGGCATATCATTAGTGAGACCAAACAGCTCAGATTTCTAGGGGCTCAGATAGATTGTAAGTTGTTGTGGAAATCCCATGCTCAGGATCTTGTTCAAACACTAAATGCTGTTTTATTTAAATATAGGATTATACAGCCAGCCGGTTGCAAATTAGTGTGTGGTGTCTTGACCTAGGTTTCGACACCTACTAAGAGTGTATTCATCATAATGAAATTTTGATGAACTGTAGAATTACGTTGCGAAAAAGCAATGGTCCGATTTTAGAGCAGCTATGCTCAAGTCAAAAATAAAATAAAACTTTCCATCTTTTGCCACGTGTGCCTAGCTGGGACCAACATCAATCTGATGTTACATGAATGAGCTGTTACATTTTAAACTTCATGTTCAGAAAAAAACTCAAATTTTGTAGTTAATTATCTCAATTTTTAACACAGTTTTTAATAGATTTGGAAAACGGAGTTTCGTACACCTGTAAGTATGGTTTGTATGCTATGCAAAATTCATCGAAGAATCTCTCTTACTTATGAAGAAAAGTGTACCTACAGCGACAAATGCAGCCAATAGTAAGTGAAAAAATGATGAAATTTCACATGTAAAAAAATTATTTTGTTATATTTTTGAACTTCCACTGCTATTAGTGTGAATATTGACTCATTCCTGGTCATGCTAACAAAGTTTTATGAATTTATTTGTAAAAGTATAGACAATGGAAATTAAAATGTCCTGTGGTGCCTCTCTTGCTCCAAGTTGGCCTGTTTGACGTCCTACCGCCCTTAACATAATTCCTGTGTTACGTTGTTTGGTTACGTTGCTTTAAACTTATGGCTTGTCGTCTGCACAGAATTTGTATACGATTCATTTTATGTATTATTACTCTTTTGTTATAACTTCATGTACTGATACGTTCCATGACCATGGAGACTTGCTCCTCAATTTTGTCGCACGGAACATAACACAGAAAATTTTAAAAAATATATAAAACAGCGTGTTCTTCGTTCGGTTACCTAAAATCGAATAAGAGAGCGATGCAGACATTGGACGGTTGTAATGATTGAATCTCAGCCAAAGGAAGAGCAGACTCGTGCGCTATCGTCTACGCTAAAACAACTGACACTAATTGTATCTGGTGGCCCACTTGAATTTGCACGCGCAATGGCCTGACTGGCTAAATTCAACGCTAATTAACTCCATAACGGTACAACGTATCGAATTTTCTCTTAATAATTATTTCTCAGCACAACCTACCCTGCAATACACTTATAAGTTATTCAGGTTGTTTCTGAGCAAACTGCATGTACGGGGGCGTGCTGAATAGTGATGCCGCCAATTTTTTCATGTGAAAACTCTTAAAGCTTTTAAAATAAAAGAAGCGTTATTAACGTTCTACACCTTTATTTTACATATCTACACACTTAATTCTCAACATAGTCATCCTAGTGACGAACACATATCTCACAACAGTAGACCACTTTGTTGATTTCATCACTGTATAACGTTTGACTGCTTCATCGTGTAACGCCGGAAATGCATATTCTCCTATTTTCATCTATTGTATTATAAATTTTTTTCCTTATTTTGTTACCTGAAGTTATGACATTTCTGTGTCTTTATATATTGTTTTACTATATATATATATGCATTTATGTCGATGTATAATTGGTTCGTTTTGTAAATACTATTTGTATTTTTACGCTGGGTCTTGCCTAGGGAAAACTATGCTATCGAACGATTACATCGATAGGTCGTGTGGAGAACCAAAGTGTTTAGGATCTTTGGTAGTATTAACTCTGCCGCATGGAGCGCAGGCAGAGGGGGTCTGGCTGGAGTAGGGCGGTGGAGCAGGTGTGTTGTGTGACGCTCCCGCAAGTTGCCGCACTTTCGGGGTTTGCGAGCATGTAATTGCGCTCGAGTTGCTATGATAGTTTCTGACACGGTGTCGCGGACGGGAAGCATTAGCTGGCTCACATCAAGAACCCGTTTCACCTGGTGACCGTGTCGAGAAGAAGGCGTGCCAACATCCAGCTTCTGCAACAGCAACAGCCGACAATGAGTGACTGTCGCCACCTCCCCGATCGACGACTGCAAACCTTCAATCAGCCAACAATGAAGACTAAAAGCACGTAAAGTTTAAGAACTGTATGGCTGACCTCAGCTTTTCAAACTGTTGCACCACAAAAATACAGAAATTTAGCATGAACCTTTGTTGCTCATTGTCCCAATTGCATTACCAAGCCGGGTCCCTTCCTTTTGTGGAATGAGCCCGAGTGTCGTTGGAATTCATACGCCAGTATTAAAGTAATATAATTCCATTTCACTGCTTTAATTTCAAAGTTCAGTTAAAGTATTAATAGCTGGCTAAAATATTTAGATTACACAAGCACAAATTAAGAGTGCGAGTTTTGTTACCATATTTTAGCTTACCTGTGACTGCAGCTCAGCTTGGTAGATACTAAATTTTACTATTGTTAATTGTTCAGAATCATTTAATTCAAGTTAAAAGTTAAATCTCTTATTTCTAAATTTCGCAGATTCAAGTTGCTTTTGAAATATTGATGAGGTAGCCCAATACTAACCTTATTTTATTGAATTTCGTAGTGCTTCAAAAACAAGGTTCACTATTAATTTCAGTCACTAAATTAACTTTCAATTTTCCGGTTTTATTAATTCGTTTGCTAAATTAAGTCAGAGTGTAGCGAAATTTATTACTTCTGACAAACATTCAGTTTTCACACAGCACGTGTCAACCTTCAGTTGCCACGCTTTTAGTGCTAATTATATGTGCATTAATCTTTCATTACCAGTTATTATAGTAGTTGTCCATAGGACTGACGACTGTACTTTTCTCCAAATCTCAAATATCTAATTAACGCCAATTAATTGTTAACGTAACGACCGCACATTTACTTTCTTTATTAAATTGTTCCCCTTTCCTCAAAATTAATTTTCATCAATTTCATTTGCATTTTTCCTTTCATTTAGATGTAACCCTTTCCTCCCTCTTTAGTGACAAATTAACTTGGGTGACGATTGCTTTCCCAAATTTCCATTAGGTGCAGGCGGTTTAATTTTTCACTGTCATTAAGGTCGATAAGTGAGGGGGAGGTTACAATCTCTAAATGATGTCCTCGAACTTGTTGTTTAGATTTTGGAGACAGCTGAAAATTGGATGAGGCCAAGTAGGGACTGTATGGATAGTGATCGATGACAGTGAACCCATCGGATTGATGCGGATGTCACAGCTCTTGTGTGTGGTCTGGCATTATCATGCTAAAGGAGACGGTGCTCCATGTGTGGACGAACTCTTCAAATTAGAAACTCGATTACAGTCCACTGTTCCTGACGCACCGACATAGTTACGTTACACACCGCCATGTTACACGCTAAAATTCGAGGCCCTCTAGCGGCAGAGGACTGATGATATGGAGAATAAACATGCAGACTGTTAATAACATTTGCTTTATTTTGAAAGCTTTAAGAGTTTCACATAAAAAATTCTGAGGCATTACTTTTCAGCACGCCCTTGTATATTTTTGGTGCTCCTCTTGAAGACGCTGCGTTATTCTTGCTTATAGATGCTCCAGTTCCAGTCTTAAGCTCCGAACTTATGACTGATTTGCACGTCACAGAATGTTGACGACGACTCAGGCGACGAAAATAACGAGCCACCTCTGTACGTCGTGTAATGCTGTCGCCCGTGCTGCAGTTTAACACAGACTGGCAGCGAGTACGTGCGAACGCGCCTTATCAACTTCCGGCGCCAGCCTTCTCATTTTTGGCTGCAGCGTTTTTAGCGCACTCATCGTCTAGTAAAAGTAGAGAAACTGCGGGACCCCGCCCAGTTGCGATATACAGCTCAGTGTTGCGCATGCGTAGTCGAGCTGTGACTCACGGAGATGCCTATCTGTACCTCACAGAGATACAAAGCTGTATCTCACAGAGCACAGCAAAGTGTTCTTGAATTTCTTTTTCGGTGAAATCATGACATACTTTATTACCTATAATGAAAAGTACAATCAACAGTGAGTGTCATCTGTTCAATGACACCATGACCCTTACACTAGATATCTTCACCAACCTTGCGACGTCTACGAGCAAATACAGTCATTGGCCTATTACAGAAAAATAAGCATTACAAAAGTGTTTGTTTGTTACCTCACCAACCTGAGAGTTACGGTAAGTAACAACATCACAATCATTAAAAACAGTATGAGTCCTAGAAGTTTGTGACGGGAATTGCCGAACACCCAAACACATTGTACATACAGTGTCCTATAAATGTTGCGACAAACTTCTAGCGGAGGTGGGGCACACCAGTATAGAGAAATGCGTAGCAACCACTGGATGCAAATGTCAGGTGTAAGTGGTAGCGGAGGTCGAAGATATGAAAGGAAACATGAGAGTGATTCTTTTGAAACATATATTGGACATAATGAGTGCATACGATGCATGATGCGGGGTAAGCTCTAATGTTACAACAGATGGTCGAAGTATGCACCTCCAGACACCATGCATGCTGGCCACCGACGGAGCATTGACTGTCGGACACAATCGGACGGATCGGGAATTTATTTGATTGTAGCATATGCACAGACGATTCTTGCGACGAGATCCATTTCAGACTCCACAGGATCGCGATGTATGAGAGGTTTTATGGCACCCCACAGAAAGAAATCAAGGTTCAATAAATTCGATGAGCTTGGGAGCTAGGGAGGCGATCTTCAAATGGTTCAAATGGCTCTGAGCACCATGGGACTTAACATCTGAGGTCATCAGCCCCCTAGACTTAGAACTACTTAAACCAAACTAACCTAAGGACATCACACACAGCCATGTCCGAGGCAGGATTCGAATCTGCGACCGTAGCAGCAGCGCGATTCCGGACTGAAGCACCTAGAACCACTCGGTCACAACGGCCGGCAGACTAGGTTTCATCAATAGACATGAGGTTACAGATCTTTCACCGTTGTACTTATAAATCGTACGTTTGACAACTTATGTCGTCCTCTTTGATTTACTATTTTTATGTTAGGATTTTCTCGTCTTTGTACAATATTTTCTCAAGATCCATAATAATTTACCGTAGGTTCCTATGTCCTGTGTAGAACCGCTCGGCCACAGCGGCCGGCGGGAGCGATATTACTCGCCCAATCCGCCGATACGGGTATGAGCTGTTCAAATGCTTACGAACGGGCGACGGAAGTCAAGACGGTGCCCCATCGTGTTGGAACCCCATGCAGCGCCTCACCCATGCTGGAACATCTTCAAGCAAGCCGGGAAGAACCTGTTCCAGTACTCTCGTCCATAGCACGACCTAGCGGCTTACATTGACTTTTGCGGTCGTGGGTTGCTATTCAGTTGTCGCTAGAAGTTGTCGCAATATCACTTGGCCGGCCGCGGTGGTCTCGCGGTTCTAGGCGCGCAGTCCGGAACCGTGCGACTGCTACGGTCGCAGGTTCGAATCCTGCCTCGGGCATGGATGTGTGTGATGTCCTTAGGTTAGTTAGGTTTAAGTAGTTCTAAGTAGGGGACTAATGACCACAGCAGTTGAGTCCCATAGTGCTCAGAGCCATTTGAAGCCAATATTACTTGAACATCCTGTGTAGTTATATACCAGCCAATGCTGTTCTCATACCAGTGTCCTATGCTTTTCAAAGCCAGACGAAGGAGCCTAATACATAATATACCAACCATGCTGCGCGAAAAGCCAGTGAGGTAATGTGGTATTAAATGTGCCGACCAGTCGATGCCAACCCGCCCCATCGTGCTCGCGGATCGCTCCTAACTGTGTTGACAGGTGCAAGTGCATAATCAAGAAAGTTATTCGGAATTATTGAAATTGCCAGAAAATTGGTTTGCAATCCTAACTCATGATGCCAACGTCGAAAAGGTGTTCTCTTTTAAAAAACGCCCATTGTACAAAGGAACGCAATAAATAGCAAACCGACACAATGAGACAGTTAACAGTGCAATGAAATGATTCCATGAAGAAATAATGCTCTCTATAAAGTGGGTTCAAATGAGAAATATTAATTCTCAACTACAAAATATTGTTATTTCTTTATGTCTAACCGAAATGACCTGAGCTATTGATATCTTTTCGTTCTCCGTCCGAGAAGAGCAGATAATTTATTTTCCTTAACGAAGAATTCTAGTGTATTTTGACATAACATTATCTTAGGAGGAAGAGAGCAATTAAGAAGACTGAGCACCTAGTTGCTGACATTCACGGTCTAGTCACGTTCATGTGACGACCGCCTATGTTCGATGTCAACTGGCAATAATCATTCACGGACAGTAGGTGGCATCACTGGCAGTGGAGGGCATACTGTCTCAAATGGCTCTGAGCACTATGGGACTTAACATGGAGGGCATACTAAGCGTGTCGGGGGCGGAGGGCGCGGAAAACAGTGCAGTTGTTGTAGTACGGAAACAGCGATTTATTTGACTTACAAAAGGGCATCGTCATTGTACTTCAGAACAAAGCTGGAAACATTTCCGAAACGGCTAAGTTTCTAAAATGTTCGCATGCCGCCGTGCACGGCATAATGGCGCTATCCAAAGCTGGAACCGAGGAAACTGTAGTGCACCACGGACCGTGGATGACAGGTGCGAACGACGTCATCTGAGTGCTTACTGGCGAATAGACGTGCAACTGTTGAGTAATTGACCACGCAGATGAACTAAGAGGCTACCAACAGTGTATCCTCAAGAACAATTCAGCGAACGCTGCTGCGTAAGGGCCTCCGCAGCAGGTGGTTGGTTCATGCATCCACGCTGACTGCTGTTCGTAGGCTGGAATTTGCACGCACAAGCCGCAACTGGGCATCTGCTGGATGGCGACGGGCGGCCTTTGCAGATGAATCTCGTTTTATACTCCACTGAACAGATGACCGTTGGTGTTTACGGAGTGATACGTCTGAAAGCAAAAACCCTGCAACAATCGTGGAAGCGTCAAGGCCAGAGCGGGAGCGTTATGGTCTGGGGAACGTTTCCGCGACGTTCCCTGTGTGATCTCGTCAGTACGCAAGACACAATGGATCAACACGTATACGCCTTTATTCGCGTCCAATCCAACCTGCAGGTTATTTTTCTACGGCATCTACCAAGAGGATAATGCAACGCATCACACAGCTCTCGGTGTCGTGCGTGGTTCGAAGAGCAGCAGGGTGAGTTTACCGTACTCCTCCGGCCACCAAACTCCCTGGATTTAAACCTAATCGAGAATCTGTAGGACCACCTCGATCGGGTTTTACACTCCATGGATCCTCTACAGGGAAACCAGATACTGGCCACGGCACTGGAGTCGGCATGCCTGCTCATCCCTGCCGGTATCATCCAGAACCTCACCAACATTCTGCCTGCACGTCTCGCAGTGGTCCGTGTTATTCAGACTTTCGCCAGGTGGTCTCGTTAATGTGACTGGACAGTGTACTAGCAAAATTACAAGAGTGTTTACTGATTTTTTTTCACGTTGATCTCTTTTACAGTTCATCTTGTAAAATCTCTGGCTATTTAATAACGCCACATTGACGACGATTCCTGAACGGCCAAAATGCAGACCGTCTCTGTCAACACGGCCGTCGTTGGGAAAAATTTGTCGCAGGGAAGGACAAACGCGATTTTACGCCACTTCACTTCGTCGTAGTGTGGATTTCTTAAAAATGTTATAAAATAAAAAATAACATTATCGAACAACATTAACAACCATCATCAACGAACACACACAGAAATATAGGCTTTAGCATAATTAATAGCTGTAACTATCGAAAATTATCATGCTGCATTTATCACTTTCAGCTAATTAAATAACTGTTCTCTTTGTGAAGCTAAAGCATTAGATTCAGAAATCGTTGTTCGAAGGTGGGGAGCTTGGTTTTGTGTTAGTTTTCAATGTAAGGAAATTATTTGCATGGTAATAGTAATAATGATCAGACTTCGTTGAAAGTATGGATTGCAGGCTCGACTTACAAATCTTCAGATGTGAAAACGATTGCATGCTTCGGGCAGGCGATCGTTTCGTCAACAAAGCGATTACTTCCAACAATCGTTGCGCCACCAAATCGACAACTTCCAACCAATTTAACAGGCTGAAAGGTATATAAAACATTTCATCGTTAAGAGGATCACATGGTTAGATAAAGTACTTCCAAATGAAACATGATTAAGTTATAAATACTTATTATTGCAAAACAGTATTGAAAGCGTACAGATTACGTGACTTCCTAGTCCAATGGCTCTAGAAAGAAAGGCAAAGAAGCCTATTTCTAGTATTTCACATTTAAAAAAAAATTGAAAAACAAATTGAAAAAAAAACATGTAAATCCGTTACATAGATACAAACTCTACTTTAAGTAGAAGAATTCTGTCTCTCACATATCGAAAGATAAACGATTGTTTCAGCGGTTACCATGTTTCGTAGTCGCTGTGAAACTTCAAAGAAGCAACGGCGTGTCTAAAATCAGACACGGACACACACAACTGAAGACAACACGACAACTCTAAGGCAATAAGGTATATATTATCATTTCACAAGAAGTGCGTGTGGAGCAAGCACTTAACAGAAATACTAGGACCTCGGCACTGAAACCTCAGTGAGTTTTTAAGACAGCAAATAATTTTTCAACGAGCTCCGCACTCTTACATCAAATGGAATGCACTTGCTGCTGCAAGCTTGCTGGGACGCATAATGCAGTCTATTATAACGTGAAAAAATGACGAACTTCTGTGGACCAACCAGAGTAGAAAGCTATGTGTAGATAGAAGCACCCACTAGAAAGAATAGTCAGGATCAGACTGATCTCTTTTAACTGAATGAGTAACGTCTTAGCTAAGTTATTGCTTTCATTGACCGCAGGTAGTTATTCAATTACGACGTTCAGTCGCCACCATAGGCGCTCAAAATGTGCAACACGAATTTAGTATTACACTATATATACAGGATGGCCCGCCCGGTTGGCCGTGAGGTCTAACGGACGGCTTTCCAGGCGGGAAGGAGCGCCGGTCCCCGGCACGAATCCGCCCAGCTGATTGGTGTCGAGGTCCGGTGAACCGGCCAGTCTGTGGATGGTTTTTAGGCAGTTTTCCATCTGCCTCGGCGAATGCGGGCTGGTTCCCCTTATTCCGCCTCAGTTACACTATGTCGGCGATTGCAGCGCAAACAAGTTCTCCACGTACGCGAAAACATAGGGGTTACACTCGTCTGGTGTGAGACGTTCCCTAGGGGGGTCCACCGGGGGCCGAACCGCACAATAACGCTTGGTTTGGTGTGGGGCAACGGAGGGATGAAGTGGACTGCGGTAGTCGACGTGGGGTTGTGGATCACTGCGGCTTCGGCGGGGACGGAGCCTCTCCGTCGTTTCTAGGTCCCCGGTTAAAATACAATGCATACAATATATACAGGACGGTTATAATAAAACTTTCGTTTCTTGAGAGGGCTCCCATGAAAAATAAGAACAATTAAATTTCTAGGAAACATTTGTAAGGACACGCGGAAGGGAAATACCGAACAACCCATCGAAAGAAAGACATTTTAATTTCCGCATGAGAGGGTAACGTTAGTTAATTGCCTTCCACGTTTACGTTCCAGTTTACAAACATTTCTTAGTGTGACGATCCTCTACATCCAAGACAGCCTGGAACCTCACCAGACACTGTTCTACTATTGCCCGAAAGAACGGTGGACCATGGATGGTCAGCTGCCGTGACACAGGTCGTGCACTGCTTGAATTTTGTGCACGTTGCATCCAGCATTCTCGGCCATGGCAACAGTAATTTCTTTAATAATTTGAGGCGCAATTGGCCGTTAGCCTCTCCCACTGATAATTCGCAAACTGTTAGTTAATTCGAACTTACGAATCCTATTACTCAGCCCCGGTGTGGAAACAGAAACTCTCCATATTCCTTGAATGCGTCGACACTCGCGAAGAGCAGCATCTCTGTTGCTGTTGTTTCGATAAACCAGCTGGACGTGTAAAGCCCTGCTCACCTAGTCCAACACTATGTTGACTGTCTGCAACTGTAATGCACAATGTTTCAACCCTATGTCGCCGTACTATTACCGGCGAGTAACAGCAAATCATGATAATAACGCTTCTCGTAACAACGTGAAATCCGCCGCGCGGTCTGAATATCATTCCTATAAAGTCGTCATACGGTAAATAGCTTTCTTTCTACACTGTCTGAAGAAGAAAAAGTTTAATTATAACCAACCTGTAAGTCACAGCTATGCAGTTTACGTGCAACTCGTGCCTTCTAATTCTAATCATTTACAGGGTGTTTCAAAAATGACCGGTATATTTGAAACGGCAATAAAAACTAAACGAGCAGCGATAGAAATACACCGTTTGTTGCAATATGCTTGGGACAACAGTACATTTTCAGGCAGACAAACTTTCGAAATTACAGTAGTTACAATTTTCAACAACAGATGGCGCTGCGGTCTGAGAAACTCTATAGTAGGATATTTTCCACATATCCACCATGCGTAGCAATAATATGGCGTAGTCTCTGAATTAAATTACCCGAAACCTTTGACAACGTGTCTGGCGGAATGGCTTCACATGCAGATGAGATGTTCTGCTTCAGCTGTTCAATTGTTTCTGGATTCTGGCGGTACACCTGGTCTTTCAAGTGTCCCCACAGAAAGAAGTCACAGGGGTTCATGTCTGGCGAATAGGGAGGCCAATCCACGCCGCCTCCTGTATGTTTCGGATAGCCCAAAGCAATCACACGATCATCGAAATATTCATTCAGGAAATTAAAGACGTCGGCCGTGCGATGTGGCCGGGCACCATCTTGCATAAACCACGAGGTGTTCGCAGTGTCGTCGAAGGCAGTTTGTACCGCCACAAATTCACGAAGAATGTCCAGATAGCGTGATGCAGTAATCGTTTCGGATCTGAAAAATGGGCCAATGATTCCTTCGGAAGAAATGGCGGCCCAGACCAGTACTTTTTGAGGATGCAGGGACGATGGGACTGCAACATGGGGCTTTTCGGTTCCCCATATGCGCCAGTTCTGTTTATTGACGAAGCCGTCCAGGTAAAAATAAGCTTCGTCAGTAAACCAAATGCTGCCCACATGCATATCGCCGTCATCAATCCTGTGCACTATATCGTTAGCGAATGTCTCTCGTGCAGCAATGGTAGCGGCGCTGAGGGGTTGCCGCGTTTGAATTTTGTTTGGATAGAGGTGTAAACTCTGGCGCATGAGACGATACGTGGACGTTGGCGTCATTTGACCGCAGCTGCAACACGGCGAACGGAAACCCGAGGCCGCTGTTGGATCACCTGCAGCACTAGCAGCGCGTTGCCCTCTGTGGTTGCCGTACGCGGTCGCCCTACCTTTCCAGCACGTTCATCCGTCACGTTCCCAGTCCGTTGAAATTTTTCAAACAGATCCTTTATTGTATCGCTTTTCGGTCCTTTGGTTACATTAAACCTCCGTTGAAAACTTCGTCTTGTTGCAACAACACTGTGTTCTAGGCGGTGGAATTCCAACACCAGAAAAATCCTCTGTTCTAAGGAATAAACCATGTTGTCTACAGCACACTTGCACGTTGTGAACAGCACACGCTTACAGCAGAAAGACGACGTACAGAATGGCGCACCCACAGACTGCGTTGTCTTCTATATCTTTCACATCACTTGCAAGCCGGCCGAAGTGGCCGTGCAGTTAAAGTCGCTGCAGTCTGGAACCGCAAGACCGCTACGGTCGCAGGTTCGAATCCTGCCTCGGGCATGGATGTTAGTGATGTCCTTAGGTTAGTTAGGTTTAACTAGTTCTAAGTTCTAGGGGACTAATAACCTCGGCAGTTGAGTCCCATAGTGCTCAGAGCCATTTGAACCATTTTGAACCATCACTTGCAGCGCCATCTGTTGTTGAAAATTGTAACTACTGTAATTTCGAAAGTTTGTCCGCCTGAAAATGTACTGTTGTCCCAAGCATATTGCAACAAACGGTGTATTTCTATCGCTGCTCGTTTAGGTTATATTGCCGCTTCAAATATACCGGTCATTTTTGAAACACCCTGTACATGTCGCATTATGCTCTAATTATTCAGTAATCGTCTGCATATGTTCTCTAAGCTGTTGCAGTTTTCTCAGACGGTAGTATATTATAACAGAGTGGAGAACTGCGGACATAAGAAAACGTAACAACTGTATTTTTAAATTTTCTCTTTTCTTACCTTGATCCATCTATACCCTTCAAGCTCACAATACAGACATGCACTTCACAGCGTTAACTATCAAACTTATCGAAGGAAAGGAACTGTAATCAACATTCACATGATTTTTTTTGAGACAACGAAGATATGCCCCATTGTCACAACTAATGCAGTATAGTCTAACCAGCGCAGTAAGATTAATTTTGTACAGCTACTGTTTCCGGATGTCAAGCACCCATTTGCACGTTAGAGTTATTAGTGGTTACACTTTTACTCCATAATCGTCTCAGCTGATTACAAATACTCCAGGTATTCAGCCAACTAACTTTTTGATAAATCCCTTCGCACCATAGACATATTACCTTGTAACAGCACTATAGATTAAGTGGCTGTGAAAAAAAAGTATGATTGGAATTCAATAACTGCAATTAACCCAAGTTGTAAGAATAATTAGCAAACAGGTGTCATCCAGAATATTTGATCTAATATTGTCAAAATGTAGCATTTGCTTGTTACACTCAGAAAAAAAAAATGATGAAACTGCTCACTTTAAACCATACTTTCAGTGGCTGTGATAAAGTGATGGTACCACTGGTGACAATAATTTGAAAAGTAAGAAGCATATCGGTCAACAAAATATATCTCATTGTGTAAATTAGAATTTATAATGCGTTACTAGGTTTTACCACCGCTGATCAACAATTATCAGACTTAGCCTTCAGAAAGAAAGAAACTGTGCTGGTATGCTTTTGAACTGGTGATTCTTAGTTTGTAATACTTGCAACATTAGCGACATGTAATTATTTCAGTACATCGACTTGAAAATTATCTAGTTTGACAGTAATTTGATCTCTCGTCTGGGAGCCCGCAGCTTAGGTTTGATGCGACCACCCCACTCGAATTCCTCTCCTGTGTCAGCTTTTCATCTCAGAGTAGCACTTGCACCTACGTCCTCAATTATTTGTCGGGTATATCCCCATCGGTCTTCCTTCACAGTTTTTGACCTCGACAGCTCCGTCTAGTACCATGGAAGTTACTTTCTGATGTCGTAACACATGTCCTATCTTCTTCCCCTTCTTCTTGTCATTGTTTTCCAAATGTTCCTTTCTTCGCCGATTTTGAGGAGAGCTTCCTCATTTATTGCATCTAATTTTCAAAATTCTTCTGTAGCATCACATCTCAAATGCTTCGATTCTCGTCTGTTCCGGTTTTACCATAGTCCATTTCTCATTACCGTTCAATAACCTGCCCCACAGAAACGTCTGCCTCATATTAAGGCCTTTGTTTAATATTAGTAGCCTTCATTTGTTCGGGAATATGCTCTTTGCCTGGGCTAGTATGCTTTCTTTGTCTTCCTTACTTAGTTGGTCTTTTTTTTTCAATTTAATAGAATTCCCTAACTTCGTCAACTTTGTGATCACCAATTTTTCTCTCGCTATTCCCCTGTCTGCTACTTTTCATTCCTTTTTCTTCGGTTTATTTTCAACCCATCTTCTATATTCATTAGACATCATTACATTAAACAGATAGCCGCGCGAACCAGCCGCGAGGTCTGGTGCGCCTTGTCGCGGCCGGCCGAAGTGGCCGTGCGGTTAAAGGCGCTGCAGTCTGGAACCGCAAGACCGCTACGGTCGCAGGTTCGAATCCTGCCTCGGGCATGGATGTTTGTGATGTCCTTAGGTTAGTTAGGTTTAACTAGTTCTAAGTTCTAGGGGACTAATGACCTCAGCAGTTGAGTCCCATAGTGCTCAGAGCCATTTGAACCATTTGAACCTTGTCGCGCACACTGCAGCTACCCCCGTCGGAGGTTCGAGTCCCCACTCGGGCATGGGTGTGTGAGTTGTCCATAATGTAAGTTACATTAAGTACTGTGTAGGCTTAGGGACCGATGACCTCTGCAGTTTGGTCCCATAAGACCTTACCACAAATTTCCAAATCCAACATATACCGTAATTCTTCTTCGCTTACCGTAAAGATAGCAAAGTAGTCAGCGAATCTTATGATTGATATACTTTCACCCTGAATTTTAAAGCCGTGTTGAACCTTTCTTTCATCTCTGCCGTTGTTTCTTCGCTGTATTGATTGTACAACATTGGGGGGGGGGGGGGGGGGGGAGGGGGGGGAACTGCATCGTTGTCTTACACATCTTTCTTCTCTTCCAGTTTTATTGTTCCCTATTCGTACCTGTACATATTATACACGGTGGTTCAACTGTCCCTAATCATGTCGTTTTAAGCATCCCGCAATTCTACATCTGGCTTTTTAAAGCCACGCGCAAGATTTTCATATTTTTCGTTCGCTTTGCGCAGACTGTACAAGACCTTTTTGTAGGAAATTTAATGTAGTTAAATTTTGTACTGAGATACGTTTTCACTGGAGGCCTTGATTTTCGAGTAATTCGAGACGCACTCCGTCATTCTGTCCCCAGCGGTCAGAATTTCTAATATGTCGTTTATGACATGCCATTCTGTCTCTTTAAAAAATTTGCGACTACACGAATGATTTCGCACATTCGACCTTTTGTAGTTTCGATTGACTGACTTGTTTGCACCATTGGCTTAGTAAAGCAAATAAAAAATGTAAAATCGATGTTTGCGTATATTTTAACTAAAAATTTTGTGATTTTTAAGAGTGTTAAATAATCAATTACATAGTTGCATTCGTCAGGCTTTCTGACCACGAAATTACTTTACCTATTCGGTTTGAGTTTAGATCGAATTTTCAACTTAATTGGGTTTGGCATAACGTTGACAAAAGTTGTTTTTCTTTCATTATTCTGAGGGGCATTTTTAAATCAATAGCGTTAACGAAATAGCCGACTATGCAGGCTGCGTAACAGCGCAATCAATAGAGACCAAAAAAGGTTGAATATCGGAAAAGTGTAGTCGGAACTTTTTGTACAGTGGTGGGAGGGAGTGTCACGAACAACGTACTAGAAATACTGACTGGTGATAGATGTGTGTATTTGTGGGAGGGGAGGGGGAGTAGAGGTGCGTTCAAAGGTCATTTTTGCACGTTTTTCTTGAATTACTCGAAAACCGTAGCATCCAAGAAAAACGTATCCCGGTTCAATATTTAATTACACTAAATTCGCTATTAAAAGATCCTCTTTATGTTTTTCTGTAGCGTTAATAGGGAAAAATTTAACCTCATTAAATTTCCTAGAAAACGATCGTTTATTTTTTCTGTAGGGTTCATAGTTTATGCCTAGTGAGTGAGAGAATATGAAAATCTCACGCATGAGTTTTGAAAGAAAGATATAGGACTACGGGTTGCATAAAACGACAACGGTAGGGGCATCTGTATCACACTGTATACTAGCTAAGTATCCGGCATCGCCCTGGTATGTATTTGTTCCAATTCTAGCAGTCTGTCCCCTCCTTTCCCCTGTCTCTGTCCATCTCCTCTGCCCTCCCCTCTGCCCATCTCCTTCTCAACCTTCTCAACCTCCCCCTCCCCCCTCCCACCACTGTCTGTTCATGTCCTCTGGCCCCTTTCTCTGTTGCTGTGCTACTCCTCCCTCTCTCTGTCCATTTCCTCCTCCCCTTCTCCCTGTTCATCTTCTCCTCTTTGCTTTCTATGTCCATCTCCTCTTCTCCCCTGCCGGCCGGAGTGGCCGAGCGGTTCTAGGCACTACAGTCTGGAACCGGGCGACCTCTACGGTCGCAGGTTCGAATCCTGCCTCGGGCATGGATGTGTGTGATGCCCTTACGTTAGTTAGGTTTATGTAGTTCTAAGTTGTAGGCGACTGATGACCTCAGAAGTTAAGTCCCGTAGTGCTCAGAGCCATTTGAACCATTTTGTTTCTTCTCCCCTCTCCCTGTCACCCTCCTCCCCTTTCTCAATCCATCTCTTCCACCCCCTCTCTCTGTCCATCCCCTCCTCCCCCTTTCTCTGTCCTACTCCTTAACTCATATCTCCTGAACTGTCTGTCGTACAGTGATATAATTTTGTAGGAAAGTTCAACGGCATATGCGGATACTGTCTGCTAAATATGTTGCAATCAGAGTTATTAACAAAGAAGTAATAAATGTAACCGTCATGCCTGTTGCGACATTTTTTCTGCATGAACTGCAAAAATGAAGTAAGCGATAAACTTTTTTCGTTTCACCATTTTGTGTTGGGTGCCAGCGAGCAAATGTTTCGTTAAGGTTTAAAATTACCTACAAAGTTTGTTGCAACTCACTAACTTACGTCATTATCAAATACTGTGTAGTGTGCCTAGTAGCTATACAGTATGCAACGTGTACATTATGGCCGGCCGTGGTGGCCGTGCGGTTCTAGGCGCTCCAATCCGGAGCCGCGCTGCTGCTACTGTCGCAGGTTCGAATCCTGCCTCGGGCATGGGTGTGTGTGATGTCCATAGATTAGTTAGGTTTAAGTAGTTCTAAGTTCTAGGGGACTGATGACCTCAGAAGTTAAGTCCCGTAGTGCTCAGAGCCATTTGAACCATTTGTACATTATGCAACAAATTGTCCGGTAGTATGGAATGAACACAATGAAGCGTACTACGTAGCACGTATCATCCAAGAAAATCATTTTCACAAATATGATAAAGTTCAAAAGTCAAAGACTAAATATCTTTTTCAAAGAGTAAGTACTCTTCCCCGATTCTAGTAACACTGCACTCGTTCTACAGTAGCCTTCCGGCAGTGTTCAAGCTTGTCCTTACCAAATTTCATGGAAATCATTTCAGCGGCTTAGTAATTATAAATTGAAACGGCGTTCAAGATGCGGTCATTTTTCACGCATCTTAGTGTTTAAGACGTCAACATCCTGAACTGTGTGTCGTACATAGATATAATTTTGCAGGTACATTCAGTGTACAGCAAAATGTGTCGCGAATTCAACTAGTTGTAACGAAGTAATAAATTAAAACATCAAGCCTGATGCGAAAATCCACAGCCAAAATGTAGTGAGCGATAAGATTCGTAAAGGTTTGGAATTATTTGTTAAGTTTGTTGCTCTTGTTCTCATATGCTGGATGAATAGAATCTGGGTATTTCTGAGTCATGACCTAGACTTCTTCTGACATTGTGTGTTGACACAGGTTGTCGAAAAATACATCAAGTGCCTCAGGGCGATTACTGAATGCTCATCCAGAAAGGGACCAATGAGAGCCGTGCGCCGAGTTCGAGAGCTCGCGGCCGGTGACTTGAGCACGTTACTTGCAGTTTAGAGGCCCTTGGTTTTCCCTCTGATGGAAGAGAGGAAGTGGATTATGCGGAAAGGTAAGCTGGCAGTTGGGACTATGCGGTTATGGTGGCTGGTGTGTTCAGTAGAACGTAGGCGCTTCTTGGAGAGCAACTGATCAGCATTGCCGGCGCACCATTTCTCTGTAGTGAGCGACGGCTGTCGACGTCCTCCGTGCAGGGCGGTGTGGCTGGAGACGTGCCTTGCTGGGTCAGCCTAGCCTCACCCTGGCTGTGCTTGTTCGTGTAGCACTCGGGTTCATCCCGAATAATTCGTACCGAGTGGGGTGGCGCAGTGGTAAGCATACTGGACTCGCATTCGGGAGGATGACGGTTCAAACCCGCGTCCGGCCACTCAGACTTATGTTTTCTATGACTTCCCTAAACCCCTCCAGGCAAATGCCGGGATGATTCCTTTGAAAGGGCACGACGGATTTCCTTCCTCGTACTTGACACAACCTGAGTTTGTGCTCCGTCTCCAATGACTGCGATGTCGACGGGACGTTAAACCCAACCTTCCTTTCTTCCTTCCTTCTGAAGAACTTGTCGCTATTCAGTTAAGCCCACCAGTCGTGTCCCCCTCTGCATTAGACGACCGGAACGTCTTCAGAACAGGATTTTGTCGGGCCCCCATTCAACGCCTTCTTCGGGTTTCTTCATCGAGAAAAGATCCCGGTCCCGCTTCTCTACGCTTATGGTGGATTTCATTTGTATTTTCTGCAGACACTTGTCTCTATCACCTACCGTTGGGTGTTTGATGCATTTTGTCGCTGCCGTCCACTTGGTTTTCCAATATTTTGTTGTACTGTGCTCCCTTATTTTTCCATTTAATGTGATTTTGAAAGGGTTTGTGGCACGTGCTCAAATCTTTCCCGTAGGGAAACTAGCTTATGACTAGAGTAAGTGTTTTTTATAAAATATTTTGGCCACTCGATTTTTGTGAAGTGCAGATTGTTGTTTGGGTGATGGTTATTTAAATTTAAGCCCTAGAGGCCTGTGCCCAGTTCTGTCTTATTTTGTCAGTAAGCTGGTCTTAAGAAAAGAAATCCGCTTTATTTAGTAGGTAGCACTGATTTATTTCTTGCAGCCAGGAAAATTTTTATCCTCTTAGATACGACAACAACAATTAGGATAAATACGTGGAATGTTTTATATGATGCTTAAATGATGCTTGCCTCTGTTAAATTATATGTAAAACAAACAATGCTTGAAACAATTCCAAGAGGACAACTGAAGTTCTTGGTAGCCTCTGATTTGATCATTAAGTTTATAAAAGGCCATTTATATACTTTCGGATGTGTATAATAATTTCAGTGCTGCTTTTGCATTTATTAAGATTTGGTGATTTTTGTTCTACACTTAAGAGACTAATAATTTTTTATCCTTGGCCGGTAGCAATTCCAGCTTTAAGTGTGTACCTCACTCGATCCTGTTAACATTAGCTAGCATATCGAGGAAAGTTAGTATCCAATGGCGCCTTAATCTTATCTGAATATTACTTATTGGATTTCATTTAGAGTTAGGAAAAAGTCGTTGCTTTTATTTAACCTGTTTACTGCTTAAGAAAGCTTTGCTGGGTGTATGGTAGTGCTCTACGTATCCCCTCGACGTATTGTCACTGGAAGGCTGGGTCCCGAGGTCTACATGTGAGATCTGTTGTGCCGTCTACAGATCTGTGCCTCACCTGATGTGGAACGGCTCTATTACTCTATCGTAATTTTCAGATTACAGTGTGCCTCAGACTGGCTTTCAATTAATTAATATTTAATGTTTTGATGAACTGTAATTAAAAAAAAGCTTTAAAGAATATCTAAACGATTTCACTTCTGGTTCCTTTAATGTGTTTTGTAAGCTCAGGCTTGTATCTTGTTGTTGTTTAAGAAAAGAAATTATTGTTAGTTAACACATTGTTTTAAAGAGTACTAAGAGTACTTGGTAGCAAATGATGTTTAATAATTTTTCTCAGCCCTTCCTCTAGGACATACTGATACAAGTACTTGTTGCCTGTACCACAACGCTGTTGTTTTTAAAAAAAATGTTTTAGATTCTAGTCACATGACAGTTCATTTAACGAGTCATCTTCACTTGATGACATTTTCAATTTTTAAGTAATCTTCTTCGAAGGGACTTCTGATCCATTGGATTTAGCCCTCTGTTTAGGAACTACTTCCGTAAACTTAACATAAAAAGGCATTGATATTACTAATGTAAATCTAGTTAGTGCACTTCTCATTCATTTGAAGGAGAATCAAATACATAATCAGAAAGATAAGTAACTAAAATAAATTATTATTTGTTTTAAAAACCATATATTTTGAAAAATTAATTGTTTTTTAGTAATTTATTATATTAAAAAAACAAAATTTGGATAAAATTTAGGAAAGTTATCGTTTTATGTTACCTGATCTTTCTTCTTTCCCTTGTTGTACCTGGATATTGAATGAGCAAATTCAAACAGTCGTTCTTGTGAACAACTGTGTCCAAGAAACTACCAACTTGACAATTTACGATCAGACTTTGGCGTGTTATGTTTTTACGCCGAGAGCAGACAGCCGAGGCTGTTCGCTAGCCCTGCAGCGCAGGGATTGTATACTGCCAGTCAAGTTGTGGCAAAAGATATTGGTAAATTTTCAACATTAAAAAAATACTAGTATAGGGTCGCCGTCGCAAGTGGGAACCGCTAGCCTGTATGCTGCCCCTAACTATGCTGATTTTGGATATTATCGTGTTCAAATGCAAACAGAGAGACAGCTGGCTTTACAGATTTAGGTCCAATAACACAACCATAGAGAATCCAGGTCCAATAGTTCAGCTGGCAGTACCTTGCAAGGGCATCTTACCAGAGTTTCTGTGAAGACTGTTACAGTCTGCGAGACGAATGGAAAAAGCAAAGAAACAGTGAGACTCTCATACAAATAAGCTTCTTCCAAGAGAAGTGCAGATGCTCCCTATGTAATCACAGTTGGCAGAAATTAAGGCTACTGATGCGGCATCTTTAAAAGTACTATTATCATCGTGAGAAGAACAAGTAAAGCTACAGTAATGCGATATTGAAGGCAACGGGAAACCATCGCATTAGCTTTTCCAAGTAGTTGTACTTCTCTGTTAAAATAGTCGCGATGCCTGCCTTCTGAGAAAAATGTTTTGAAGAATAAAAGTGGGGAAATAATTGATACAAAGAGATATTTTATGAATGCGATGGAAAAATGCAGATTTTTGGAATCGAGATGATAGGATTAGATATTCCCGGTCAATTCACAATAGATCTAACGTAGGGAGGCAAATCATTAAAACTGTGTGACAGAAGAGAATTCGAATGCAGTACCCTTGCAATCGCTCTACTGCAGTGGTTTCCAACCTGGGGGTAAGTACCCCCTAAGCGATGAAATGTAATTCTCAGTGGAGTAAGAGTTCAATGGTGTTTCGCTGACGAAACTAAGTTACTTTTAAAAAATCATTTTTATTTTCATTATTTCCTAAGTCCGTGACGCAGTTTAAATAAGTTAACAATAATTTTTTTTCAAATATTAGCATTAACACCAGACATTACGTTGGTGGAGGTTACGGTTTGTTAAATTAATGTATGAACATCGCACTCACTTAATCCAGGCACATATTCAATACTATCTACCACGAATTTATGGCAGTAAAATTGAGGCACATACATCACATATTAATGTTAATAATATATAAATTTCAGCTGCAAAAGACGGTAGTTTTCTTACATTTATCACCAGATATAGTCATATATGTTTCAATATGTCATGAAAATGCCTTCTCCGAATTGTAGGTAGTGACTGAAATAGACCAGAAATCGCTTCATTATTCACCTCACAACAATAAATGCACTAATTGACAGTACAACAGTAACTATGTAATGGCTACTACACTGATCTAGTGCCTACACTGAATTATTATTATTATTAATATTATCATTATTATTAATGGCAGCGGTCAGACAGAAAGCATTGGCAGCTAAATAAAATGTCGTGTGACTAGGGCATCACGTCGGGTAGACCGTTCGCCAGGTGCAAGTCTTTCAATTTGACGCCACTTCGCCGGCCGGAGTGGCCGAGCGGTTCTAGGCGCTTCAGTCTGGAACCGCGCGACCGCTACGGTCGCAGGTTCGAATCCTGCCTCGGGCATGGATGTGTGTGTCGTCCTTAGGTTAGTTAGGTTTAAGTAGTTCTAAGTTCTAGGGGACTGATGACCTCAGATGTTAAGTCCCATAGTGCTCGAAGCCATTCGAACCATTTTTTTGACGCCGCTTCGGCGACTTGCGCGTCGATGGCGATGAAATGATGATGATTAGGACAACACAAAACCTAGTCCCTGAGCGGAGAAAACCGCCGACCCAGCCGGGAATCGAATTCGGACCCTTAGGATTGACATTCCGTGGCGCTGACGACTCAGCTACCGGGGATTGGCAGCTTGAAGTCTTACAGTTTGTACCAGCTCGGAAGTGAACAGTTTAGCAAATAAGTGGTAACTAACAACAGTCAGGAGTACAGTGCACACACATTAACTTAGCTGATTTTAAATGCGGATGCAGGATATGGGTGGAGAAAGTGTTGCTAGGGAGAGGATTTCTACAGAGGAGGCATAATTTGTTGACAAGCATGTTTCCTCAATGTGTATACTTAGCTTTCTTTTCTGAGTTGTTGGTAACAGTCTTGATATACTGAGAATCGCTTCCTCATTCTATAAAACATGATTGTTAACCTGTTCAAGAGCAATCGATTGGTATCAAACATCGGCCTTGCTTTGAGGGAGAAATTTCTGAGAACGTACGGTTGGAGCACAGCATTTTGTGGTAGTCTGTGGGAAAACCGGAGCAGATGAGAATCTAAGAATTTGAGTTGCCATGCTAAAGACGAATGTTGAACATTAGGGGAACTGATAAGGTTAGTAATGAGGTAGTTCTCTCCGTAGAATCATCGATCAAAGGAATACATGGAAAACGCTGACAAGAAGAAGCAGCAGGATGATAGGACATCTGTAAAGACATAAAGGAATAACTTTTATGGAATTACAGGGAGCTGTAGAGGGCAAAAACTGTAAAGGAAGACAGATATTGGAATACACCAAGCAAATAATTGAGGACGCTGGTCGCAGTGCTACTCTGAGATGAAAATTGACACAGGTCAGGAATTCGTGGCGGCCTGCATCGAACCAGTCAGAAGACTAATGACTCAAAAAAACTACCCGTTGTCTCCGTTGCTCATTTGTTCGTTGTTTAACAAAACGCCTACAAATACTAAACATATATTTTCGTCATTCTTAAAATTAAATTCTTTTTCATTCTAAAGTTTACTTAGGTTTCAGTGTTGATAATGGGTGCAGGAACGGGCCGCGGATGGGGGTGGGGGGTGGGGGTCGGGGAAGGGGGCGGTGCTAGACAACATGTGATTGCATTCAAGGGTAGCGCTCTCAGAAAGGTTGGGAACCACTGACCACTGCTTTACAAGCTGAGATACCGAGGACCGATTTACGACCCGTCCTCACATCTTTACTTCCGTCAGTACCTCTGTCCTACTTTCCAAATGTTAGTTACCCTGCGTATCTTGCGGGATTACCACGCCTGGAAGAAAGAATATGGTGAAAAAACGTTGCCTAGGGGTTTCCAGAATGAACTCCCACTCTACAAACAAAGTGTACAGTGTGTGCTGATTTGAAATTTCCTGACAGGTTCAAAGTGTGTGGCGGAAGGAGACTTGAAGCCGGAATCTTTGCCTTTCGCGGGCAGTTAGCAGCGGAAGTGAAGCTGTGAGTGTGGGTTGTAAGCTGTGTCTGACTAGCTCTGCCAGTTGAGTATTTTTCGCAAGAGGCAAACGTTCCACGTTCGAGTCGCAGGCCGGCATAGGGTCTTAAAGTGGTTCAAATGGTTCAAATGGCTCTGAGCACTATGGGACGTAACTGCTGAGGTCATCAGTCCCCTAGAACTTAGAACTACTTAAACCTAACTAACCTAAGGACATCACACACATCCATGCCCGAGGCAGGATTCGAACCTGCGACCGTAGTGGTCGCGCAGTTCCAGACTGTAGCGCCTAGAACCGCTCGGCCACTCTGGCTGGCTGGTCTTAAAGTGCCATGAAGTTTTAAATCAGCACACATTCCGCTGCAGAGTGAATTATGTTCTGTAAAGTAAGGGACTATGTGCTGCACACAGATGGAACGTTGATGGCGAAATTTCATGTACATCAAATAAAAAGTATAATCATACAATAATGTACTGTATTGTAATTACAGAGATACCGATGAAATTAAGTATATGTATAGTAACATTTATTAAAGCGTAAAATATGCTAAAGTCGGTGTGAGTTAAATAGTAACTAGTGACTTCATAATATTTCTTTGTTAAAGAACAGAGAATAATAGGAAAGTTCGTCCCTGGTAAACGAAGTGAAAGTGGATAAAAATTAGTAGAAATGTGTTATGCGCAAAAGGCAGTCGTTGCGAATAGACTTTAAGAGAAACTTTTCAAATGGTAGTACTCGTTCAAGATGTCAGGGGATCAAAGAAAGTATTAGGTTAATATTTTGTAAAAACAAATACTCAGGGATCAAGTTAAAGATTGTTAGGCTTATTTAGGTGCTAACATTGATGGTGATAATAGCTAAGTAATACTGGAATAATATTTAGTAAAGGCGCTTTGCAATTCAAGAAGTTTAAGATAAAATAGCTCAAACTTTGACAGCTAAAGAATTAAACACTGAAACAGCTTTGGGAGAAAACGTGACAAATAAGTATTGATGGTTCAAGGAGCTATTCATGCGAAAAACAGATGGAATACCTTTTAAAGGCGCACTAAAAACTGCAGAAGAAGTACAAGGATTGAAAGTGGGAGGAGGAGATAACCATCTATATCTGATTATTTGCTTGAATTAATTAAGAAACGACGAAAATGTAAAAATGGTGAAATCAAAATGTATGTATCACTCACAAATGAAATTGACCAGAAATAAATTGAAGGAGATGTAGCTATAAGAGAGACACAAAAGAGAGAACAGTGACTAGAAATGGAAAAGGTAACTGACCAATGGAGATAGAGAATAAGGTAAGAAGCTGAAAACAATTCTCAAGAAGCTTTACAATTGCGCAGAAGAAATGAGGCCAGTGAAAACGACGACACAGTGCATTGTCGATAGGGAAGATTCAGCTCTTATTTCTGCCTATCGAAACACTTTACATGAACTCGGAAAGGTATTACGTTCAGGTATTAAACTGTGGATATGTTTTCGGATTTTATAAGTAATGTAATTATGGCAGTTTCTAAGAAAGTGAGATAGAATATACGTGAACATTTAACACGGCTACCCAAGAACAGAAGAAGAAATAGGAAGTAGACTACGAGAGAACCACGTTGGTGTTAGGATAGGTAGTAGCACGGAGAGGCATTTTTAGGGCTGCCGGTAGCAAGAGAGAGCATGTTTAGGAAACGCAATGAAACATACGCTATATTCGTTTGTTGCAAGCTTTTGATAATGCAGGATACAATAAAATGTTTCGCTAACGACAACAGTCAACGGAGGAGGATCTGAGTCAGATGTTTAATGACACAGAACGTGTGACAGATTCTGGCTATTGTACCTATGTAAACAACAGAAAGATTAAATGGTCCAGCTGTATAGATAAATGTTTAACTTACAAGATGACCTTGGATTGGCCCTCTACGTTCATAAACATTGGATTTGATGTCTGGACATTAATCACTGAAAGTAGTACGACGTAGTTTTCAAACTCAAAGAAAATTTCCTTTGAAACTTAGATGTCCGAGTGCTGTTAGGTATAAAACGTTTGTAGTTCAGTATCACAGTCTGTGGAAGCCGAAAGCATGGCGTAAAATGTTCATTATTCGTAACGCTGCTGATTTGAATCTAGTTAGTGACAGTACATCCTTACTTCTGTACTTATTAACGAACAGAAATGTTAGGTAACTAGATTATATGTTTTTTATACTTAATATCTCTTGGATATCTAATTTCAAAGAGGATTTTTTTTTGAGTTTGTTTGACAACTGCGTCTTACTGCTTTAGAGAATAGATGTCTGGCCACTGAACTTCAAGCCCTGTAAGCATGCAGAAAACCGAAGAGGGCAAAAGCCCTTGGTAGACAAACCACTCAGGATGAGGCACTGAATGTGATAAAAAAGAAAGACTTAACTCTGGAAAAATCATGCGTATGGGTACGAAAAATGTGCGACTAGGAAAACGGAAATTAAATCAATAGAAGACATTCGACATACTGTTGAAGATCATTGGATTGATCAACCAAGAAATGTTGTCCTGCACCTAGTCAACGATAAAGATACCTATTAACAAAGGCAATGAATTAAAGAAACAGAATGGTTGGGTGCATATTACGGCATAAGTCTTGTTGAAAACTGCAGACAAAAGAATGGAAGAATGAACGAAAACAAAATAGCAGACCTGTATATGAGTATAAAAGGCAGGTAGTTGATGAGAGGGGATACAGAAGTTGTACCGAAATGAAGATGACACCTGGCAACCAGCAGGAGTGGAGATTTATTTTAAAGTGACCTTAGGATTGGCGACTCAATTAACACCACGTACTAATACTCAGTCAGAAAGAACTTTCAATATTGTTACACTCCAAGTCTTAATTCAACACCGACGGTAAGTCAGAAAAGAGGAAAAGCAATTATTTGTTCTCGCGCTGTCTCAGTGGATATTATTGGTTAGCCATCTGGACCAAGATCTAACAAGAAAGCGTTTCGAGTTCCCATGTTTCCAGCAAAGCTCATTAGAAAATATTAATATTCGTAATACATAACTATTCAAACCATTTTGAATAAATCTGCTTCCACCGTGAGGTGTATCGTTTACAATGATACTACAAAACTCCATCGGAGAGTTTTCTGCTTTTTCCATTTATTTTTAACTGTAATTACTTTCATTCGGTGTTCGCAAACTGGAGCGAATTTTCTGAATTTTAGCTGAAGAATTTTACTGAATAGTGCCGCAGAGTTGGTGATATATGAACCCGCTCGTGCTATTTATCGTCCTCTGTCGCAATCCGTTCATCTGTTACGGAATACGTGCAAACAAGTAACAGGCCATTTCCATTCATTACAAAAGAGCACAGGCGCATCATCTGTGCAAATATTTCCGCTTCTACTGTTTGATCAACAACAGTTCTACACTCTCATTCTTTCCACCATTTGCTCCCAAGGCCGGAGATCGCATATACACAAGAGAAACACTCCACCGCCCTTGGCTTCCTTCTGGTTTTCCTCAAAATCCTCCCTCCCTTTACCTTATTAATCTATGAGGCTTTCATTGGTCAACAAGATAAGTTCACAGATGAAGCTAAACAAACAGCAAGGATCTGTCCTGGCCCCTCTCCCGTTCAATTTGTACATATCATATATGTTTGGAACTACATCAAAAAACAACTGGGCACTCGCTACGAGGCATAGAGATCTTAAAGTTACCGAGTCCACATTGATCAATGATCTGTCAACTGTTGGTGAATACTTCCCCGAATAGAGTTTGCAGCCAACTGCCGCCAAATCAGAAGTCTCAACATTTCACGTAAACGCCGGTCAGAGTGGCCGAGCGGTTCTAGGCGCTACAGTCTGGAACCGCGCGACCGCTGCGGATGTGTGTGATGTCCTTAGGTTAGTTAGGTTTAAGTAGTTCTAAGTTCTAGGGGACTGATGACCTCAGAAGTTAAGTCCCATAGTGCTCAGAGCCATTGGAACCTTTTTCATTTCACGTAAACAACAAGATGGTCAACAGAAAGCTCACAGTTCACCTTGAAGGAAGATCACTCAGACATAATAGAAACCCAAAACATCTAGGGGTCACGCTTGATAGAACACTCACTTACAGAATCTGTTAAGAACAGCTGCCAAAATCAGAACTCAATAGAACATCCTCCAGAAGTTCTGTGGCGTATCATGGAGATCAGCTGCATCAGCGCTCCATAGTTCAGCTCTGGGATTGGATTACTCAGTTGCAGAATATTGCTCATCAGCCTGGATGAGTAGTGCTCACACAATACTTGTGATACACAGCTCAGACATACCATGCGTCTCATAACCGGTAGCATCACACCCTCGCCTACTTCCTGGCTACCCTTATTTAGCCACGTAACACCTCCGTCCCTGCGGCGGAAACTGTACTTGTACTGGAATACAAAAAACTACAGAAAATTCATCACGTCCCTCGTTATGCAGACATTCCAAGCATCAGCAAGGATAGGCCTCGACCCTGGAACGCCTGTGTTTGAACTTGAAGATGAAGAACTGTTTTTCTCTATAATCTGGATTGAAATCTAGCACGTATAAGCAATGTTAACTGAACAAACATTCGTGCCGGTCCGATACTCGAACACAGGACTGATTTTAGTTACTGACTAGGCATAAAGAGACGTCATGTATCTCATTACATCCCAACGCAAACAGAGAGCGTGTGTGTCTTTGCAAGATCAAGTTACGTAGAAACAATTTGTAGAGCTGAAAAAGAGCCAGATAAAATTCCGCGAGAACATCTATTTATATCTTACAAGTGACCAAAAATGAAGATTTTTGTCTTTTGAAGTTACCTGTTTCAGCATCTACAAAACAGAAAAGAGGTGACTGTGACTCGGCTGTAAAAGACAGGCACAAAATTTCGCAGACATCTTTTGTAGCTATTTCTTAAGTCTATAATTCGGTACTAAATCAAATGATTTTTTCCTAATAGTTTAGGCTGCTTATTGCAAGAGACAGCAATGTCAGCCCACTGTCATCCGACTTGATTTCCAATTTTCGCCACTGCTTATTGTTTATGTTCCTTAAATTAGCTAAATGTATACCAAAACATAGTCAAGATACGTGTGAATTAAAAAAAGAAAGACGCATATCGCGTAAGTGATAACGGTAATATACGATGACAGTGTTTAAGGCATTTTAATTGCTAATAGTAGCTACACGTGAGAATTGCGAAGTATTCTAAATGTAAAAATATTTTTAAATAATAAGTACAATTTGACGTGGATGTTATAGTACGGTACAGACTATAATAAGTTCTGCAGATATTTTTACGAAGTCTCAGACGGTGTTCAGGAGAGATAGATTAGGCAGAATTGGTGGTGGAATGTTTGTGTCTGTCAGTAGTGGTTTATCTTGTAGTGCATTTAGATGTCAAATTTACATGTCGATGTTGCTTTATACTGCCAAGTTGAAGGTTAATCAATGTCTCCATTTTCGTAATGAACAATGGTGTCGCCTATTATATAAATCAGTCTGACTTCCTACCCGTCCTTATGTTACGTAAAAAGCCATCAAATGCCATGTCACTCTGGAACATGCTTGAAATATTAGTTTCTGACCGTAGGCTCATTATCTCAAAGTACATAACTTAGTTTTCTCTTCCGTCTGAATAATTTAGGCCTCGAAAATTGGGTTCACCTACCTTATAAAGGTTATAGATTAGATTAATTTAGTGCAAATATCGTAATCATGTCGTTATCCAGTATAAATGGATATTTTTAGAGGAGATTAGTGGTTCAGAATTATAAGCAATCTTTTTTAATCCAGTCAGGTAGAATTAATATGTATGTGTGTCGGAGGATGGAGAGAGGAGGTGAGGGATTGAATGGTGGGTCGCGCTTGAATGTTTTGGTAGGTGATTGCACTGAAAACTAAGTAGTTTACTTGAATTTGGCATCAAAGTAATTTCCTGTAAACTATCAAGAGGCACTAGGCAATATTGAAAAGTATCTGTACTCTTAGTACTCTTATTATGGGTCGTTTGAGTTCCTATTCAATAGCCGGCCGTTGAGGCCGAGCGATTCTAGGCGCTTCAGTCCGAAACCGCGCTGCTGCTACGGTCGCAGGTTCGAATCCTGCCTCGGGCATGGATGAATGTGATGTCCTTAGGTTAGTTAGGTTTAAGTAGTTCTAAGTTCTAGGGGACTTATGACCTCAGATGTTCCATAGTGCTCAGAGCCATTTGAACCATTTAAACCTATTCAATAATTTATACTGACACACTCGTCTGTTATGGAATCTGATCATCAGCTAGCACACATGTCAATTATGGTGATGTGAAATATTCAACAGCAGAAAATATTCGTGAATGACCAATATAGTAAAATTCTATAAATGTGATTACAAATACCAAGAATAAATTTTTATGTGATATCTTCACCGAAGTGCTTGTGGAAAACTTTGTTGAGTGCTAAGCAGGAATTTTACTAACACACAAAACAATGACTTTAGTAACACCGATTTCCATGACTCTCACGAAAACATAAATCATGTGTTTCCCTTACAGTAACACTGAGCACTCCACTGCACCGATGAACGTCATTAAACTGCTTCCTGGATATGAGCAAGCTCAGCTATATACTGTATCACACAGGATTCACTGCGTACTCAACCTACTCCTATGAAATTGTTACTCGGATTCCATGTCTTCCATTAATGATTGCGAATAAGTTCATGATGAACAAACATTAACTCGATGAACCTGTTAGAAACACTGGTGATCCAGTTCATAAAATCACTCATTGTTCAGTCAGGTATCGCTTTTTCAATAAACGAATGAGGCGAGGTAGAGTAACGAAGAAGTTCTTCTCTTCTTTTTCGGCATTTCAGCCTAACAACTAGTCGCTTCCGACCACCACTGTCTGCTTCTTTCTTCTTGTATCCGGTCCTAGACTTCCGTCTTCCAATGCTTCCTGTGCGTATTTCCTTCTTCTTCCGAGGGGCTCCCAGTTTAAAATCTTCTTTGGACATTTACGTTTGGACATTCTCTGTCCGCACCCAGCGCTTTATTCTGCGAAGCTTTTGATGTGGAGCACATTCTCTCCATTCGCCTCCATACGCTCTCATTTTATATCCTCTCTTGCTTCGTTACCTGAAGAAGTCTTCTCATATAGGTCATTTCCACTGTTTTAATTTTCTCCCCAAATTTCTTCTTTTGAGGCCACAACTCAGCTGAGTATAAAACTATGTTCCCCACCACGCTGCGAAATAATTTTTTTCCCAGTTTCGGCCGAATACTATTATTCCACATTATGCCCTGGAAAGCTTTAGCAGCTCACTTCTCCATTCTCTTCTGCCACATGTACTGGAGTTACCTATTATTGTCGCCAGATATTTGTATCTTCTGCAAGGTTGTTACTTCCTCTTCCTTACGAGAAAGTTTCACTCCCTACTGAGGCGGTAGCCCTGGCAACCATGGGGCCGCACCATCAGTTTGTAACCGTATCGTTCTGCCCAGCAACGGCGGCAGCCGCGTCTGCGGCGGCCTGCAGGCGGCGCTTCCTATTCACTGGGAGTGCCACCGTCCGGGCGGGACAGCCGAGGGCACAAAGGCGTCAGTCGAGATAACAGCTGCAGCGTTCACCTGCACAGAACAAAAGCACTCACGTGAAAATACTTACAGCATCACTGTTCCTGACAATGAAATTTTATGCAGATGCAGTTTAGCAAGTGGTCTAAAAATAGGGAATGCTGGTTCAAATGGCTCTGAGCACCATGCGACTTAATTTCTGAGGTCATCAATCGCCTAGAACTTAGAACTAATTAAACCTAATTAACCTAAGGACATCACACACATCCATGCCCGAGGCAGGATTCGAACCTGCGACCGTAGCGGTCGCTCGGTTCCAGACTGTAGCGCCTTGAACCGCACGGCCATTCCGGCCGGCGGAAGGGGAATGCTGGATCTACACTGAGTGTGCATCAGGATACTGCGGATGTCCTACTTCAGATAAGCAGTGAGTATTCCTGTACGAGTAGAATGACTAACTGTAGAATAAAGTATGAAGAATCTTGTATTATTATTCTAAGTTGCTTAGACGCTATTACAGTCTCCAGATGTGCACAACTGCTGCGTAAATTCCGTGAGTTGTGTGCATTATCATACTTTGAACTTCACTCCAAGAGACCTGTCATCTAGTTCTCCATAAGAAATAATGGCGAAATCCTTCTGGATTTCCGTGCAACCATCCAAAGATGTCGTTCTGTAGGTGACAACAGAATCATTAACGAACATGTGCTGCTGATCCCGACTGATTAATCTCCTATGTGTGTTGAGGATATTAACGATCTATTAAGCTTTATTGTTACGCACATGATGTTCCTTTCAGTTTGTTAAACTTTCTCCTCGATCACGTATTTAAAAAGGGCTCTCTGTATGATCGTACCGTGCCTATTGGCCGAAACTGTAGTATACTGTCGAACATGTTTCAGTAAACTAGGAAGACGAGGACAGTAAACTTGTTTCATTCGAGATGAAAATTACTTTTTCAGACGAAAATTACTTTTTCACTACGTCTGCTGTTTGCAAGAGGTTGTATGCGACAAGCACGAGGACTGTGTCGAACTAGTGCTGTATCTTAAACTTATGGTGATTCTGCTAGAGATAAAGGAGTGTAATTTCACTTGGAATTTGGGGGGGGGGGGAGGGGGAGGGAGAGAATACTATTTACACTTATAAAGAGTTATCTCTATATTCGCTAAAATTGAAATTTTAAATAGAGAAAACGTAAATAACAGCTAACAACACTCAATTCAAGATGACATTTGTAGTAAATATAACATTAAGTTCTAAGGCTCTAAACCAGTGCAGGGAATTTCTGTAAACGCTATAAGCATTGTTCCACAGACAGGGCTTTCAATTTAGAATTTTGAACGTGAAATTGCTGACCCTTTTCTTTTTCTTTCATTTCTGTTCTAAGTGTGCTGAAAATAAATCCTCTACGACAGTGCACACATTTTTGCACAACTGGTAAAGAAGTTTTGCGTAAGTGGACATATTCTTCCGTTGTTCATTGAGGGGGTCACTCATTTAACGAATTACTATACTTTTGACATAATTTTTTGGGAAACAATACATGGAGCAAAAATTTATCTACTCGTACAACTTGCACAGAAACCAGACTGCAATTAAAACAATAGAAGGGTATAAAAGGTATTCAGTACTTCAGAAGTGATTGAGTGAGAGAGAGAGAGAGAGAGAGAGAGAGAGAGAGCAGAAGTCGATGTTTCATATCAACACTGAGTAAGCAGCAACAGAACCTAAAGGCAAATCTGACGGTGAACTTAAAGTTTAGGGAGAAGAAATAAAAACTTTGAGAGTTAGTAATGACCGTTTAATTCTGTCAGAGAAAGCCAATGAGTAGCAGCTCCAGTTGAACGGACTCAGTGCCTTCAAAAGAAGTTACAACATGAACATCAAGAAAAGCAAAACAATACCAATAGCGACTAGTCGAATTACTTCACGTCATGCTGAGAGCATTACATTAAGAAATGACACTGGCCATAGTAGACGAGATTTCTTGTAACAGAAGTAAATCAACTGACCATGGCAGAAGTATTAAAAATATAAATCTAGATTTGCAAGATAAAGAAAAAAATGTCTTAAAAAAGAAACATACAAGCGGAGAGGTGTGGAGCTGAGAGGTTGGTCAGTTACGTTTCTAGATACAATTACAAACACATGTCGGCTGCCTCTCTGCGCAGCCGAGGCCAATTTGAGATCAGTGCACTATCAGAACAGAAAATTGCGACCTATTGTCAAGCTACACAGTCAAAATTTCTGTGCAATGTCGAAGGTGATAAAGCATGAACACATGCCTCAGGCCTCGTGTACATTTACCTTGAAGAGATAGGAATCAGTCTGATAGAATAGGCTCCTGACATGAATGCGACTTTTGAAGGAGAAAAAAAACATCAGCTGCACTATTCTGAACATAGGAAAGGCAGACCAGTACGAGAACTATCCCACTTTCAGCTTAACAGCACTTGTATCCCAGCTGCGGACAAGAGTAGTCAACCGAGCGAGCTCGCGCAGTGGTTAGCACACTGGACTCACATTCGGGAGGACGACGGCTCAAACTCGACGCGTCCGGCCATCCTGATCTAGGATTTCCGTGACTTCCGTAAATCTCTTGAGGCAAATGCCGGGATGGTTCCTTTGAAAGGGCACGGTCAACTTCCTTCCCCATCTTTCCCTAGTCCGATGGGACCAATGACCTCACTGTCTGATCCCCTCTCCCCCCCCCCCCCCTCCATGTCAACCAACTAGCCAAAAATAGTATACAAAACAAACGAAACGAAAACTGAGGATCTACAGGGTTATTACAAATGATTGAAGCGATTTCACAGCTCTCAATAACTTTATTATTTGAGATATTTTCACAATGCTTTGTACACACATACAAAAACTCAAAAAGTTTTTTTAGGCATTCACAAATGTTCGATATGTGCCCCTTTAGTGATTCGGCAGACATCAAGCCGATAATCAAGTTCCTCCCACACTCGGCGCAGCATGTTCCCATCAATGAGTTCGAAAGCATCGTTGATGCGAGCTCGCAGTTCTGGCACGTTTCTTGGTAGAGGAGGTTTAAACACTGAATCTTTCACATAACCCCACAGAAAGAAATCGCATGGGGTTAAGTCGGGAGAGCGTGGAGACCATGACATGAATTGCTGATCATGATCTCCACCACGACCGATCCATAGGTTTTCCAATCTCTTGTTTAAGAAATGCCGAACATCATGATGGAAGTGCGGTGGAGCACCATCCTGTTGAAAGATGAAGTCGGCGCTGTCGGTCTCCAGTTGTGGCATGAGCCAATTTTCCAGCATGTCCAGATACACGTGTCCTGTAACGTTTTCTTCGCAGAAGAAAAAGGGGCCGTAAACTTTAAACCGTGAGATTGCACAAAACACGTTAACTTTTGGTGAATTGCGAATTTGCTGCACGAATGCGTGAGGATTCTCTACCGACCAGATTCGCACATTGTGTCTGTTCACATCACCATTAAGAAAAAATGTTGCTTCATCACTGAAAACAAGTTTCGCACTGAACGCATCTTCTTCCATGAGCTGTTGCAACCGCGCCGAAAATTCAAAGCGTTTGACTTTGTCATCGGGTGTCAGGGCTTGTAGCAATTGTAAACGGTAAGGCTTCTGCTTTAGCCTTCTCCGTAAGATTTTCCAAACCGTCGGCTGTGGTACGTTTAGCTCCCTGCTTGCTTTATTCGTCGACTTCCGCGGGCTACGCGTGAAACTTGCCCGCATGCGTTCAACCGTTTCTTCGCTCACTGCAGGCCGACCCGTTGATTTCCCCTTACAGAGGCATCCAGAAGCTTTAAACTGCGCATACCATCGCCGAATGGAGTTAGCAGTTGGTGGATCTTTGTTGAACTTTGTCCTGAAGTGTCGTTGCACTGTTATGACTGACTGATGTGAGTGCATTTCAAGCACGACATACGCTTTCTCGCCTCCTGTCGCCATTTTGTCTCACTGCGCTCTCGAGCGCTCTGGAGGCAGAAACCTGAAGTGCGGCTTCAGCCGAACAAAACTTTATGAGTTTTTCTACGTATCTGTAGTGTGTCGTGACCATATGTCAATGAATGGAGCTACAGTGAATTTATGAAATCGCTTCAATCATTTGTAATAGCCCTGTATTAGATGACGCCCAGTTTGGCAATGGGAAACTGAAAGGTAGCAGAGAGCAAATTCTGGCATTGCGCTTGATAATCTAAACAATGGAATCAACCTAGAAAAAGCATTGGACAACATAAAATGGTGCAAGATGTTCGAGTTTCTGAGAAGAACAGAAGTAAGCTATAGCGTTTATAGATGGGTAATAAACAAGATTGGAAGACCAAGGAAAAATAAATGGCTAGTGCCAAACTACAGTTTTATGTTTGTATTCATTCCTAAGAAAAATCCGGTTTCCCTGCTGGTCTGATCACTTTTTTACACCATAATTAGTTGTCAGCAGGTCTACCGTGGCGATGACTTTGAAATGCGACTTCTTGAATCATTTTTTAAACTCTTTATGGTAATGAGAGCTACCACCGTTCGCATCCAAAGACGTGGTCGTATTCCAAGCGTGACGTTCCTCTTGCCGGTTTTTCAGGCGGGAGGAAGTGACCCTCACACGTCTTCGGATCGGGCACTGTCCTCTCGCACATAGCTTTCTATTACGGCGAGAGGATCCCCCGTTTTGTGATGCTTGTGGTGTGCACATCTCTGTCCGGCACATTTTAACAGACTGCATTTTATACCGTGATGCACGGGCAGAAGCACAAGTTGATGGGGATCTGCCCTGTGTTTTAGCTAACGATGAGACGTGTGTGTCTAGGGTTTTAAAGTTTTGTGTTGTGTCTGGATTCTGGCCTAAACTTTTCGGCTGGAGGTTTTAGTGTATTTGCAGACTGACTGGACTGACTGGCTCCTCCCTTTTTTCCTTGCGGTCAGCCAGCCACTTCCATCTTCTATATTGTTTTAGCTCCCTCTACCACTTTCTTCCTGTGTTGTCCATGTTTTACTGCTGAGGACATGCTTCGTCCTACGCTTCAGTGCGGGTAGGCACATATTTTTCCAGGCTTGTTACCTGTGTTTTCGGTTCTGTTTTATCTTCTTGTTCTGAGTATTTTCTTGACACCAGTCCTCCATCTGTTACTGAGCGGGCGCTGAAAACCTTGCTGTCGTGCGCCCAAACAACCCTCTCCTACCTACCTACCTACTGTCCCAAGCGAGAGGCACTGCCCATAAATATGAGACAGAAGAACACATGCTCCACGATGTGCACAATCTTGGAAATGAACTTTACTGCTCTAACTGTTCAAGTAGGTTCACCCTCCTTGGCCTCCCTGGTGATCATACTCTTGTTTTACCTTTCCAGTGATGCGCACCTCCTGCTGCGAGTCCTGTGGCCCAGAACGCTCCCCAAGACTGATGTCCGCAACACGAGCTGACGTCAGGGTCTTCTGCGGCTCGTCTGCCCGCGGAACACATCCCTCTTGACTTGGGCCCAAACGGAACTGCAGTCGCATCACGTCGTACTCCTGTGTGAATATGGTTTTCAATGTCATGTTTCCATTTATTGTTTTTACTTTCTTTCCCTCTATTTCACTACTTTCTAAGATTATTGTAAAAGTAAGAGTTTTTCATTAAAAGCTGCTCTGAGTTTTTGAACAATCTTCGTCTATCTAACGCTCATAAATAACATTAGACAAACAAGATAATGCAGAAGAACGTAAACGAAAAGGTCAATGATATGACGACGAGGAAGGTCACGAGACAGAATGTGCTACTGTCCAGAAACCACTAACCACGCGCCGGCCGGTGTGGCCGAGCGGTTCTAGGCGCCTCAGTCTGGAACCGCGCGACCGCTACGGTGGCAGGTTCGAATCCTGCCTCGGGCATGGATGTGTGTGATGTACTTAGGTTAGTTGGGTTTAAGTAGTTCTAAGTTCTAGGGAACTGATGACCTCAGAAGTTAAGTCCCATAGTGTTCAGAGCCATTTGAACCACTAACCACGCAATGGCTGATGCAGTCATTTGTCCATGGAGCAACGGAAACTACCATTCTCATAAAAACAGATCCATTGTCTTTACCGCATCCTTGTGTTTTGCTACACATTCTTCATATGTATTCTGTACACAGTGCAAAATGATTACAGGTACTGTGATTTTGGTCAGGTGGTCTTACGTGTTTAAATCCCTTACTCGAACAGGACATTGTTTCGACCACCGATGTCTTCAGCCGTGTGCATTGGCGATTTGTCCATTTATCCGGCACAAAATTCTTACCATTTTTCAGGAAGTGTGGGTGGAATTACCACCTCAGTTGCATCAGAATTGACAGGAAAATATTACAGACAGTAAGCAGTGAGTTTGAAGTAAATGATAAAGGTCGTCATTTGTGCAGTCACAACATAGTCTATCTGGAGTTAATGACATCAGACAGTAATCTGATTGAAGTGTGATAGCATGTAGAAATGATAAAATTGAGCCTAGGAGAATAACATTGATGCTAGAGGTGAGAAATGATCGTATGAGAGAGAAAACTGCACGGGTCGGACCAGGCCGCAATCAAGACAGCAGATGGGGGCTCCACTGGGTTCATTTGCCACGAGAGCCGCATCCACCACGTCGGACACCATTCGAGCCGACGCAGTGGTCAGACAGTAACCGAATAAAAATTCGTTCCAGCCTCGTAGAGAAGAGAGTGATGGCTTCCTTATAGCTGCTGGCAACTGTAACAACTTTGCACACAGCAATCTGATGTTGTGGTTAATGGCCGTTATATGTACAATCTGGCTGTCCATGAACCTGAGCCGGCCGCTGGTGGCCGAGCGGTTCTGGCGCTACGGTCTGGAACCGCGCGACTGCTACGGTCGCAGGTTCGAATCCTGCCTCGGGCATGGATGTGTGTGTTGTCCTTAGGTTAGTTAGGTTTAAGTAGTTCTAAGTTCTAGGGGACTTACGACCTCAGCAGTTGAGTCCCATAGTGCTCAGAGCCATTTGAACCATCCATGAACCTGATTGTTACCTTCTTCACATGCCTTGACTATACTCAACTGTAGACTCAATAGTAGAGCGTCATCATCCTCAACGCAGAGCGCTATGACACGAAGATCTTCGCTGTCTGTCTCCGTCCACAAGAGAGACAGAAAAAGGCGAGGTCTCTGCGGGACATCAGTGAAAATAAAAAATATATAAGGTCAAGTGTTTCTCACAACTGATACATTAGCCTCACAGAATGGCGGCGGCTCAGAAGTGGACTGATAAACCATCGGATATTTTGGGATGGGTACTGCGAACGCTTTTTTCAAGAACTTTTACCACCCATTAATAGGCCATCGAATGTTCTGGAAACCACAAAATTTATGGTAAATACGGATTTTTGTCAACTTTAAGTATTGTTCCACAAATATCACATTTAGAGCTCCGACCAAAGCAACAGCGTCTATTAACAAAACTGTACGTCTTTACTGAAGACAGTTTAAGATGGAAAAAAATACACCAAGCAGAATGGCTTCCTGTACACTTATAACGGCGAACGGATTGGAAAAACAAACGATTTTCAGCATCTTATTTTAATACAGCTCATAAAGAGAGTTCAGTTCCTCTGTCGTAAAGAAATGTTGTACAGACAATATACTAGCACGTAACGTGAAACACAGTACAGTGTGGAATACTATCTTTCTTTTTGGGAAGGGGGGTATTGTAGGTATTCTTCACCCTAAATGACACCGCAAGGACCGCGAATAGGCGACACCATTGTTCATTACGAAAATGGAGACATTGATTACCCTTCAACTTGGCAGTATAAAGCAACATCGACATGTAAATTTGACATCTAAATGCACTACAGTCAGTTTGTCTGCAAATGATCCTAAAAGAAAAACTCGTCATGTATTCTCAGTGTTAATTTCTGGTTATATAGCCCTGTCTTCTGAATCATTAGGACGATGCTGTGACGTATTTATTATGTTATGAAGAGAAGCAACAGCGAATGGTATGATAAAGTGGTTGGGACAAATGTGCTTTATCAAACTGGATTTGGGTTCAAAAAAGATATGGCCGATTTACAGTTAACTCGTTATCCAATCCCACCGTTGCCCTGATATTCAACTTTCCCTTACTACTGTCACGTGCTTGGTGATTTGGCTGAAATTCCGACGAAGTTATAGAGACTATTTAACACGAGTAAAAATTTTTTGTACTCGGAAACAAAGTTGTTTAGATTTCAGTCCTCTTTGTAACTTTCAATATTGCACGTTCTTCTTCTTCTCCTTTTTCTTTTTCTTACCCTGATCCTGTGTCCTCACGTGGGTCGGCATATTAATGGCAGTGTTAGTTGTCGAGGGCAGCTAGAAGCCATTCCTTCGACGCCCTTACTCCCACCCCCACCTAATGTTACTTAATATCAACGATAGTATTCGAAATGTTTGCCAATCGTGCAACTGTGACGGGACGAGGGTAGCAGCTTAGTATTCGTTAAGTAGGATAAATAGCTCCCAAACTGCACCGATTACTTTACATGGAAAATGAATCGCGGTAATGTCTTACACAGTAAATTGTCCACGTTTAGCGTCTATCTCCGTCCCACTACGTTCGATATTCGTTCTCTTCCTAAATTAGTGAACTCTTTGTCGTAACAAAAATGACTAAGCGTATTAGTTTACTGCACAAATTATAAGGTATCTGTAAATATGACCGTGACAGCATTATCGTGGATAACAATCCTATTTCGGAACATACACTACTGGCCATTACAATTGCTACACCACGAAGACGACGTGCTACAGACGCGAAATTTAAACGCCAGGAAGAAGATGCTGTGATATGCAAATGATTAGCTTTTCAGAGCATTCACACAAGGTTGGCGCCGGTGGCGACATCTACAACGTGAGGACATGAGAAAAGTTTGCAGCCGATTTCTCATACACAAACAACAGTTCACCGGCGTTGCCTGGTGAAACGTTGTTGTGATGCCTCGTGTAAGGAGGAGAAATGCGTACCATCACGTTTCCGACTTTGATGAAGGTCGGATGCCTATCGCGATTGCGGTTTATCGTATCGCGACATTGCTGCTCGCGTTGGTCGACATCCAATGACTGTTAGCAGAATATGGAATCGCTGGGTTCAAGATGGTAATACGGAACGCCGTGCTGGATCCCAACAGCCGCGTATCACTAGCAATCGAGATGACAGGCATCTTATCCGCATGGCTGTAACGGATCGTGCAGCCACGTCTCGATCCCTGAGTCAACAGATGGGGACGTCTACAAGACAACAACCATCTGCACGAACAGTGCGACGACGTTTGCAGTAGGATGGACTATCAGCTCGGAGACCATGGCTGCGGTTACCCTTGACGCTGCACCACAGACAGGAGCGCCTGCGATGGTGTACTCAACGACGAATCTGGGTGCACGAATAGCACAAAGTCATTTTTTCGGATGAATTAAGGTTCTGTTTACAGAATCACGATAGTCGCATCAGTGTTTGGCTACATCACAGTGAACGCACATTGGAAGCGTGTATTCGTCATCGCCATACTGGCGTTTTACCCGGCGTGATGGTATGGGGTGCCATTGGTTACACCTCTCGGTCATCTCTTGTTCGCACTGACGGCACTCTGAACAGTGGACGTTACATTTCAGATGTGTTACGACACGTGGCTCTACCATTTATTCGATCCCTGCGAAACCCTACATTTCAGCAGGATAATGCACGACCGCATGTTGCAGGTCCTGTACGGGCTTTTCTGAATACAGGAAATGTTCGACTGCTGCCCTGGCCAGTACGTTCTCCAGATCTCTCACCAACTGAAAACGTCTGGTCAATGGTGGCCGAGCAACTGGCTCGCCACAATACGCCAGTCACTACTCTTGATGAACTGTAGTATCGTGTTGAAGGTTCATGGGCAGCTGTACCTGTACACGCCATCCATGATCTGTTTGCCTCAATGACCAGGCGTTTCAAGGCCGTTATTACGGTCAGAGGTGGTTGTTCTGGGTACTGATTTCTCAGGATCTATGCACCCAAATTGCGTGAAAATGTAAACACATGTCATTTCTAGTATAATATATTTGCCCAATGAATATCCGTTTATCATCTGCATTTCTTCTTGGTGTAGCAATTTTAATAACCAGTAGGGTAGAATTGGCTAGCACTTGGTCTAGGGGTAGCGTATTTGATTCATAATCAAAACGTCTTCGGTCCCGGCTTCGATCCCCGCCACTGCCTAAATTTTGTTAAATAATCAGCATTGGCGGCCGAAGACTTCCGGCATAAGAAGTCAGCCTCATTCTGCCAACGGCCTTGCCAAAGGGGGCGGAGGAGCGGATAGAGGTTCAGGGCACTGTCTTGTCCTAGGGGTGGGAAATTGCCCCTAAAGGCGGATGAATCAGCAATGATCAACGACATGAGGATGCAGAAGGCAATGGAAACCACTGCATTAAAGACACGTAACGTGTATCCACAGGACATGTGGCCTGTAATTGAAGAAGTGTCATGATGATCTCTCCATTGGCAAAAGATTCCGGAATAGTCCCCCATTCGGATCTCCGGGAGGGGACTGCCAAGGGGGAGGTTACCATGAGAAAAACTTTGAATAATCAACGAAAGGATAACGTTCTACCAGTCGGGGCGTGGAATGTCAGGAGCTTGAACGTGGTAGGGAAACTAGAGAATCTGAAAAGGGAAATGCAAATGCTCAATCTAGATATAGTAGGGGTCAGTGAAGTGAAGTGGAAGGAAGACAAGGATTTCTGGTCAGATGAGTATCGGGTAATATCAACAGCAGCAGAAAATGGTATAACAGGTGTAGGATTCGTTATGAATAGTAAGGTAGGGCAGAGGGTGTGTTACTGTGAACAGTTCAGTGACCGGGTTGTTCTAATCAGAATCGACAGGAGACCAACACCGACAACGTTAGTTCAGGTATACATGCCGACGTCGCAAGCTAAAGATGAACAGATAGAGAAAGTGTATGAGGATATTGAAAGGGTAATGCAGTATGTAAAGGGGGACGAAAATCTAATAGTCATGGGCGACTGGAATGCAGTTGTAGGGTAAGGAGTAGAAGAAAAGGTTACAGGAGAATATGGGCTTGGGACAAGGAATGAACGAGGAGAGAGACTAACTGAGTAACAAGATTCAGCTAGTAATAGCGAATACCCTGTTCAAGAATCATAAGAGGAGGAGGTATACTTGGAAAAGGCCGGGAGATACGGGAAGATTTCAATTAGATTACATCATGGTCAAACAGAGATTCCGAAATCAGATACTGGACTGTAAGGCGTACACAGGAGCTGATATAGACTCAGATCACAATATAGTAGTGATGAAGAGTAGGCTGAAGTTCAAGATGTCAGGAAGAATCAATACGCAAAGAAGTGGGATACGGAAGTACTAAGGAATGACGAGATACGTTTGAAGTTCTCTAACGCTATAGATACAGCAATAAGGAATAGCGCAGTAGGCAGTACAGTTGAAGAGGAATGGACATCTCTAAAAAGGGCCATCACAGATGTTGGGAAGGAAAACATAGGTACAAAGACGGTAGCTGCGAAGAAACCATGGGTAACAGAAGAAATACTTCAGTTGACTGATGAAAGGAGGAAGTACAAACATGTTCCGGGAAAATCAGGAATACAGAAATACAAGTCGCTGAGGAATGAAATAAATAGGAAGTGCAGGGAAGCTAAGGCGAAATGGCTGCAGGAACAATGTGAAGACATCGAAAAAGATATGATTGTCGGAAGGACAGACTCAGCATACAGGAAAGTCAAAACAACCTTCAGTGAAATTAAAAGCAACGGTGGTAACATTAAGAGTGCAACGGGAATTCCACTGTTAAATGCAGAGGAGAGAGCAGATAGGTGGAAAGAATACATTGAAAGCCTCTATGAGGGTGAAGATTTGTCTGATGTGATAGAAGAAGAAACAGGAGTCGATTTAGAAGAGATAGAGTATCCAGTATTAGAATCGGAGTTTAAAAGAGCTTTGGAGCACTTACGGTCAAATAAGGCAGAAGGGATAGATAACATTCCATCAGAATTTCTAAAACCATTGGGGGAAGTGGAAACAGAACGACTATTCACTTTGGTGTGTAGAATATATGAGTCTGGCGACATACCATCTGACTTTCGGAAAAGCATCATCCACACAATTCCGAAGGCGGAAAGACCTGACAAGTGCGAGAATTATCGCACAATCATCTTAACAGCTCACGCATCGAAGCTGCTTACAAGAATAATATACAGAAGAATGGAAAAGAAAATTGAGAATGCGCTAGGTGACGATCAGTTTGGCTTTAGGAAAAGTAAAGGGACGAGAGAGGCAATTCTGACGTTACGGCTAATAATGGAAGCAAGGCTAAAGAAAAATCAAGACACTTTCATAGGATTTGTCGACCTGGAAAAAGTGTTCGACAATATAAAATGGTGCAAGCTGTTCGAGATTCTGAAAAAAGTAGGGGTAAGCTATAGGGAGAGACGGGTCATATACAATATGTACAACAACCAAGAGGGAATAATAAGAGTGGACGATCAAGAACGAAGTGCTCGTATTAAGAAGGGTGTAAGACAAGGCTGTAGCCTTTCGCCCCTACTCTTCAATCTGTACATCGAGGAAGCAATGATGGAAATAAAAGAAAGGTTCAGGAGTGGAATTAAAATACAAGGTGAAAGGATATCAATGATACGATTCGCTGATGACATTGCTATCCTGAGTGAAAGTGAAGAAGAATTAAATGATCTGCTGAACGGAATGAGCAGTCTAATGAGTACACAGTATGGTTTGAGAGTAAATCGGAGAAAGACGAAGGTAATGAGAAGTAGTAGAAATGAGAATATCGAGAAACTTAACATCAGGATTGATGGTCACGAACTCAATGAAGTTAAGGAATTCTGCTACCTAGGCAGTAAAATAACCAATGACGGACGGAGCAAGGAGGACATCAAAAGCAGACTCGCTATGGAAAACAAGGCATTTCTGGCCAAGAGAAGTCTACTAATATCAAATACCGGCCTTAATTTGAGGAAGAAATTTCTGAGGATGTATGTCTGGAGTACAGCATTGTTTGGTTTGAAACATGGACTGTGGGAAAACCGGAACAGAAGACAATCGAAGCATTTGAGATGTGGTGCTGTAGACGAATGTTGAAAATTAGGTGGACTGATAAGGTAAGGAATGAGGAGGTTCTATGCAGAATCGGAGAGGAAAGGAATATGTGGAAAACACTGATAAGGAGAAGGGACAGGATGATAGGACATCTGCTAAGACATGAGGGAATGACTTCCATGGTACTAGAGGGAGCTGTAGAGGGCAAAAACTGTAGAGGAAGACAGAGATTTGAATACGTGAAGCAAATAATTGAGGACGTAGGTTGCAAGTGCTACTTTGAGATGAAGAGGTTAGCACAGGAAAGGAATTCATGGCGGGCCGCATCAAACCAGTCAGTAGACTGATGACCAAAAAAAAAAAAAGTGTAGAATGGACTGCTAGTCTTTGCCACTGTTAAGCCGGAGTACACAGTACTGCGGTACCACAACGATGACGTCTAGTTGACCATCAATGCATTATGGGCTGATTTAGTTTTCTGTCAGGGTAAGATATTGTGCTCCCAATAACACTACAATAAATTATTTACAATATTAATTGTGTTCTCATTTCTAGTATCTATGCTGAAAGTACTACGAAGCAAAGGAAGGAAGGAAGGAAGATTGGTGATCCTGTGAAACAATTAGATAGATAGTGAGAAGGCAGGCTGGACAAAAAAGGAGTCGTAACGGCTGTCCGGCTCCGACAAGAAATTGAGATCTGATGAAAGTTCTTAGTAACCTTACAAAACCAATTCGACTTAAAATTTATTGAAATATATCAACGAAATGATAATACTTATGCAACCTCACACTTCCTGCAGCTGATGGTAAAAACTATACTAATTGAATAGTCGCCCGGTATTTTGTTGCAGTTGCCTGTTATCTAATGCTCCTGCTACGTTTTGGCAAAATGAGATGCTGGTGTTATGCGTCAACAGCGAAACATGATTTAATTGCTTTAGAGATTTCTCCCATTTTTATTTATGCATTAGTACTGTGATGCCGCGCACGGTAGCCGCGCGGTCTAGGCGACTTGTCACGGTCAGCGCAGCTGCCCCGGTCGGAGGTTCGATGATGATGATGATTTATGGCGGAGGCTGCTAAACAGCTAGGCCATCAGTGCCCTTGCATTGATGTCATACCGAAGAATATTTCCACGATCTATGGAAGAAGATCGATAAACTGGAAAACTACGTTTGATCCGTCCATAGGAAACGTAAGGCAACCCCAAAAAGGTGAGGTTCAGAAAATCGTGTAATAAAACCCAAGCGAGACACAGCGGAATAACTAAATAAAATCGCCTAAAAGGATTCTGTTAAAAAGGGACAAATAACAATGGCTGGATAACGACTTAGAAATAATAGGTGACTCAGCCACTCTGTGACACATTAAGATCTCACACCAAGTATTTTGGGAAGAATTCCGGATGCCACACAAAATTTTAAGACACGAACAACACTCGCCTCGTTATCAGTTAAAATAGAGGGAAGATCCTGTGGGAGACGCAGTTCAACCCTCAGATCGTCATATAAAACACACTCAGTTAAAAGATGTCGCACTGACAGCAGTGTCCCGCATTTCTGACATACTGGGGCTTCTCTCGACTTAATAGGAAGCCGTGTGTCGGTGGACAATGTCCCACTCTAAGCCATGTAAGAGCTGCTTCTTCACACCGTCTGAAGCGGAAGGAGGTGATCCATGGTCGCACTGAAGTCTTGATGGAACGTAGTTTATTGTTCCTCACTTCCAGCCACTGGGACGTCCACCAACATATGGCTTTCCTAGTCACAAATGAAGTGGCAGCCCGCAAAGGGAGGAGGAAGGGAGCAAGCCTCCTTAGCAGTAGCATCAGTGAGTTCGTTTCCCTGGATGCCTATGTGCCCTGGAACCCAGCAAAAAAAGACTTCCTTGTTTTGTCTTCGCAAGAGAAGGAGACCTTCCTGCACTTGTTGCACCGTTCGATCTGCTGGGTACATCTGTCCAGCAGCGAGAAGGGCACTTTGAGAATCGGAGCAGATGATAAATTTTTTGTCACGGCGCCGTCTTATCTGCTCCAATGCCCTCAGGATAGCAAACAGCTCCGCGTAATAAACTGAAAACTGCTCTTGGAGCCTTATCCCGAGGACAATGTCGGGGAACACGACAGAACAACCGAAAACTTCTCCCGTGTAGACCAGGGCCGGCCAGAAATTCTGTACGCGTGCGGTGCTCCTGCACATGTGCAACTTCCGGGTCACAGCGTGCACACCGCAGCCGTCAGCGTTCATGTAGTGCATGTTTCTACGCACAGATGTCGCTTTATCCACTAGCTGGGATACTGTGTACCAGCGCAATCTAGTGCTCTTTCCATAGCTTGCAAGCCAACCATGGGAAGGTATTTCGCGTATTAAGCATTTAAAATCCTGTTACAGTCTATTCATTGAGACATCTACTTTTATGTTAACAGTTTAACCCAGTAAGACAAGTAATACAGTTAATAACCGTAGGTTTTTGTTAAGGCAGCTTCACTAACGGCGCGTAAATACGCGTAATGTTTTTGATCTAGTATTTAAAAAAGAGAGCACAGCGACTTCCAACGAACCTTATTCATGATTTCAAATAACGTTAAACTAATGCAAGGTTTCCTATAACTAATTCTCGGTGCCCTAAGTTACACCCACATAATTTCTGTCTCACTGACCTCTGAACAGAATGATAACCGCAGATCTCTCGATGATCACCTATTATTTCAATACCATTATTGCTGTATCTTTCATCAGTTCCGTCTGAAATCTGCATAATAACAATTAGATGAATGTTATGTTTTATCGAATTCAGCTTTTAGCCCTTCACACATCAAAAAAAAAAAACCTTAAATGTTAGTATACATTGGAACAATCGGTTTAATGATCAATTTTCCTGATAACAATGTAACTTTGTGCAGAATGATGCAATAATGCACAGTTAGTAAACACTAATTTTTAATTATGAAAGGAATAAATCCAAACACGTTTATCACTGGTCATGAGAGATGATATAGTTAATATCGGCCACAAAAGCACGGCTCATTGACAAACGCAAGCAGTTCCGAAGGTTTTCATCACTTATGCTTGATCGAAACTTTGATTTATTCATTTTCGTCACCGAGAAAAATCTTTCAAAAACATATGTCGACCGGAGCATGGACATAACTCTCGCGACTTCTCGGTGCAGGTGTGGAAATTCTTGTTGTGAAAAATTTTCGTAGAATTCATTTGTACTTTGCACTGCAAAGAACTTGTCCTTCAGTCTTGTATTGCACTGTAGGTGGATCAGTTCCATCTGCAGGTCATTCGGAGCATCTTCAACTGACGACGAGAACGGTCGAGCAAAGAGGCGAATGACAGGAGACAAACTCGTAACATCTGCAAATCGTGCTCCAAATTGTTCCTTAATTTTTACAATTATTGACACGTATTCTTGAAATCTAGCACTTTCATGGACCAGTCCCAAGAGTCGGGAAGTGTGCAGTGTTTTCTGTCAATAGCTGGCTGTCCGAAATCGCAAAATTCCTTTCAAAGGCATTTACTTCTTCCAACATGTCAGAAATTAAATTATTTTCACCTTACAAACTGACGTTCAGGCTGTTCATATGAGACGTAATGTCCACGAGAAATGCAAGGTCTGATATCCAACAAGGGTCTTCCAACATAGGTTCACTTTTTCCCTTCTCATGTAAGAATGTTACTATGACCAAACGTAAATCAAAAAATATTTTCAGCATTTTACCTCGACTGAGCCAGCGTTCTTCGGTATAGTAAGGTATGTCGCCGTACGCCGCTCCTAATTCCTCCAAGAACCGCCGAAACTGGCGATGCCTAAGCCCATGTGTCTTCAGATAATTTACAGTACGCACAACAATTTGCATGACGTTTGCTAACGTTACTGATTTTGCACAAATCGCCTCTCGATGCAGAATGCAGTGAATTCCATACAACGTCTCGTCTGTGCGCCCTAGCTTTTTGCGCATCCGTGCTGAGTCCTCTCTGATGCCCTTGCATTGATGGTGCTCCATCTGTGGTGACTGAGACTAACCGATTCCAGTTCATACCGACACCATCAATCGCTTGCTCGACAGCTTGGAGTAAGTCCGCACCTGTAGTAGTCCCTTTCAAAGGTACTAAGTCCAAAACGTCCTCTGTTACACAAAGTCAACACCTCGTATGTATATCACAACGTGGGCTGTATCTGTAAGATCTGTTGCTTCATCGAGCGCAACAGAGAAAGCAACAAAGTCTTTAGCCTTATTTATTAGCTGCCTGTGCACATCGCCGGCCATAGCACTGATGCGTCTTGTCACTGTTTGTTTGGATAGACTGATTTCTTGAAATCTGCTAACGTTCGTGGGACACACAAGTTCTGCAGCATCAGTCAGACACCCTTTCACAAACTCCCCTTCGGAAAAGGGTTTCCCAGATTGTGCAATTCTTAATGCGATTTTAAAACTTGCTCGCAATGAAGATTTAGTGTGGTTGTCATTCTGGAAAATTGAAAACAGTACGTTGTACAGCGTACAGTAAAATAGACATAAATGTAACACAAGAAACTAAGAGTTCAATAAGTATCAGTTACTTTGACGTACAGTAAAATCGAGTTGATGTGTCTCATCCAGTACTTCTCTGTTAAGGTTACGGTCACCAGGGGTAAACGAGACTGGGTACGTTGCGCTCTTGCTTGTACCACATAAACAGGGAAGTGGAGCCGCCGCCGTTCATTTAGGACACATGTCTAATAACAGATGCTGTCGCTCGCTGTCGCACACGTGCGCACATGTGCAGCACTTCCGCACGTCTGCACACTGTGCAGCGTTTGGCCGGCCCTGGTGTAGACGGTAATAAAATCTGATTGGCTACGTAAAATTTCACTAAATTTAATTTCAAAAACATGGTCTGGGGTACAATGTTTCTTTTAAGCAGTCAGTTCCAAAATCAATCTACGCCTTGGTAGTAGCCAGAGGGGGTGCCCTACTCCACCCCTGCTTTTGGACCTTAATGTCCCCGACGTATAATAATTCAAGGCTCTCCCTAGCACGGATCCCAAATGGCCGTGTTGCTTGTGGTCGATGGTCGAGCAGCCGTTCTATTGGCGACTGAACAATGTAACTGGATGCTGGCGTTGTAGGAACGGATAATTCCCTACATGCTTGGCGTACCACAAGAAGAAGACGTCGAGTAGACAGTGGAGGCTCACCAGCCTCTGCACACAAACTAACAACAGGGTTCGTGCGATAGGCCCCTGTTGACAGCCTAATACCTTGTGGTGAACTGCCTCCAGCATTTTAAGGTATGAAGGCCTTGCTGACCCATAAATCTGGCTTCCGTACTCAAGCTGGGGTCGCACAAAGGCCTTATAAAGTTGGAGCAGATGCGCTCTGTCGGCTCCCCAAGACCTGTGACTGGCACATTTAAGGGTGTTTAAGGTCTTGAGACATCTCAGTTTCGGTTGTTTAAGGTGTGACAACCATGTTAACCTCTCATCAAAGATACAGATACTTCACCTTTGCCGGCCGAAGTAGCCGTGCGGTTAAAGGCGCTGCAGTCTGGAACCGCAAGACCGCTACGGTCGCAGGTTCGAATCCTGCCTCGGGCATGGTTGTTTGTGATGTCCTTAGGTTAGTTAGGTTTAACTAGTTCTAAGTCCTAGGGGACTAATGACCTCAGCAGTTGAGTCCCATAGTGCTCAGAGCCATTTGAACCATTTGAACTTCACCTTTTCCTTAACAGTGAGAAAAATGTCCCCCAGGCTTAAAACGGGCAAATGAAACAGAGGGAACGATTAAAATCAACACAAACTGTTTTCTCTAACGAGAATTTAAAACCTGTGGTGCAAACCATTCCTCTAACCGCCTGATTGTCAGTTCGAATTGCCGAGTAGCCCTGGCGAGGCTGGAGGATGCACAGAAGATGGAGTAGTCGTCCACAAACAAGGGACATAGTACTGGACGTCGCACTGTGGTTGTAATACTATTGATTTCTTTTTTTAATTTTAAAAAGGAACAGCCTCAGTTGCAAAGTTTATCTAGATTTATCTAGGTTTCAGTCGGGATAACCCAACCTCCTTCAAAATAAAAGTAACTACCGTTTGTCCATAGTGGACATCGTCAAGCTAAAACCACAAATCCACAAATTATCGTCACACTGTAAAAAATTATCTTAAACTGCCTCGGCCCCACTTCGCGACCGCGATGCGGCAGCTACGAGTGCTGTAACTGGGACTGACCGTAGCGTCATGAGGCCCGCCTAGGCGGACGCAATACCTTACGCCTGCGCATAAACTGTGTGATGGGTACTTGTTAGGACAAGACGCGAACCTAACGCCTGACCTTGAATTTACTAGTAAAGTGAAATAATAGAAAGTTACAGCTGAGAAAAAGGGCGTGTATGTTATCCTGTGCAGAACGTACTTAGATCGACTGTCTTAACATTTGTGAAGTATTCGTTGATCATGATATGGCCTGTCTAGGAAGATTTTGTGCTTAAGCACGAAGTTTAATCACGTAAAAAGAACTTAGGAGTGGGAAGGATAATATAAAGCCAACATCGTCATTATTATGACTAGGTCTAAAAAAGTTTTTGAGACGTAAATGTTAAGCATTTGCTTAGCTATGGTTACAACGCATCAACAACCTATTGATTTAGCACACAAATGGTCATGAATGAACTTATGAACAAGTCTACATCTAATCTGTAACATCTGGCAATACGGGCCATATAAAATAGATGGTCATTATTCAAGATTAGTATATTTGACATGAAATGGTCTAGAATCAAGTCAAAATAAACTAATGCACTTGCTTGATTGAGCTTCATGACGAAGATATGTTTATGAGTTACAGAAAACACTAAAGTAGGGGATAATGTGGCAGTGCTGGGTGCCATCACATTGCTCGAAGAAGCTAACTGCCTGTAAAGCATCCAGTCAGCCTTTTTCAACAACCATCTCTGTGGCTTTCTTTCAGGATCTGCTCCATCAGGCAGATGGATCCAGATAGGGAAATGGTCACTACCATGAAGGTCACTGTCCACTGCTCACTGAGCAGTGTCCCCGAGAGCAGGTGAGCAGAAGGAGAGGTCTATGGCGGTAGACGAACCTGTAGCGGTGCTAAAATGTGTAGCTTGACCCAAGTTCAAAAGTATGAGATCTGTTGTGTGCAGTAGATCCTCAAGTGCCGGCCCTTTGGGCAAGTGGTGTGAGAACCCCATAGTGCACCGTGTGCATTGAAGTCCACCAAAAGGAGGAAGGGGCGGAGGAGTTCATCAAGAAGGTGAGTGAGGACCCCACTCTCAAGAGGCTCATGAGGTGGTTGGTACAAAGAGCACACACTGAAGTCAACATGGGCCACTATCCAAACAGCAACCGCTTGTAGTGTTGTTGTTAAGGGAATAGGTGAGGAGTGAAAAATGCGCTTTGCAAACACTGCAACCCCACCTTTTGCCCTATCAACAGTAAGGTCGTCTTTTCGGTAAAGTTGATAGCCTCCAAGTACAAATGTGTCAGTGTCTTTAAAATGAGTCTCTTGAAGGCAAAGGCAAAACGGTCTGTTCTGTAAAAGGAGTCTCAGTTCCTCCAGTTGAGTCATGTATCCATTGATATTCCATTGGAGTATGGGAGCCATTTCATCAATGTGTTCTTGATTTACCCCTGTCTTTGCAGTGAGGTGATGCGTTTGTAAAGTGAGGCGGAGTGATGGGGTTGACTGGGTCTGGTGAGGAGGCATCAAAATCCATGATGTCCTTAACATCTATCAGACATTCCAGAATGACGTTTGATGGTGCCCAGGTCAGCTTTAGACCTGAATGTTAAATTCCTTTCCCCACTCCCTTTCGCAGCAAGGATGAGGGGAAAGTAGTTCGGTGAGAGCCACCTTTCTTTGAAGAAAGTTGGTGTTGAGAGGCACTCTGCTTTTGGGTTGGCTTTGGACTGCGTGCTGCGGAAGCATTACTGATTTCTTCCATCGTAGCTGTCTAAGTCGCTATATCTTTCACTCGGCTTTGGCACATGCAGGTGCAAGTACAGGTCCTAGTAGCAGATAATGGTACACTGGACCTCGGTAGATAATGGTACACTGCACGTCGTCTGAGTCGAAGCGTCGACCTTAATGACAGGTTTCTGCACCAAGGAAGCACAAAAAGTGGCAAAGAGGGGGCTTTCATTGCCTGATGCTCCTTTTTGGCTTCTGCATAGGGGATCCGCTTGATCACTTTGATTTCCTGAATTTTGCGTTCCTCTGCAAAAACAGGGCAGCCTCAGCTCTAGACTGGGTGGCTCCCAAAGAAGTTAATGCAGACTGCTGTGGACAGACAGCCAGTCCTAGCTTCATGGGCTGCGTTTCCACATTTCTCACAAGTCGCTTCGCCTCTGCAACTTAGCGTTGTATGGCAAAACGCTGACATTTGAAACATCGCATAGGATTAGGTACATAGGGCCGAACACTAAGTCGGAGGAAATCTGCCATGATGTTCAGGTAGCGTTGGAGAACTGAAGGTCACAATAAAAGTGGCAGTCTTCTCAGTCTCCACATTGGTCTTGCGCGTCCTTTGTTCCACATCTATGATCCCCTGTTTTGCCCACTCTTGTTTCAATTCAGCAACATCTACGAGTATGTCCATAATATCACAGCAGGTTACCACACCTTTGCTGGAGTTACGGGAGTTATGCAACTCAACAATAACGTCGTACTCATCCAGTTTCTGTGACTTCATAAGAAGTTCCACCTACTTTGCCCGGTTAGTCTCGACAAGCAAGGAACCATTTCGCAACTGTGTAATAGAGGGTACCAGCCAGTCCTTCTAAGCCTTTATGGATATACAAGGAGGACACTTTTTCAAACGTACCCTCCTTCCCCTTGATCACTACAAAGTTGTGATTCATGACTCCTTGAGCCCTGTTACTGATAACTAGTTGATTATCAAGGGGACTAGCCTCCCTCATTCTTTTTTATGAATGGGTGTGAGAACTCCCAGGAGGTACACCCTTCGCGCTGGGAGGAGAACAAGAATGTTTTGAGGGTTCCATCTCGGTCCCACGAGTAGCTAGTGAAATAACTGTCCACTCAGAGTCTCGCGTGTCTAGATAAGCCTTATACAACTGAGGAGCGGCAGGTTCCCCAGAGGTTACCCGCCAACGACTGTTCCACCTTGACAGCATTAACAGAGGTTTATTCCATCCTCGCGATCCGGGCGGTCAAGCCAAGATCCCCATTCCCTGAGACACACAACGTTCCACCGTCGTGCCGCATGGTGGTCGCTGAAGAATGGCCAGAGCTTACAGTGACAGGGGACTGGCGGCGCTTCGCAATCCCCAGCTCAGGAACCACAGGGTCGCCAAGCCCGTAGCCAGTAAATGAATGCCGAGCCCCTGGGGGCTCGGAGATTCGAGATCTCCCTCGGGCATGGCTGTGTGTGTGTTGTCCTTAGCGTAAGTTAGTTTAAGTTACATTAAGTAGTGCATAAGCTTTTGGACCGATGACATCAGCAGTTTGGTCCCATAAGACCTTACACAAATTTCCAAATTTCCTAGTACTTTGGTAACATGCATTTGAAAACACCGGTCCATATAGTTACACTCCATGATCGGTCACATACGAATGACTTATGGTAAACAGTGAAATTCTTCTATACGTCCAGGGAAATCTCATTATTCATTTAGGAAGCTACTTTCACTGACGTTGTTCTACTATTACATTAGACATGAATCAAGAAATTTTTGGTTATAAACCTATCTGAAATATTTTTTGGGAATGTTAGTATTGCTAGAACTCAGTAAAGGGTCATCGACCAGTGTAGCATATATGGAGAACTACACGTGTGGATTGGTGATGGGCTGGAGAATTTCGGATGAACAAATAAAGAAGAAAATTTTTCCTTCGTTTGAAGTTAATGGTGGTAGGGAAATCTTCTAACCACCTAGTACGGAATATGAAGAATTAATAACTATCAACGGTTCTGATTTGATAACTTTGTCTACACTGAGTGCTGGTAAAATCAATTTCTCGCAACTTAGCTCATATCGGTAGCCAGGCGGAATGCAACATGCTATTGTTGTTTCTCGGAATCTGTTTGTTGCAACTCCTATTGAATAACCGAACACCTTATGTCCACTAATGTCTACACGACAGTTACAATCGAGAGAAAATGTTAACAGGAAGAGGGAAAGTCAAGCAGCCCTGTAAATGATTATCCTTCATTTCCCACAGAAATAAACGTAAGTGTCCTTACCGAAAAAAGCACCACCAGTCTGATTAAGGAATGAGAAACCGTTGCACTGGACATATACTGCCTGCTGTTTCATACGGCACTAGTCATCAGGACGACAGATGACAACTCCCACTGCAGACGTAGAGGAAACCTCTCTGGTGGCACACTCTGTCGCGAGACAGTCACCAATAGATAAAAGGATCGTGGTATGTCCGACGACGTGACTTCATACCATTGAATGGAGGACAAGTAAACAGTCATGAATTCAGTCACTGGCGCAGCTCTCCATATGTAAGCAAGAGATTCTGTTACGAGCGCCCAACGCAGAGAGCATCAGCGATTAAACTCTGCAGGACATATTCGGACCGAGATCTGCGTCTTTTGACGACATACGAGAGTTAATATCTTCTTGAGAAAAAGTACAGAAGCGAAAACAGAAATATTTTTGCGTGACCAAATGTTGAAGCGAGGAAGGGAGAAGCTGATGAGGCATGAAGCTTATCCAAGGGACGTACTCGAACTGCTCACGTTTTAACAGTGGCGCCTGCAGAAGACAACAGCTCTGGTTTCGAGTCAATGCTTTGCACACGGTATCAGCTTGAGTGGGAGTTCTATTACAGCAAACACATTGTTGCGGATCGAAATATTCATTCTTGAAAGAGAATCGGAGGTCCACACACTGTTTACTGCTTCTTTTCATCGTAGAGCACATTCAGTGATGTTTAAAATCATAGATATAGAGTCAGTTACCAGTTATAACGTGTCACTACATCTGATAAACCAATAATCAAATTAATAAACTCATATTTCTATAAAATGATTGACAATCGGAAAATTTACTTGACAGTCAAATAGAAACCCTCTGAATGGTCAGGACGCTTAACGACGAGGCAGTGCTAATGTCAAAATGGTTACACATACATACCGTAATCGTCAGTGAAAGACGAAATCAGGTTTTTGCAAAAACCACCCTAGTACCTTCAGTTTACCTTGTATCGCTAGAAGGAAACGGTTAAATAGGTAAAATGGAGCAGAAACGACTGAACCTATAAAAAACAAAAGTTCTATATTTTTGATTATATAAAACTCAGCAATGGTGAAGAATAGTACCTGCTGACATAAGAACATCATCGTGTGGATCTGCGAAGTCCCAGAAAAGATGGTGACTGCTCACTTACTTGTTCCCTAACAGAATCCCGTCTGATACTGGTATTCTGTCTTCTTGTTAGGACTCAAAAAAGTTCAGAAGCCCTTCGAAAGCAAGTTTTACAATGACTACAATACGTCGCTTTGCCTGGGAATGTATACAGTACAACTGTAGCAACAGACTGCAAATCGTGAAGTGAGTGGTAGAGGGTACAGATTTTGTATCAAAATATGTGGTCTCTTCTCGATCCATTGGTTTAACAAAGGAAAACTTTGTTTTTAATGAATCCATGAAGAGTACATTCAATGAAGACTTTCTAGTGCGAAATATTTTACGCGTAAAAAACAACATAAAAATGTAGCTGAATAACTTAATTAATACACCCAGGAAGTTCAGTAAAATCTGTAAAGAACCGTTTCAATTCTTCTTAACAGCGCAAAATTGCTAGAGTAGGTCACATCGACCATTCGCCTCAAGCCTTTACGAGATACGCGATCTAAAGCTCATAGTCTGCAAACCACTGCGTAGTGCAACGTAGAGAGAACTTATCATTGTACGAGTTACTAGGACTTAAGCCGTTCCGTACATGCACGGAGCGCGAGATGCATGATAGTTTAAATGCCTCTGTGAACTCTTTAATTAGTCAACTCGAACGTTACGTAGAGGGTCTAAATATATTCCTAGATTCTTCATATAAAACTGTTTCTTGGAAATTTTGTAAGTAGGCTACCGATGGATAACTAGGTCTGTCTTAAAGCGTCTGCCAATTCAAGTTTTTCAGCATTTCCGTAACGCTCTCTCATGAGTCAAACAAATCTGTGACCTTTACTACTGCCCTTATTTGAATGCGTTCAGTATCCCAGGTTAGAACTACGTTCAGTATCCCGGGTTAGAACTACACTGGGGAACACAATTAAAGGGTTACTTTTTTGGAAACCCATATCGTCTCCCTTTGCCACGAATAAGTTTGAAATCTGGATCAAATGTACCTGCAACCCTCCTCTGTAATGGTGCAAATGCTTGGCGTCCTGTGAAGCCACCGGCTGACCAGGCGATGCTTCAAACAATAAGGTGTCGACGCATACGAAAAAAAAAAAAACAGAGCTGAGAATTTCATGCGAGGCATGTGGTGAGTTAATGATGTGACATTGGAACCAAACTTCACCACAATTCTGCCCAACACCACCGTGGACATTCCACACGACGGGATCGTCGTCACGCCCTCTCTAACTCACATTCCACCCCTTCTTTTGACGCCTCTACGATGGAGGTCAGTATCGCGACGGCCAGTGTTGAAATCACGCGGTTCTCTTGCGGGTGGCCGAGGAATATATTTCAATGACCCTGACGCTCAGAACTGACACGGAAAGGCTTCAGCAGTTGTCATAAAATGTCTTAATGGAACCCACCCTTTCCTAGGGTCACTTATTCCCACTCACTTCGCGGTCGAAAACAGTTCGCAGTGCTTTGAGCAGCAGGACGGCGTTCTTGAGAACGTTCGACACTGCTGACACCTCCAGACGATTCATCTTCCCTCTAAGGACGTGGTGGTGCTGCAGTCCAATTCAGAGTGCTCTGACTCCCTTGGATTGCAGTGTGATCGCAATTTTAGCACCTCTATACGAACAATATCTTCAGTGCCTCTTTGTCATATGCTTTCTCAAGATCTATGAAGACCAAATGATTGCTTAGATCCCTTTCCAAACTTACCGCAACGAATAACGCCGTTGTTTTAAGGATTGTCACACCAGTTCACGTACTCGTATCATACCTGTGACACTCTCTGCCCTATCTCGCGTTAATACAAAACGAGCTGCACTTCTTTGAATTGTTTCGATGCCCTCCGCCAATCCTGTCTGATGCGGATCCCACACGGCACAGCACAACTCAAGAAGAGTAGTAGATCTGCTGCATTTTCTAAGTGTTCTTCCAGTAAATAGCAGTCTTTGGTTCGCTTTTCCCGCAACCTTATCTGTGTGATCCTTACAGTTTAAGTTATCCGAAACTGTAACCCCTAAGTATTCAGCTGAATTTATAACAGTGGTCGCCAAAGTTTTCGCTCAAGAGCCAATAATTGCACTGTGGGGCGGCCCCTTGGACAGCATACGTACAGATCTTATCATTAATTGGTAACATACATAAATTAGTAAGTTACAAATCCGCAACAGACTACCAATATGACGGGATGATTAGTTGGCTACAGTCCCCGCTCCCCAGGTACTGGTCGTTAAAAGTTGGCATCTTTTGGAACACTTCGTGCCGACTGTTCTCTGTTTTAGATTGCTGCCGCCCTCAGTCAACCACAGTTGTGAGACAGCAGTGGCATGTTGTCTATGTGAGCTGACGATTAACTGATTAATAACAGTATTTGTACTTATCTTTAAATGAATTGTGTAATATGAGACACGTTCACGAACGTTTACTGAATGTTTTGAATATCATTTTTCTTCTACTCTTTGCGTTATGTTAGCAGAGCCTTAATTTAATTTCCTATTTCTTGCTACAAATAAGCACAGCATTAAGATGACTATCTTTGTAATGCGCATTCACGAATCCGTGCTACTTCCGTTCCAAAATTTACCCCATAGTAGCTGATCGGTACGAGTCGCACACGCCCATGAGTTGTCACTAGTGGAAGACAAACAACAAAAATTCTCCCTCCCATATCCTCTAACCTCCAGTGAGCACACTGCTTATCCCTCTGCCCCTGAGGTAAGCGGCCAACTATACTCAGCTCACGACCTAATTCACCAAGGTCAATGAAAATTAAGCGCATCTTAAAACATTTACTGTCTTTATGAGTATTATTGTGTGTTACTGGTCAGGGAAACTGCACTCTTAAGAATATTTATAACATTATTTGACATTTTTTATTTCGGCTGTTGGTTGATAGATGCATATTATTATGAAATATGTTTGAGACCTGTAGGTATTACAAATAACTGAATAGGGTAGCATGCGGTCCGCAGAACCTGGTTTGACGACCACTGAATTTCAGCCTTTAGATTTGTGTGATTTATCGTGTAACTGAAATTTAGAGCATTCCGATTAGTGCTCATATCGATGCCTTCACATTTTTGTTATTTAGAGCTAATTATCACTCCTCGCACCATACAGATATTTTTGTCTAAATCATTTTGCAATTTATTTTAATCATCTGATGACAAGACGGTAAATGATAGCATCATCTGCAAACAACCTAAGAGGGCTGCTTACATTGTCTCCTAAATCGTTTATGCAGATCAGGAACAGAAAACCGCCTGTAACACTTTCTTAGGAAACACCAGATGTTACTTCTGTTTTATTCGATGATTTTTTACGAACTGTAAACTTTCTGACAAGAAATCGCGAGCCCACTCGCAAAGCCGGCCGCGGTGGTCTCGCGGTTCTAGGCGCGCAGTCCGTAACCGTGCGACTGCTACGGTCGCAGGTTCGAATCCTGCCTCGGGCATAGATGTGTGTGATGTCCTTAGGTTAGTTAGGTTTAAGTAGTTCTAAGTTCTAGGGGACTGATGACCACAGCAGTTGAGTCCCATAGTGCTCAGAGCCATTTGAACCATTTGAACCACTCGCAAAACTGACACGATACTCCCTAGGTATACAATTTGATAAGAAGTCACTTGTGAGGAACGGTGTTTGACACCCCCTGAAAATGTTAAACCATGGAATCAATTTGACGTCCCCTCTCGATAGCACTCATTACTCCGTGATTATAAAGAGCTAGTTGTGTTTCACAAGAACGATATTGTCTCAATTCGTGTTGGCCATTTGTCAATAAATCGTTTTCCTCGAGGTAATTCATGATGTTCGAACACAGTACACGTTCCAAAAACCTACTGCAAATCGACGTTAGTGGTATGGGTCTGTAATTTAGTGGATTTCTTTCTTGGATATTGGCATGACTTATGCAGCTTTCCAGTTTTTGGGTACTGATCTTTCTATGAGCGAGCGGTTGTATATTGTGGTGTGCGTACTGTAAGACCTTCGGTAGACACACCATCAGATTATTTGATTTGTCGCTCTAACGAAGTAGGCGAGTGTCAGCAATATGTCTCGTGGTCTTATCGTGGCGTGTTTATCTTCTGCCGTTAGGTCAAACGATAGAAATGCCACTTGCACGCTTAGAGTAGCAGATTGACGGTGACCAACTTTAAACAGAACTTGATTAATTTTCACACACATTTATTAAAATAATAAAAAGCATAGACATTACTTAACTTGATTCTGGGTGCTGTTTACAATTGACAATCTGAAGTTCCTTTGGTCTTGGTACGTTAATCTTGTTCTCACATATCTCTGATACTTGACAAAGTGTCTGTTCATTTATCTTCATGGCTATGTACAGGAATATGATAATCTTATTAGGTGCAGACTAAAACTTGACTATAGACTGGTACAGACAAATACAGACTAATGCAGATTGACTAATCGGAGGTCTGTACACTCGTTATAATACCTCGAGCGTTCAGGTATCACTGCGCGAGTGTGATCCGCGAGGAGGAAAGGTTCTACGTTAGCAGCAATCTCATTGGCTGCGTTACATATTAATACGCGGATCGGCGGAAGCAGTATTTGGTCCGTCTCTATGACAGCGTCATCTCGTAGTGCGGAGACGGACGAGCGCTGCGCCTGCGCTGTTGTGCTTAGCGGGGCGCGCTCTATTGGGAAAGTTGTGTACGCGCTGACTACGCGGAACTATGTACACAACATATATGATTGCTAGGTATGGAGCTATTGTATCAACATACTCACCTGAAAGTAATTTGGCTGGTATACAGTCTGGACCGGAGGCCTTGCCTTTATTCAGTGATTTAAGCCGCTTCGCTACACTGAGGTCTGCTTCTGAGTTACACGTATTGGCAATTGTCCTTGATTCGAATTCTGGAGTAGCTACATCGTCTTCTTCTGTGAAGGAACTTCGGAAAACGGTGGAGGACAACTGCTCTAATGGCACTCTCATTAGTAACATCACAATTTTAACCACGCAGTAAAGGTACTGATTGCGTCTTACCGCTGATGTTCTTTCGTACGACCAGAATCTCTTCGGGCTTTCTACCAATTTCAAGACAGAATTTCGTTGTGAAAACTGTAAAAGCATCTCGCATTGATGTTCATCCTAAATTTCGTGCATCTGTAAAATTTTGAATCTCCGAAAGCCGGTTTGTTCTTCTACCTCAATTAAAATCTTCTCCATTCTTGATTTCGAAATTCTCCCGTACAGCCTATTAATTCAACATATGACACTTATACCATAATAATTGCTACATACTTTCTTGCTTCGTTTTTAACGTGTGGGGCTTAGATAAGATGAGTCCACTCTACTGTTATTCCCCACCCCTCTCAGTACCATACACTTTTATTAAGTATTCATACACATTCTTGGGCCATACCTCACTAACTCCATTGCTATATATTTCCAGGCCGTGGTGATTTCCACACTTTCATTTGTGTAGCCGACTTCTGTACCTCTTTCATACTTCCACCGTCCTGGTCCTCTCTCGTCTCCCACTTTATTTCGTTGTATTCTATCATTTCTTCCGTTAGAACGCCTTTAAAAGATTTCTCGCACTCAATCAGGACGAGGATCGGCAGGTTTGCCCTTTATTTTACCTCTTTAATATCTTGCATGCAGGCGCCGCTTTTTGCCCTCCGTGACTCGGTCGGCTTCCTCACATTTGTCCTCCCAGATTTCATTTTCCTTTCACTGATGTCCTTTTTTTACGCCTCGATTCATTCTCACATACAAGATTCTATCCTAGTGCTTTGAGTCCACCAATACTGGGATAGCTCTCCTTTTTGCTCCCCCATTGCATACTAGTTTATGTATGCACTTTATAACTCCTTGACACATACGGTCGGCCGTTTCTTCTTCTAGGTGCGGATGGATATCCGGGTGGTGCTAAGAGGGCACTTCACCTGGCAAGTAAAAATAGTGCCCTGCCGACAGCGCTCTCTGCTGCGACATGCACGCTGCCTGTCGGCGAGGTTGAGACCGCCAGACGCTGTAGAGGCGAAGCGCGACTCTGTGGTAAACAGCCCTGGCCATACTCGGAAAGTAGCTTGGCATTTCTGAGACCCGATAACGCACGTCCTCCTTGCGGCGCGACTGCCCGCACGGCCTGCTTCGTGTGTAGGGGACTCGACCACCAGGCAGTTATAACACGGATGATGGAAAAATTAATGAATAAATTTGGAACATGTTGCATAGAGAGAGAGGTCAATGGAGTGGCATAAAATAGCAATCCTATGTTGTTATTGTTGTTGTGGTCTGCCTTCCGAAGAAGGGTCCTATCCAGCTCTTCTTGCTAATCGGTCCTATGTTAGTCTCTATCGTCTCTTCATGTCTAAGTAACTACTGCAACCGAAATCTATTTGTATCTACCTGCTGTATTCGAGTCTTGATCTTCCTTTACAACTACTACGTCCTTCCATTACCAAACTCACTATTCCTTGATGCTTCAGGGTGTGTCCCGTTAACTGGTGGCCGCTTTCTTCCAAGTTGTGCCATCAATTTATTTCCTATCCAGTTCTATTCAGTACCTCTTCATTTGTAACTCGATCTACCGATGATCATTATTTTTTCGTAGCACATAATTTCAAAAACTTCTATTCTCTTCTCCTCTGGACTATTTATCTTCTATATTTCACTTGGATATAAGACCTCACTTCAGACTCATTCGAAAAAGACTTCCTAACACTTAAATTTATATTCGATGTTAACAGATTTTTCTTACCCATAAATGCTTTTCCAGCTACTGCCAGTCTGCATTTTTTGTCCTCTCTACTTCAGTCATCATCAGTTTGCCCAAACTTCAAAACTCATCTGCTAGTTCTAGTGTCTCATTTCCTAATCTAATTGCCTCAGCTTTACCTGATTTCATTCGACTGCATTTCTTTACCAAGGTTTTCTTTTTGTTGATATTCATATTAAAACCTCTTTTCAAGAAAGTACTCAATCTGCTCTTTAAGTGCTCAGTGCCTCTGACAAAATTACAATGTCATCAGCAAACCTTAAACATTTTATTTCTTTACCTGGTACTTTAATTCCCTTTCCCAATTTCTGCTTATTTTCCGTTACAGTTTACTCAATGTAAAGCTTGAACAGCATTGGGGATAGGTTACAATCGTATTTCACTCCGTTCTAAACAATGGCTTCCCCTTCACGCTCCTCGACTCCTGTCTAGGTGAAGTTAATAAATAGGAGAAATGAAAATTTGAACAATTGCACATACACTGATTAGTAAGACATTATGACCATTGTAACGAAACTGATCTGATTTCATCATGTTCTATATATCAAGTTTAATGTCCGACAAAAGATGTTTTATCACACATTTTGCGATACCCTTTTTTGATTGTTATAAATTTTGAAAAATTTTCTTATATAAAATTATTTTGATGAGTGTAAATTTCAGAGAGGTATGTAAGCATCAAGAATTTCAATTTTCTTTGACCAGATCGTTGTTGTCTTTGTACATAACAATCCATGGACGTCAGCAGATAAATTAAGTTATTTGCTGTGGAGTAGTTTCCCAAGAGAAATTATATATGGCTGCATGTGGCCAAAGTTGGACAAGTTATGTCCATTATGACTAAATAACAATTCAAAAAAACATCTTTTTCTAATTATGACCACAAGGGAAAAGTGTTATTTAAAATTTGTGAAATGATTTCAAGAATAGATCAACAAAGTGAAGACTGAAACGTGTTCATTGTTTTGGTTAGAATTGATACAACAAAATGAAATCCGTGAACACCTGCAAATCCAAATATTTCGTCAATATTCTACGGCAAAGAGAGAAAGAAGACCCCTAAACGTGAACCACGAGAAACGATGAAGAAAAATTTTATCAGCTAAGTACCAATTATTTTGATAAATCAAAGTTTCTGAACTTTCCACCCTGTTTTCTCAGTGTGTCGTTACGAAGAACGAAATATATGTCCTGAAAATCAGTAGAGACAGAAATTAACAATTAATTTGAATCAGGTAATTATAGGGTAGGTGGGATCAGAGAACCAACATAATAGCCGGTATGTCCACCATTGGCACGGATAACAGCGGCGGCGAGTCTTAGAATGGAAGCAATATGGCCTTGGTACGTCTCTGGCGGCAGTAGCACCAGCTAATTCCCGTAAATTCCGGGGAGGGGGTTATGAGATCTGACTACAAATTTAAGCGCATCCCAAATGTGTTCGATAGAGTTCAAATCTGGTGAGTTGGGAAAGTCAGCACATCAACTGGAACTCGCCACTATGTGCTGCAAATCGCTCCATCACACTCCTGGCCTTTTCACATGGCGTTTTTTCTTGCTAAAAAAATGTCACTGCCGTGGCGAAACATGATCGAAATTAAGGTGTGTGCGTGGTCTGAAACCGGTGTACGATACTCCTTGGCCGTCATGGTGCCCTGCACGTGCTCCACTGGACCCATTAATGCCAACGTGAATGTTCCCCAAGACGTAATGGAGCCACCGCCAACTTGTCTCAGCCCCGCAATACAGGTGTTAAAGAGCTGTTCCCCTGGAAGACGACGGATTCGAGCCCTCGCATCAGCATGATGAAGAACGTATAGGGATTCATCAGACCACGCAACGCTCTGTAAAGTGCCGATGGTCACGTGTCCATTTCAGTCGTAGTGGCCGATGTCGTGATGTTAACATTGGCACGTGCATGAGTCGTCGGCTGCGGAGGCCAGTAGTTAGGAGTGTCCTGTACACTGCGTGTTCAGACACACTTGTGCTCTTCCCAGCATTAAAGTCTGATGTTAGTTCCGCCATAGTTCTCCGCCTGTCCTTTTTTCCCAGTCTGCTTACCCTACGACGTCCGACACTATAAAGAGGACGGCCGCCTAACCCCATGACGTCTGGACATGTTTCATTTTGGTTTCGCGACTTGTCAGAGACACTCCCCACAGCACTCCCCGAACATCTGACAAGCCATATAATTTCGGAAATGCTCGTGCCCATATTCCGAGCCACCACTATCAGCCCTTGGGCAAACTCAAGGAGATTTCTCGCCTTCCCTATTCTACACACGGACAGCATACCATACGCACTGTGCTTGTATCTGAATAGCAGTCGTTCCTCACCAAATGACGCCTGGACGGATTTATATCGATCGTAGGTCGATGGTCATAATGTTCTGGCTGATCAATGTGTATGTACATGACGTAGGAAAGTGACTGTCGTGTGGAAAAATAAATTCCATAAATACGATGAAAATACTGGTGCAGATCTTTTTTTCGACTTAGCCTCAATGTAGAGCCTGTTAAGACCCATTATTATTTGCAACGTCTATAAGTTGTTTTTGATCGGCTTTAACATGTCATTGTTTATTCAGCCCACCAGTCATTGATTTTTTTCTCTCGTAAAGGCCCTCTCTGTCTCCTTGATTCTGATTCCCTTATATAATCATGATGGCTTTTAGCCATCCTTCTGAAATCAACCCTATCAATTACTGTGTCTTCAGAAAAGTCCATCTCCCGTAGATCTCTCTCACATTCTAAGAATCATATTAACTTAGATGAGATCGGTTTTAAGAAATTCCGGATTTTCTTCGCAAGATGGTAATCAAGCGGAAGATTTCCAGTAGGTCAGCCATCTCCTATTTTTAATTTTCGTTTTTATTGGTTGCACCTTGCTGTATTTATTAGATCCAAATCGAACCTTTTTGGATTTCATCTAGAACTTAACCCCTTCCGTAGTATCCTGAGTCCTCGCTCAAGTAACTGTGCAAGTTGTCCTTTTTGACTCATGCACAGGATCTCGAAGCACACAAACCTATTTGTCTTACAACAGTGCTGTAACGTACTATTTTTCTCATTATAATGATTTTAGTCAGTTGGTAATTCCGCTTTAGTTTTCAGATCCGGATAACAACCCTTCCTGCTCTAGCTTTCACCAAGATATTTGAACTTCTTTTTCAATCTTTAAGCGATCATTTATCATCCATTATTACTCATGCTGATGTTTGTCATGTATTTTATCTTCTAAAAGGATATTTCTTGTCTTAATCTATAGTTGTTTCTTTTAGATTGGGTGTATTTCTAATTGCTGAACTGATATTACTGACAAAAATGGCCAATTCGTCCGTGAAATCCAAACAATCAATACACACCATTTTTAGTTTGTGGCCTAACTGACTCCGGTCTTCATTTCTTTCCTTTATCTTCAGCGCTTTTTAAGCTGAGAAGTTCCATACCCTTCTGACGCTAGTACTGATATCGAAGGGCTCTGAAATCTCGTTCTTAAATTTTACCTACTTTGGGAGAGTCTGCTTAATCAAGATCTGGTCGTATCGTCCGTCCGTCCCAAACTCTTCCAGAACATTCAATAACTGCTGTCCCTCAATCGAGAATTTTGTTTTACTAAAGTTAACAAATGCAGCAATATAGTGAAATCTACCAGCTGTCACGTATTTCATCATGTTATTCAGACTGAGAACATGCTTTTATCAGGAAGTAACATAATAACTAATTGTTTAATAGGAAACACTTAACTGGTGTTCTGCAAAACAGAAAAATGTTTACTACATAGTATTGTTGTCCTGTTCTGTCAGGCACCGACGGAAAATGTTACAGTAAATACACACATCAAAAAACGTTTTGCATCACCCCTGTTCTCTGAAGTCCTGAAGATGGACATTGACTGTGGATAGTGTATCACAGACACAGTCCCTTTGACTGTTCAGAGATGTCACTAAACCCGCCCAAACATGTAAACAACCATGTATGAGCGGCGCCTATTAGACGAAGGGGGTCAGACAACCGTTAGGTTCCAGTCATTCCACCAGGAAGGAGGTGCACGGCTCGTGTTGTCTGTAGTTCAGCCATGCCTAGACGGCCAATACCGCGGTTCGATCGCGTCGGCATTGTCACTTTGTGCCAGGAAGGGCACTCAACAAGTGTAGTGTCCAGGCGTATTGGAGTGAACCAAAGCGATGTTGTTCGGCCATGGAAAAGATACAAACAGAGACAGCAACTATCGATGACATGCCTGACTCAGGCCGCCAAGTGCTACTACTGCAGTGGATGACCGCTACCTATGGATTATGGCTCGGAGGAACGCTGGCAGCAACGCCAAACATGTTGAATAATGGGTTTTGTGCAGCCACAGGAGTCGTATTACGACTCAAGCTCTGCGTAATACGCTACATGATGCGCAATTTCACTCCCGACGTCCATGGCGAGGTCCATCTTTGCAACCACGACACCATGGGGCGCGGTAAAGATGGGCCCACCATCAAGGCGAATGGACCGCTCAGGATTGGCATCACGTTCTCTTCATCGATGAGTGTCGCATATGCCTTCAACCAGACGTGTTTGGAGGCCACCCGGTCAGGCTGAACGCCTTAGACACACTGTCCAGTGAGTGCAGCAAGGTGGACGTTCTCTGCTGTTTTGGGGTGGCATTATGTGAGGCAGACGTACACCGCTGGTGGACATGAAATGTGCCGTAACGACTGTACGATACATGAATGCCATCCTCTGAAACCATATCGGCAGCATATTGGCTAGACAGTCGTCTTCATGGGCGACAATTCGCGACCCCATCGTGCATATCTTGTGGATGACTTCCTTCAGGATAACGACATCGCTCGACTAGAGTGGCCAGCATGTTCTCCAGACATGAACCCTATCTGTCATGCCTGGGATAGATTGAAAAGGGCTGTTTATGGCCGACGTGACCCACCAACCACTCTGAGGGATCTACGCCGAATCGCCGTTGAGGAGTGGGACAATCTGGACCTTGATGAACTTGTGGATAGTACGCCACGACGAATACAGTCATGCATCAATGCAAGAGGACGTGCTACTGGTTATTAGATGTACCGGTGTGTACAGCAATCTGTACCGCCACCTCTGAAGGTCTCACTGTGTGGTGGTAAAACTTGCAGTGTGTGGCTTTCATGAGCAGTAAATGGGCGGAAATGATGTTCACGTTGATCTCTATTCAAATTTTCTGTACAGGTTCCGGAACTCTCGGAAACGAGGTGATGCAAAACTTTTTTTCATGTGTGTAAATGAAAAATTTCCAGGAGACAATGAAAGATGGTTGTCCTTAGATCCATGTCTGCAAAATGTATGAATAATTAATTTTAATCAAGGATAAAACTGACCAGTGATCCTAACTCAGTACATGGAATGAGAAGCTGGAGCAAAATGTGAAACTTGACAGTGGTAATTAGATTTATTATAAAGGCAACGACTCGAAACATGTTGCTATACATCTCCCCATAAGTGTCCTATATTGCTTTCGTATGATGAATTCTGTAGACAATCAGTAAGGGAAATCATAAAACAAAAGTCCAAGCGAGAAAAAATATTCATGTGCGCTTAGCTTTTGTACTGTTAGGTATACTACACCTGCGTATGTGGCTGAGGCAGCTGTTGCTAAGTATGTGCTTGGTGCGGTTGAGGCATCTCCAGCTCCTTATGCGACTGGTATTGTTTTGGCTGCAGCAGCCGCGTGTGTGGTACAGTTGAAGGATCGGGTTTTTCACTGTACTAACTGTGGCCAAGGTTTCCCTAATACGTCATAACGTCAATTATAAATAGTTCCGCTCTGCCGTTTAAAGTACGAACTACATTACAGAGTAACAGACCATTTTTTTCACTAGGTACGTGACTTCTGGGAGACAGCCCTCTATACGTTATTAGTGACTGGACGAAACCGACCGATGTAATGTAATTTCTGAAGTACCCGAAAGCAATGTTATAGAGCATTCCTGTTTAATCTACATCTACATAATTACCGTGCAACTGGCAAGTGTCTGGAGAACGGTTCATCAAACCATCTTCAGACTATATCTACGTCGATACGTTATTGCAGTGCCTGTATTATTCTGAATTACGATGCGAAGCTCCTTTGGACATGCGTACATGTACGATTACGCGTTGCAGACGCATGGTTGACGACGTATGGAACTTTGCGTCTGGCCGTGAGTAGAGCACGGGTAAGTCAAGTAGACACAGTTGGCCGTCAGCGACGCAACGGCGAGGACGTGTGCTTAGCCGGTCTATTGGCGCACGCGAGTTTGTTTGTTTGTTTAGTTCTACGAACATGAATCGCTTACTATAAGTTCACTGAAGTAGTTTGACGGACTCCTGTAGGAAGAATACTGTCAAGATTACATTCCAAGCCGAACATCCACGGCCGCGATCATGTGAAGTAGAAAACTCCTTGCGTGATGGGCTACGTCTAGACCCACAGGATATCATTCGGATTCACTTTTCGATCGCAGCCAGCGTAGTCAATGTTAAGGTGATTAACGAAGAAGCATGCACGAAGGTGGTCACCGATGCTGCAGGCAGACTCCAGTTTAGGTACTCGAATGAACATATCGGCGCTGTTACCGTTGAATGTGTACGAGGACCCGCCGGGTGTTGGAGCTGCCTTTTGAGATGCCCGCGAATTCTGGTATCTCCGCTCTTAAGCCGTATGGAACTGTCATTAGCCACGCGGCAGACTTTGCAGCATATCCCGTACTAAATGGAGTCAGATAGTTCGAAATCGATCTCACGAAGCACGCTCCTTCATACTTAAACATTGCCAGTTGTCAAGTACTTATCATGTACGATGGACAACCGCGCACCTGCTCAGTATGTGGACGGGAGAGTCATGTTCTCTCTAGCCGAGCGGTTCTAGGAGCTACAGTTTGGAACCGCGCGACCGCTACGGTCGCAGGTTCGAATCCTGCTTCGGGCAAGGATGTGTGTGATGTCCTTAGGTTAGTTAGGTTTAAGTAGTTCTAAGTTCTAGGGGACTGATGACCTCAGCAGTTAAGTCCCATAGTGCTCAGAGCCATTTGAACCATGTTCTCTCTGTTTTCAGCGCTGGATCACCCAGAATCCACCGTGAGAAGTGGTACAACATGATGCTCTTTCGATTCTACCAATTACTTATGCACAAGTGACGGTACCTATGACGTCTGGCAGTAGGGGTCAGCATACGACTTCCCTGCAGACAGATGGACACATTACTGATAAGGAACATACTGCCCCCGCTCGCTGCAGAGGGAGTCGCCAGCAAAACTCTAACAGCATCTGCCACCGCACAACGAACAGATGGATGTTGATCCGCGAGTCGTGCCAACCCAAACTTTTGTCACGGAAGGTGCAGAGGAGTCGGATCTACACTCACATTCTGACGTGGAGACACACGTCTCCGAGCAGCGTTCACCTCGCAATCACAAGAAGCGCCGACGGACGCCGTCTGACGACTGTCTGCTGCGGACAGACACACCCGATAGTACTGATTTCGACAGTGTCGTGGACGCTCCTGTTACGGAGGAGTCGACCTACACTGATCACTCTTTGGTATCTGAGACGATGGATTATTCTTCTCCTGCATACCCCTTCGGAGACGAAGGGGGCGATGGGAAATCGTCGCAGCAGCGAGGAAGCACGACGAGGACTTCTTAGGCAGCCGATGTAACACAAGACAGCTCGTTGGCTGACGACGTGGAAGAAAACTTTTTGGAGGGCACATCACATCCAGAAGCCAGAAGAGGGAGAGTTACACAGTCCCTGCGCCCCCCCCCCCCCCGCTCTCCTGCGGAAAGCGTGATAATAGAGACGACAGAATGGCGATGGGGTGACGAAACCCGACGCCACTGCTTACACGGATGACTGCCGCTGTCTTCGAGAGCGAACGACAGTCGTATCGATTCGCGACTATCAACATCATTACCGTCCGGTTGCGCACGAAGCTGTCATTGTTACGCGACGCACCTCATGCAGCCGACAGTGACGTGGCCTTACTGCAAGAGGTTTACGTTCCTGGTTTCCTGGACATCTCTCGATACACGACATGCGTATCTCATGTGTCGTATACGGGCACTGGCGTCGAATATTTCATATCAGCGCACACTCCGCTGTAGAGTGAAAATTTCATTCTAGAAACAACCCCCAGGCTGTGGCTAAGCCATGTCTCCCCAATATCCTTTCTTCCAGGAGTGCTAGTTCTGCAAGGTTCGCAGGAGAGCTTCTGTGAAGTTTGGAAGGTAGGAGACGAGGTATTGGTGGAATTAAAGCTGTGAGGACGGGGCGTGAGTCGTGCTTGGGTAGCCCAGTTGGTAGAGCACTTGCCCGCGAAAGGCAAAGGTCCCGAGTTCGAGTCTCGGTCCGGCACACCGTTTTAACCTGCCAGGAAGTTGCATATCAGCGCACACTCCGCTGTAGAGTGAAAATTTCATTCTTCTCAAAGAAGGTTTAACAGCTAAATAGCCACCGGCATACATTACCTACCGAATGTAAGGGCCATGGCGCTCACTGTCCAAGGGATACACCTCGTCTATGTTTACGCACAGTCTGGTGCTAGTACGAGGCGTGAATGTTCGCTATTCTTTACTGAGGTATTAGCGCTATTATTCCAAGGCAGGATGGATGATAGGGTGATCGGGGACGATTTTAATTGTACACTATCTCCCAAGGACTAAATTCCTCACCATTCAATATACCCAGCACTCGGGGCTGTCATTCATGAGTTCGGTTTGGTAGACATCTGGGACATCATCTGTCCTGATAGATCGGGTTTCACGCACTTCACGGAACATTCGTCTACCAGAATTGAAAGAATATATACACCCACTCTCTGAGAGATGCCGTCCCGGCAGCCGAGTTGTACCCAGCGGCATTTACTTACCACACTCCTTACCCCTGTACAGTCATGCTTCGACGCCAACAGGTGTGGCGCAGCCGCAGACAGGAAATTTGACACCGCTCACATCACCTCATCGGAATGTCAAGCGGCGGTGGGAGACACGCGGAGGCTGTGCCTAGGACGATGAGGAAGGCGTACATCTGCTTTACAGTGGTGGCTGGACTGTGCCAGGACGAGCTTTCGGCACACATAGAAGACGTTTAGTACGGAATCTCCGGCTGGAGTGGAGGCGCAGCACTATAGAGTGCTACTACGCTATCCTCAGGGAGTGTTCCGTTATGACTGCATCACCTGACCGCTAGATGACTGTCACCCAAGCAAAAGCGAAGACTGTGAAGTTGATGCGTCAACACTCCGATGGGACTATCATCCATACATGTCAAACTGTCGGAATCGCCAACGGACGGCCTCCATGTACCATATAGCCATGGAAAGAAAGAGCACACAGAGGACTTTGATCCATGAGATGACGACAGAAGATATCGTCCGTCACGTCACGCAAAGAGGTATAAGCAATGCTTACTTTATCCATTATTCTCACCTATTCCTGGAGGTGAGATCTGATCCAGAGATGATTGCTGCTGTCGTTGGTTTGACGCACGCCATGGTTACTCCGGAACTCCAACAGGAACTGCTAGAACTGATGACAGAAGAAGAAGTGTTGGACGCCACTTTGATGTCATAGGAAAAGAGGCATCCAGTAATACACCAGGACCGTATGGATTACCCAAGGAGTTTTATAGGACGTTGCAGAAGCTGTTGCCCTATTGGGCCATTATACGTAAAGTGCTCATGAAGCCAGAGGAGCAACTTCGGCTGCGTCTGTGGAAGATGTCATCATCCCAATCTGTAAACCTCGCAGAGGATAGCGTGTTACGGACTACCGACGATTAAATTTGTTGAACTGTGGTATGAAAACCCTCATACGTCTACTGGAAGCTCGAATTCGGCTTGCGACTTATCGTCAACAGATCAGGAATCGTTGGGTGGGACGCATAATATCCGCGCCGCCCTTTGCCGCTACAGGGACCTGATTGCTCTCGCTAAGGTGCGTCGTGTACCGGGAACGCTGGCTGCGATACACTTCAGTCAAGCATTTGATCGCATCAGTCATATTTGCTTAACTGCTGTTCTTCAGAATATACGTATATTACCCGGGCGCTTTCCTCGAGGTGGTGTTCCGTCTCCCATGTCGCGCAACGCCCAACGGTGGTCTACTGAACATCTTGCAGATTCGCCGCTCTGTTAGACAGGTATCCCCTTATCGACAATATTGTACGCTTTAGTTTTAGAACCTTTGTTGCGCTATCTGCAACACCGCCTCACGGGTTTGTCTTTTGGCGGCATCGTTTTTGTGTGCACTGAGTATGCACTTGATCTGATGTTAACTCTTCCTGAATAAGGTGACGTTCGCAGAGCCTTAGAGTGGTTAGCCACTTATGGTGCAGCTTTGGGGAGCCGTACAAACGTACATAAAACAACGGCCTTGAAAGCACTGGAATGATAACTGCAAGCGTCGCTCCACTCATACTGTGCGATAGAATCCACTGTCTTGGTATCGACATCGAGGACGACATCTCACGCACGACGACCCTTAACTATCGATGCCTCTTGCGACATCGGTGCTGGACTTATGGATCATCGTCTCCGTGCTTTGGACCTTCATCAAATGACTGAATTTATTAATCTCTATCAGGCATCACGAATGCCGCATGTAGCTACCGATGCCGAAACACATAGCTCGAAGACTCATGGCGGCATTCAGTGCTGTTGTCAGCGCTGGAATGATGTTTGAGATTCGATACAACTCCCTCACTCTTCCTAAAGAACGGGGCGGACTTGGCCTTGTCAGTGTAGATGATTGAGTAGTGTCTCTACACGTTGGTACGCACCTCAAGCTTCGACGCGAGATGTTCGACCAGCCTCACGCACTCACTGATGGAAGCTCTGGCACCATCATCCCTTGACCCTCCGGTGGCGCTTACTGACATACTAGTGCCATTTTCCTACTTCGGGAGGTTTTACCTGTCTCTCGCTTACCAACGGACAGTGACATTTACCGCACTTCACTTCGCCCCCGGTCGCCTAGTGTCGTTGAACTGACATGTCCTCCCGTGCAGTGGAACGTAATATGGCGCACTGTCAACGCGTAAGGCTGGATTCAGCCGTGCGTTCGACCTGGAACTTGACGGTGAACAGAAAACAAATTACGCGAGAGAGGCTCCATTGGATCCATCTTGCAGATTCGCCTTTATACGCGAACTGCAACGTTCAGGATACAGACGAACACCTGCTACATTGTAGTATTTTTTGCGTCAGTTTTGGCTCTCTTTTTACGGATGTCGCCCGCTTATGTCAATTCGCGCACTCTCTTCTACCCGGACCCTGTTTATTACCTGAGGACGATACACAATTCTGTCACGTGGATCAGAGGACACTCGATTCATTATTTGTTCTGCGGTGGTGTCATAGGACTCATGCACTTCTGGGACTATTTAAATGAAAGTCATGGTGCTGTTGTGAAGAACCCAAAGTACAGACAATACTTTTCGAATTTGTTGCAGAGCATCTTCCACGATCCGCCCCTTAGCTGGAATATTCATGGTAGAAGAAAAAAATGGTTCAAATGGCTCTAAGCACTATGGGACTTAACTCCTGAGGTCATCAGCCCCTTAGAACTACTTAAACCTAACTAACCTAAGGACATCACACACATTCATGCCAGAGGCAGGATTCGAACCTGCGACCGTAGCGGTCGCGCGGTTCCAGACTGTAGCGCCTAGAACAGTTCGGCCACCACGGCCGGAATGGTAGAAGAAAAATTTGATACAGTCACAAGTAGGAGATGAACAGATAACGGTACCTACACGAAATTACGAGAAGACACGCCATGAGGATGGGCCGGCAACGTCTGTGGTGTTTCGACGCCGCATGTGCGCCTTCCTTTTTTCACAGAAAAGTCATGGAAAAGACGGAATTAGTTTTTGTCAGTAAACAAATGAATATTGCCGTTATTCTCCTGTGGCCATTTACTCCTTCCATATGTTCCTGTTTGGTGACGGAGACATCGTAGCCAGGTCTCGTAAAATGACCACTTTGCCCCCAAGACCATATCTCTTCCCAAAAAAAAAAAAAAAATGTTGTGTTGGCAGAAGAGCCAACACCCTGTTACTAGAGGAGACCGAAATGCACGCGTTTTAGCTCACGCAGGCTGGCGTGAAGAGGGAAGAACTATACTGACGTGACGTCTGGAACATGACAAGGAATGAGTATTCAGAAAGTAGTTTCATACTTAACTTTAATCCATTAATTATGAACGTCGCTCTTGATGGTACATGACTCACAATATTATCAGTTCAGAATACATTCTTGAAGAATATGGCGCCTTGCTAGGTCGTAGCAAATGACGTAGCTGAAGGCTATGCTAAACTGTCGTCTCAGCAAATGAGAGCATATGTAGACAGTGAACCATCGCTAGCAACGCCGATTTCAACCGGCGAAAGGCGCGTTCGCATTCCGTCGTCCACCTTTATGGCGTAAGCGATGAAGCGGAGCTGAAATGGAAGAGGCATGTGGCACATATCTGTGATAATAGTAGATTTTTCGCAGCACACACTGTAGCTGCTTCAAATTCTGTGGTGAAGGCAAGTCTTGTTTGTCACGGAGTTGCGTGGGACTGGGATGTATGCCTTGGGCATTGAGTACATGGCTCAGATATGGCAAGTCACAAGCAAAAAACACACATTTGTCCTTCCGTAAGTGAAGACCATTTTGTCGCAAGACCTGAAATAATATTCTGAGATTGGCTAAATGTTCTTCTTCCGTCTTTCCGGAAATCACAATATCGTCCAGATAGTTTTCTGCAGTAGGGACCGACGCACAAACAGTTTGTAGATGTTGCTGAAACAGTGCAGGGGCGGATGCACACCCGAATGGCAGTCGTTGGAATTGATACAAACCAAGATGCGTGTTAACCACCAAAACGCGCTGGGATTCTTCGTCTACGCATCTGCTAGGTCCAACTTCGAAAAATATGTGCCTGGGCACAGTTTGTCAAAAAGATCTTCCGGGCGGGGTAAAGGAAAAGTTGCAATCACCAGTTGTGGATTCACTGTTGCCTTGAAGTCCACACAAAGTCTCAATTTTCCCGAAGGTTTTGGCAAAATTACTAAGGGTGATGCCCAGAGAGAAGCCTGCACGCGTTCAATTACACCTTGTGATTCCAAATCGTGTAACGTTTTAGCGACCTCATCACGCAATGCGTGGGGAACATTGTGCGCTCTGAAAAATTTCGGTTGCGCGTTTACTTTCAGTTCCAAATGTGCTTTATAGTTCTCAGCGCAACCGAGGTCCGGTGTAAAAATGTCTGCAAATTCTTCACATAGACGAGAAACACTTTCTGAAGGCACAGTCTGGTTCACGGATAGGTCATCATTTACTATAGACAAGTTAAACAACTGAAATGAATCGAACTAAACAAGTTCACTGCAGAAGAAGAACGAAGGACGTAAATTGACACAAGTTTTGTTTGTCCTTTGTATGTTGCAAGTAGGCTGCACTGTCCTAACACAGGGATCTCTTGACCTGAATAGCTAGTTAACATTTGCGGCACGCAACGGAGGTGTGCCCAGCAGTTTGTAAGTGTCTTGATTGATGAGTGAAACTGCAGCACCGGTATCGAGCTGGAATGGTATCTCTTTGCCGTTAATGCCCAAGTGTACAAAAAGTTTATTGTCCTGCTGACGACAAGAGCGACTGTCTCGTGCAACGTGAACTGACACTGGTACAAAATCACTTGCGACTTGACGGGAGTTCCGGCGATGTCGACGCACACTATTTGTGGGACGAACACAGTCACTGTTAAAGAGATTTGCACTGGCTGGAGCGGAATGAACGACATGAATTTCCATGGGCGATGGTTCGCAAACCTGAGTATCCTTGGTTCGATTCCGATTCTGGCGCGAAGCAAAGGGCGTGGAATGGGTTGGAGTGTGCGATATGAGCTTTTTCTGGCAAACACACTGAACATGTCCTTTTTTATTACAGTAAAAGCAAATAGCTTGGCGTGATGGGCAATTATCACGCGAATGTTTAGTAGCGCATCGCGGGCGTGATTTGAGCACTGCATTTGCTTGCCGGCGCGTCATACGTGACTGAGAGCCTGGCGGCAGCGGCGTGGCCGGCCGCGAGGGCTGTTTACTGCTCCGTGCAGCTCGCCCGGCGGGCCGGTTAACCTGACACATGGCTGGCGACGTTTCAAATGATTCTTGAGCTAAGTCAAATGTGTCCTGCCGATCCAATATGTCCATCACTTGTTGAAGGGAGGGATTGACTAGTTTCAACATCCGTTCCCTTATACGAACATCATAAAGTTCTGTACAATTGCATCATGTACCATAGTATCTGAATAACGGAGTCCACATTGACACTCAAAAGCAGAATCCCTAGTATGGCCTTGCAAGGTTGCAACCCACTCCCGATTAGTCTGACCTGCCGTACGTTTTGTATGAAAGAATGTATACCGTTTCGCAACTACATTGACTGATTGCTTGAAATATGCATCTAATGCTGACAAAATTTCGTCGTAGGACAGAGTTCCTACGTCGCGTCGGGGAAATAATTGGACTATCACAGGGTATGTTTGCACTCCGATGGACGACAAAAGAAAAGGCTGCCGCTCGTTACCTTGAATTCTGTAGGCGGCGAGATGGAATCCAAATTGGCGTGACCACTCCGTCCAGCCTTCCAATGCAGCATCAAAAGGTCGGAAGGGCGGTGCAACTGCGTGTTGTGGCTGCATTAGTGGTGGAGCGGAGGCTGCCGCATCGTTTTGCATTGCTCATTCCCTGGACGAGCTGTCCAAGGGCATCCAGTAATGCTTGCGTCTGCTGCTTCTGTAAGCGATAAAATTCGGACAGTAGATCTGGAGATTGTGGCGAAGCCATGACACAATGAAATCAGGGCAGTATAGATAAGAACACCGCTGTTACACTCGTCGCCAATGTTGTGTTGGCAGAAGAGCCAACACCGTGTTACTAGAGGAAGCCGAAATGCACGCGTTTTAGCTCACGCAGGCTGGCGTGAAGAGGGAAGAACTATACTGACGTGAGGTCTGGAACATGACAAAGAATGAGTATTCAGAAAGCGGACGTACTGAGTTTAATACTTAACTTTAATCCATTAATGATTGAACGTCGCTCTTGACGGTACATGATTCACAATATTATCAGTTCAGAATACATTCTTGAAGAATATGGTGCCTTGCTAGGTCGTAGCAGATGACGTAGCTGAAGGCTATGCTAAACTGTCGTCTTGGCAAATGAGAGCGTATGTAGACAGTGAACCATCGCTAGCAAAGTCGGCTGTACAACTGGGGCGAGTGCTAGGGAGTCTCTCTAGACTAGACCTGATGTGTGGCGGCGCACGGTCTGCAATCACTGATAGTGGCGACACGCGGGTCCGACGTATACTGACGGACCGCGGCCGATTTAAAGGCTACCACCTAGCAAGTGTGGTGTCTGGCGGTGACACCACAAAAAGAGAGAGAGAGAGAGAGAGATGGTTGCCCTGTGTAACAAAAAGTGAGAAATATGGTAAGGCGACGACCGTTCGTGATAAGCGAGAAATACGGTTTCGAGACCCAGCCCGGGACAAATTTTCGTTGTCGTCATTCCATTCTGCAGATTATGGTTGCTTATATTCGCACTTGCGAATACATTAAATGTGTGTCTATATCGTTACACTCTCGAACAACGTGGGAGAAATACGAACACGTAAGTCTTTTCGTGCGAGCTCTGATTCCCCTTATGTTATTATGATGATAATCATATTTTCACATTCAGAAGAGACGCTGGTAATTGAAATTTCATCAAAATATCTCGCCAGAACGACAAACGGGTTTGTTTTAATGACTGCCACCCCAACTCACGTTTCAGGTACGTGACACTCTCTTCCCTAATCGGCCATAATACAAAACGAGTTGCTCTTCTTTCAACTTTTTGATGTCTTTCGTCTATCCTATCTGATATAGATTCCGTACCGCACAACAGTACTCCAGAAGGGGACGGACAAGGGTAGTGTAGGCAGTGTCTTTAGTAGATAAGTTGCATCTTCTAAGTGTCCTACCAATAAAACACAGTCTTTGGTTATCTTTCCCTAAATCATTATATATGTGATAATTCCAATTTAAGTTACCCGTAATTGTAATCGCAAAGTGATTAGTTGAATTGACAACTTTTAGATTTGTGTGTTTTATCATATAACCGAAATTTACCAGATTCCTTTCATAGCTCCTGTGGATGAGCTTACAATTTAGCATCAATTGCTAATTTTCGCACCATACAGATGTCTTGTCTAAATCATTATGCAATTAGTTTTCATCTTGTGGTGGCTTTACGAGCGTAGATGAGCACTATCTGTAAGCAGTCTGAGAGGGCTACTCATATTGTCTCCTAAATAGTGTGTATATGAAGAGGAGATGGACTGTAACACTTCCTTGTGGAATTCTAGATATGGCTTCTGTTTTACTCGATGACTTTCCGTCACTTACTACAAACTGTGACGCTTCTGACAGGAAATCACGAATTCAGACGCACAACTGAGACGATACTCCCCCGGCACACAAACTGATTGGAAGTTTCTTCTGAGGAACGTTGTCACAAGCCTTCTGGAAATCTAGAAATATGGAATCAGTCTGAGATATACACGGCGCGTTTTTTTACAGTAACCACCTTTTTAAGATAAAAATAAAACAAGTAGACTTTTGTTATCAGTTTTACTCTTATATTTTTATATGCGACCCTGTGCTTTGATCAGCTTTTCTACCTAATTCTCACTGACGTTAAGGCATTAATCGTATCGTGCAGCCAGCGTCTGAATGCCATCCATGCAGAAATCTTCCACCTGATTGGACACCCATTGGAACAAAGTCGTTTTGACATCTTCGTTGTCATCGCAGCGATGACCATCCAAATAATTCTCCAAATGTAGTAACATGTGGTAATAGCTGAGCGTTAGATCGAAGCTGTGTGGAGGGTAATTAAGTTATTCCTACACAAATGATCCGATCAGTTCTTGAGGTCGATTTGCGGCGCGTGGACGGGCATTGTCATGGAGTAAACCGTCCTCTTACCCAGCATGCCATGCCTTTTGTTTCTGACTGCAAGGTGCAATTTTTTAAGGTCGCAGAATACACCGTGGAAGTTATGGTGTCCCCAAGAGGCAAAATATCTATAAGCAACACACCTTTCCTGTCCCAAAGCAGTGCACATGATTTTCCAGGATGAAATTGTTTGTTTAAACTTCACTTTCTTGGGTGATGTTGAATGCTGCCATTCCATGGATTGCTTCTTCGATTCAGGTATACCGTAAGCCACCCATATTTCGTCGCCTGTGACAGATTGGTTTAAAAACTCATCACCTTCCTCACTTTACCGCTGTGATAGAATTAAAGAACTGGCTAAACGTTTGCTTTTGTGCACCAAAGTTAGCATTTTCGGTACACAGCGTGAGCATAACTTTCGATTACTTAAACGTTCTATAACAATCACATAAAACACACTTTTGACACTTGAGGAAATTCGTCACATATCGCCGAAACCGTAAAGCGTCTGTTCTCTTTCACTTTTCATCAACTTTTGCACCAAATCGTCAGTAATGACTGAAGATTACTCATTTCGTTACTCATCATGCACTCTCGTACGACCATCTTTAAAAGCTCTCGCCCATTCCCGTATCATCTCATCGCTCATAACTTTTAAAATACTGATCTGACGAGGAATTTCAGCAGCTTCGACGCTTTTAGAACCAAGAAAACGGAACACAGCGCGTATTTAACAGTCGACGAGATTCGTAGTCGGAGGAGGCATTTCAAACACAAACAAACGTAAACACGCCGAATGACTCCGTAATGGTGTCTGCAGCTTGCCAACAGAGTGTGTACACAGCGCGCATGCGCCAAATGCTGCCAGCGACGCTTCAGCGGCGGAATTTCAAAACGGTACTTACTTAAAAACACGCGTCACAACACAATGATCTAATGAATAAGATCAGAAGGTCTATGAAGCCGTTCACAAACAGATGGCAACGTAAGAAGATAGTAAAATCCTGGAAGACCTGGAGACTGGTGCAGGGAGTGACAGTTAACCCTGAACGTTAGTGAATGTAACGTATTGGGCTTAAAGAGGGGATAAATCCATAAATATTCGATTACTGTATTGGGAAAGAAACAAGAGAAGGACGAGGAAGACTCGGGCTCTGAAGGTTTTGCACGAACTGAGTTACATACAGAGACAGTTCATCTATAGGTTTTGGTGAGGGAGTTTGCTAGTATCAAAATCTGTGACAATAATAGCCGTTTCCTTTGACTGCATCGACTCAGAAGCTTAAAGTTTTTCCGCCGTCAAGGAACTGTGGACCTTGTGTGTTGTGTATTTAAACCAGGGACCTAGAAACGATGGAGAGACTTCGTCTCGTCGTAGCCCTCTGGGGTTCGCGATCCTACAACAGGCCACAGCAGTCCACCCATCACACCGGCCGGCCGCGGTGTCCGTGCGGTTCTAGGCGCTTCAGTCCGGAACCGCGGGACTGCTACGGTCGCAGGTTCGAATCCTGCCTCGGGCATGGATGTGTGTGGTGTCCTTAGGTTAGTTATGTTTAAGTAGTTCTAAGTCTAGGGGACTGATGACCTAAGATGTTAAGTCCCATAGTGCTCAGAGCCATTTGAACCATTTTTGAACCATCACACCGCCGCCCACACCGAACCCAGGGTTATTGTACCGTTCAGCCCCACGAAAGGAGAGGCTTACAAAACACTTGTTAGAGCGAGTCTTGAGCATTGTTTGTCAATGTGGGGACTTTACCAAGCGGAATTGACAGAGAAATTGAGATGTTCCAGTGAAGAGAGTCATGTTTCGTCACGAGATCCTTTAACAGGCGCGTGAACATAACGGAGATATTCGGCAAACTCCAGCGGCAGTTATTATAAAAGAGGCGTTGTGTGTTTTGGAGAGATTTACTGTTGAAGTTCCGAGAGCATACATTCGAAGAAGAGTCGGGCAACATGCTACTACCTCCCGCACATAACTCGCGAAATGACCACCTCAAGAAACCCTACCTCATACAGATGTTTATCGTTCCTTCCACGTACCATGCGCGAGTGGAACGGGGAAGGACGAAAGTAGTGTACGTTGGTAGCCTTTTGCAGCTGAAGGCAGCATCGATATTTTAAGAAATGCATAAGACGAATGCTGACTTGTATTTTATTCGCCAACCGGCTTCAGTCCAATACCACGCTTACGATACAGTCAAAAAAAAATTGCAGTGACAGACATGACCTGGAAGACCACATATGAATACGAGTGTTTTAACATCTATTTGGCTTCAGAATGCGCTTATGTACATTTGGAGAGTGGCATACTTAAGAAGTTAGATAATTTCCTGCAGGTTCACGACCAGTGTTAGTGCCTACTTGTTTTAATTTCTCACGTTTACGATAATGATATTATGTTGACCGTTCTTAGCTGATAGACTAGGTTTCTAATGGTTCAAATCGCTCTGAGCGCTATGGGACTTAATATCTGGGCGGTGAGGAGGGAGATAGGGGCTCCTGGAAAGTGTTGGCGGAGGAGCAGCGTGAGGTCATCTGAGGTCATCAGTCCCCTAGAACTTAGAACTTCTTAAACCTAACTAATCTAAGGGCATCACACACATCCTTGCCCGAGGCAGGATTCGAACCTGCGACCGTAGCGGTCGCGCGGTTCCAGACTGTAGCGCCTAGAACCACTCGGCCAGTCCGGCCGGCCAGGGTGAGGTTCTGGGCCTTCAGGAGAAAAGAATCTGGATTGGACAGGAAGTATTTATGGGAAGGGGAGGGTGGCAGTGGAGGGGGGGGGGGCAGAAGTGGCAGGCGGTGAGACATCCATGGCACCATAGAGGGGGGGAGAAGGGAGACAATGGGATTTTTTAGGTTCAAAATGGTTCAAATGGCTCTGAGCACTATGGTCATCAGTCCACTAGAACTTCTTTTTTTTTTTTTTTTTTTTTTTTACTGACTGGTTTTGATGCGGCCCGCCACGGATTCCTTTCCTGTGCTAACCTCTTCATCTCAGAGTAGCACTTGCAACCTACGTCCTCAATTATTTGCTTGACGTATTCCAATCTCTGTCTTCCTCTAGAGTTTTTGCCCTCTACAGCTCCCTCTAATACCATGGAAGTCATTCCCTCACGTCTTAGCAGATGTCCTATCATCCTGTCCCTTCTCCTTATCAGTGTTTTCCACATACTCCTTTCCTCTCCGATTCTGCATAGAACCTCCTCATTCCTTACCTTATCAGTCCACCTAATTTTCAACATCCGTCTATAGCACCACATCTCAAATGCTTCGATTCTCTTCTGTTCCGGTTTTCCCACAGTCCATGCTTCACTACCATACAATGTTGTACTCCAGACGTACATCCTCAGAAATTTCTTCCTCAAATTAAGGCCGATATTTGATATTAGTAGACTTCTCTTGGCCAGAAATGCATTTTTTTGCCATAGCGAGTCTGCTTTTGATGTCCTCCTTGCTCCGTCCGTAATTGGTTATTTTACTGCCTAGGTAGCAGAATTCCTTAACTTCATTGAGTTCGTGACCATCAATCCTGATGTTAAGTTGCGAGGTGCCGGGGCTAGTAGTGTATTTATCACTAAATTCTACTAGAATCCACATGTGTAAATCATGCTCTAAGCCCCCCCTATTCTAACTCCGACTTTTGCTGTTGCACAAGGATAAAACAAATACGCGAACTGACTCTAATCAACCCTGCTAGTGGAGTAGAAGAGAGTTTGGCACCTGCAATAATTTAATTTGATAAATAAGTTAAATAAACAAAGGTTTCATTAGCATAGTGAGGAATGATAGGGTTGCTCTATTGATTAACAGAAAGAAAGTTCTGTCCAAAATAACAATATGATTTATTAAGATTAAACGCAGAATAGTAAAAGAGACACAGGAAATATAAAACATCAAATTGGCTAAAATTGGAGATTCATACAAACACAGTAAAGGTGAAGTTGTCCCTAACTTAGATCGTGAGGTTTAAGACGAAGTGGTATGTGGAGCCAATTCATTTCCACTCAAATCTCAAGAGAGACACACAGCTAACCCAATAGTAATTGCTGCTACTCGAAACTGAACAAAGTTAGAAAAGGATGAACAGGCGCGCTCTGCTGAGCTCTGATTATCACCTAGGAAAATCCCTATCTGCCGGTGCTGCGGACGTACATTACCAACAGTCTTCTTATCTCCCAGAACACGATCTGGCGTACCGCAGGCGAGGGCTGGTTGCTCCGACGTCCTCGACCGAAAGGCGACTGCCGACTACCCAGAGCACCCGCACAGGCCGAACACCGAACATTCCCGCCCCCACGACAGTGGCCGTGGTTACGTTCCAATCAGCAACTCGAAAACCGGCGGAAATTCCACTCCATTGCCGGAGCACTACCATTCCACCAATGGAGATTCTTGGCGCCAATTTCTGTGCTGATTTTGCAGAAAGTGCGGGAATTTTCCCGCCACAACTGCGTGGGTACACAAGTCATTCCCACGCCTCGCTGGTAGCCCGCCAGAAAGTGTTTTCGCAAAGTTTCTCTGAAGTAACGGAACCTCTAGCCCAGCCGCTACTTCACACCCCAGCGGGCGTGTCTCTTGACAATGTCGGCGTCTGAAAAGCATTCACTCGACTGCCTCACACACGTCGGCTTAACTCTCTCCAGTTCCACAGAGCCCGCCTGTCACCGGCCCACCCGGGTGACGAGAGACGCTGCGTGGGAAGTACGCGTGTTAAGGAAAAGCAACCCTCCACCGCATGCAACTAGAGAGGAGAATCGTAAGATAGAAATATGAGAGGGGGCTCATGCCACCTCTCATTGCCCCTACGCCATTTTAGATTGTAATTGGTGAGCGGTTGGCTCACTTAGGAGCAAGGTAGTGAGTCAATCGCCCAAGAACAATCTTACAAAGTGACTCCACATACCGCACTCTATAAAAAAGATCATTGCAACTGAAAAATGCAACTCATAGAGGGAGGATTATTTATGATGTAGCCAACTTCACCTTCTTAATATGGAACACTAACACTCAAATCACACATCCATACCCAGGGAGCCCCTTCCCAAACACCGATTCACACAGACATTCACTCTCTAAATATGGCCCGGGCATCTGAGCCAAATATGGAGCAGTTTATTCTTTACAATCAGAGTTGGAGTGCTCCGCAATTAAATGCCCAAGATGTTACAACAATTTTAATCATTAAACTAACCTGAACTCACTCACACATGATACTATATAAGTTAACAATCTCTTTGTGAGCTTTCAGAATCTAATTACAACCTCCGATTCATTCTGTCTCCCTGCAGCAAGAATAACCTTTACAAAATGTTCCCTGAACTGATGGTCCATTCACAATGACAGTGGTGGTATCTGCTTCAGTTTATGGGGACTTCAGGCACACTGTTTGCATACACACAACAATAAACACAAAATACAAAAAAAACATGGTGTGGAGAACAATACAGTAATCTGTAATAAGAATTACAGTGTAAAACACAAACGCATACAAGGTATAACATACATTACAAAAACAACATAAGAAAAAGAAATTTAAGAAAAAAAACAAGGTTCATGGGGCATCAAATTGTGCGTGCACATTGCACAAAGTTCACGACTGTGCTGAGAATGAGGCACTAAATCACATTGTTTGAAATATCCGTAGCACTTCACAAATTCTACAGTACTGACATCACATAAGGCTAAACGTCGGGTGTTGTTGCTACGTTGTGGCAACAGCAATAGGGAGTTCTGGAGTGTCTGCAGTACGCTGTTGAGATTGTAGTCAGACCCACGCATATGATCACGGCAGTACGGTAGGAAGACACAGTGATAGGCTCTCCTCACGTCGATTAATTGTCTCTGAGGTCTACTCGTTGGGATACATCACTAGTCTAGGTCTCTTCTCTCGCTGGACAGAACTTTATGTTTCCCAATATTGCAGTTCGACGAGGGATGATGGCACGTGGAGTGACTCCACAAGTGTGTGAGGTCATCCATACAGGATCGAACTAGGAGCGACTATTGTTAAAAACTGCTCTCTAATAGAGAGGAGAAGTAAGACATGAGACCATACATTTGTTAGTGTGGCACGATACTGCTTTGTGTATGCAGATCGGCCAATGCTAGTGAGTTGTAAAAACCCAAACAGGTGAGTATAGAGCGTCCCTTTCTGTCCTGAGGCACATGAGGCGCAGGTTCTGACACGATATGTGATCTTCTTCGTGTACTCACGACAACGTGGTCTGCCGCAGGGAATCCCTCCAAGCGGCTGCCGCGTCCGGAGAGCTAGCAGGCTGTCGCGTGTCAGGGTCAACGGCCAGCCCCACTTTCGCTTGTGGCGGGGCAAGGGTCCCGTGTAATCCCTCAGGTAGGCAGCCGGGTGACTGTCAGCGTGTAGGACGGGACGCTCGCCCTCTAGCAGGTAGCCGAAGACCTCTTGTTTTTGCGCTGGCTGGCCTCTGCATTGCCACGTTCCTCGTCATCTGTACAATTCTTACAAAAGTCTTATGCCTAACTTTTTCCCATGACCTTCTATGTTATAATAAATTTACCTAATGAAACATTGATGGTCTGTCATTTCAGACACTCTTATTTTACTTTTATAGTTATTAATCTATGGCAATCATTATAACATCTAATCTAGACATGGAAATAATTTATTTTGATATACGTGTAGAGACCGATCTCAGTAAGTACATGGTGTGTGATAACTGATGCTTTGTAATGGATGAACAACTAAATGTGCGGGCCCGCACTAATATTACTATTAATTATATAGATCGACAGTAGACATGCTTCAAGAATTAACTACCATATCCCAACGATCTACATTCTACGTCTTTTAATTAAATTATGTTGTTATGCAGGTCTAAGTTTTACTGTGCTATAAAGAACATGCAACTACGCTACTTTCGCTCGCCCGTCGTCCCTCCATCTCGGGTCTGTGGTTTGGTGACCTGAAAAATAGCAACTCAACAGGCGCGCGCCACACTTGTGGTAGAAAACCCCCACAATATTAATCTAGTTATTGTTAAATCCTACAGTTTAACTTATCCTAGTATCGTACTTTCCCTTTTATTTATTTATTTATTTATTTTATTTTATTTATTTATTTATTTATTTATTTATTTATTTTTTTATTTACCTTATACAATACCCTTACATAGTTCCTGTTACGCTGAGATGTCTTGCTGCTCGCCGCTATTGACGACAGTGATGTGCGCGCCGTACGACATGACCTCCGAGTTTTCATTACGCCTCACTGAAACTCCAGAGACTGGGTTAGCCATGGCTATACACGACAATAAATTTATAGTTGCAACTTCCTTCTCTATGTGAAGCGGTTTTCGCGATCGAAGTACACCTTTCCAGAAGCAATGTAATATGACCAAGCCAGGACTGGTTCCTGTTGAGGATTCAGACACCCAACACACGCCAGCTACACAGTATGTCACGAATATCCAAGTACAATTCCTTGGTGATTCATCTGTGACAAAAACGAGCAGCACGCTAAATCCCCAACCAGCACATTAGCATGGTAGGCTTTTATGCCCTCATTTCTCTCGTCTAGGGCACCATTAGAGTCAAATGCTCACAGGTTCACCCCGACTTGCAAGACAACGATACCGGCGCAGCTCTGCAAAAACTATACTGCCCATATTCACCCTCGAAATCGCGCAATATACCACAATCGTGCAGTGCACTGACGCGTGCCTGCAAGCATTGGTATGAACGTCTCACGAACTGGTTGTGGCCGCTATGGAGCGTATCACGACCTCTCAGAACGCTTCTAAGAGCACGTTCTTGTATGCGCCCGTTTGTGCGACGTCTCGTCACTCATCCTTATCCCTTAACATGGACACCAGATAGGAAAGGACAAAAAACATTGCTCATGAAAAGGTAGTGTCTCCTACTCCATCGACATTGGAGATCGCAAACATAAACAAAAAGAGGATAGCAGCAGTAAATTCTTATGCAAGACAACGCAGCGTGTTAATACTTTAGCAGTCTTAATCTATTAATGTAACGATTATTGTTCCCCGAACAAAGGTTCATATATTTGCCTATTCTACTATGTACATTTCTTACACTACTACTATTCTACGAACTCCTTTATGTGAGATATGTGGTGGAGTCCTATGGACTTCTTTCCTTTCAGCGTCTCCAATTCATAAGCATTGTGGTGAGCTGCTCTCCTTATACGGTACGGGCCGTTGTAAACAGAATAGAATTTTTGGCATTTCATTTTTTGTTTGTTCGAAAGTCGGAAAGACTTAACGAGCACCTTTTGTCCAACTTGGAAGTGTCGTAGACGAGCTCCCCTGTCGGCACGTCTCTTCCTGACCTCTGCTGCAGCCCGTATCCTCTTGAGAGCCAAATCCACTATGGCTTGGTGCTGCGTTCGCGCCCTTGGTGGGAAGTTTACGACCTTGGTTATCAAGTCCTTAGGAATCCAGTTTTTTAGTACTGTAATGGGTGCCAATTTTGTTATCCCATGGGGTGCCTCATTGATCACCTCCTGGAAGTCTTTAAGGAAAACGTCCCATGTCGTGTGCTGTTTGTTACAGTACAACCGGCACAAGTTTCCGAGTTCTTTAATAACCCGTTCTGCAGCATTCGAGCTCGGATGGTGTGAAGATATAAAAATGGGATCAATTTTACATCGACGCAACGTCTCCTTCCATGTTTTTGACTTAAACTGTGGCCCGTTATCAGAAATGATTCTACTCACATGACCAACCTGTGGTAGGAAATCCCGGATGAGGGCTCGTGATACAGTTCGTCCTGTCGCCCTCTTCAGTGGCGTAAAGGTAACGTATTTGGACGTTAGTTCAACAAACACTAATACGTAAGTATATCCTCTTCTTGTTCTTGGCAAAGGTCCCATCAAATCTGTTGCTGCTAATTGTCTTAATTTGGTCGGTACGATTGGGTATAATGGTGCCTGCATGCTCACAGTGGTGTGCTTAGCCTTTTGGCAGTCTTTACACACCGACAGTACCCTCCGAATTCGACGCTCCATGTTTCGAAAGTAACACATGGTCCTTAGCTTGAGATTGCACTTGCGTGGTCCGAAGTGTCCATAGCTAAGGTGAGTATGCCATATAACCTTGTTTATTAGGTGTTCAGGGATGCATACCCCCCATTCAGTGTCATTGGTATAATTTCGGTGGAAAATTATGCCTTTACGCAAGAGGTAGAACTGCCTGATGGTGGCGTGTCTTCTGTCTATCCATTTCTGCTTCAATAACACTAGGGCAGGGTCCTTGTCTTGCTCCTTCTTGATGTCCTGCATACTACAGGTAATAAAATTCTCAAAGGCTACTTTCTGCATATAGTAAAGGCAGTAGTGATTTTCCTCTAGATCTTCTTCCATGTTGTGCTCAAATCCGATCGGTGACCGTGATAAGGCGTCTGCAATAATGTTCTGACTGCCGGGGATATATTCTATCGAAAAGTTGTACTGCTGTAGATATGATGCCCACCTAATGAGCCGCCTGTGATTAAGCTTTGCAGTCATCAAGAACTCGAGTGCCTTGTGGTCTGTGTAGACTTTCGTCTGGCGACCAAACAGAAGGTATCTGAATTTTTCAAACGCCCATACAATAGCCAGCGCCTCTAACTCGGTTACTGAGTAATTCCTCTCACTCTTGGCTAGTACTCTGCTAGCAAACGCAATTGTCTTCCACACCCTGTTTCCTTCATGTACATAGTCTTGGAACACCATGACACCCAGACCGGAGTATGAACTGTCCGTTACTATGCAAAGCTCTTCAGCTAAATTAGGGTGTGATAGGATGGGTGCTTGTAATAATGCGAATTTTAATGTTTTCCATTCGGATTCGGCCGCCTCATCCCATTCCCAAGGAATCTTCTTTCCTGTAAGTTGATGCAACCGAGGACTGCTCTGAGTTTTGACATGTATAAAGCGGTTGTAAAAATTTATGATCCCCAAGAACCCCCTTAACTGCTTCTTTGTCGTAGGAATGGGAAACTTTTCAATCGCTTCGATCTTTTCGGGATTTGGCGCAATGCCCTCACCCGTGATGATATGTCCTAGAAATTTCACAGAGGACGTCCCAAAATTCGATTTTTCGATATTGATAGTCACACCGTATTCCTTGAATGTCGCTAGGAGTTCACCGAGGACCGCATTGTGCTCTCCCCAAGATTTCTCCGCGATCAGCAAATCGTCCACATAGCTGGTGACATGACGTTTCAAATTATCGCTTAGTATGCCGTCCAGCCCCCGAATGAATGCGGCAGATGAAACGTTCAAACCAAATGGTAGACGACGAAACCGGTAACATCTTCCAAATGCTAAAAAGGCTGTGTACTGTCTGCAATTTGGATGGAGCTCGATCTGCCAGAAACTCGATTTTAGATCAACTGATGAGAAGATTGATATTCCATGGAAGTTTTGTAAGAGTTCCTCTAATCGTTCCGGTCTGTCTGTTTCGTGTTCTATTATGGTATTAATTTGTCGCGAGTCCAAGACTAAACGAATACTACCATCTGCCTTCTCGACTACTCTTAACGGGTTATTATAGGCTGAAGCCGTAGGTTCTATTATTCCTTCACTCAGCATTCGCGTAATTTCAGCTGCTACTTTCTGTCGATATGCCAAGGGGATTGGATAGGGTGGCACACGAAACTGGTTGTGCGGACGTACACGAAATTCATATTGGAAGTTCTTTATTGATCCTGTCTTGGGAAGGAAGACCTCCGCATGTTCTACTAGTAATTTATGAAGTTCTTTGCGGTGTTCGCCCCTTATATTCTTTATTGCTTCCACTTTTTCTCCTATTTTCTCCTTTATTTCTCCCATTATTCCGACTTCATTCTCATCCGTGTCCTCTCCCCTATCCGCAACGTCGTCCTGTTCTTCCTTTCTGTCTTTCAGACACGCATAGTTTATCCGAACACAGTTAGACGGTAGTTGAGCTGGGATCAGCTGATCGTCGAACTTAATGTGGACGGGATTCCCTTTCCTCAAAACCACTTCACCTCGTCCTAGATCAACTATCGCTTCATGTTCATTTAGGAAGTCCGTTCCTATTATCATGTCGATCGCCAGATTTGGCACGATCCAGAAGTTAGACTCTATTTTGTGTCCTTGGCAGGAGAATTCCAGTCTTGTTTGTTGGGTGACCTCCGTACATTTACCCGCTAATGCCCCTTTTATTTTGGTTTTCTTAACCGATAGGACAGGCCAGTCCATCTCCTGAGAGCACCTCTTGTATGCTGCCTCAGATATTGCTGTTATGTAGCTTCCACTATCTATTATCGCATTCAGACTCTTTTCAGCTATTGCTACTGTGATAAGAGGCTGCCGATCATGTCGAGGAGTTGCTTTATGTTCCTCGAGCAGGATTTCTGATAAATCTTCGTAATGTATCATCCGTAGTTGGCCAGGTCCGAGATTACGTGCGAAATTCCGGCGGCCTGTGTTCGCACTAGTCTGGCGTCAATCCCTAGTTAGGCTCCCCCTCCTCTGACGTGCATTAGGATTTGCGGGTCTGGTTTCAATCTCCTGGTTCCACCGTTGTCCTTGGTTTCGCTCTCTCCAATTACGGTCGCTTTGCCGTTCGTTATTCCTTCTATCCCAGATTCCTTGTCTAGATTGACCCTGCTCCCTGACGTTCTGGTTTCCGTGTCTTTGGTTTCCATAACCTTGAATAGCGTAACCTTGACTTCCGTAACCCTGGTTTCCTAACTGACCAGTGCGATTATGCAATCTGCTGTCGTCTTCTGTTCCTGGCCGGTGGTATTTGTTACTTTGCCCCTTCTTCCTGTCCTTTGCGTCTTGTTTATCAAAGACTACTTCGAGTTCGCGCAATAGAATCTTGAATGCTTCTATGTCAGCTCCACACTTGCCGACAAGTGTCTGTTGGTACCTAACTGGCAATTTGGAAAAGCAAAATTTAATGATTTCTCCGTTACTATATGGACTATCTAAAAATTGATTCTTCTTGAGTAAATCATCAAGAAATTTGGTTGCGCTCCTATGCCCGGACACTTCCAGTTCAGGACAAAATATTATTTCCTCTTTAATCCTATCTTGCGTTTCCTTTGACCAGTAGGTCCGCAGGAATGCACCAACAAATTCCTGATAAGTCCGACACGTCACTGCCACACCCCGCATCTTTTCCGCGGCTTGGCCTTCGATGTGTCCACACATGAATTCTAATTTTGCCTGGGTTGGCCATGATGCCGGTAATGAATTTGTAAACTGCATCACCCAGCTCTTCGGATGCATCGACCCTCCATTTTCTTTGAACTTCTGGAATTTCAGTATCGACAGGAAGTGATTGTGATCAAAATCCTGTCTGATCCTCGCACTGGTGTTGTCACTCGTTTCCGATACTTGCACGTCTGCGGAGTGTCCTGATCTATCTTGCTGATAACTGTGATGTGCTACGTCTGTATCACAGTGGAAGTGGCATTCAGCATTCACTCTTCTAAGTGGGCTGCAATTATTGGAGCTATTACTCGCTGTTTCTGCGTGTGCATTGTTTGTTCCGCACGCTGTCACTGGGCTAGAGCACGGCGGGCTTTTCCTCGGAGACACAATCCTGTGTGCTCCATCATTGGTATCCGAACGCGCAGTGCTCGTGTGCCCATTTCGCTCTAGTTTTGCTATCCGACTCTCTACCTCTTTCATTCGTTTCGTGATGTTCGTAACCGCAATATTACCTTGAGTCTTTAAGGCCGCTAGGGATTTCGAGTGGACTTGTGTCGCACGTCGCAAGCGCCCTGCGAGTTTAGAAGTTACTCTTGCGATTTTCATTGCCCCTGTTGCTGCAGTTTTGGCTAGGCCTGCTACTTTTTGTGCTACCATTGACATTTGTTTTGCTTCTCCACATTCTTTCTTTATTGTTAATAATTCCCCACGAATTGCCCCTATATGCGAGATTATTGCCTCAGTGTCCCTCTTACGCTGTTCGTCAGCTTCTTCCTTCTCCTTCTTACGTTGTTTCTCCTCTTCTTCCTTCTCCTTCTTACGTTGTTTCTCCTCTTCTTCCTTCTCCTTCTTACGCTGTTCGTCAGCTTCTTCCTTCTCCTTCTTACGTTGTTTCTCCTCTTCTTCCTTCTCCCTCTTACGCTGTTCGTCAGCTTCTTCCTTCTCCTTCTTACGTTGTTTCTCCTCTTCTTCCTTCTCCCTCTTACGCTGTTCGTCAGCTTCTTCCTGCTTCTTACGCTGTTCGTCAGCTTCTTCTTTCATTGATCGTAGGAAGCTCAGTATTGGGTTTACGTCATCTTCTTGATCCTCTTCAAACATGGGCGATGTAACTCTGGACACCTGGGCGCTAGAGCTCTGACGTGACCGAGCTGGCCTCTGTCTGCACTCGTTCGTTTGACTATAAACTTCTGCTACCGTCTCGACCTGTGTGCCTGTCTCTGTTTCATCCTCTACTTCACTATCATAATCACGGCCGCAACGCTGCTCTGAGATCGCGTCCAAATCACCTTCCTCATCAATGCCCCTGGCGTCCTGTCCTGCTAAAAATGTGCCCATCTCATCTCCGAACCTATTCCCGTCAGTAAACTGCCCCTTATCCATTATGCTATCCTCTTTTGTTTTAGCTTCGCCCGATAATAGTCGTGCCTTACTTCTCGTTATCATTCATAAAAACAAATTCATCTAAAATGCACAATAAAATTAATCTACTCCATATATTTTTTTTTTACACATAAACATAAAATTTCAACAACGCTGTTCCAACGCTGTAATCACAAACACAATTTGATGTGGTACAGAAACCGCACACAAATCCGACAAAGTGCGATGCGGTACAGACACCACATCAGCGAAACACAAAAAAAACAATGAACAAAAAATATATACACTGAAAACAAAAACTGTAGTCATGCGCCGCTACTTAAAACTAAACGCGGAACTACCAAAAAAAACTTGGGTATTAATCATTAAAAAAAATATAGAGAAAAAAAATTGAATGTTCCTACTAAGAATCCTGTTTGTTTATCAGAGATTCACAGGAAAGATCCGAGGCCAAGGGTCGCCATATTATGCGAGGTGCCGGGGCTAGTAGTGTATTTATCACTAAATTCTACTAGAATCCACATGTGTAAATCATGCTCTAAGCCCCCCCTATTCTAACTCCGACTTTTGCTGTTGCACAAGGATAAAACAAATACGCGAACTGACTCTAATCAACCCTGCTAGTGGAGTAGAAGAGAGTTTGGCACCTGCAATAATTTAATTTGATAAATAAGTTAAATAAACAAAGGTTTCATTAGCATAGTGAGGAATGATAGGGTTGCTCTATTGATTAACAGAAAGAAAGTTCTGTCCAAAATAACAATATGATTTATTAAGATTAAACGCAGAATAGTAAAAGAGACACAGGAAATATAAAACATCAAATTGGCTAAAATTGGAGATTCATACAAACACAGTAAAGGTGAAGTTGTCCCTAACTTAGATCGTGAGGTTTAAGACGAAGTGGTATGTGGAGCCAATTCCTTTCCACTCAAATCTCAAGAGAGACACACAGCTAACCCAATAGTAATTGCTGCTACTCGAAACTGAACAAAGTTAGAAAAGGATGAACAGGCGCGCTCTGCTGAGCTCTGATTATCACCTAGGAAAATCCCTATCTGCCGGTGCTGCGGACGTACATTACCAACAGTCTTCTTATCTCCCAGAACACGATCTGGCGTACCGCAGGCGAGGGCTGGTTGCTCCGACGTCCTTGACCGAAAGGCGACTGCCGACTACCCAGAGCACCCGCACAGGCCGAACACCGAACATTCCCGCCCCCACGACAGTGGCCGTGGTTACGTTCCAATCAGCAACTCGAAAACCGGCGGAAATTCCACTCCATTGCCGGAGCACTACCATTCCACCAATGGAGATTCTTGGCGCCAATTTCTGTGCTGATTTTGCAGAAAGTGCGGGAATTTTCCCGCCACAACTGCGTGGGTACACAAGTCATTCCCACGCCTCGCTGGTAGCCCGCCAGAAAGTGTTTTCGCAAAGTTTCTCTGAAGTAACGGAACCTCTAGCCCAGCCGCTACTTCACACCCCAGCGGGCGTGTCTCTTGACAATGTCGGCGTCTGAAAAGCATTCACTCGACTGCCTCACACACGTCGGCTTAACTCTCTCCAGTTCCACAGAGCCCGCCTGTCACCGGCCCACCCGGGTGACGAGAGACGCTGCGTGGGAAGTACGCGTGTTAAGGAAAAGCAACCCTCCACCGCATGCAACTAGAGAGGAGAATCGTAAGATAGAAATATGAGAGGGGGCTCATGCCACCTCTCAAAGTTTCTCGCTATTCTCATTTCTACTACTTCTCATTACCTTCGTCTTTCTCCGATTTACTCTCAAACCATACTGTGTACTCATTAGACTGCTCATTCCGTTCAGCAGATCATTTAATTCTTCTTCACTTTCACTCAGGATAGCAATGTCATAAGCGAATCGTATCAATGATATCCTTTTACCTTGTATTTTAATTCCACTCCTGAACCTTTCTTTTATTTCCGTCATTGCTTCCTCGATGTACAGATTGAAGAGTAGGGGGGAAAGGCTACAGCCTTGTCTTACACCCTTCTTAATACGAGCACTTCGTTCTTGATCGTCCACTCTTATTATTCCCTCGTGGTTGTACATATTGTATATGACCCGTCTCTCCCTATAGCTTACCCCTACTTTTTTCAGAATCTCGAACAGCTTGCACCATTTTATATTGTCGAACGCTTTTTCCAGGTCGACAAATCCTATGAAAGTGTCTTAATTTTTCTTTAGCCTTGCTTCCATTACTAGCCGTAACGTCAGAATTGCCTCTCTCGTCCCTTTACTTTTCCTAAAGCCAAACTGATCGTCACCTAGCGCATTCTCAATTTTCTTTTCCATTCTTCTGTATATTATTCTTGTAAGCAGCTTCGATGCATGAGCTGTTAAGCTGATTGTGTGATAATTCTCGCACTTGTCAGCTCTTGCCGTCTTCGGAATTGTGTGGATGATGCTTTTCCGAAAGTCAGATGATATGTCGCCAGACTCATATATTCTACACACCAACGTGAATAGTCCTTTCGTTGCCACTTCCCCCAATGATTTTAGAAATTCTGATGGAATGTTATCTATCCCTTCTGCCTTATTTGACCGTAAGTCCTCCAAAGCTCTTTTAAATTTCAATTCTAATACTGGATCCCCTATCTCTTCTAAATCGACTCCTGTTTCTTCTTCTATCACATCAAACAAATCTTAACCCCCATAGAGGCTTTCAATGTATTCTTTCGACCTATCTGCTCTCTCCTCTGCATTTAACAGTGGAATTCCCGTTGCACTCTTAATGTTACCACCGTTGCTTTTAATGTCACCAAAGATTGTTTTGACTTTCCTGTATGCTGAGTCTGTCCTTCCGACAATCATATCCTTTTCGATGTCTTCACATTTTTCCTGCAGCCATTTCGTCTTAGCTTCCCTGCACTTCCTATTTATTTCATTCCTCAGCGACTTGTATTACTGTATTCCTGATTTTCTCAGAACATGTTTGTACTTCCTCCTTTCATCAGTCAACTGAAGTATTTCTTCTGTTGCCCATGGTTTCTTCGCAGCTACCTTCTTTGTACCTATGTTTTCCTTCCCAAATTCTGTGATGGCCCTTTTTAGAGATGTCCATTCCTCTTCAACTGTACTGCCTACTGCGCTATTCCTTATTGCTGTATCTATAGCGTTAGAGAACTTCAAACGTTTCTCGTCATTCCTTAGTACTTCCGTATCCCACTTCTTTGCGTGTTGATTCTTCCTGACTAATGTATTGAACTTCAGCCTACTCTTCATCACTACTATATTGTGATCTGAGTCTATATCTGCTCCTGGGTACGCCTTACAGTCCAGTATCTGATTTCGGAATCTCTGTCTGACCATGATGTAATCTAATTGAAATCTTCCCGTATCTCCCGGCCTTTTCCAAGTATACCTCCTCCTCTTGTGATTATTGAACAGGGTATTCGCTATTACTAGCCTAAACTTGTTACAGAACTCAATTAGTCTTTCTCCTCTTTCATTCCTTGTCCCAAGCCCATATTCTCCTGTAACCTTTTCTTCTACTCCTTCCCCTACAACTGCATTCCAGTCGCCATGACTATTAGATTTTCGTCCCCCTTTACATACTGCATTACCCTTTCAATATCCTCATACACTTTCTCTATCTGTTCATCTTCAGCTTGCGACGTCGGCATGTATACCTGAACTATCGTTGTCGGTGTTGGTCTGCTGTCGATTCTGATTAGAACAACCCAGTCACTGAACTGTTCACAGTAACACACCCTCTGCCCTACCTTCCTATTCATAACGAATCCTACACCTGTTATACCATTTTCTGCTGCTGTTGATATTACCCTTGATATTACCCGATACTCATCTGACCAGAAATCCTTGTCTTCCTTCCACTTCACTTCACTGACCCCTAGTATATCTAGATTGAGCCTTTGCATTTCCCTTTTCAGATTAGAGCTACTTAAACCTAACTAACCTATCACACACATCCATGCCCGAGGCGTGATTCGAACCTGCGACTGTAGCGATCGCGCGGTTCCAGACTGAAGCGCCTAGAACCACTCGGCCACACTGGCCGGCAGACTAGGTTTCATCAATACACATGAGGTTACAGATCTTTCACCGTTGTACTTATAAATCGTACGTTTGACAACTTATGTCGTCCTCTTTGATTTACTGTTTTTATGTTAGGATTTTCTCGTCTTTGTACAACATTTTCTCAAGATCCATAATAATTTACTGTAGGTTCCTATGTCCTGTGTAACTGTCGGCTGGCTACAAAACTTCGCACGAACAGAATTTTTTCACTGCATACGATGTCCCTGTAGCACTTGAAACTTATGCTTTTTTCTGCTCTTTACGTGATAGTGGAGTAATGATTATTTAAATTCTGTTTCTAAACATAAATAGACTTTATATATAAAAATTTGTTATTCTTTCACGTATTTTATGTACGATACATTAGATAATTTCGTAAAGTATTTTATGTGCATGTGTTTTACCATAGTACTTCGTAATCTTCGATTTTTTTCACAAGTTATCCGTGTCTGCCCTGTCTTTCTCCATGGCATTTGACCATGATGTTAGTGAGCATATGTGGTTCTGTCGTTGGCTCCATTGAGCCAGTTTATTGTCTTTATTCTTCTCGCGAAGTCGTTGTGTGCTGGAACTGTACTGTTTGAATTTAATTATGTGTCTTGTGTTTTCGTAAGATGTACGGCGTATATTGTTGCATTTCTAACAGCATTTTGACGAAACTATCATCTTCTAACATTCTGCGTGGTGTCTGTTTGTTCTATATCGTGTCTCCCTACCACTTTCGCGCAACGACGCTCTGAGCGTGTTTTTTAGGGAATTGACTCGTTTGAACCTGCGACCTGTTGCTGGTAAGGAGACGCCAGACCACACATGACATGTATAGTTCAGAAGAGTTCAGTGAGACTAGCGATGATATAACCAAATACTTAATGATTTCAGCGTCAGCTCCACAGCACTCCCTGTAAAACAATCTTAATACTAACTAAATTTAGTGGAATGGGTTCAAGGCTTTCCTATTTTTAGATAGCTGGTAAAATAACGTCGAAAAAGCAGTTACGTTTACCATTGGAAATTTTATTCTACTCACAAAACATTGTTTATAAATTGCACTATTGATAAAAGGAAATGTTTTAATACAGGATGGTAAAAACCAACTGCGTTCAACAAAAATGTGAACGAATATTCCCTGAATGGGTTTCCAAGTTGTACAATAGATCGAAGGATGACCTATACCATATCACATCTATAATCTAGGTTTAAATTAAGTTGCACAAAAGAGAAAACTATCAAAATGGTCTACAGTCACCCTCAATTATCTTTAATTACTTATCTAACTTGTCGTAAATTACAGTGGCTGATTTGGCTTCTCAATAACTATATAACAGAAAAATCATCGCGTTTCAGATTTTTACTTCAAGTAAAATAATAGATGGAGAAAAATTTCTAAGTCCAACAATGCAGTGAAAACGAGCAACAATACAAAATACCCACCCACCAGCCCCAACAATGGACAGCCACCACCCATAGTACTGCTAACGCTGTACAGGAAATCCTTATCAACATGATTGCGCAACCGGAAGTGAGTTTTCGCGCAACAAACAGACAAGTAAAATAATAGACGGAGAAAAATTTCTAAGTCCAACAATGCAGCGAAAACGAACAACAATACAAAATACCCGCCCACCAGCCCCAACAATGGACAGCCACCACCCATAGTAAACTATCTATATGCCTACTTAATTCACCCTGAGAAGGAGACCTCACTTACCGTGAGGCCATTTTCTAGGATTGCCTTCGGCTGTGCGTCTGAGCAGGACTTTGAGGTTTTTATTCTATTGAGGCTATAATAACACAACCTAAGAAATAAATACTTCCCTAAAAAGGGCAATTATTCTGCAACACGGCCATAGTAATACTAGGCCCGTGTTGCGCAGAAAAAAGGATTACATAATGCGTATTTTAAGAAGTGACTGCTAACGCTGTACAGGAAATCCTTATCAACATGATTGCGGAACCGGACGTCAACGTCCGGTCTGCGCCAGCGGGCGTTATCAGACGGTTGCGCAAGCGACCGGAAGTGAATTTTCCAGCAACACGGGCCTAGTAATAGTAAGGCCCGTGTCCCCCCGATTTGAATGCGCGCCACGATTTGAGTCGCGCGCCACGGGCTACCCAGCCAATCAGAAGCCGCGCAGCGGCCAGCGCAGCGACTAAGTCCCGCTCAAGGTCACCCGCCTAGCGAGCAACCAAGAGGCGCTCAGCCACAATGTTTTAACTGAATATTGTTTTTAATTTAAAAAAAAAATCTTACGGGATAGATAAGGATGGTTCTCGGGTAGGACAAACTTTATTGTCTGTAATATAACATACAGTCACCATTAATCTTTATTTTACAATTTCCATTACCAACTTTAGCCCAGATAAAGAGGTATTCATCTGCATTCAATTTCTTCTTTCTTCTAGTACTCAACACAAATGGCATACTTGGAACAAGTGTACCATACGGCTGTTTAGCCAAAAGTCCTGTTGTCTCTGCTATACTCCACGTCTTCCATGTAAAACTATTTGCATCTGGGAAAGCTTCAAGGCCACCATAATCACAATGATTGCCCCCCACAACTGCAAGTGTAAGCCATGTACTACCTCCAAACACGGCTTGTACATCACATGTAAAATTCAAACGTCGTCCACGAAATACGTTTGGATCTCCAATTAGTTGTTGTTTATTAAACTGTCCAGCAAGATCAATGTCTATCGCCTTTAAAGAACGATAAACAGGAACGCTGCGCCGCCAGCGACGACGGTAACCACGTCGCCCAGGCATTGCTGTGGCACGTTAATGCATTGTTGGACTTAGAAATTTTTCTCCATCTATTATTTTACTTGTCTGTTTGTTGCGCGAAAACTCACTTCCGGTTGATAAGGATTTCCTGTACAGCGTTAGCAGTCACTTCTTAAAATAGACATTATGTAATCCTGTTTTCTGCGCAACACGGGCCTAGTATTACTATGGCCGTGTTTCAGAATAATTGCCCTTTTTAGGGAAGTATTTATTTCTTATGTTGTGTTATTATAGCCTCAATAGAATAAAAACCTCAAAGTCCTGCTCAGACACACAGCCGAAGGCAATCCTAGAAAATGGCCTCACGGTGAGGTCTCCTTCTCAGGGTGAATTAAGTAGGCATATAGATAGTTTACCTGTATTAACGTGCCACAGCAATGCCTGGGCAACGTGGTTACCGTCGTCGCTGGCGGCGCAGCGTTCCTGTTTATCGTTCTTTGAAGGCGATAGACATTGATCTTGCTGGACAGTTCAATAAACAACAACTAATTGGAGGTCCAAACGTATTTCGTGGACTACGTTTGAATTTTACATGTGATGTACAAGCCGTGTTTGGAGGTAGCACATGGCTTACACTTGCAGTTGTGTGGGGCAATCATTGTGATTATGGTGGCTTTGAAGCTTTCCCAGATGCAAATATTCTTACATGGAAGACGTGGAGTATAGCAGAAACAACAGGACTTTTGGCTAAACAGCCATATGGTACACTTGTTCCAAGTATGCCATTTGTGTTGAGTACTAGAAGAAAGAAGAAATTGAATGCAGATGAATACCTCTTTATCTGGGCTAAAGTTGGTAATGGAAATTGTAAAATAAAGATTAATGGTGACTGTATGTTATATTACAGACAATAAAGTTTGTCCTACCCGAGAACCATCCTTATCTATCCCGTAAGATTTTTTTGTAAATTAAAAACAATATTCAGTTAAAACATTGTGGCTGAGCGCCTCTTGGTTGCTCGCTAGGCGGGTGACCTTGAGCGGGACTTAGTCGCTGCGCTGGCCGCTGCGCGGCTTCTGATTGACGATCGACACTAGTATTACGCAAAAAGGGGGTGTAACAGATGAGACTTCTGCAATTCTGAGTGAAGCTTTATGCGCTGTTATGCGGCATCGCGTGCGTTCATTACCTTGTCGGTGTTTAGGCAGCGTCAGGGCGGCGCAGCTCCTCACATCTCGCCGTCTCGGAAGCAACTCTCTCCTAACTTGTCCTTACTACAATTTACCGAAGTTGGTTTAAAAAAACTATCTGGCTGTGTTTTCATCTGACCAATCAGGGTCTCAATGTTAACCTTAAGCTCCGCCTACAAAAATTCTGTCTATCCAATGAGAAACGTTATACTTATCGTGGTGGGGCAATGTTTTCAAAGTTGGCAACATAACAGAGACGCGAAAAAGTCTCACACTAAAACTTGCAGCTGGTGTGGTCCTTTTAGTGTTATCATAAGATCTATACTGTTCTTCTGGAGGGCTCTATCTTTTAACATGGGCTGGGGGAAGGTCCTGACGTAACAGAGACCCGAAAAAGTCTCACGCTAAAACTTGCGGCTGGGGTGGCCCTTTCAGTGTTATAGTAAGATCTATACTGTTCTTCTGGAGGGCTCTAGCTTTTAACATGTGCTGGGGGTGGTCCTAGCGGTTAGCTGGCGACGTGGGTGTCCGTCCCTTATCGTAGGGCCTTCTAGCATAACACGGTTCTGCTCTCGGCTTCTGTTCTCGTTTCTCCCCTCGCAACTGCGTCTGTCTCACAGTGGGAAGGTATGACACGCATTTAGGCATTCTTGTGTTAGTCTGTGGTATTCCATTTGCACACTCGTTACTCGTATTACTTTGGTTAATTTAATGTCACGATTTATTTGGAGCTATGTGACATACTACTGGATTTGCTTAACATGTCAGGGTTTTCATGGAAGGTGTTGGATTTGCCTGACACCTTACATATCACCACCCTTCGAACTTAATTTTTGTACTGAAGTTAGGCAATGATTAAATCGTTGTCTAAGCCAGTCAAAAATTATTCCGTTATCTAAATTTTGTTGCCTACTGATCAGCCACTTTATTCTGTTCTATGCTAGTTTGTATTACTAATTTATATTTTTATATTCTTCCACATTATTATCAAAAATATGTTTATATTGACAAGGGGAGAATATTTTTATTCTATTATAATTATTATTTTTTTAATTATTTTCTTTCTTTATTTAATTGTGAAGTTTGTTTTTTAAGAAGTTTGTTATCAAAAGTGAGGAGTCTTTCACATCGTTTTTGTTAGAAATGTTGTTTTTATAAATATAGTAATTAAGTAAAATCAATTCCTAACACATTTTCTAAATATCATGTACAAGTAATATGTTTTTGTTTCTAGACACTTATTTCAACATTGTTACACTAACAAATAAGAATTATTTCCAAGAATTGCTTTGACAAAGAAATATATATACACAAGTATTGAGATATTATCCTAACAAATGATACAAGTGTTAAAAAAAAGGGAAAACATCCAACAAGATAATTTATATTCTTTGTTTTTATAAGGAGAAAATAAGTAAAATATAGTTATTCTTTTATTTTTATGAGGAGAAAATATGTGGCAAAAATATTTTAGTGTTTATTATGACCTACTTTTGTTCTTTATATACTGTCCATTTCAGAACTAATGACTTAATTTTATCGATAGTTTATTTTTTACTTAAGTGCATAGTCAATGACTGTTATTTTGTAGTTTATTAGCTGTCGTGTGTGCTTAATTTACTTAGTTTTTCACACGTTTCTTTTGCACAATTCCTACATCACATAATTTGATTTCACACATTCACACAATCCTATGAATGTTTAAGCATGACGTTGGCGAATGTTTTTGCACGAAGGTGATGGACTTGAGCGAGATGGATGAGGGCAAGTATTTGATGTACAGCTTCGTTCGTCGTTCCTTGTTGGCTTTGCAAGTGTGTGTTGCTGTTGTGGAGGTCCCATAATGGAATGGCGCTGTGAGTGCAGAATCTCGTGGTTTACTGGCTTTGTATGCGTGAAAGTCATCGTTATGTGTCGCTGAAAGCGGTCGTTTTTCGTTGTAATACTTCGCAGACGATTATTTTACAATAGGATAGGGACTTGGGAAGGTATGTCATCTATTCTTCACCCATATTCTTTCTTGGTATCAATCTTGCGAATCTTCAACTTCTCTTCTTCCTGCTTTTTCTCTGCTTCTTACTTGCTTCTTGGTTCTTCTCTGGGCAGGATATTGAAATATTTATTGATAACTAGTCGCTTTGAAGTTCTCCTCTTAGTAACAGTTTGATAAATTGTTTGGGCATGTCATTTTTACTTTGTGGCAGTTTTCTTCAGTTTCGTTCATCAACGTGCTGTTTAATAGCAGTAGTGTGACTTTTACACATTTTTTTTTTTTTTTTTTGCCAGTGGTGGCTTGCCCAAGCGGTCTTCTCGTTGGGCCGTTTTTTGCTCGCTCCACTGAGTTGGGGCGTTTGGAGACCCTTCTGGCGTTCGGTGTCCTGTCGTGTCTCTGCTGGGTTCTGCCACTGTGTGGTTCCATGTTCTGTCCCAGCAGGGTTCCGCCACCCTGTGGTTCAGCTTGGCAGCAGATTTATTTACTGCCCACTTCGGCTACAAGGGCCTTCTGTTGGTCTCGCTGTCCTTTCCCTTCTCTCGATGCTTCTGCCTTGTAGGAATCGTGTCTTGCTAATTATGTCCTTTCCTTTCTTGATACTTCTCGCGTTGCAACTTGTGGGTTGTTGCATCTCGTCCTTGCTGGAGTTTTTACAATGGTTCTTACAAAAAGTTTTACTTATAATCATCTAACATATGTCTAGTCCCTACATTGTTTTACGCCTTCTTAAAAGCTTTACAAATTTCGGCGCCCTTTCCATGTTACAATTCTAAGATATTTCGAGTCTTGACGTCTACAAGAATCCTCAAATTCGTTTTTTATTTTTGTGTAGTGTCGTGGTGTATAGCATTTTAGTATTTCATGCTGTTAGACTATCCACGCTTTATCCCTTCACCTTAATGTATGGTACTATTGGTGTTATTTTTGTTGTTGTTTTTATTGAAACTACTTTCTTTTTCCCACCTTCCTCTCTCTTCATTCTTCTTTCTCCTGACGATCTTATCTGCAACATAATCTTGAAATATTGTGCTGATTATTTACCAGTAATAAAACTAATCTTCAAACTTTTTGATATGGCTCACATGGTGAAGTCCAAAGGTTTTGCCTGTTTTTGGGTTCATTAGTTCCACAGCATTATCATGAGCAATTCGGCTAATTATGACAGGTCCTTTGTATGCAGTGTAAAACTTATGTATTTTGTGTTTCTGTTTGCTGGAGAGATGGTGTGTTTTTACAAATACTTTCTGGCCTACTGAGAATGTTCTTTTAATTGCCGTTCTATCTCCTCTTTCATTTCTTTTAATGGCTGCCTTTCTGATGTTGGAGAGTGCTGTTGCTATGACTTGTTTGTGCTGTCTACGTGGTACAATAGGAAATCTAACATTTTCTCTGGTTATGTTTGTGGCTCAATATTTTTAAGTACAGTAACTGGAGGTAGTAGTGTAGTGCTATGTGGCATTTCATTTATTACTTCTTGAAAATCTTTAAGGTATATATCCCAAGTGTTGTGTCTTTTGCCTGCATATAATCGGCATAAAGTGCCTATGTCCTTCATAGATCGTTCTGCTGGATTTACGCTAGGTTTGTACTTAGATATGTAGATGGGTTTTATTTTGTGTTGTTTTAACGTGTTCTGCCATTGCACTGATTTGTATTGTGGGCCATTATCCGAAATTATTCGTTCCACTCGACCTACTTGTCTGAGAAAATCTTGTCTAAATGCTTTTACTTATAGTAAGACCTGTTGCCCGTTTTAATGGTGTCAAGGTAACATATTTAGAAGTAAGTTCCAAAACGACAAATATGAAAATATATCCATTTTTTTGTGCATGGGAGGGGCCCCATCAAATCTGTTGCAGCTATTTGTTTTAATCTTTTAGGGATTATTGGAAACATAGGTGGCTTGGTTTGGAAAGTGACATGTTTAGCCCTCATACATTTTTTGCATTTGACTAATACTGTTCTAATTCGTCTTTCCATATTAGGAAAATGTCTTGTTTGTTTTATTTTTAAAAAGCATTTCTTTGGTCAAAAGTGGCCATTACTTAAATGTGTATACCATATGTACTTATTAATTAGTTCATCTGGGATATAAATTAACCATTCATTCGTTGCAACATTTCGCCTAAAAAATAAAACATTGTTTTTTACGAGATAGTGCTGTCGAATGTCTGGAAAATCCTTACTTCTCCACTTGTGTTTGATTCCTAGTACTTCGGGCCCCTTGTCTTGTTCTTTGCCTATGTTTTTCAATGCTGTCGTAATGTAGTTTTCGAAAGGTACTTGTTTCATATAGTACATTTTAAACTGGTCTTCTGCTGCTTCCAAACCTATGTTATTGGATGCACCCTGTGGACATCATGATAAAGCATCTGCTAATACATTCGCTGGTCCTGGTATGTGTGTAATAGTGAAGTCAAATTCTTGTAGTATTAACATCCATCTGGCTAACCTCCCATGAGTTAGTTTGGCGGATAACAGAAATTCTAATGCTTTGTGGTCAGTGTATACTTTTGTTTTTCTTCCGAATAGGAAGTATCGAAAACGTTGGAAGCCCCATACAATGGCCAATGCTTCCAGCTCCGTGACCGAATAGTTTTTCTCGCTTTTTGTGAGTACCCGACTGGCAAATGCAATTGTTCTATATGATCTTAGCCCTGCCTGTTCGTATTCTTGGAGTAAAACAAATCCTAAACCTGTTTTCGCGCTATCAGTGGCCATACAAAAATTTTGTGTTACATCAGGATGTGCTAAAATCGGTGCTGTTGTTAGTGCGTTTTTCACTTTTAAAAATTCTTCATTGGCTTGTTGATCCCATACCCATGGCGTGTTTTTTCCAGTCAATGCACATAGGCGTGGTGTTGCGAGAGAGTCGATCCAAATAAATTTTTTATAGAATCCGATGAGACCTAGAAATCCTCTGAGAGTTTTCTTATTATATGGAGTACAGAATTCTTTGATTGCTGTTAGTTTTTCTGGGTCGGGCATTACCCCTTTCTCTGAAATTATGTGTCCTAGAAATTTGACCTCTTGCCTCCCAAATTTGAATTTTGGTACATTTACTGTGACCCCATGCTCTTTCATGATCTGTAAAAACTGATTTAATGTGTCGTTGTGATGTTCCCAAGAGGATTCTGCTATAATCACATCATCAACATAACAAGTAATTTTTTGTAAAATTTCAGGACTGAGTATAGTATTAAATCTCCTAATAAACGCTGCTGATGATATGTTTAAACCAAATGGCAATCGTTTAAACTGGTAATATCTACCGAATACGATAAATGCTGTAAATTTTCTACATTCTGGGGCCAATTCTAGTTGCCAGTAACTACTCCGTAAATTAATTGATGAAAATATCTTAGCACCGTGGAAGTTTTGTATCAATTCCTCTCATTTTTCTGGGCGATCTGTCTCAGTGATTATGATTGTGTTGATCTGTCTGGAATCAAGCACTAACCTGATGCTCCCATCTCGTTTTTGTACAATATGTAGCGGGCTGTTATATGTGGAGGTAGCTGGTTCAATAATATCGTCATCTAACATTTTAGATATCTCCTGGAATACTTTATTCCTGTAGCTTAATGGGATTGTATAGGGTGGCACTCTAAATGGTTTGTGCTGTTTTACTTCAAACTTGTACTGAAAGTGTTTAATACTGCCAGTCTTAGGTAAAAATACCTCTGCTTTATCTCGTAAAATACCCTCTAATTTTCTTTTACTGTGTTCCGATATACCTTGAACTTCTTGCAATTTTTCGTCGATTATGGACTTCTAACATGAGTTGAGGCGATTCCCCCTTTTGTGCATACCATTCTAATTCTTCATCCTCTTTATCTCATGTCATTCTTAATTATTTGTTTATAACTGGTATTTCTTCTAATTTTAGCTTTTGCTCAAAGAGAAGTGTGACATTCCCGACTGTTACGCTACCTTTCCCAATATCTATTATCGCTCGCCTCTCATTTAAAAAATCTGCACCTATAATCAAATTCTAAACCACTATAAGCCCACCAGCCACTAAAGCAATATTACATAACGCTAGCCACTAAGTTAGTTTAGGTATAATCACGAAGTTGGCTTCGATCTTTTGAACTTGACACGAAAGAGTTAACCTTGTTTGTCTCGTAACTTCCGCAGCATTGTTTCTAATAGGACCTCTTACTTTAATCTTACGTGTTTTCAGAACTGGCAATTCCTCATTGGCATTACACTGCATGAATAAATTTTCTGAGATCGCAGTCAGTTCACTTCCGCTATCAATTACAATATTGACTGGGATATGCTTTACCATGGCCTTCACAATTGGTTGAATTTGAAAGGGTTGGTTCTGTTCTTCTTCTTCTTGCATCAACGAATCCTCCACTGAATCATACATGAGTCTTTTTAGGAATTTCCCTTGTGAATTCGAACTTTCTGTAGGATAAGCTTGGACTGCTACTTCTCTCTCTTTTATTTCCTCTTCTCTATTTCTTCCTTCATTTACGCTTTCTTCAACATCCTCTACTTTTTCCTCATCCTCGTCTATCTTCTCCTTCTTCGTCGCTACTTCCATATAATCCATACAATCGCATCTAAATGCTCTAATTATCGCTTCATAACTTCCATCATTATATACGTTGGGTTGTGTGCCCACGCGTAACTTATTTTCAACTTCTGTCGACTGCGCATTATCCTCATTGAATTCGCTTTCCCTGGTTTCCATCTCAAATAGCTCTGCAATAATTACTTCGTCCTTTCCTCCTACATTCGTTGTGCATGCCTCCGCTAATTCATCTTCCTCGTCAGTATTCTCCCAGTTAATTTCGTCCCAACACGATATTGTTATTTTCCTGTCTTCGTTTTCATCTGGTCCCTGCGGATTTGTTTCTTCCTTCTTCTCTTCTCGTGATAAGATTTTTACTTCTCTGTTCAAGGTGCTGCAATTGTCCTGAGTCGGTGCGTCATTCTCTTTGGCATGGGCGCTTAGCTGTCAATTCGAACGTTTATCGGGGTTTGGTGGTCTTACCTCCACCTCTTCTATGTGTATTCTCTTTTCTTGTTCAGCTTGTTGATAGTGATTTCTTTGTTGATAATTTGTCGGTCTATTGGTTCTCCAGTACCCGTTCCGGTTGTCGTTATTCCCTCTGTAATAGTTGTTGCCGTTCCTGGGTGAATTATAGTTAGTGCCATATTCTCTTCTAAATCCATAACCGGTTCTTTGTTGAAATCTATTGTCGTTTCTTGGTTCGTAATTATTGTTTCTTCGTACTGTGTCTTGTGGATTCCACTGCTTTTTGCTTTCGTTTTCACGTGCGCTTCGTCTTTTTCTTGCGTCATCTTCCGAAAATATGAACTCTAGTTCCCTAGAATTTTCAAAATATGGGTTCTGTAATAATTCGTACTTCACTCTGTTCTGTGCTTCGCTGGACCAATATCGTGAGAGAAACTTCTCTCTGAAATCTTCGTACGATCGGCATGTCGCTGCAACATTCCGCATGGTTTATGCGACTGTTCCTGACATGTATGCACATATAAAGTCTAATTTGTGTGCTAGCGTCCAGTGTTCTGGTAATCCTACTCGGAATTTATCAATAAAAGTTCGTGGATGTAATGAGTTTCCTTCTCGAAAGTGTTGAAATTTTCTGACTGTGAGGAAATGATCATTGTCGTACTTCGTCATAATTCCATATGAAATTCGCGATTCTTCGCCACTTTTGTTTCTGATCATTTCTCCCGTCGTTCTTTCCGGTTGTGGTAGATCCATTGGATATTGTCCACTGTAACTTTCGCCTACCCTTGCGCAGTATCGTTGGAGTGGCACGCAATAATTTTCTTCCATCGGTTGTGAACGTGTAGCTGAATGCATTGCACTGTACTCTTCGCGACCTGGCTTTCGGTTGACAGGTATTGGTTCGGTATCTTGTATGGCTAACCTTGCTGCTTCATTGCACGATCCAAACTGTCTTGAAACATACATTTGTGGTTCCGCATGTGTTTGTGATGACGTTTGTTCATCAAGTGGTTGCAAACTCTGTGCTTGTTCGATCCTGTTCTTCAATGGTTTGCAACAACTCTGTTCGCAATTTCTGAAATTGTCGCTTCGTTTGCGCTTCAATTTGACTATGCGGTTATCATATCTTTTCAGCGCTACTTTTGTGATACGTTTGTGTAACACACTGTTTTCAACAACTTCACGCGCTGTACCTGCTGCTTGTCTAGTAATTTCGTTTATCTGTTTCTCTAGTTTCTTGACTTCTCCCTGGGTGTTGTTATGTAATGTTTTGATCTCGTCCTGAATGTCATTACGCAATGTTTGTACGTCCGCTTGTACCTTGTCAATGTCTGTTCTCAATTGATTGTGACCTGTTATTAAGTTTCCTATCACTTCTCGAGATTCTTTTGCCTCGTCTTCAATATGACTTAGGTGTAACTGATTTTTTTTTGTTTTGTTCTTTAATCGCACGCATTTGTCTCGTGGTTTCTGCATTCTGAATTTGAATTTGGTTCGCTATGTCTTTATTTTGCCTTGTCATGGTTTCCGTAATTTTTTGTAATAATTCTGCCAGATTGATGGGTCCTATTGCGTTTTCTTCCGACGTCCTACGCTCTGTGTTTTCGCCCAAGTGTTGGTTCGCAACCGATTGCATTGGACTGTGCTGTGACACGTTTCTGCTCGCATTCCTTGTATTCGTGGTGAGAGAGCTCTGATTACTTGTACAATGGGTTCTACATATTCAAGACGCAAGTTAGAATCCTCATCGACTGTCTCTCTACTTTCCTGCTCCTCTGTCGTATGCTGACTTATGTTTTCTATGCCTTGACGCACATTATCCTCGTTATGGTGCGTTATATGTCCTATTTCTCGCGATACTGCATCGTCTTTTGTACTGTCCTCTATTCTCTGTCCATTTTCATGCTGGGTCTCTACCTCAATTCGGTCAAGGTCTCGATCTGCCATTGCTAATCTTTCCGAATGCCTTATTTTCTGTTTTAAAAGCAATTCACGCGCCTACTTCGAGTCAACATGCGCTCATACGATATCACGCGTTTCATAAACTTTTTGTTCACACGACTTGACACTTCTTATACCCAAGACCGACAATCCATTCACTTACTTGTTGGGTCAGAACCAACTTGTCAACGATGTATCCGCCACCTGTGCGCTTGCATTGAGGAGAAAGTTTAATTCTAACAAATTTTAAAATTCATAACTTCATTATGCTATTGTCTCTGCTAGAATGTCTCACTATCTATCGCTGCAGCTACTGTTTTTAACTATTTATGCCTTTCAAAAAAAAATTTTTTATTACGAAAATTTTTTAACAGGATATTTTTCGGACCTAGTTAGGCATGTGGTCGACCTTCAACCGTGGTATTTTACCATCCTGGCAGGGTCGCCATTTTCTAACATTCTGCATGGTGTCTGTTTGTTCTATATCGTGTCTCCCTACCACTTTCGCGCAACGACGCTCTGAGCGTGTTTTTTAGGGAATTGACTAGTTTGAACCTGGGACCTGTTGCTGGTAAGGAGGCGCCAGACCACACATGACATGTAGAGTTCAGAAGAGTTCAGTGAGACCAGCGATGATATAACCAAATACTTAATGATTTCAGCGTCAGCTCCACAGCACTCCCTGTAAAAGAATCTTAATGCTAACTAAATTTAGTGAAAGGGGTTCAAGGCTTTCCTATTTTTAGTTAGCTGGTAAAATAACGTCGAAAAAGCAGTTAAGTTTAGCATTGGAAATTTTATTCTACTCACAAAACATTGTTTATAAATTGCACTATTGATAAAAGGAAATGTTTTAATACAGGATGGTAAAAACCAACTGTGTTCAACAAAAATGTGAACGAATATTCCCTGAATGCGTTTCCAAGTTCTACAATGGATCGAAGGATGACCTATACCATATCACATCTATAATCTAGGTTTAAATTAAGTTGCACAAAAGAGAAAACTATCAAAATGGTCTACAGTCACCCTCAATTATCTTTAATTACTTATCTAACTTGTCGTAAATTACAGTGGCTGATGTGGCTTCTCAATAACTATATAACAGAAAAATCATCGCGTTTCAGATTTTTACTTCAAGTGGCAAATGTGAACACCATGAGCTTTAATTGACGATCGACACTAGTATTACGCAAAAAGGCGGTGTAACAGATGAGACTTCTGCAGTTCTGAGTGAAGCTTTATGCGCTGTTATGCGGCATCGCGTGCGTTCATTACCTTGTCGGTGTTTAGGCAGCGTCAGGGCGGCGCAGCTCCTCACATCTCGCCGTCTCGGAAGCAACTCTCTCCTAACTTGTCCTTACTACAATTTACCGAAGTTGGTTTAAAAAAACTATCTGGCTGTGTTTTCATCTGACCAATCAGGGTCTCAATGTTAACCTTAAGCTCCGCCTACAAAAATTCTGTCTATCCAATGAGAAACGTTATACTTATCGTGGTGGGGCAATGTTTTCAAAGTTGGCAACATAACAGAGACGCGAAAAAGTCTCACACTAAAACTTGCAGCTGGTGTGGTCCTTTTAGTGTTATCATAAGATCTATACTGTTCTTCTGGAGGGCTCTATCTTTTAACATGGGCTGGGGGAAGGTCCTGACGTAACAGAGACCCGAAAAAGTCTCACGCTAAAACTTGCGGCTGGGGTGGCCCTTTTAGTGTTATCGTAAGATCTATACTGTTCTTCTGGAGGGCTCTAGCTTTTAACATGCGCTGGGGGGGTGGTCCTAGCGGTTAGCTGGCGACGTGGGTGTCCGTCCCTTGTCGTAGGGCCTTCTAGCTTAACACGGTTCTGCTCTCGGCTTCTGTTCTCGTTTCTCCCCTCGCAACAGCGTCTGTCTCACGGTGGGAAGGTATGACATGCATTTAGGCATTCTTGTGTTAGTCTGTGGTATTCCATTTGCACACTCGTTACTCGTATTACTTTGGTTAATTTAATGTCACGATTTATTTGGAGCTATGACATACTACTGGATTTGCTTATTATGTCAGGGTTTTCATGGAAGGTGTTGGATTTGCCTGACACCTTACAATCTTGCATTTGTGTTCTGCGTTTCTTAAAATATAAACACTCTTATACCCGTCTGCTAAAGATGTTTGAAGGATCCATAAAATTATTTTTTGTTATAATTAGTGCCATATTCTAAAATGATGAAGTGACTTTACGCAGACAGTTGCAATTGACATTCATCACAACGCTTAAAATTCTGACGAAAGTCACTTCCATTAGTGTGTAAAAACTGGTCTCTCGTTTTACAGTATGGCACGATCTATTACTAGTAGTAATATTAGGAATTTATGAATTGCTCAATTCTCTCGTAACGACTCGAATTTTCGATCCGTTGTTTCTAAGCAGACGCGTCCGCAACACGCTAGGAATCGAAGCTTCCTCGCCATTAACGCGATTACCTTGCAGGCCAGGCGGCAGCGGCAGGCGGGAAACATTATTTAGAGGAGGGCCTGAAATATGCCTGACGTCAGCAGGAAGGGCCTGACGCGCCGCCAAGCACGCGGAGGCGTTGCTAGGCGCAGCACGCGGCTGCAGGCGCCGGCGCCGGCGCCTCCGCTGACGCCAAGGCCGGGCCGTCGTTAGCGCTGGTGGCGGTGGCGGAGTGCCCGCACCGTCCGTTACGGCGCCGGCTCCGCCCTTGTTTACGGATACCGGCCGCACGTGCCTCTGCGTTTCCGCCCACTCGTTTCAACACCTAGTACGCGGTGCGCACTGCCCGTACATGCACTAGCGTCTGTCCTCCACATACGCCATCGTTAACTGCTCCGGCACCAGTGTTGCCGCGCTGATTAACATAACAGAGACTCGTCAGTCAAACTATTTACTTTAGCCGCGCGGAGTGGCCGCGCGGTTTGAGGCGCCATGTCACGGATTGCGCGGCCCCTCCTGCCGGAAGTTCGAGTCCTCCCTCGAGCATGTGTGTGTATGTGTGTGTGTGTGTGTCTGTGTGTGTGTGTGTGTGTTGTTCTTAGCATAAATTAATTTAAGTAGTGTGTAAGTATAGGAACCGATGACCTGAGCAGTTTTATCCCTTAGGAATTCACACACACACACACACACATTTACTTATGTCTCACACTTGCTATTTAATTGTTAACATTAAAACCACGTTTCCATCAGGCCTGTATGGTTGTGTTAAAAACTGAAATATGTTCGTACGGTACATCACGACTGGTCAGATTCGATATGATACGGTACTTGAGGCCATTTTCAAGTTATGACACTGTGTGATGGAGCTGCAACCACGTTCACTAGAACGGCAGTTGAAATCCTTGCTTCAGCCAGAGATGTTTAGGTTTCCCATGGTCTCCCTAAATCGCTTAAGCCGAATGTCAGTAGGGGGGTCGGGGGTCGGATTGCTCCACTGAGCACCCAGTTACTGCTCCGTTATAATGACCGACGGCGGGTCATTAAGTCTTAATTTTCATCCTTCTTCGTACCACTTGAACATAACTTTAGGGAAAACTGACATTCATAACGTACAATAGTTTAAACGTTAGACAGCGGTTCAGGGCACTCTCTTGTCATTGTGGTGGGAAACTGCCCATCGAGGCGGAAGAATCAGCAATGATCAATGGTAGGAGGATGCAGAACGCAATGTAAATCACAGGATATGTGGTGTGTAATTGAGAAAGTGTCATGACGATCTCTCCACCAATTGGATATTGATCATAAACTGTGAATTTACAAACAAATAACAATTTTCAGTCCACTTAATCAAATACAAATTCGAAACTTCAATTATCTACATTAGAAATCTCTTAAAATGTTTCAAATGGATTGCAACTCGCGTATGTTTCTCAAGTGTAACTAATAGTAGTGGTCCATGTATTACACCGAGCCAGGTGCCGCGGTGGTTAGCACACTGGACTCGCATTCGGGAGGATGACGGCTCAAACCCGCGTTTGGCCATCCTGATTTAGGTTTTCTGTGATTTCCCTAAATCGCTTCAGACAAATACTGGAATAGTTCCTTTCAAAGGGCACGACCAACTTCCTTCCAAATCCTTCGCTAATCCAATGGGACCCATGACATTGTTGGTTGGTCCCCTCCCACAAATCAACCAACCAATCATATTTGACCATCATTTCTCTATTAAAATTAACATCAAATATGTCTGATGGTAATGAACTCGTTTAGCTTCAAATTTTATCTGCACTTGTTAAAAGCTCTTTATTTTTATGCTGTGAACTGCAATGGATATTTAATTTTGTTTGTACACATAGTATACTTTGGACACATGTAGCTTGGCCAATCTAAAAACTGTTCAGTTCTGTTGATTGCTCTAAATCCAAAAAAGGGTTAAGTCAACTGCAGTTATTGTCAGTACTTGATGAACACTAATTTTTACAGTGTCAAAATGGTTCAAATGGCTCTGAGCACTATGGGACTCAACTGCTGTGGTCATAAGTCCCCTAGAACTTAGAACTACTTAAACCTAACTAACCTAAGGACAGCACACAACACCCAGCCATCACGAGGCAGAGAAAATCCCTGACCCCGCCGGGAATCGAACCCGGGAACCCGGGCGTGGGAAGCGAGAACGCTACCGCACGACCACGAGATGCGGGCTTTACAGTGTCCTATTATTGTACAAATAACGTACAATATCAACTATATTTTACAAGCCTGTCGGTGGCTGCTGGGCGTTTGTTATATTTTTGGTGTAGGAAGCAGAACAGATGTGGCGAGCAGTGCTGTCAGCCCAGTCGCACGTGTCCTCCGATATTCTCACACAGCGTGTTGTAGGGTCGCAATTTCAGCTCCAAAAAGAAATCCCCTACATACTCTGGCAGCAGATCTTGGACCTTGTCCACCTGCTGTTGAATCTCAAAGTAAAGCGTCCAAGGAGTACTGACTACTAATGACAAGCCCACAGGGGAGTCAGGAAAAGCTGACACTGAGACCATATGAGCCCATTTTTTTAAGGCCTTAACGAAGATGATCTGGGCAGGTGTTCGGAATTCTGTAAGCTGTATACAATCCGACAAGAAGTGGATCTCAAGTTTCACAAAAACATTCTTTGGATCGACGAAGTGAGTTTTCAGCTCAATGGCAGAGTGGAAAGATAACTACGAATCCTCATTTGGCAATGGAGACAAACTCTCCTGGCGTGAGTGTGTGGGCAGGAAATTTCAGTGGTGAGCTACTTGGACCTTATATTTTGAACAATGCTATCAGTTCTGTAAATTACCTAGAAACTGTTCAAAAAGTGCTGTTAGAAATAGAAAATAGTCCACTTTTTGAGCACTTCAACTCGGTTAAGGAAAAGCTGATATGGCAAGCAGATAGAGAACGCTTGCTCTATGGAGTTATTGTGAGAGCCTTTATAAATGAAAACTTTGATCAATGGATTGACAGACACAGTGCTACTGAATGGCCTCACATCCCCAGATCTCACACCTGTGGATTTTTCAGTCTGGCAGGACTTTTTAATTTATTACTTACTAGGTGACTTTGCCTGGTTGTGTATTTATTCCAGTCTTCTATTAGTCCGTCTGCCTCCTCCCCCTCTCTCTGCCTATCTCATTCTTCATCCCCTTTCATTGTCCATCCCCTCTTCCCTCTCCCTGTTCACCTCCTCCTCTTTCCCCCTCTCTCTGTCCATCTCCTCCTGCCCCTCATTTCCCTCGTCTCATCTGCCACCCCTTCCCCCTCAGTGCCATTTCCTCTTCCCACCTTCTCTTTTACGTTATCACGCTCACCCCAATAGGTCGCTAGTAGTTCTTACTCCCATAGTATTTCTTTCCAGATCGTAAGTAAGATATGTACCAAATTTGAGTGAAAAGTTAAGGAAGCTGTTTTTACCTGTACTCACGTGTCAAAAACATTTCTCATATTTTTAACGTATTTCACACGTATTTGTACGCATACTTCAACTGTTTCTGTAGCGAATTTCGTCCACAGTTTAATATTCACGCAGCTTATGATGTATCTCCTGAACTGTGTGCTATACAATGATATAATTTTGCAGGTACTCCGAATAGAGTCAGCAGGAACGAGGCAGTAAATTTAAATGTGATACAAGCTGCGGCAGTTCTTCACGCATGTAAGTATTTCACGCCATATCTCCTGAACGGTCTGTCGTACAATGATAAATTTTGCTGGTACATTCAGTGATATATGTGAATACTGTCTGACAAGTGTGTTGCGAATATAGTAAGAAGTAAAGAAGTAATAAATGGTTATGTTTCATGCGGCAATTTCACCGCATGAACAGCGAAAATCTAATTCCAATGTTTCCTTACATAATTTTGTCAGGGTTGTCACGGTCAAAAAGTTTCATGAGGCTTTGAAATTATTTCTAAAATTTGTTCCAAGACACTGAGTTCTCTCATTCTGCAATACTGGATGAATAAAGCATGGCTATTTTGGCGTCGTGGGCTACAATGCTTTTTCACCCCCATCCTCGCCCTTTTGTTAGATACGTGGTTCTTACCCCCACAACTATGATGTCCAGAAAGTAAGTGATATGTATGCCTAGCTCGATTGAAATATGTCCAGTGGTTTAGGAGGATATGTGGAACATACATACTTACAAACGTGCTCTCATTTTTTATAATACGAATGGATTTAGTACTAATTATGTTCGTAATACTTTTTCATAGGGTATCCACATATGAAAGTTTGAAAGTTTTGACACAACTCAGAAACGAAATCTATGAAACTGGAGCATGGCCTGAAGACTTTTTGGACGTCACAATGGTTACTCTTGAGGAGAAAAAGCAAGTCAAGAAGTGTAGCGATTATAGAACAATTAGTCTGATATCGCATGTGGCAAAGATCATTGCAAGAATACTAAATAGACGGTTGGAAAACAAAATTGAAGAAGTGGTGGGAGAAGACCAGTTTGGCTTCAGGAAAGGAAAAGGGACCAGAGACGCCATTGACATGATGAGGATATTGTCAGAGAGAGTTTTGACCGTTAACGAAGAAGTTTGCGCTTGTTTTATAGACTTGCAGAAGGTCTTCGACAGAGTCAGTTGGAATATATTGATGAACATCCTTAAGGAAATAGGAATCAACTGGAGAGATCGGAGACTTATAAGGAACTTGTACCTGGGACAAAGGGTAAAGGTATGACTGAACTATGGAGAAACGAACTGTGTGGAAATAGGAAGGGGAGTGAGACAAGGATGTTGTCTGCCGCCAAGTGTCTTCGACCTGTATGGAGAAATGCTGGCGAGAGAAGCGCTGAAAGGATGCGGAAACTTCAAAGTAGGAGGACGTCTCATCAACACCATCAAGTATGCAGACCACCTGGTAGTGCTCACCAAAAATCAGAGACAGCTGCAACACATGATGAACAATTTGGTGGAAACAGGAAGAAAATACGGCATGGAAATCAACATCGAAAAACCAAAAGTGATGCGCATATCAAAACGTGAGAAACACTTGAAGATAACTGTTGACAATTGGGAACTGGAAAATGTGAATCAGTTCAAGTACCTGGGAAGTTTTATCACAAAGGATGCCCACTGCACCAACGAAATCCGAGCAATAATCGCCATGGCCAAAGCTGCTTTCAACAAGAAGAGGACTCTGCTGACTAGCAGGTTGAGTTTAGCATTGAGGAACAAACTGATGAAGTGCTACATTTGAAACATTGCACTGTATGGAGCAGAGATATGGACCATGAGAAAGAAGGAGAAAAAATACTTAGAGAGCTTTGAAATGTGGTGTTGGAGGAGAATGGAAAATATCAAGTGGACAGATTGCATAAAATATGACGATGTACTGCGAAGAGTAGCAGTGAAGAGAAGTATTCTGCGTACAATTCTTCAGAGAAAGGCCAACTGGATTGGACATGTACTCACACATGTCATCGAAGCGATACTCAGAGGAAACGCATGACGAGGAAGAAGAAGAATTCAACATCTGGACGACATGAAAGATGGAAGGAGATACAACAGACTGAAGGAAGAAGCTGAAGACAGGGAACAGTGGAATGAGAAATTTTCCGTACGAAGACATGGACCTGCCACTAGACAGAATACTAGATAATAATAAATAATCCACATATGCCACAGAATGTACCTGCAAAATTATATCAGTGTACGGTACATAGTTCAGTAAGATATGACTTCGTAAGCACTGAGACGAGTGCAAAACTAGATGTTGCTTGAAACGGAGCGCAAAGTACACCGATTGTACTGAACCAGTGTTGGATACTCAGAGCTCTAAGAGACTTCTAACGAACTTTAAACGTAATTTCAAACATTCTCTGAACTGTTTCTTGCTTAAATGCTTAAAGTCAAATATTTATAGCATTAACTGATTTGCAATCAGTTTTTTGTAGATTTTTATTAATAGGAGTTAGATTCTTTAAACAACGGGGGTTCACTGGTATAAGTAAATCAATAAGTAATGTTCTTCCATAAAAGTGCGCTGAAGGTGTGAGTAGATGTGTGCGCAGCAGCGTGTGCTTTAGACCGCCTATGTCGGCAGAGGACAGGAGTCACTTACATGCTCCGTGGGGACGAGGCGTCGCCCCTCTAAGCCGCGAGCAGCTGCGCATCGCTAAGGCCAGCCCCAGTGCGCCGCACATACAGATTAAATTGCTCGCCGCCCATTGGCCTCGCTAATCGCTGTGGCGGCGCCTGACGAAGCCTTCCACTGCGGATTTGGAATGACTTGCTTGCAGTGTCAGGCAGTTGACGAACTGCACAGTGCTGGTGGTTATCATCGTCTCTAGGTGTGGCGTGACAGTGCCGGTGGTCCCATCAGGAGGCGCGTTGTCTTACAACCGCCGTCTGGGCCGAATGAACTCACGCACTGGCCACAGAGGACTGTGTGGCGCTGCTGTCTCATACGCAGGATCCGTAGGCAGACGCCTCTGGTAACTGACTGTAAATGTTCATTGTGCCCCCACCCCATGATCTCAGTACCGAAGGCCGTTCAGATGAAAATCGCAGGAAGATGTTTCTTTTCCTGCCAAATATGTGAATCATATGAAGCATATTAATAAAACGGAGAGGGACTCTGCAAAAATTACTATAATATGAATGCGTGGTGTCTGTTCTTTCGGACATCCATTGCCCATTACCCATCTAGGCGAATCAGTTATATCAATGTGTGGTGTCTGTTCTTTCGGACATGTCCTAAAGACCACACACCACGCATTCATATAACTGATTTAGGTTTTCCGTGATTTCCCTAAATCACTCCAGGCAAATGCCGGGATAGTTCCTTTGAAAGGGCACGGCCGACTTCCTTCCCCGTCCTTCCCTAATCCGATGAGACCGATGACCTCGCTGTTTGGTCTCTTCCCCCCAAACAATCCAATCCAATCCCAATGGTACCGACCGGCCGCAGCGTCATCCTCAGCCTACGGCCGTCACTGATTGCGTATATGGGGGAGCATGTAATACAATGGTACGAATTAACTTAATCATGATGTTTTACTGCCAAGTAATATACCTCGTTTAAAGTTATAACACACATAGAAAGAACTGCTGCAGTATAGTACAGAATGTAACTCAAATATAAACATAATGAAACGAGCAGAAATGACACCTTTATTCAAAGACTATATTTACAAGAAATCCGCTGTAATTCATGACGGTCCGATGGAAATTGCTAAAGGCGGGACATGGTATTTAACAGGGTGTGTTCGACATTGTTCCTGGGTGCATTACGTATTCCTACCTCTCGCCATATGATTGCACGTCCAGCATTGTCGAAAATGATTGTTTTGGTGTTCCAGGTGCCACGATATTGGGATACGTATTGTTGTGCCAGCATGTTGACCAAATCTTTGGATACAGGACACTCACTGGTCAGTGTTATTGTGACTTTGCACGTCTTCCCCATGTACTTCTTTTCAGGTGTACATTCGGCATTGGCTTCTTTTTATGGATAACAATGCGCGACCCCGTATCGAACAGCGCAAGTCGAAGATCTCTTGGAACGAGAGGATATTCGGCGTATGAACTGGCCTGGCCGTTCCCCCGCTTAAACTCCATCGAGTACGTGGGGGATGCGTGGGGAGACGTGCTTCACCCACGTGCACACACACTAACGACCGTCAATCAGCTGTCAACCGCACTGCTGGAGGAATGGAACGCCCTGTCATAACAACCTATCCGTCACCACGGGAGCACGTCGCAGAGCGTACGTGCCGTCCGTGGTGATCACCCACCCTGGTAAGAATAATGTTCTGCCTTTTGCAATTTTGAGCGGATCATCATGGATCGCGCTGACTTCAGTGTAATTAACAACCTTTGAATAAAAGTGTCATTTCAGTTCGTCTCATTGCACATTTCTTTCAGTTACCTTCTGTGCTATATTGTAGGAGTTCTTTCTATGTACAGTCTAACTTAAAGCCAGCAATGTTATGTTACTTGGCAATGACACATCATGCGAAAGCCACTTTCGTCCATTTGTTTTACATACCACTATATATAGGTTACAGCGACACACTGTCAAGGGAGTGTTTAACACACACAAATATTCTATAAATTTAAAAACCATTTTGTTCGCTATAGGCTGTTTATCGGAAAAGATGAAACATTTATTTTAACACTGATTGTGCCTCACTGACTTAGTACTGACCAGATCGGGCCGTGATCATTTTCAAATGCAGATGCATATCGCTGACGAATATATGATCGTATTTAAAAAAAATGGTTCAAATGGTTCTGAGCACTATGGGACTTAACTTCTGAGGTCATCAGTCCCTTAGAACTTAGAACTACTTAAACCTACCTGACCTAAGGACATCATACACATTCATGCCCGAGGCAGGATTCGAACCAGCGACCATAGCGGTCGCGGTGTTCCAGACTGTAGCACCTAGAACCGTTCGGCCACTCCGACCGGCTCGTATTTAAAACCCAAATGATAACAATGCCCATGGGCCGGAATTGGTCAGTCGAGGTGAGCAAGACAGAATAAATATTGAAGTAGATGTTTCTGTTGGTGCCACTGAATTAAACATTTTGTAGTGGAAAAAATGGTTTTGACATTCAGAAAGTACCATGAGGCTGTAAACCTGAATAAGAGGAAAGTCACAGTACACTACAACAAATCATTTGACGGGTGTCCCACATAGATTGTACAGGCTGTATTCCGTAGTGACTGTACAGTTTTAGTGGGTCGTGAAGAAGAGTAAAGGAATATGTCTGAGATATAGATACCGCAAAGTTGTAAATGAAAATGAGAAGTTACGTAAAGCCTTTTTTTAAATACATCTTTAGAAGTACTAGAAAATGCGTATTTATTTTATTTTACCGTACGCATTGTGTTTTACTCATTCAAAACATCATCAGTGATCTGAGATAAAACATATTTAAAATGTTAGTTCGCATCTAAATCCAAAATCAATTCGTTTTAAATGATATTGTAGTGTGACGCTGCATTTTCATCTGATATCCACTTACATCTGAAAATAAAAGTTCTGAGGAGTTTGATAAGGGCAGTATGTACCATCAGTTTTGAAATATGGCAAAGGTGACTTCAAATTCGATATGCATTGAAAAACTGTGATTGCTCAGCCAGCAGTAGACTTGATAATAAACAAAAAGGTTCACTCACAGATTGTGAGATTATTATGACCGGAGCGAATGCTGAAGGGAGATGGGTAGCACTAACAGCCAGATGACTGGACGGTGAATACGCCAAGGGAGTTCTTTTTGGGATTCAAAGAGGTAAGAAAGATCGAAGCGACTATCTAATGGAAGGTATCACAAAGACATGGGTCTTACACGTGACATCATCTGCAGCGCATCAAAGCAATTCGCTGTCCCCAACACCAATGACATATCTACGTTGGTTGGAACTGCCTACGCAACAATGTTAGCAACCTGGTACAGGACAAAGTAAATAATTACATAGCATATGTATTGCCAAAGCACCTTCTTTCTCATTCCTTTCACCAATACTGTCTTCAATATTGTTTCTGTTCTACAGTTCCTACACAAATTTCAGCGTCCCCTTCTTTGCTTGGTACTGGCTTGTCATCTAAGCTCCTAATATTCACACGGGAATTTTCCTATAAGTCGCATCTATATTTCCCCTACTCACGCACGTTTCCACAGATTTACTTTTCTCCTCTAGCTGTGCCTATTTTGCCTTTATGCACTATCTGTCAGTCTCATTTTTAGTGGTCTGTATTAACTTTCGCCCGCTTCATTTTCTGCATATCTTCATTTCCTCCTCTCATGAATTAAATTTAATATTCGGGAGTTATCCAAGGAATTCTACAAGGCATTTAATACGCTGTGCCTCAATTATTTCATCTCTTAACACTAACAATTTGTCTTCTATTGTAATCCCTTTCGTGTTTCATTCAATCGTTGCCTAAATCACCCTTTGAACCTCTCTACAACTTCTCGTTCTTTTAACTTAGCCAAGTCACAGTTCCTTGATTTCTTACATTTCTTATATAATTTTAGTTTTAATCTGCAACTGATAAATAATTAATTATGGTCGGAATTCCAGTTTACCATTAGTAACGTTTTTTTGCAGTTTAAATTCCGATTGCTACATCTCTCTCTTACCATTATATAATCTACCTAAAAACTTTGGGTGTCTCCAGGTATGTTACTCACACTCAACATTGTCCCACGATTCCTAAACCAAGTCTTAGAAATAATTGCGTTGTGCTCAGTATAAAATTCTACCAGTTAGCTTCTTCTTTCACTTCTTTCCCCTGTCCATGTTCTCCAAAATTTTTCCTTCTTTTCCTTTTCCTACTATCGAATTCCAGTCCCCATCGCAATTAAATTTTTGTCTCCCTTAACGATGTGGACAGTTTATTTTACCACGTCATATATTCTTTCAAAATCTCTTCATCGCCTATGGAGCCAGTAGTCATATAAATGTGTGTTACTGTAATGGATCTAAGCTATGATATTGCGTTCATTATGCTTTTTAAAGCAATTCACACGTGTCTCCTTTTAGTATTAGTTATTAGCCTTACTTCTGTATTACCGCTGAATGAGTAAATCGAACCGTAGAGAAAAGATTAATATGGCGTTTAGATGACTAAAAGAAGGAATACTTAGCTGGATTTGTTCAAATGTGTGTGAATTCCTAAGGGACCAAACTGCTGAGGTCATCGGACACTAGACTTACACATTACTTAAACTAACTTATGCTAAGAACAACACACACACCCATGTCCGAGGGAGGACTCGAACCTCCGGCGGGAGGGGCCGCACAATCCGTGACACGGCGTCGCAAACCGCACGGCCACTCCGCTCTGTTAACAGGATTTGTCATGAGGCAACAACGAGTAGTTAATCTGGTAGCAGTGGGAAATAGTCCTAGAGCGAGGGTGGGGTGGGAGGGAGATTGTTGTTGATGGAGACGAAGATTTGACTATTATAAATAGATTTAAATGGATGTAGAGTGAAGTAATTATATAGAGATAACGAGTCCTACATATGAGATAGAAGCGTGGGCAGATGCATTGAGCCAGATTACAACAACAACGACAACTACAACAACCATTTCGCATCGATTACAGCCAATAATCTGAACCAGAAATGCGGGAAACAATGACAGATTGTAATTCCCCTTTCACGTATTTTGTCGTCCGAGCAGCCCTGTCAGGAAATAACCTGTGCCAAGTATCCGCCATGACCTGTATGACACCTAAATGTGCATTGTGAGTTATCAAGACACTGAAAAGTGAGTTTATCGTTTGTCGATGAATTTTCGAGTGCGAATGATTTTGCGCCGGCAGCATGTTTGTAGTAACAGCTGATCGGCAGTCAAAGCTTTCGAAGTAAATTTATACTCCTCTAACCCGAGATAGTGCTTTTACCCGGCGGTGGATTAGTAAAAAAAAGAAAAAAGAAAAAAAAGAAAAGAAAAGAGAGACAGGAGGTAGTAGTTGGAGGCGGTGCGGTGATGAACATCAGCCGGGTTTATAGGTTTATCACGATGGGGATGTTGGGTGCTGTGATTTTAGTGAGACATTCGAGTTCTTCACATTTCTTGACAGTTATTCTGAAACAATTCCCTTTTTTTGAGATTGTCGAGGACATTTCAATGGAGATTAACTGCAGATTATTAGCGATCCTTGTTTTCAATCCATTGGCCTGATTTTCGAATTTATATGAGTACAGTCGGATTACTACAAAGCAGTCATCATTTTTGTTAGAGTGGTGACTTTTCAACGTAGTGAAGTATCTCAAAAGTCAAAGGTTCACAGCTGGAATCGGTCAACTCATGAAAATACGTGTGTCTAAGACTTTTTGGAGATATGAAGTGGAACGATCGCGTAAGCTTCTTAGTCGTAGGTAACTTCAGTTCATTGGGAGAATTCCAGGAGAATTCGATCAGGCAATAAAGGAGACTGCTTACAAAACACGCGTGTGTGGGGTTCGCATCAGATAAGACTAACAGGAGATATTGAACTTATACAGAAAAGAGCAGCACGGTTGGTCACAGGTTTGTCTGACTCAAAAAGTGTCACGGAGAGGCTGTAGATACTCACATGGCAGACGATTGAAGATAGATCCACATGTCCTGAGGGAGGCCTATTTACAGATTCAGAACCATCTTTGCGTGATGAATCTAGGAATCTGCTACAGTCCCCCATGGAACGCTGTCATAGACTCCGCGAGGCCAAGACTGGGCCAATTACAGCATGCACAGAGGCGTTTAAACAGCCACTCGTCCTGCGCTCCGTGTGTGAATGGGATGGGAAAAAGCCGTAATAACCCATCCAATGAGAAGTACCCTCTGAAATGCACTTCTCAGCGGTTTACAGAATATGGATCTGCATGTCGATGTAAATTGCAAGATTCGCAAATCGTGATATACTTTGTCTGGGGGACGTACTTTCGCGACATCGTATTGTTAAGATTAGAGAAGCGGTTATTACAGATGTTATTGTTATTTAGCCTACGTTTTCCGTATATTCGTTACGTTATTCAGTTAAATTTTGCTGTTGCATCTTACGCAAGTAATGTGTATCTTTGAAAGACGTCGTTGGATTTACTCTTCACTTCCAGCGGGTTCCCAGCGCGATATCTTAGAAAACAGTTACCACTTCGCCGTATTTGTAGCCAGCTAAGGAAACTGCATACTGCAGTTGCTTTCGAACTCCGTCGTCTCAGCCTTCTAATCTCACTTTAAAAACTGAGCCAACTGAAAATGAATGGCATTTCGCCTTGGAAGGAGGTGCTGGGCGCTGTGCCAGACAGGTGACGAGCACGTGCCGTCCTTGGAAGAGACCAGTTCTGAAGCAGTGCCAGGTTGGTTTCACGCTGGCTCCATATACTCTGCTTCAAGGCACCTCATTTCTTTGAGCAACACGCTAGCATCTTAAAGTTTAGAACAAGCGGGAAAAATAAGAAAATGGAAATAATAAAGGCGAGAAACCACTGGAATTTAAACATAGAAAGATATTAGAACCCTGCGCTAGAGTCATCGTCAATATACCGTTATAATCTGAAACTCCTCCGTCCTCCCCACGAATGATGAACCTTGCTGAGGTGGGATGGATTTTGTGCCTCAAGGATACAGATAGCCGTACCTTAAGTGCAGCCACAACGGTGTTACCATATGTAGAGAGGACTGACTAACATGTGGTTGCTGAAGAGGGGCAACAGCCTTTTCAGTAGATGCGAGAGTAACAATGTGGATGGTTGATGATCTGGTCTTGTGGCATCAATCAAATTGCTTTGCTATGATTGTAATGCGACCGTCGCAAAGTAATGCCAAACTACAGCCGACATATATATCCCGAGAACATGAAGCTTGGGGAAAATTCTCTGGTGGTCAAATATTCCTCCATTTATCCATTTAGGTGGCCACTACTCAGGAGAGCATCATCATCAGGGAAAAACAAAACCGGCATTCCACCGGCAGGAGCGTGGAATGTCGGAACCCTTAATTGGGTAGAGAGGTTAGAGTATTTGAAAAGGGAAATGGGTAGTTGAAGTTATATATATATATATATATATATATATATATATATATATATATATATATATATATATATATATATATATATATATAGTGGTAATGTGTGAAGTTCGGTGACAAGAAGGACAGGACTTCTGGTCAGATAACTTAGGTTATCAATATGAAATACATATGTCATATTGTCATTTTGTCATTTAGAGACAGTGAGTGGAGCTGTGAACGCTAGAAATGAAAGATAATGAAGTGGAGAAATCGGAACATTTCCTACATATTCTTCTGTTTGAGTTCAATAGAGGCGTGACAGTAGCATAGGCCGCCATAAATATAGTTGTTGTGTAAGGGGATAATGCTACTGGACAGAGCGCGACAGGAAGGTGGTTTCCTCATTTCAAGGGGGATGTTTCGACATTAGTGACTCTCCACTTTTAGCAACACCTTTAGGTTCGACGAAGACCGTTTAAACTCATTAATACACAGCGATCCACGTCAGTGTACACTGGAAAAGTGGTGACCTCTGATAATTCCATCATCGTGCGACATTTTCATCCAATGGGAAAGTTTCAAAAATCGCGTGTATGGGTACCGCACGCTATAAGCCAAAATCACAAAAATCAGCAGATGGTCATGTCTGCTTGCTCATCATCAACTGGCTCGTGAACAACACTGACCATTCCTATCCTGCATCGTTATTGGTGACGACAAATGGTGTCGTAATGATAAGAAAAAGAAAGGAGCGGTTGAGCCCAAACAACGTAGCAACTTCCCGTACAAAGACCTGCTCGCATACACGGGAGATAATGTTATGCATCTGGTGGAACAACGACGGTGTGGTGTGCTACGAAATCGTTCCCGAAGGTGTAAGCATCACTGCTGCCATTTATTGTCAACAACTGAGACGTCTTGCAGATGCAGTCCAAGAACAATGACCAGGATGACTGCGTGAAGTGATGCTACTCCACGATAACGCTCGCCCTCGATCTGTTGCACTGACAAAAAACGCTATGCAGGAGTTGCTTTCGGAGGTCATCCCGCATCCACCTTATTCACCCGATCTTGCACCCTCAGATTTTTACCTTTTCCGCTCTCTACCGAACATCCTTCAAGGAACTTCCTGATGAAAATGCGTTCCGACAATGGTTCGACGATTCTTCACATCAAAACCGTCTGGTTTTTTGCACTCACGGAACCGAAATGTTCTCCCAGCGTTGGTAGACGTAAATGGTAGAGGAGAATATTTTGGTGAGGACTAAAGTCTCTGTTATGTGTATCTGTTGTATTTGTTTAACGTGTGGGAAAACGCTGTGAACTTATGCGCCAACCCAACGTAATACGGATAATACAGGAGTAGGTATAACAGTGAATTATAAAATAGGAAGGAGGGTAAACTACAATGAACAGTATAGTTAAAACAATGATATCCAAGATAGTTATGAGGCCAACACCCACCACATCGGTACAAGTTTATATTGCAGCTAGCTCCGCAGATGCTGAAGAGATGAAAAGATAACGACGTAAGAGAAATTATTCACATAGTCAAAAGAGGTGAGAATTTAATTCTGATATTTGACTGCAATACAGTAATATGAAAAGGAGAACAATGACTGCGGGAAAGGAATGAAAGGGGAAGCAGCCTGATAGATATGATTAAACTATACTCTGTGCAAAATTCCAATACATGGTTTCAGAATCATGAAGGAAGGTGGTGTACGTCAAAGAGACGTGGAGACGTTGGAAGATTTCAGATTGATTATGTAAATGCAAGGCAAAAATTTCTAAACCAGATTTTTGACTTAAGACATTTCCAAAGACAGGTGCGGACTTTGTCCATAATTTACTGGTTATGAAACGCAGATTAAAAATGAAGAAACTGCAAATTAAGCAGATGGAACCTAGATAAGTCGATGACTTGAAGATTTCAGAGCATGCATCAGGCAACGTTTGACTGAAACGGGAGAGGTATACAACAGAAGACAGAAAAGTAGCTTTGAGAGATGAAATAGTGTTGACAGACTATGATCAAACAGACAAAAGACAAGTCCTAGTAGAAAACCTCAGATAACACAGTAGATACTGAATTCAGCTGATGAAAGGGGAAGATATAAAATGCGTCAAATAAAGCAACCGAAACGTAATAGAGACATCTAATAATTTAGATTGACAGAGAATCCAAAACGGTGGAGCAGATATGGTTGGACAAGAAATGCAAGGCTGCAAAGGCATGCCTGTCTAATGGGAAAGGTTGACGTTGTGAGGTACAGATGCAGTTTTATGTACATGAAGGGCTCAGATGAAAAGCCACTCACAAGCAACGAACGGTGGGCTGAAAGTTAAATGAATATATAAATTGTAAACGGAAGAGGAAGTATATCAAGACGAGGTAGGAGACATGATGCTGCGAGAATAATTTGACAAGGAGCTGAAACACTTCAGTAGAAACAAAGCACCTGGAATAGAAGACGTTCCTCAAATGTACTGAGGTCTTCGGGAGAACCAAACGTGGCGAAAGTACTCCACACAATATGCGGTGTATCCGAGACAGGCGATATACCCACACACTTCCTGAAGAATGTAATAATTCCAATGTTTAACATGCCGTGGTTGGAAGACACAGATGTGAGTTTCTTACGAAGGAATGGAAAGATCAGAAGCCGTTCTCAGGGAAGATTAGTTTAAGGCCCAACGGTACAGACGACCGCCGTGTCAACCTCAGCGTGTAGGGGCCAGTAGATGCAGATGTGGAGATTTAGTTTGTCACCACACCGCTCTCCCGACCGTTGTCAGCTTTCGTGACCAGAGGCGCTACTTCTCAGGCCTTACGAGAGCTGAGTGCATCCCGCTTGCCAACAGCGCTTAACATTTCCTGACTGTCTGCCATCCAAGAGCTAGCCAAGTCCAACAGTGCTTAACTGCGGTTATCAGACAGGAGCCGGTGCGGTAAGGCCGTTGGTAGTGGGGTAATACGCAGGGTGTGAAATGTTATTAACAACTTGCACAGCAAACAGACGATAGATACAAGGATCAAAGGACATGAAGAGGATGCAGTAGATGAGAAGGAAATGTGACAGAGCCGTAGGTACTCCTCAAAGTTATTCAGTTCGTTCACTGAGCAAGTGGCGAAATCCAGGTAGGGGAAAAAACATACTTTAAGAATTACTGATGTCATTGTAATCCGTCAAAGACGGAAGCACTTCGAAAATCAGTTCAACGGAATGGACAGCGGTTTTATAAATGTCAACAAAATTAAAAGAAGGCTAATAGCATGTATTCGAATTAAATCAGGCTATGTTGAGGGAATTATATTAGGATCCGAAATATTGATAGTTGTAAAATACTTGTTATTCGGTTGAATTTTCTTAATTTGAGAGTACTGAAGGGTGATCTCTTAATTGTTTGAAACCACATTTGAATAGCAAAACAACTGAGGATGGCTCATGTAGAGAGGATTTAAAACGTAGACTGACATTAGCAGGAAAATCATTTCTAGAAAGCAGGAATTTTCTGTCACTTAACAAATTTGTTGTTTGTCTTGAGTGTGAGGAAGTGAGAAGTGGATGATGAACAGTTTACCTGAGAGCAGAACAGAAGCTTTTGAAATGTGATGTTAACGAAGAGTGCTGGAGATTAGATGGTTATATTGATAACTAATGGAAAGGTACCGAATCTTGATGCCGTAAGAGAAGGTAAAGGAACCAGACAGGCAGATTTGACGTTGCGGTTGATAATGGAAGCAAGACGAAAGAAAAATCAAGACACGTTCATATGCTTTGCCGACTTGAAAAAAGCATTGGACAATATCAAATGGTGCAATATGTTCGGAATTCTGAGAAATATAGAGATAAGCTCCAGGGAAAGACGAGTAACATGCAATATGTACAAGAGCCAGGAGGGAGCAACAAGAGTGGAAGACCAGGAACCAAGAGCGCGCATTAAAATGAGTGTAAGACAGGGATATAGTCTTACACTCCTACTGTTTAATCTAAATACCGAAGAAGCAATGTGTGGTGTCACCGTCACACCACACTTGCTGGGTGGTAGCCTTTAAATCGGCCGCGGTCCGTTAGTATACGTCGGAACCGCGTGTCGCCACTATCACTGAATGCAGACCAAGCGCCGCCACACGGCAGGTCCACTCCATAGAGACTCCCTAGAACTCGCCCCAGTTGTACAGCCGACTTTGCTAGCGATGGGTCACTGACTACATACGCTCTCAATTGCAGAGATGACAGTTTATCATAGCCTTCGGCTACGTTATTTGCTACGACCTAGCAAGGCGCCATATTCTGTTATTATAAACACTATCTTCAAAAATGTATTCTGAACAGATAATATTGTGAATCCTGTACCGTCAAGAGCGACGTTCATCATTAATGGATTAAAGTTAAGTATCAAACTAGTTACGTCCGCTTTCTAATTTCTCATTCCTTGTCATGTTCCAGACCTCACGTCAGTAAAGTTCTTCCCTCCTCATGCCAGCCTGCGTGAGCTAAAATGCGTGCATTTCGGCCTCCACTCGTAACACGGTGTTGTCTCTTTTGCTAACACAAAATTGGCGACAAGGAGTAAAAACGGTGTTCTTAACTATACTGACATATGTCTTTGAGACTGCCCCGATTTCGTTGTGTAATGGCTTCACCACAATCTCCAGATGTAATGTCCGAATTTTATCGCTTACAGAATCAGCAGACGCAGGCATTACTGGATGCCCTTGGACAGCTCGTCAAGGGTCAATGTGCAATGCAAAACGATGAAGCAGCCACCGCTCCACCGCTAACGCAGCCACAACACGCAGTTGCACCGACCTTCAGATCTTTTGATGCTGCATTGGAAAGCTGGACTGAGTGGTCACGCCAATTTGGATTCCATCTCGCCGCCTACAGAATTAAAGGTAACGAGCGGCAGTCTTTTATTTTGTCGTCTGTCGGTGTGCAAACCTACCATGAAATAGTCAAATTATTTCCCCGACGAGACGTAGCAACTCTGTCCTACGAAGAAATTTTGTCTGCACTAGATGCGTATTTCAAACAATCAGTCAGTGTAGTTGCGAAACGGTATACCTTCTTTCGTACAAAACGTACGGCAGGTCAGACTCATCGGAAGTGGGTTGCAACCTTGCAAGGCCTTACTAGGGATTGTTCTTTTGAGTGTCAATGTGGACTCCCATATTCAAAATACTATGGTACGTGATGCCATTGCACAGAATATTTCTGATGTTCGTATAAGAGAACAGACTTTGAAACTCGTCAGTCCCTCCCTTCAACAGGTGATGGACTTATTGGATCGGCAGGACACACTTGACTTTGTTCAGGAATCATTTGAAACGTCGCCAGCCGTGTGTCAGGTTAACCGGCCCGCCGGGCGAGCTGCACGGAGCAGTAAACAGCCCTCGCGGCTGGCCACGCCGCTGCCACCAGGCTCTCAGTCACGTGTGACGCACCGGCAAGCAAATGCAGTGCTCAAGTGCCCGCGATGCGCTACTAAACATTCGCGTGATAATTGCCCGTCACGCCAAGCTATTTGCTTTTACTGTAATAAAAAAGTACATGTTCAGAGTGTTTGCCAGAAAAAGCTGATATCGGACACTCCAACCCATTCCAGGCCCTTTGCTTCGCGCCAGAATCGGAATCGAACCAAGGATACTCAGGTTTGTGAACCATCGCCCATGGAAATTCATGTCGTTCATTCCGCTCCAGCCAGTGCAAATCTCTTTAACAGTGACTGTGTTCGTCCCACAAATAGTGTGCGTCGACATCGCCGGAACTCGCGTCAAGTCGCAAGTGATTTTGTACCAGTGTCAGTTCACGTTGCACGAGACAGTCGCTCTTGTCGTCGGCAGGACAATAAACTTTTTGTAGACTTGGGAATTAACGGCAAAGTGATACCATTCCAGCTCGATACCGGTGCTGCAGTTTCACTCATCAATCAAGACACTTACAAACTGCTGGGCACACCTCCGTTGCGTGCCGCAAATGTTAACTAGCTATTCAGGTCAAGAGATCCCTGTGTTAGGACAGTGCAGCCTACTTGCAACATACAAAGGACAAACAAAACTTGTGTCAATTTACGTCCTTCGTTCTTCTTCTGCAGTGAACTTGTTTAGTTCGATTCATTTCAGTTGTTTAACTTGTCTATAGTAAATGATGACCTATCCGTGAACCAGACTGTGCCTTCAGAAAGTGTTTCTCGTCTATGTGAAGAATTTGCAGACATTTTTACACCGGACCTCGGTTGCGCTGAGAACTATAAAGCACATTTGGAACTGAAAGTAAACGCGCAACCGAAATTTTTCAGAGCGCACAATGTTCCCCACGCATTGCGTGATGAGGTCGCTAAAACGTTACACGATTTGGAATCACAAGGTGTAATTGAACGCGTGCAGGCTTCTCTCTGGGCATCACCCTTAGTAATTTTGCCAAAACCTTCGGGAAAATTGAGACTTTGTGTGGACTTCAAGGCAACAGTGAATCCACAACTGGTGATTGCAACTTTTCCTTCACCCCGCCCGGAAGATCTTTTTGACAAACTGTGCCCAGGCACATATTTTTCGAAGTTGGACCTAGCAGATGCGTACTTGCAAATACCGGTAGACGAAGAATCCCAGCGCGTTTTGGTGGTTAACACGCATCTTGGTTTGTATCAATTCCAACGACTGCCATTCGGGTGTGCATCCGCCCCTGCATTGTTTCAGCAACATCTACAAACTGTTTGTGCGTCAGTCCCTACCGCAGAAAACTATCTGGACGATATTGTGATTACCGGAAAGACGGAAGAAGAACATTTAGCCAATCTCAGAACATTATTTCAGGTCTTGCGCCAAAATGGTCTTCGCTTACGGAAGGACAAATGTGTGTTTTTTGCTAGTGTCTTTCCATACCTGGGACATGTACTCAATGCCCACAGCATACATCGCAGTCCCACGCACCTCCGTGCCATACAAGACTTGCATTCGCCACAGCATTTGAAGCATCTGCAGAGTGTTCTGGGAAAAATCTACTATTATCACCGATATGTGCCGCACGTCTCTACCATTTCAGCTCCGCTTCAACGCTTACGCCGTAAAAGTGTTCCGTTCGTCTGGACGACGGAATGCGAACGCGCCTTTCGCCGATTGAAATCGGCGTTGCTTTCCAATACTTGCCTTACGCCGTTCGATCCCCAGAAGCCCCTTTTGTTGATGGGGTTTTGCTGTTGCGTTCTGTTAATGATCAGTCCAGGGTCGTGGTCCCACGTTCGTTACAGTCCCCTGTTTCAAAGCTTCTCCACCAAGGACACTGGGGTATAGTGAGAACGAAACAACTTGCTCGTCAGCACTGTACTTGGTTCGGAATCGATGCCGCGATTACGAACAACAATCAGCACCACCGCGGAAATTCTTTGCATGGCCAAAAGCCACTTTCCTTTGGCAAGGCTTACACATCGATTTTGCTGGTCCATTCTGGAATGCTCGATGGTTGGTTGTGGTAGATTCATATAGTAATTTTCCTTTCGTTGTCGGGCTGTCTTCCACGACATCATCTGCCACCATCCAAGCGATATCTGCTATCTTTTGCAATGAAGGTCTTCCACAGACAATTGTTTCCGACAATGGCCTACAATTCATGTCCGCAGAATTTCAGTCATTCTGGAAGGCCAATGGTATTCAACATCTGACGTCCGCGCCGTTTTCGCCGCTGAACGATTGGTCAGAGCTTTCAAGTCACAAATGTTGAAGTTGAAAGAGTCGCATTCTCGGGAGGACGCGTTATTGCTCTTTTTGTCCTCGTATCGCTCTCAGCCCCGAGATGGTCGCTCGCCGGCTGAGTTGCTCCACGGTCGCCCTCATCGAACCTTGGTGTCTGCTACATCCGCCGCATCGGGTTCCTGTGCAGCGGCAGACACCTGCTTTTGCCCCAGGCGATGTTGTCTACTACCGCCACTATCGAGGTTCACGGCGTTGGCTCGAAGGGTGCATTCTTCGCTGCCTCGGACGCGCTATGTATCTGGTTTTGGGGGCCTCTGGTGAGGTGGGCTGGCATCTCAATCGCATCTCAATCGCCCGTAGTGGACGCGTCGCTGCAGCCGCCGGGCGCCCCCCTGGGTCACGCGCCGCCGATCGCTCCCCGGGACCAGCTGTCCGCAATGGAACTCTTGCCCGCTCCATATCATATGTCGTCTTCGCCCGTCGGGTGCCCCGGTCCGATGGAGGTCGACCCTTCGGCCCCTCCTGTCTCTCTACGGGCGCATACACAGCATGTTGGCGTGCACCCTGGAGCAGGTTTTCAGGCGTTCCCTACCTCCCCGGGGTCCGAATGGCAGGGTGGGGGTGGCACAGCCTCGCCTGTTGTTAGGCTCCCCAGCTGGTCGCATACGTCAACATGGGGGCGGAGGTCTTATACCACAACCGTACGCCGATTCGCGGGGGAGGAATGTGGCGTCACCGCCAGACACAACACTTGCTAGGTGGTAGCCTTTAAATCGGCCGCGGACCGTTAGTATACGTCGGACCCGCGTGTCGCCACTATCAGTGATTGCAGACCGAACGCCGCCACACGGCAGGTCTAGTCTAGAGAGACTTCCTAGCACTCGCCCCAGTTGTACAGCCAACTTTGCTAGCGATGCTTCACTGTCTATATACGCTCTCATTTGCAGAGACGACAGTTTAGCATAGCCTTCGGCTACGTTATTTGCTACGACCTAGCAAGGCGCCATATTCATTTACTATAATTACTATCTTCAAAAATGTAGTCTGAACAGATAATATTGTGAATCATGTACCGTCAAGAGCGACGTTCATCATTAATGGATTAAAGTATCAAACTAATTACGTCCGCTTTCTGAATTCTCATTCCTTGTCATGTTCCAGACCTCACGTCAGTATAGTTCTTCCCTCCTCATGCCAGCCTGCGTGAGCTAAAACGCGTGCATTTCGGCCTCCACTCGTAACACGGTGTTGGCTCTTTTGGTAACACAGAACAATGACGGAAATAAAAGAAAGATTCAAGAGTGAATTAAAAATTCAAGGTGAAAGGCTATCAATGATACGATTCGCTGGTGACATTGCTATCTTGAGTGGAAGTGAAGAAGAATTACAGTATCTGCTGAATGTAATGAGCAGTCTAATGAAAAGAGAACATGGATTCAGAGTAAATCGAGGAAAGACGAAAGTAATTAGAAGTAGCAGGAAAGAGAACATTGAGAAACTGAACATCAAGACTGGTGATCACGAAGTAGATGAAGTTAAAAAATTCTTCTACATAGGCAACAAAATGATCCATGGCGCTTAGAGCAAGGACATAAAAAGCAGACTAGCACTGACAAAATGGGCATTCCTGGCCGAGAGAAGTCTACTAGTATCAAACATAGGCCTTAATTTGAGGAGGAAATTTCTAGGAATGCACGTTTGGAGCGCATCATTGTACCTTAGTGAAAAGAGAACTACGGGAAAACCGGAAAAGAAGAGAATCGAAGCCTTTCTACGGAATAAAGTTGAAAATTATGTGGACTGATAATGTAAGGAATGAGGATTTCTCTCGAGACTCGAGGAGGAAAGGAATATATGCAAATTCTGACGAGCAGAAGGGACAGGATCGTAGGGCATCTGTTAAGACATCACGGAATAACATCCAAGGTTCTAGAGAGGATTTAGGGTATAAAAAATGTAGACGAAGACAGAGACTGAAATACATCTAGCTAATAATTGAGGTCGTAGATTGCAAACGCTGCTCTGAGACGAAAAGTTTGACACATGAGAGGAATTCGTAGCGGGCCGCATCAAACCAGTCAGAAGACTGATGACGCAAAAAAAGGAGAAAAAAGACCTACAGTTTGCAGCGTCCATCTTTTGATAGGTCGGTAGAGCATAGGCTCCACTAGAATTTAAACGCCCTGTATGAATAACATGAATCAGTGAGCTATCTAATTTGAGGTGGATACAGGAATCATTGTTTCTTTAATCGACGAAGGCATGTACGTTGAATAATGACCACCTTCACGTTAGCATGCCTAGCAGAGATTAATTAGCTAATGCAAGCATCTGTTCTGTTGTGAATGTACGGCAAGACAGAAAAAGCGACAAATCAGTTGTGTCCGAAGTGTCATATCTGAATATTGGTGATTTATTTTCGATCGCGCTCTTGTTACGTATCTCTCCTTGGAGACAGATAAAGGAGAGAGAGAGAGATATTTAGTTTAATACAAAATATGACATGCATTAATATGAGTTTACTTACAGGAAGGCACATTACAAATACGATGAAACGATGTGGTTAGCGATTGGGCACATACAAACACACAAAATATATATATATATATATATATATATATATATATATATATATATATATATATATATATATATATATATAGCGGGGGATGATGGGAATTAGTATGAGCATGCGCACGCGGCTTGTTGTTGTCGGGCATAAGCACATGAAAATGTCACGGTACTGCGTGCCTGAGCGTATAGCGGTTGTGAAGGCCTACTATGCAAGCAATAACAGCCCAACTGCGACTCAAAGGAAGTTTGCGACCAAGATGAAGACAACCGTTCCAAGTGTGCTAACAATCAAAAATTTGATTCGCAAGTTTGAGAGAACGGGTAGTGTTCGTGATGACAGTGGTGACAATGTCGGTCGTCCAAAAAGGGTGAAAACGCCTGAAAACAACGAGAACGCGTGCTGTGTTTCAAACTAGCCCTGGGAAATTAGACGAGCTGCACAACAGGTGGGAATCAACTGAGAGACACTGCGACAAATTGTTGTTGAAGTGCTGCATTTTTTCCCGCACAGAGCCATGGAACAGCGGTTGTGTTTCGCCAGCACTATTGGTTGGTTGTTTGGGGGAAGAGACCAAACAGCGAGGTTATCGGTCTCATGGGGTTAGGGAAGGATGGGGAAGGAAGTCGGCCGTGCCCTTTCAAAGGAACCATCCCGGCATTTGCCTGGAGCGATTTAGGGAAATCACGGAAAACCTAAATCAGGATGGCCGGACGCGGGATTGAACCGTCGTCCTTCCGAATGCGAGTCCAGTGTGCTAACCACTGCGCCCAGCACTATTGTCCACAGAATTTCCGAACAGGACATTGTTGGTTTAGCAAACGAAGCCCACTTTCATTTGGATGAATTCGTCAATAAGCAAAATTGGTGCATTTGGGGGACTGAAAATCCGCGTATCGCGATTGAGAAGTCTCTTCACTCTCAACAGGTGACTGTGTGGTGTGCAGTGTCCAGTCACGGAATAATCGGTGCGATATTCCTTGATTGCACAGTGATTACCGAACGGTACGTGAAGGTCTCGGAAGATAATTTCGTCCCCATTTTCCCTCGACCCCATGGAAGCAGGAGAGAGTTTGATGTCCCGGACGAGCACTTTGGGGACTGCATTCTGGCTCTGGGGTACCCAGAAGCCACTGGCATGGGCCTCGATTGGCCGCCATATTCGGCGGATCTCAACACATACGATTCCTCTCTCTGGAGATATATTAAAGATAAGGTGTACAGCAATAACACCAAACCATTACTGAGCTGAAAACAGCCATTCGTGCGGTCATTGGCAGCACCAATGTTACGACACTTCTGCGAGTCGTGCAGAATTCGCTATTCGTCTGCATCACATCATCGCCAATGACGGCAGGCATATCGAACATGCCATAACCTAAATCCCAATGTCTATAGAGACGTTTACTTGTTGAATAAAGTGTGTGCATGCTTTGCCTTCAAACAATATGAGCACTATTTTCCGATACATCCATCTGTAACATACAAATTTCATTTGCCGCGCAGGGTAGCCGTGCGGTCTTGGGCGCCTTGCCGCGGTTCGTGCGGCTCCATCCCCGTCGGAGGTTCGACTCTTCCCTCGGGCAAGGGTGTGTATGTTGTCCTTAGCTTAAGTTAGTGTAAGTTAGATTAAGTAGTGTGTAAGCCTAGGGACCGATGACCTGCGCAGTTTGGTCCCATAGGAACTTACCACAAATCTCCAAATTTCCGTCAACCAATTTAATATTGTGGTATCAAAGTGTTATATACAATAACTGGCAGACACTTGATACTTGAGAATTAAACCATTATTATTTCATAGAACTACAAAACGCATCAGTAACATTACTTCTTAAAATTGACGACGGAAAGAATGGTAAGTCACAAGGATAGAGAGTCTCTGCTTCCTTAAAAAACATTTGTTTCTTTAAGAAAAAAAGAACGACGCTTTTCCTAACGTCGGTTTTATCTTTCATGTACATAGTGTACGAGTTTTGTTAAGTAAGTATCTACATTAAATATCATGCGTGACACAACAGTTTTTAATAAGCTGAAAGTTCTTCGCATTTTTGAGATATATTACATGCTCGGTGTAGCGAAAACCAGGCTCACACGTCTCTGATGGATGATGGATGTCTGGCGGCTGCGGCAGCACACAAAGGCAGCGTGATTTGGCAGATCAGTGAGTCTAGGAGATGCTCTTATCAGATTTGAATGTTCCATACATGATGTCAGTTCCGCCCAGAGGCACGCACGAAGGGTAGATTTATATTGTTCATGTGAACGCATGCACAGCATAAATTATCGTAGATATAGAAAGGCACGCTAAGTCGTTTTAAAGGGGAAGTAAAGATGATTTGGTTAAAATGCAGACATGCTCTGGAGATGGTGTGTCTGAGAAGATACAGTGCTGAGCAGATTTGTTTAAGTGAAATGCTCTAAATAGTTAATAACCTTAACAATTATTATTATACAAAAGAGACCAAGCTATCAAGTTGTAGTGTTCATCGATGCCCATCAGCTGAACTACTCACATGTTTATTAACGTAATTAATTAACCTAATTTAACTTTTGAATTACAGCATCATATCATTTCATCCAAGTTGGCTATGCTAATTACAAGCCAGTAAGCGTTGGCAGACCTGACCATACAAAACCTGCAACATTTAGTTCATAAGACCGATATTTTAATTGTCTTTCTAATTAATTTTTTGAGAAGGAGAAGATCAAGGAAAATGGAACAATACATCATGAATGGAAGACAGCATTGATTCACCCTCTATAAAAAAGAGCGATAGAACTCATATTAACAATCATCATACAATTTCTATGGTACTTGGAACTATTGAGGTACTCAGCAAAGCACCGCAGGAGAGGCTGGTTGAGCAAATAGATCATCAATTTGGCCAATATCAAGATGTATTCTGGGAAAGGGGTCCATGTATCGAGGAGATCTGAAACCTGAAAATACTGGAAAGCTGCATCTCTAAGGGTCTGGTAGTGGTGCAAGGCTCTCTCTAGCTCGATACTATATTGACCTCACTGTGTGGGCGCTGCTAAGCTGAGATGGGAGGCGTGGCCCTCAGGAGCGCCCGCTGTACGTCGTTGTGAACTGCAGCGAGTCCTCGCCAGTGTCTCTCGCATTGATTCACATCGACAACTTTTGTGTTCCAACACGATCTGTTTATGATACCATAGAAAAGAGGTGGAATTCCTGGGACACATCATATCTGCCGATGGTATCCAGAAGGATCCGAAGAAATTAGAAACAAATCATGCTGACAAGCAAACAACAAGTACATGCTTTCCTCAGGGTCATGAATTTCTATAAGTGGTCCATAAAGTATAAGATAGTTATACCTAATCTGTGCCACCTGACATGGAAGAACACGAGACGGAAATGGACAGAAACTGAGCATCAAAAATTTCAAAATTTAAAAGAAGGTTTGATAAACTCACTAATATTGTTTTATACAGACCTGAGGAGAGAAATGTGTATGTGCACTGAAGAATCAAAATCAGGCCTCAGCGTGCACCTATTTCAAACAGTTACACGTAAGACTGCATTGGGCAATTGTGTTCTTAGTAAGGTCACAAGAAATTACTCAGTGACTGAGCTAGAAGCACTCGCCATCATTTGGGCCTTTAGTAAATTTAGATACTTTTTGACAGGGAGAACGACAAAAATTTATACAGATATGGAGTTTTTAATGTCGCAAAGTTGACACATGGGCGACTCTTATGTTGGGCACCATATTTACAGGAAATTTAGGTTCATGTAGTACACACGCCAGGGTAGAAGATTGGATGCCCTGTGAGGATCTCTTACTGGTCTGACAGAAGAAAATGACAACGAGATCAAGGAAGCTAATTTTAAGGTGCTGTATATGAAAAAGGTAACCCTTGAAAATTTCGTCAGAAGCATGCTTGAAAACATTGGGAAAGAGCAACTTTGGACAATTTTAGATGGGTAGGGATGGTGTTTTCTTTAGATGCGACCATCGAGCAGAAAGCAGTTGGTTAGTTTTCATACCGTAAGAAGCCATAAATGAATTCATTTGGTACATACGGCTAGGCTATGCATTTTCTGGACTTGTTTCTAATAGTGCCAGAAGAACTACGAGACACCACTGCAACAAATCTTTTAAGGCCTGTTCCAACCTTGAACGGGGGCTTTAGCTACATTCTTGTGACATTAGAATGACATCAAGGTTAGTAGTTTCAATCCACTGAGAAAAGTCGTGCGGGGGACGGTAACTAGAGCATTCAGCAACTATGTCCTCCGCCACATAGGAAAAATAATGTGAGTTTTGTCAGATAATGGACCACAATTCAGATCAAAAGTGTGGAAGAATTCTATGCAGCGGAAGGGAATCAAATCTATTTTCATATGGCATCACCACCCCAACTTCAACACTTTGGTGAGGATTATGAGAGAAATTTCGAAAATGTGTATGTTGAACTGCCAGAAACAACACTGAACATGGGACGTGCATTTGAAGGACTTTGAGGATGTACTGAATTTCTTATGATAAATCCGTCATCCCAGAAATTGTGGACTCCCCTCTGATCGATGTAAACTTCATCAATTAGTAATAAAGCCGTATGAATGGAATTATTGTGAAAGCAGAGGAGAGCAGAAAAGATCAAGAGGCCCAACAGGATAACTGACACTCAACGTAGAGGATAAAGGTTTGGTAGAGACCAAAAGGAGATCGAAGAAGAGTGAGTATTTGAATAATAAATTCTCCTATATATTTTACAGATCATATCAAGTAAAAATAATTGCACACAGGAATGTAGTAGAGCTGGAAACCTTGAAAAGCCATATATCTGTAGATAATCATCAAACTTCATGTATTAAAGTACCGGGTGATCAAAAAGTCAGTATAAATTTGAAAACTTAATAATCCACGGAATAATGTAGATAGAGAGGTAAAAACTGACACACATGCTTGGAATGAGATGGGGTTTTATTACAACAAAAAAAAAACAAAGTTCACAAAATGTCCGTGAGATGGCGCTGGACAGTAAAACGTCAGTGACTGCGCATGACAGTCGTGTACAAAAGGAGCTGTAATGAGAGAATCAGGTGCGCCAGCAGTCGCAGCATGTTGACGTTACCTGAGAAGGCGCGTTTAGTGAAGCTGTATTATCAGAATGGGGAATGTGCTAGTTCAGCGTTACGATCCTATCGCCATAGGAAGGGGATTCGAACGGGTAAAGGTCCGTTGACAAATGCAGCTGTGGCGAGAATGATTTCGAAGTTCGAAGCCACGGGTTGTTTAGACGATAGACCCCGTAGTGGTCGTCCAAGCGCAAGGCGTAATGCTGCTGAGACAGTTCAGGAAGAAATGGAGACTGTAGCGGGTTCGTCTATGCACGGGGAAGTCAGCGCTCGTGCAGTCGCACGTCGCACCGGCATTCCATACACTACTGTTTGGTTGGCACTGAGGCGTACCCTCCGATGCTATCCGTACAAAATCCATCGGCATCATGAACTGTCACCTGGCGATTTAGTGAAGCGGAGGGCATTTGCGGTGTGGGCGTTTCAAAAGATGGCGGAAGATGACGATTGGTTGAGTAACGTGTTGTGTACCGACGAAGCTCATTTCACGCTACGAGGGTCTGTCAACGCCCACAACTGCAGAATTTGGGCTACCGAAAATCCTAGAACTGTCGTGAAAACTCCATTGCACGACGAGAAAGTCACGGTATGGGTTGGATTTATCACATATACCGTTATCCGGCCTTTTTTCTTCGAGGAAATGCGTGATTCTGGTTTTGTAACTGCTACCGTGACGGGTGAGAGGTACGCCGATATGTTACAGAATCGCATCATCCCCAGCCTGGCTGATAAACACCTGCTGCAACGTACGAAGTTTATACAGGATGGCGCTCCACCCCATATTGCTAGACGCGTGAAAGATCTCTTGGCGCGTCGTTTGGTGATGTTCGTGTGCTCAGCCGCCACTTTCGTTATGCTTGGCCTCCCAGGTCCCCAGACCTCAATCCGTGCGATTATTGGCTTTGGGGTTACCTGAAGTCGCAAGTGTATCGTGATCGACCGACATCTCTAGGGATGCTGAAAGACAACATCCGACGTCAATGCCTCACCATAACTCCGGACATGCTTTACAGTGCTGTTCACAACATTATTCCTCGACTACAGCTATTGTTGAGGAATGATGGTGGACATATTGAGCATTTCCTGTAAAGAATATCATCTTTGTTTTGTCTTACTTTGTTATGCTAATTATTGCTATTCTGATCAGATAAATCGCCATCTGTCGGACATTTTTTGAACTTTGTTATTTTTTTGGTTCTAATAAAACCCCAAGTCATTCCAAGCATGTGTGTCAATTTGTACCTCTCTATCTACATTATTCCGTGATTTATTCAGTTTTCATTATAATTTATTCAGTTTTCAAAGCTATACTGACTTTTTGATCACCCGGTACTTAAGGAATAAAACAGCGTTAATACATACGTGACATCAAGTCTGTATTCTGTCATCAAAACAAAAGAATTTTTAACAGAATGCAATTATCCATGGGAAACATATAATTGACGTTACATGGGATAAACGAACGTGTCAGGAGAAGTCAAGGAGTTGGGAACAGAGGTACGAAGAAGAGTAATGCTGGACGACTGTTGGCTGTAGGTATGCAGGTAGGGAAATGCGTGGTGAGGATTAATTGTTATGAGAAGTGTTGTTTTATTAAGGACTGGAGACACAAAAGACGCTGCCGAGTGATGAGACTTTTTGTATCGTAAGTTGTGAGAGGTGAAGTATAATGAGAATTAACGTGCGCCAAAGAACAAATGCTGATTTACATGGGTATTTTACCTGCAAATGAGAATAGGCTGTGACATTCTTGTGTGTGCCCGGGTACTGCATGAGACTATTAACCATGCTATGAAATCAAAATCAAAATGAAGATTAAAAGAGGACGAATTACAAGGACGAAATCTGCGACTGATCAGTACGTATGGAGATATACAACGCATAACGATTACACACAATGGGAGGTAAAATACGAATAAAAGGAAGTAAGGTAAAAGAGACAGTTAAACTAAAATTATAGAAAATTACAAAAAGACGTGCAGGATAATTTTTGTTGTATGTTGTGAAGAAATTTTATGTGCGCTTTTGTTACAGATTTGCGATTTCAAGCCTTGGAAGATCCACAATGAATTGAGAGAGAGGGAGACTGATTTTCGTGAATGGGCTAGTGGATGACAATTTAAGACGAGTTGCAGGGTAAGACTAGGTAAACTGGAAACTGTAGGAGGCCACGGAAGGCTAGAGGTGACAAAATTTGCAGCTGGTGCGGGTAATAGCGAGAGAACTGCTCTGAGCAAGTAGGTTTCTCGTGTCTAGCATAATGCATGTAATCTAAAAAATTAACGACCTAAAACCTAATTTCCACACAAGTTGAATGCCATATTATGTTCAATGAACGTCAATTTATGAGATTTATGTAAAAAAATGAAATGTGGGAGACACTTGTAGCTTTTCAGTTTAAATAATTAACATCATCTTAAGCCGATAATTTTGATGAGGTATAAGCAGCTCCATTTTCCTTAAATAAATCATTTTGGAGCAAGAACAAATTTCATTCGTCAAATTTAGTAAACCTAAGTAGTTCCATATTTCATAAAGAAATAATTTTGAAGCAGGATGTATAGATTTCAGTGAGTAACTGAAAGAGGCAGAGATTTCACTGATGTAATTAGTAACTTTTGTAATGAATTGTAAAAAAGAAACAGTATGTGAATTGCATGTATTTTCTAAGTAAAAGAACGACGCATCATGAAGAAGTTGTCCGAATGGGACGGACATTGGTACACTACTGGTCATTAAAATTGCTACACCAAGAAGAAATGCAGATGATAAACGGCTATTCATTGGACACATATATTATACTAGAACTGACATGTGATTACATTTTCACGCAATTTGGGTGCATAGATCTTGAGAATCAGTACCCAGAACAACCACCTCTGGCCGTAATAACGGCCTTGATATGCCTGGTCATTGAGTGAACAGAGCTTGGATGGCGTGTACAGGTACAGCTGCCCATGCAGCTTCAACACGATACCACAGTTCATCAAGAGTAGTGACTGGCGTATTGTGACGAGCCAGTTGCTCGGCCACCATTGACCATATATTTTCAATTGGTGAGAGATCTGGAGAATGTGCTGGTCAGGGCAGCAGTCGAACATTTTCTGTATCCAGAAAGGGCGGTACAGTGCCTGCAACATGCAGTCATGCATTATCCTCCTGAAATGTAGGGTTTTGCAGGGATCGAATGAAGGGTAGAGCCACGGGTCGTAACACATCTGAAATGTAACGTCCACTGTTCAAAGTGACGTCAATGCGAACAAGAGGTGACCGAGACGTGTAACCAATGGCACCCCATACCATCGGCCGGGTGATAAGCCAGTATGGCGCTGACGAATACACGCTTCCAATGTACATTCACCGCGATGTCGCCAAACACGGATGCGACCATCATGATGCTGTAAACAGAACCTGGATTCATCCGAAAAAATGACGTTTTGCCATTCGTGCACCCAGGATCGTCGTTGAGCACACCATCTCAGGCGCTCCTGTCTGTGATGCAGCGTCAAGGGTAACCGCAGCCATGGTCTCCTAGCTGATAGTCCGTGCTGCTGCAAACCTCGTCGAACTGTTCGTGCAGATGGTTGTTGTCTTACAAACGTCCCCATCTGTTGACTCAGTGATCGAGACGTGGCTGCACGATCCGTTACAGCCATGCGGATAAGATGCCTATCATCTCGACTCCTAGTGATACGAGGCCGTTGGGATCCAGCACGGCGTTCCGTATTACTCTCCTGAACCCACCGATTCCATATTCTGCTAACAGTCATTGGATCTCGACCAACGCGAGGTGCAATGTCGCGATACGATAAACCGCAATCGCGATAGGCTGCAATCCGACCTTTATCAAAGTCGGAAACATGATGGTAGGCATTTCTCCTCCTTACATGAGGCATCACAACAACGTTTCACCAGGCAACGCCGGTCAACTGCTGTTTGTGTATGAGAAATCGGTTGGAAACTTTCCTCATGTCAGCACGTTGTAGGTGTCGCCACCGGCGCCAACCTTTTGTGAGTTATCTGAAAAGCTAATGATTTTCATATCACAGCATCGTCTTCCTGTCGGTTAAATTTCGCGTCTGTAGAACGTCATCTTCATGGTGTAGCAATTTTAATGGCCAGTAGTGTAGATTTTATGTGTACCAACAGAAAAACAAATGATTAGAATTTCAGAAAACTTGGATAATTTATTCAAGAACAAGACTTCAGAAACTGATCAAGTCAGTAACGCATTGGACCACCTCTGGCTCTTGTCTAAGCAGTTCTACGGCTTGGTATTGATTTATGGAGTTGTTGGATGTCCTCCTGAGGGATAACGTGCCAAATTTTGTCCAGCTGCTGGATTAGATCGTCAAAATTCCGAGCTGGTTGGAGGATGCTGCCCCAATGCTCCAAACGTTCACAATCAGCGAGTGATCCGGTGACCTTACTGGCCAAGGTAGGGACTGGCAACCATTATCACAAGTAATAGAAACTCCTCGTGTGAGGTCCGGCATTATTTTACTGAAATGTAAGGCCAGGATGGCTCGCCATGAAGGTCAAAAAAACGGGGCGTAGAATATCGTCGACGTACCGCTGTCCTGTAAGAGTGCTGTGAATAACAACCAAAGGGGTCCTGCTATGAAAAGAAATGGCACCCTAGACCATTATTTCTCGTTGTTATCGCATTGCTGTTAGGGATCTCCAGACATGTCTTTGCTGGTCACTGGGACTCACTCTGAAGCTTGACTCTTCACTGAAGACAATTCTACTCTAGTCAATGAAATTGCAGACAACAAAGGAGTGTCTACAGATGCCCCAGACAGTGACCTGACTGTCGCCTGCGATACGGCCTGATAACCCATGTGGAGTGCCACTTACTTTCAAAGCAGAAACCCTTTGGCTGTCATCCACGGTACTGTAACGTTCCCTGGCATTTTCACAATTTATTTGTAACATATACGCCGATCTGGGCAAGTTATATATATATCTTAATATTACTGAATGTGGTATGAAATATGTTTGTTATTTTTATTATATTTTTTTGTAACATTTCTCTGTATTTAGGATAGGAAATTTCTATATTTATTATGTGAATGTAAAAGTGTCAGTATTTGCGGTATCAGCGATATTTGCTAGAAATCGATTTACAAAGAAATGTTAATAATCGTAATAGTCGTGCCGTTGTTTATCTTTGGCATGTGGAGACTCTCTGTAGTTGTGTAGACAGAGCCGCTAGTGTAAGGACAGAGCAGCTAGTGTGTGGAAGAGCAGCTAAGTGTGTGGAAGAGCAGCTAAGTGTGTGGAAGAGCAGCTAAGTGTGTGGACAGAGCCGCTAGAGTGAGGAAGGGTCAGTTGTGTGGACAGAGCCGCTAGAGTGAGGAAGGGTCAGTTGTGGACAGAGCAGCTGAAGTGAGGAAGAAGTGAGGAAGTGTTAATCCTTGATCGCTCTAGCAGACGCGATGTGCAGCTACGCTCGCGCCTATTAGACGCGCCTGATTCATTGACCCGCATTGTGGGCACTAAAGGTTGTGTATGCATCGTGGTTATCCAGCAGAGTTAAGATGTACTTCTTTTGTATCTGTCGGGACTTTGCCGCCTTTAATCAAAGCGTACGAATTAATGTGAGTTGACTTGTTGTTTGGGCTAAATATATTAGTATTCATTAAAAGTGTGAATTATTTATGTAAATGAGCATGCCCACGTCATCTATAAATCACATGCGTAATGTAGAAGGTTTGATCAGTGATAAATGTCGGCTTGGCAATAATTAAGACATTTTCTGTTAATTAAAATATTCTTGTGTTCTATGGCTAGTGCCGGGATAAAAGTCAGTAAAAATATTTCACAAAAAGAAAAACCCACTGCATTCTGGAAAGTGTATGCCAAGGCCAAATGATTTAAGAGACTCAGTTCTTATCCAGATAGTACTATCCAATTAATATGAGTGCACGTAATAATTTCCTTTAAATGTACGTAATCCTTAAGAAAGTAAAATTTGTTTTTTTTATTACCACACGTAATGAAGAGAGTGGTTCTACAACAAAGTTCGCACTAAGGCAAATTAACTTTTAAGCAAGAAATAAAATTATTATTTCCTTTTTTTATTTCTACGAAATTTCAAATCATTCATTCCAGGAATATCATTAAAATGGCACCCAGCGTGAAGCTCGATTCAATTTTAAGAGAATATCATTAAAATGGCGCCCAGCGTGGGGCCCGAATATGCAGTGGCCACGAAATACCCTTGAGATACCTAGGGAATTAATATAGTCGAACTTTGTTGCAGGACATTTAATAATTTTGTCATGTACTGTATGTATTGCTTAACCAATATTGTGTGGTAATACCTGTGTATGATTTTTTGCATGAGAACACTATGTATCCGGAGCTGAAGCAGAGAGCTCATTATTTTGAAAAATTAATAACCTTCCACAATATCAGGGGGCAGCAGCACCCAAGATAGATCACCAAAAGGTAAAGCTACAGTGTAGTTGTCCTGTAGGTAGTAAAGTAGCCTCCGTGCAGTGTCCTCGGATCATTAGTGGTGTGCTTGTTGTTAGTACTTTGTTTTAAAATAACAGGACATTTAAGTAGTTAGTCATTGTAGTATATAGTACGTATGTATTGGGTAATGTCCATTTCTTGTGTGCTTATGTGAGTGAAACCTGAAGTGTTAGGATACTTAGTTCAGATTTTATTTCTTTTGTTTACTATGGTTAGATTGCGTAGTCAGAAAGATATCAACATGGATAATGAGCAACAGTTAGTTAATAGTGATACCGAGTTAGAAAATGGGACACAAAGTAATGTTAGTGACGTAGCTCAGGAAGTACAATGTGAGAATCTGGGGGCAGAAGGGCAAGAAATGTTGCCACTGCCACCCAGTGATTCAGTTGATAGCGTAAATAATGTGCCATCCGCAAGCACTGGGCACGGACCAGAGAGTGGTGTGATGTCAGAAGTGCAATCATTAAAAGATATGTTTGAGCGCATGCTCACTTTCCAAGCTGAATTTGTACAAATGCAAGCAGAGCGTGACCAGAGATTGGTAGCTGAATTTGCATGTAAACAAGCAGAGCGTGATAAAGAACGTGATGCCAAACAAGCAGAGCGTGACCGACGCATGTATGAGAGGGACTTGCAGTTGATGCAAGCTTTAGAAGTTATGCAAAATGACATTGTTAACTTGAAACAAAAATATGAAACCATGCCCAAAACGGTGCAAGCATTAAGCGAAGGACTAAATAGTATTCAAATGGCTAATGCCAATATCGTAGAGGAAGTCAGTGTCCTGACTAATAGGGTCGAACAACTAGAACTTAACACAACCCACGTAATTGAGAACAAAGTGATCGAACATGTGCACAAAGTAGAACGTAACTTCATAAAGGAATTAGATGAGAAAGTGCACGCCGCAATTGAGGCCAGAGAGATGGATTCTACTGCGGATGTGCAAGATCTTAAAAAGATAGTGCAAAAGGACATTCCGCTGTGGCAGCGGAGTGTGGACCGCCGTCTTGCCGAAATGGAGCTAAGTTTGCGGCAAGACGATGCGCTGGCGTATGTCACGCCAGCCAAGTTCAACAATGATAGGCATATAAATACAGCAGTACACAATTGTGACTGCAAGACAGGACAGGCAACCGATGTAAGCGGAACAAATAAATGTCATTCCAAAGTAGTGATTGAAGAAAGTCTGATTAGGAACCGACAGTTTCAGATCTTTACAACGGAGAAGAAATCTGTTCACCCTGTAGTGTTTATCAAGGGATTTAGAAACATTTTGCCTAGCGTTTGGAGTCATACCCAGAAAATACAGTTTGTTATGTCTTATATACAGGGAGATGCTGCGTTATGGGCAACCGAAGCAGCTGACAGTTGCGATACATATGAGCAATTCGAAAAGGCATTCTTGGCCAAATATTGGTCAACATGTATTCAGGAGAGATTACGGAAGGAAGTATATAATCCAGAGCCGTATTCTCCACGATTAGGCAATTTGCGAAAATATTTTGAGAAGTACATTAATAAGACCCGTTACTGGGACGAACAGATTTCATCTCGGGATTTGATCAGACTTTTGAAATCACACTTGCCGATAGATGTAAAGGAAAAGCTTATACACGTGCCCGAAGATGATATGGAACATTTCTTGTCTATTCTGGACGCAAGTGACCTGATTCAGGAGGACATTAAGGCAGCCTCTGAACAGATTAGAAGTAACGGAAATAGTTATAGAAATGGTAGAAATAACACGCCTCTAACCAGTAATAGAAACGGCGGAGGTAATAGTAGGAGACAAAGGTATACACAAAACGGAAATAGAGATAGAGACCGGAACGGAAATAGACCACCGGGGAATAATGATAGGAAAAGGAGGTTCGATGACCGGTATGAAACAGGCCCACCAAGCAGTCATAGATGGAAAAATGCCAGGGGGCCGTACAACACTAATACTTATAATGATGCAAACCGAACTTGGCCACAGAACCAGAGGCCCAGTCCGGACCGGCAAAACAGTGATAGATATGACAATAACCGACCGCCACCACAAAATGCGCCAATTGCGCAGCCGTGGCGGCCGACGCAACACAACGTGCACATAGTGGAGGTCAATGACACGGAGCAGCCACGCCCATCCACTAGCAATAATTCAACAAACTAGATGCGGCCGAGATACGCTCTCCATCGTCGGCTACGGTTTGGAGTGAGAGCAGCCCGACACAAAACAAAACACCGAAAACAATCTGTATCCTTAGGTATAATGACGGGGTACAGATGGGAGATGAATTAATAACCGAACCATCCACGTGCATAAAGGAACACAAGGACAATGTACAAGTGATAATAGAAGTTAAAATTAACAATATTGATGTGCAAGTGGTCATAGATACAGGTGCTACTGTTAGTGTTATGAGTATGGACTTATTCAAGGTACTGGGGAAGGAAAGGCGTATGTTGACTTTTCCCGTGAATAATTGTAGAGTCACTGGAGCCATAAGTGCACAGCGACAAATAATTAAGCTCCAAGTGCGGGTAGAGATGTATATAGGGGAAGAAGCCATAACGAGCTCATTCCTGGTAGTAAAGGGTTTAAAGGTAGCCTGCATTTTGGGGGTAGATTTTTTGAGAGAGAGGGACGCAATAATAGACCTTTCTCGGGGAAAATTAAGTTTGATGAATGCTGGTAGGAGAATAGAATTTTCCATGCTTAGATCTGAAGAGGTACCTGTACCTAATTGTAACGCCATAAATATAAAATGTAGGAATCAATCGATACTACAATTAGACAATTATTGTCCAGGGCAGAATCTCTATTATCCTGACGTACAAGGTGATCAATCAAAGGCGAATATGGATATATTAGTGAACAAAGTATCACAGTCCGAAAATTTAAATTCAATTCAACAGAAGGAAATAGTACAGTTATTATCTAATTATGCACATGTATTTTCTGAACGACCAGGAGTTGTTAAGGGATATCAATACAAGATCGAGGTAAAGCCTCACAAAACTTACTGTCGAGCCTCATACTCCATTCCTTGGTCCAAGAAGGAAATAGTAGCTAAGGAAATCTAAGTCCTCGGCATCTTTGAAACAGAATAGCAAGTGGCAATTGGTGTATAATGGACCTTTTAGAGTAGTAAGTGTGCCACATGAGTGTAGCTATCTCTTAGCAGATCCCCACTCAGGGAGAGTACGGGGACTGTATCCGCGTAAGGATGTAAAAGCATTCCTACAGTAAAAGACTAATAGTCCTATGCGGACACCGTTCCTTTGTAAACAATGAACATTAATAAGGTGTACTAGTGTAGGAGTGTATAGTTATAAGAATATGATTGACTTTTTTCATGTGTGTGGATATTTGTGTTATGTACTCTTTTAATTTGTGTTTAATTTGAGATATTTCTTGGCACAATCCTTTATATTATGTGTATCTATGTGTAGCTGTCAGATTGACAGATCTGAACCCGGAACAATATTAGTAATATAAGGCCCTGAGAACTTTATTATCTCACTAGTGTTATCACAAAATAATGCACCCAGTAGTGACCCGAGAGCACCACGGGAGGCAACCTTGTTGTAAATTTATGTAGCGTAAAGAAACTCACAAAGAAGCTTCAATTGAAGCATGTGCAGATTCAATCAATAAGAAAGAGCTAGCCAGATACGGTCCAAGTAAATTTTCGCCTACAGAGACTTCACTGTGGTTACGTAGGACGTTGATTGTATGTACGTAAATCTTACACTCTGGTAAAAGGTTACGAATGTGCTGTTGCAAACAAATTCAGCAGCGGACATTGTAAATAGAAATAAATAAACTGTAACAAAAGTGTAGTATTGTGCGGCAGAAACAGACAGTGACGGTCACTGATAAAGAACTAGCACAACACGAACAGTGAACCGATAACGGACGGTGGATAAACCTAGTGTCAAATTTTAACCTTTTGTATGTAAAGGGACGCTAGGAAAGAGCGTGTGACTAATGACAAGTCATGACGGTGGAAAATATTGTGTGCCCATAAAAGTGTACTGTGACAATGAAACCTTGTGCGAACCAGACTAGTGAAGGCCTACTGAGTAATAACTACCACTAATTGTGTGCGTTCTTTCCCACAGCAGGAAATACGGATAGTATACTGTTTGTGAACTTGTTGCATGTTTCCTGGAGCACCGCAAGAAGACGTCGCACGGGCGAGCTGGTATCCAACGCGTTCGGCTATAGCAGCTATGCAGCGGCCACAGCAGCCCGTAGCAGACCAGACAGCCACGCCCGTACGCGCCGTAGCTGTCAACGATGGGGCGGTGACCTACACGAAGTCAGCGCGCCGCGCCGAGCGCCGCACCCCACCGCTCATCAAATACATTATTGGCTTTTGAAATGTTTACATAAACTGAATAACATATTAATGACTTCATTTTGATAAATATTGAACATGTACTATGTACGTCCGTAATTGATATATCCTAGGACAAGTGACCTTGTAGTGTATCACAAGAAAAATAGTGATATTGTGTAATTGTGTAAACCCGTTTGTGACAAACTGCAAAAATACTTCAAATGAAAAATTGTTAATATGGACTATAAACCAACTGGGATGGCTGGGCTCCGGCACAGTTTTGCCCAGGTTTCCTGATTGCCTACGCCCAAATGGGGGAGCCATGTACTTATATAATCCTGGGGCTAATTACAAGAGCCATTCCATAAAACATACAGAGGTGTAAAGAACGTTACTGGCACCATTGTGTCAAAGTGTAAAACCTCTTTGCCAAATGCTGCCAGGGGGCAATGTAACGTTCCCTGGCATTTTCACAATTTATTTGTAACATATACGCCGATCTGGGCAAGTTATATATATATCTTAATATTACTGAATGTGGTATGAAATATGTTTGTTATTTTTATTATATTTTTTTGTAACATTTCTCTGTATTTAGGATAGGAAATTTCTATATTTATTATGTGAATGTAAAAGTGTCAGTATTTGCGGTATCAGCGATATTTGCTAGAAATCGATTTACAAAGAAATGTTAATAATCGTAATAGTCGTGCCGTTGTTTATCTTTGGCATGTGGAGACTCTCTGTAGTTGTGTAGACAGAGCCGCTAGTGTAAGGACAGAGCAGCTAGTGTGTGGAAGAGCAGCTAGTGTGTGGAAGAGCAGCTAAGTGTGTGGAAGAGCAGCTAAGTGTGTGGAAGAGCAGCTAAGTGTGTGGACAGAGCCGCTAGAGTGAGGAAGGGTCAGTTGTGTGGACAGAGCCGCTAGAGTGAGGAAGGGTCAGTTGTGTGGACAGAGCCGCTAGAGTGAGGAAGGGTCAGTTGTGGACAGAGCAGCTGAAGTGAGGAAGAAGTGAGGAAGTGTTAATCCTTGATCGCTCTAGCAGACGCGATGTGCAGCTACGCTCGCGCCTATTAGACGCGCCTGATTCATTGACCCGCATTGTGGGCACTAAAGGTTGTGTATGCATCGTGGTTATCCAGCAGAGTTAAGATGTACTTCTTTTGTATCTGTCGGGACTTTGCCGCCTTTAATCAAAGCGTACGAATTAATGTGAGTTGACTTGTTGTTTGGGCTAAATATATTAGTATTCATTAAAAGTGTGAATTATTTATGTAAATGAGCATGCCCACGTCATCTATAAATCACATGCGTAATGTAGAAGGTTTGATCAGTGATAAATGTCGGCTTGGCAATAATTAAGACATTTTCTGTTAATTAAAATATTCTTGTGTTCTATGGCTAGTGCCGGGATAAAAGTCAGTAAAAATATTTCACAAAAAGAAAAACCCACTGCATTCTGGAAAGTGTATGCCAAGGCCAAATGATTTAAGAGACTCAGTTCTTATCCAGATAGTACTATCCAATTAATATGAGTGCACGTAATAATTTCCTTTAAATGTACGTAATCCTTAAGAAAGTAAAATTTGTTTTTTTTATTACCACACGTAATGAAGAGAGTGGTTCTACAACAAAGTTCGCACTAAGGCAAATTAACTTTTAAGCAAGAAATAAAATTATTATTTCCTTTTTTTATTTCTACGAAATTTCAAATCATTCATTCCAGGAATATCATTAAAATGGCACCCAGCGTGAAGCTCGATTCAATTTTAAGAGAATATCATTAAAGTACTGATACAGCACAGCTGTGTGCCAACGACATTCTACGTCCCGTTTTGTTGTCCTTCATCGCAAGCCATCTTTGGCTTATATTTCAGCAAGATAATGCCCGTCCATGCACGGTGAGAGATTCTACTGCTTGTCTTCGTGCCTGCCAAACCCTACGTTTTTTCATCTTACAGTGCATTAATAATATTTACAGTGCAATGATGGTAAAAATAATCTGTATTTGTCTTAATGTAAATTCTGTAACTACTTGTTGTTTGTAACTTAGTTCAAGCCACACAAGAACCAGGGGCATTCGCAGGGAAAAGATGATGGAATTTACTGTATGGGCCTTGGACTAAGAGGTAGTAAAGCATGCACATGCCTTTAAACTGGGTAAGACTTGGTGAGTTGGCGTGTGGCTGCTGTCATGGGCTCCTATGTGGTACCGCTGTCCGAGGAATTGAAGAAAACGCCAACTATAGTAGGCAAGGAGGACAAAGCCGCTGGTGACAAACACCGCCGGAACACTCTCCCGCCCCCTACCCCACCCCCTCCCCCTTCCGACCACTTGTCGACACCGGAGGCAGCACGGAGCCAACATGAGGACAAGATGGAAGAGCAATGTCGTTCGCTGACGCACTGTCAGCATTGACAAGAGGCGCCCTACCCAGCCTGCAGACTACGTGCTGTGTACTATTAACCCACATGAGGCCAAACGTCATATTGGAGAATATGTTGACCCTTCATTTCACCACTATGTACTTATGAACTTACAGCTATGTATTATGTAAATATCCAACCATGTTATATGTCAACACTAGTCACTACCAGAAATATTAAATGCCAGTGCCCATTAACTCTTCATCAGTTTAAAGACAGTATGCAAAGAGATCACTACTTGCAATTACTCACTTTTATACACTAAGCTGTGACCTGATTAGAGCACTCATATACGAACAGTGAGTGTGATATCTTGAGTGATCAATGAAAATTTTGTTTGTGTTTTATCTGATGAATTTTCAGGGACAATTATAAACAATAATGTAACAAATACATTAGAATTTTATGAGAATAGTACTGATTTTATTCAAAGCAAGGACAAAAATTGTGGATAAACCCCACTCGACAGCAAATTAAAATGCACAGAGTAACTGAAATTTATGTCAATAGACATGTACATTAATTATGTACAGCAACACAGGTGTTACTCTAGAGAAACGATAACTACACATATAGATATTTCATAAAGTTGCAGTTAATGAATAGTTTACTGTGAATATATTATTTAGTCTCATTATTTGATTACTATGATTGATATGTTATAATTATGTATTTTGTATTAGTAATCTTATCTTGTAACGTATATATTTCTGATGACCTATAGCCATGTGTTGCATGTGTTTTCTTATGAATTACGCTGATATATTATACTCTGATATTGAACTATGACGATGTTTGTACATTTATGCTAACATTTTTCATGTGTTTTATATGATTCATGTTTTGATAGTATCAACTTTGATGTCTTTCATAGTGAAACAATGATCATACGTATCACACGATATGAAGGAATGAATGAGCGAGTCTGCAAAATTGTTTGGGGAATGTAGTTGATTGTTGATTGTTGTTTTAGTCACAAGATTGAATGTGTGAGGACATGGTGCACACCAGCGGTGTGTGAACGACTCAAAATTTTATTGCAGTTTGTAAAGTTTGGCTATGAATGGTGAGTAACGACTTTTTCAAGGAAAACAGCAGAAAATAAATCACTGGTTAACTGAATTAAACATAGGCCAGAGAAGGGGACGTGCACTCTCTGGGGAACATTTTGATCGCTCAGAGCTTGGAAGATTCAGACCTCCAAATAGTCAAGTTGAGCTTGTATCAAAAAAACTCAGCAAAGCGAGGTTTCCCCTGTTAGTAAACTTCAGCTCTTGTCATCTCCTGAGTTCTGCTACCACTCCACCATCTTCGTTCCATTACTGTCAGCCTCAGCCACAGCTGATATGATGCATTTGAGGGTTTAGAATATTTTCAGACGATCAAACATTTATCCACTGTAGAGGGTTACTGTAGCTGCCATTGACTTAGGTCACAATACTTCAGTCACCAACAGTTACACTGTGGTGAGACAGAGCCACTACCATTTGAGATGCAGGGAATCTCACGTCAAGTTAATAATTTTACTATCTCTGAGCCTTAATAGTTCTATGCATTACATTCAGTAGTTCTGTTCTATGCTAACCAATTTCGCGACACTATCGCTTGTTATTTCAGCATTTATCCTCAGTTTTCCCCTAAATCCTCATGTTAAAGTCATCATATTTTCATTTGCACAGGTTTTCATCATTATTAAATGTTTATTTAAAAGTTACCACATCTTCCCATTAATTTGTCTGAAGAACTAATTGTCAGTGAGAGTACTTGAATATAATTTTGCCTTACTTATTAACTGTCTAACTTTTGATTTGCAAATAAATCCAGCATCAATTAATATTTTGTCGACCCTCTCCAAAAAGGTCCCTACAAATCTATGATACGAGATAACACCGCCACTGCAGCTAACAGGCCAAAGGGGATCCAGTTGTATTGACAAGTTTCCAATCTAACACAAACGCCATTAACGGTTTTGACTCCTCAGCCAAGGGCAGTAGAAATTGAGCTTGGTTAAAGCCAAAGGAAGTGTTGCCAATATAATAACGGTATTCTACTGTTAATTCAACCCACATATTCATCCTAGCAGCAAAATGATCCCTGCTGTAGTTTCTAATAAGCGGCCATTGCATTATTTGATTATTAAACACTTGACTGACCGGGTAACACAGTAAGAAATAACAAATAACATTCATTATCTTGTCGACCCTCTCCAAAAAGTTCTCTACCCATCTATGATACGAAATAACACCGCCACTGCAGCTAACAGGCCAAAGGGGATCCAATTGTATCAATAAGTTTCCAATCTAACACAGACGCCATTAACGGTTTTCACTCCTCAGCCAAGGGCAGTAAAAATTGAGCTTGGTTAAAGCCAAAGGAAGTGTTGCCAATATAATAACGGTATTCTACTGTTAATTCAATCCAAATATCTATCCTAGCAGCAAAATGATCCCTGCTGTGATTTCTTATAAGCGGCCATTGCATTATATGATTATTAAACACTTGACTGACCGGGTAACACAGTAATAAATACGTTTATTTAGAATACGTTAAAAAAAGTTCTTTAACTTTGGTTCAATTTGACGTTTCGCACTTGACGTCCTATACCTAGCACAGTGAAATCTAAATAACTTTCCTGTCTGTCGGATGCCAATGATATTGTCTCTATAAGTGAGTGTAATTATGCAGACACCGTGTTAATTACTTTAGTTCGCCATAACCAGCGACTGCTAAGTCAGAAAGTAGTCCTCAGAGTGCTGCAGTGGACAGCTTGCGGGCACTGGACTGAACAGTCCCAACTGCTGGTTCGTAACTCTCTCTGTGGCACATCGTCTACTGCTGCCTGTCAGTAGAAGGATTTCCCTATCCTCCAGTAGAAGGCAAAAGCAAATAATCTACAGTTGACAACTCCCTATGACGGCTGTCCACATTATCGATGGACAGATGGACAGATGGACATATAGGACGCACTGGAGGAAGTGTCACAGAAACAGGAAGAGGTTCGTGTTGTCAGCGCCATCTGGAGGCTGCTGCAGGGATCTCAGAGGAGCCAGGCGCTTGGTTGTGTTCCTTGCTGTATCTGATGTATACCTCTTGTGTGGTACCAACGTCTCTGCGATGGGGAGAAGGGGGAAGCTGATGAAGCCAACTGGCTTTATTAGCATCCTGCTTCCTTGTTTGTCAACGCGTGTGTTTGGTGGTTGCACTTATGTTACTCACACTGGCATTCACCTGTGGCACTGTGGAAAACCCACGCAAAACCACAATAAGGGGGAGCCCGGTCAAGCGTTCGCCATTTCGATGTTTTTATGGTGGTCTCAGGTGGGCTCCGCGACGTCCAGTTCCATCGGTTCATCGCAGGCTGGATGTAGCCGGAGGTCAAGTAGTGCTGTTACTGTAAAAGAAAACAGCCTAGAAGTTTTGCCTATCTGCATGTGATTGCAGTGGGGCCTGATTTGATTTTTGTGGCTCATTGCGATACCATTAGAACATTTAATCTTAAACATAACATATACGAGCTCCTCATTGAATATCCCTGGTAACCATGTGTTTTTCCCATACTTTTACATGGAGACGAGCGTCGGATCATTCACTTTCAAAAACTTTGTTTCGACCTTTGTCGAGCCTCGGAACTAGGATGCACGAGTGACTTTAAAATCGACATTAATTTTTCAAGCGGTCTTCCATGGAGTTTCTCCACTAGAGATTGTGCACCATGTCGTCAAGTAGCTCCGTACTGAGAGAGGAAAATCAATAAAGCACTGTCTTTACTGTACTGTTGAACCAGATTCGTCATGTGCGATTTGTCAGTTCGTCCGGTTCTTTCAGCGAGTCAGCTGGCCTCGGTGTGAAACGGTGCAGCCTTGAAGTAAAATGCCGTTACTTTCACCAAATAGTTTAAATTCAGGTTCTTCATTAGAGAAGACCTTACATAAACTTGCGTAATCTTTGATGACGATAACGATGACACCTGTATCACAAATGGAAATTTCGAGAAAACGTATACGAGGATGAGCCAGTAGCTTCCGAGAAACGGAACTGCAAAATCAACATGCAGACCTGAGTCTTCCGATGCCTGTAGCCATGGCATATACCGTCTAGATGGAACTGACTGATTTTTTGACGTAAGTGACTGTTAGATATCATTTAATTTCCAATAGCTATGCTTTCTGTCAATGCCTTTCGTACGGACTTCGTCTTAATGGCAGTTATGTACCATTGGTTGTACCTAAGATCTTATGACCACAGGAATAACCACGCGTGTCTCGCCTCATTCTGAATGTACCACAACAAGAACTATGTACACTGTAAGTGCATGGCTCACATTCCAGTAGAGTTTAATTTCTGACTGAGTAATTAACTTTTTATCATACGCCACTCCGTTTCAATATATTGTTGGACCTTAGACATAACAAGTTCTTTAGGTACAAATTGAAGTTTCCTGGGAAATTTTCCACTGTGTCTTGACTACTGTTATCAAAAACAATCAGCTGGTAATTTAACCTGTTTGTCTAACCCTGTTGACAAACGGAAAAGCAAATTGTGTTCACGTCTTGTTCTGAGGAAAAAAAATGTTCAAATGGCTCTGAGCACTATAGGACTTAACATCTGAGGTCATCAGACCCCTAGACGTAGAACTACTTAAACCTAACTAACCTAACGAGAGCACACACATCCATGCTCGAGGCAGGATTCGAACCTGCCACCGTAGCAGCAGCGCGGTTCCGAACTGAAGCGCCTAGAACCGCTCGGCCACAACGGCCGGCCTTGTTCTGTGGACCTAAATATAATGTCTTAGTCGTAATTAAACAGAAGTATAGCCCAACGCTTCAAACATTAAGCCTGCCGTGTAGGAAGAGCGTTTATCGGACCTAGTCATTAAAGGTTTGTGGTCGGTGAGAAGGATAAATTTAACTCTGTAAATGTATCATGAAATGTCTTGACTGCAATATTAATTGCCAGGGTCTCCATCTCGATCTCGTTGTAATTTCTTTGTACCACTCTGAGGTTTTGAAGCGAAAGCAATTGGTCGTTCAAATCTAAGACGTCGATGCAACTGAACGGTGCTTATGCCATAGTCTGAAGCATTCGCAACAATTGTGAGCATTTTTCTCGGATCATAAGTCGTAAGATATTTGGTGTCAAGCAAATATTGTTGTAATTTGTTAAATGTGCGTTGGCATTCACTGTTCCAGTTTCATTTGGTGTCTTTGTCTAAAAACTTGTGCAGTGGTTCATTGCTAGAATCAGCACGAGAGAGAAACTTGGGACTATAATTTACTTGTACCAATAGAGAACGTTATTGCTTGACGTTCTTGGGATCCAGAAGCTTTTCAATGCGGTCAGTGTGTTGCGCGTCGACTTGATGCCGTGTGCAGACAGTATGTCTCTCAAGTATCGCACTGTTCCATGTTCCACTGACAGTTATGTAGTCCAGGCAGTTCACAGTGCTCGGACGCTTCGATATACACTCCTGGAAATGGAAAAAAGAACACATTGACACCGGTGTGTCAGACCCACCATACTTGCTCCGGACACTGCGAAAGGGCTGTACAAGCAATGATCACACGCACGGCACAGCGGACACACCAGGAACCGCGGTGTTGGCCGTCGAATGGCGCTAGCTGCGCAGCATTTGTGCACCGCCGCCGTCAGTGTCAGCCAGTTTGCCGTGGCATACGGAGCTCCATCGCAGTCTTTAACACTGGTAGCATGCCGCGACAGCGTGGACGTGAACCGTATGTGCAGTTGACGGACTTTGAGCGAGGGAGTATAGTGGGCATGCGGGAGGCCGGGTGGACGTACCGCCGAATTGCTCAACACGTGGGGCGTGAGGTCTCCACAGTACATCGATGTTGTCGCCAGTGGTCGGCGGAAGGTGCACGTGCCCGTCGACCTGGGACCGGACCGCAGCGACGCACGGATGCACGCCAAGACCGTAGGATCCTACGCAGTGCCGTAGGGGACCGCACCGCCACTTCCCAGCAAATTAGGGACACTGTTGCTCCTGGGGTATCGGCGAGGACCATTCGCAACCGTCTCCATGAAGCTGGGCTACGGTCCCGCACACCGTTAGGCCGTCTTCCGCTCACGCCCCAACATCGTGCAGCCCGCCTCCAGTGGTGTCGCGACAGGCGTGAATGGAGGGACGAATGGAGACGTGTCGTCTTCAGCGATGAGAGTCGCTTCTGCCTTGGTGCCAATGATGGTCGTATGCGTGTTTGGCGCCGTGCAGGTGAGCGCCACAATCAGGACTGCATACGACCGAGGCACACAGGGCCAACACCCGGCATCATGGTGTGGGGAGCGATCTCCTACACTGGCCGTACACCACTGGTGATCGTCGAGGGGACACTGAATAGTGCACAGTACATCCAAACCGTCATCGAACCCATCGTTCTACCATTCCTAGACCGGCAAGGGAACTTGCTGTTCCAACAGGACAATGCACGTCCGCATGTATCCCGTGCCACCCAACGTGCTCTAGAAGGTGTAAGTCAACTACCCTGGCCGGCAAGATCTCCGGATCTGTACCCCATTGAGCATGTTTGGGACTGGATGAAGCGTCGTCTCACGCGGTCTGCACGTCCAGCACGAACGCTGGTCCAACTGAGGCGCCAGGTGGAAATGGCATGGCAAGCCGTTCCACAGGACTACATCCAGCATCTCTACGATCGTCTCCATGGGAGAATAGCAGCCTGCATTGCTGCGAAAGGTGGATATACACTGTACTAGTGCCGACATTGTGCATGCTCTGTTGCCTGTGTCTATGTGCCTGTGGTTCTGTCAGTGTGATCATGTGATGTATCTGACCCCAGGAATGTGTCAATAAAGTTTCCCCTTCCTGGGACAATGAATTCACGGTGTTCTTATTTCAATTTCCAGGAGTGTATTAGTTCCAAATACCCCCAAAATAAACTCGGTGCCCCGGCTATTCTGAAGGGTAATCTTTTACAAAAGATAGAGACCAGATAGGTTATTCATCACTACAAATTTCAAGGTGTCTTCGTCCGAAGAGATTTGCAGATATGTTTCTTTAAGATTCAGCTTGGCAAAAAGTACACACCACCACCTAATTTTGACACCAGTTCTTCCGGCTTGGGAATGGGATACGAATCAATAACCGATTGAGAAATAAAGGTCGCTCTGAAATCTCCGCAGATGTGAAGTGAATCGTTCGGTTTACATACAAATATTATCAAACAAATGGCTTGAGCACTATGGAACTTAACATCTGAGGTCATCAGTCCCCTAGACTTAGAACTACTTAAACCTAACTAACCTAAGGACATCACACACATCCATGCCCGAGGCAGGATTCGAACCTGCGACCGTAGCAGCAGGGCAGTTCTGGACTGAACCGCCTAGAACCGCTCGGTCACAGCGGCCGGCAAATATTATCAGCGTTGGCCATTGGCTTCTAGTTATGGTTACGATAACCTCGTTCTATTCAAGACGGTCGAGATCTTGCTTTACTTTATCGTTTAAAGCAAATGGCATTTTGCGTGCCTTGCAAAAATTTTGCATTGCATTTGGCTTCAGCGTAATGTACGCCTCGTAACCTGTGATACTGCATGTTGCTTCGAAAAACAATTATCGTGTTTTTCAAAAAGCTGATTTAACTTTCCATTCGAAGTGTCAGTTTGTATTTCTTTCGTTGTTCTTCTTACGCTCTGTCGTGAATGATAAAGCCCAAAGCATTGAAGAGAACAAGACCTAGAAAATTCTTTGCTTTATTAGAAATTACAACAACGAATGCAGCCTGCTTCGTAAACTGTTTGTGTGTAACATCTGTGGCAAACTGTCTTTTCACGTTAATCTCCTCATTATTATAATTGAACAGAGAACTTCGAAAGTCTGTCAACTCTTGCATTCCAAACTTCCGGTACTGCTGCCGGTTAACGATGAAACTGACGACCATGTGTCAATTTGAAAATGGTTGGCACATTGTTAACTTAAAGAGTTACAGGTAACAAGCAAAGCTGGCATTCATAAGAAATTCCGTCAGTGAAAATTCTTGAATTCGCCCATGTTCGTTACGAACAATATTTGACTTTTTTACTATTAATTATTGCTGCATTCTTGGGTGACTACTGTTTTTGTCGGTTGTGCTTCGTTTTGCACACCTCAGCCCCATGTTGGGTCTTTTTACGGTCTTTACAACGTGCGCTGCGATATAAACGGTCGTCACTCTTGTGGTTTATGTCAATCTGTTCAAGACGATAATTTGTAATTTGGGAGTGATGGTGCTTCTATCGACCTATCGTGAGTTTTTACCGTGATATTTCACGAGGGTACGTTGAACCAGTCGACAGTATATGAGCAAGTGACCCGAAAGCATTCACAGCGCAATGCGTTTTCCTTAGCCACCACAGTACAAGTTTGTTGTAACGTCATCGCAGCTTTCCGATAGCGGCCTCGAAGGGCCAGGTACTCAAACAATAAGATCGTGGTCGAGAAGTAGAATATCTGTGCTTGTTTATTGTTTACTAGCTGTTTCAGTCGAGTAGCGTAAGCTCCCCGTGTTTTCCGGATCTAGCCTTGCTCTTTGCTTGGCCGCACCGGCTGTTTACGCGTAATGATACGTCAGCATCGTGTCACTGTATTGCTTAACTAGAGACGTGTGTTTGTTTGTATACCGAAGTCAATGGCAAATAATCTTGAAACGACGGATTTGTTAGCTTAAAGAGATCCTTCTTTAATTTATTGTCAGGGGAATGTATGATAAGCATGTCGCGTATTAGCGAGCGTGCATTAGGTTTCATACATTGTGCATTTTCACGATGAAGTTTACATCCCCAAGTCAGGCCCTAATCCGTTCTTTATAGCCTCGATACGACTTCTTGAAACATTGGAAAACTGTATGTCTAGTAGTAGTAACATGAACTTGAGAGTCAAAATATTTCGCAAGTACTTCTTCAATGTCAAAGTATGGGGGAGACACTGGTTCACGAGTAGGTGAAAATTTTTGAAGAAGTAGAAATACGGTGAGACCGACAGACGCTAATAGAAGTTATTTTCGTTCCACATCACTTGATGTCTGATGCGTGAGATAATGTTGCTTCAGTCGCTGGATATATTGTAGGGGTTTTCAGGACTCCACGTTTCGAACGAATGCCGGAAAAAGCGACAACGACATCCTTAACTGCAGTGATGGTTGTTGTTCCACGTCGTCGTGTTCTTCAGGTCGGCCAAGAATGCTACAAAGAAGTCAAGGTTTGCTGACCGTTGTTACAATATGTTTAGGCCTGTCTGAAAGATGAATTCCTGAATGACTGAAAAATAAGCTCGGAACAGTTTATAATATTCACAAAAAACTTTCTTGGGAAGGAAACGGATTAGTAACCCTGCCAGGCAGTGTTGCCACAAAAATCAATGAAAATAATCATGCACTCTAAATCAAATCAAATAAAAATTGTCCTCGTTACTATGTTTTCTCCTTTTTGTCCAGTATTGTTTCTCTTTATTCGTCACCTAATGTTGACTAGAAAGCTGCGTGTTTTCACTGATCAAAGACCCAGGTTTGTCAACACTTTCCAAAGTTTTTCCACGTCGCCAAAATGTGAACTAGCGAAAATTGTTATAAATTTTAAAGTTTTTCCTAATTGCCAAAATGTTGCGAATATACATTCATGCTCATAAATTAAGGATAATGCTGATACATGGTGAAACAACGCTCTGGTGGGCGGTTTGCGGGTTTAAGTCACCTCGGGGTATGACCATGCGGTGCATTTGACCTGCGGTCGTCGCACGGTGGCGCAGGCAGCAGTCCACATACGCAGAGGGGTGTTGGTGCATGTCAGAATATGGTGCAGCGAGTAAGTGTTCAGACATTTTCAAACGTGCTAATGGTGACTGTGTGTTGAAAATGGCTCAAAGAACACATATTGATGTCGTTATGAGGGCTAGAATACTAAGGCGACTGGAGGCTGGTCAAACACAGCAGGTCTTAGCACGGGCCCTCCGTGTGCCACGAAATGTGATCTCAAGATTATGGCAACGATTCCAGCAGACAGGAAACGTGTCCAGGCGCTACAGTACGGGACGTCCACAGTGTACAACACCACAAGAAGGCCGATATCTCACCATCAGTGCCCGCAGACGGCCACGTAGTACAGCAGGTGGCCTTGCTCGGGACAATACCGCTGCCACTGGAACAGTCTACAGACGATTGAACAGACATAGTTTATTCGCCCAGAGACCTGCAAGGTGCATTCCACTGACCCCTGTTCACAAGAGAGCCCGAAAAGCCCGGTGTCAAGAACACAGTACATGGTCATTGGAACAGTGGTTCCAGGTTATGTTCACGGACGAGTCGAGGTGTAGTCTGAACAGTGATTCTCGCTGGGTTTTCATCTGGAGTGAACCAGGAATCAGATACCAACACCTTAATGTCCTTGAAAGGGACCTGTATGGAGGTCGTGGTTTGATGGTGGGGGGTGGGATTATGATTGGTGCACGCACACACCTGCATGTCTTTGACAAAGGAACTGCAACAGGTTAGGTGCATCGGGACGTCATTTTGCACTAGTGTGTCGGCCTTTTCAGGGGTGCAGTGGGTCCCACCCTTCTCCTGACAGATGAAACGCGCGGCCCCACTGAGCTGCCGTCGTGGAGGAGTACTCTGAAACAGAAGATATCAGGCGAATGGAGTGGCCTGCCTGTTCTCCAGACCTAAAACCCGTCGAGCACGTCTGGGATGCTCTCGGTCGACGTATCGCTGCACGTCTTCAAACCCCTACGACGCTACAGGAGCTCCGACAGTGACTGGTGCAAGAATGGGAGGCTATACCCCAGTAGCTGCTCGACCACCTGATCCATAGTATGCCAACCAGTTGTGCGGCCTGTGTACGTGTGCATGGTGATAATACCCCATGCTGATGTCGGGGTACACGCGCAGGAAACAGTGGCGTTTTGTAGCACATATGTTTCGGGACGGTTTTCTCAACTTATCACCAATATCCTTAATTTATGAGCATGAGGGTAGTAACGGGATGCTATTGTTAATTCAACCCAAACATCCACATAGCAGAAAAATGTTGCTGCGCTGTACACTAAGTCGACGAAAGTCATGGCATACCTCCCAATATTGTGTCTAACTTTCTTTTGCCCAGCGTAGTGCAGCAGACAGACATGACATGGACTCAACAAGGCGTGGGCAGTTCCTGCAGAAATACTGAGCCATGTTGGCTCTATTGCCGCCAATAATTGCGAAAGCGTACCCGGTGCAGGTTTTGTGCACGAACTGACCTCTCGATTATGTCCCATAAATGTTCGATGGAATTTATGCCGCGCGATCTGGGTGGTCAAATAATTCGCTCAAACTGTCCAGAATGGTCTTCAAACCAATCGCTAACAATTGTGGCCTGGAACATGGCGCATTGTAATCCATAACAATTCTGACGTACTTTTGAAGCATGAAGTCGTTGAATGGCTACAAAATGGCCTCGAAGTGGTCAAAAATAACCATGTCCAGCCAAAGATCGGTTCAGTTGGACCAGAGGAACCCAGCCCCTTCCATTTAAACACTGCTTGCACCATTACGAAGCCTCCATCCGGTTGCACATTGCCTTGTTGACAATTTGGGTCCATGATTGCGTTGGATCTACGCCACACTCAACCCTACCATCAGCTCCTACCAACTGAAACCGGAACTCATCTGAACAGGCTATGGTTTTGCAATCTAGGATCCGACCAGTATGGTCGCGAGCCCAGGAGAGGCTCTGGAGGCTATGTGCTGTCAGCACTCGTGTCGGTCGTCTGCTGCCACAGCCCGTTATCGCCAGATTTCGCCACGCTCTCCTAACGGATATGTTCGTTGCATGTCCCTCATTGAATTCTGCGGTTATTTCACGCAGTGTTGCTTGTCTGTTAGCACTGACAACTCAACACAAACACTGAAGACCGTCAGCCACTGCACTGTCCGAGTTGAGAGGGAACGCCTGATATATGGTATTCTCGGCACTCTCGTAACGCTGTGGATTTTGGAATACTGACGTGATTTTTGTACCACAGTGCAGATCTTGAAAGGTAGCCACTGCACGCTGTGATTATTAAATACTTGTCTGATAGGGTAGTACTATAATAGAACTGTGGCACCACTACAAGGAATAACAAATAACATTTTCTTATAATATGTTGTGAATTATTACTCAGCTTTGGTACAGTTTGATGCGTGGCAATTGATGTCCTATACCTAACAATGAAATCCAAATAACTTCGCTAGTCCTTCACGTTCTATGATATTATCACTTCAACTGGGTGTAATTACTCAGATACTTTGCTAATGATCCCAGTTCTCTGTAAGTCAGAAGGTAGACTTCAGACTACTGTGCTGAGCAGGTCCCAAGCACTGAAATATACCGTTTACCTGCTGGTCAGAAGCTGGCTGAGTGTCCGTGGCGTGTCGTGTTTTGGTCCCTGTCACCAGGCACCAGTACAATGCGAAACCAATAGATGCAGCCTGTGGTGGCTGTGCACACTATCGGCAAACGTATATAACGAGCTGGAGGAAGTTGGGCGGAGGCAGGAAGAGATAATGGTTTGCGAGCGTCATCTGGAGACTGTGGCACTGAACTGAAAGGCGCCAAGAAACAGTTTTGCCTGTGTGGCGGAGGCTTCTCACGGTATTTGTTTTGTCTCTCTTGCCTAGTACAAAGATAGTAAATATTTTTGCTTTCTTGAAACCACGGAAAACATAAGCGTAAATCAGGAAACGGAATAGATTGTACAAAGATCTTCTTGTTGAGGATGTGGCAGTCCATAACAGGCCGCTCCTCACCATGTGGTTTGGGCGCCAGAAAAATAGGTGAAGACTATGGAGTCTTGGAAGGCTTAATACTGTAATTCCCTCTCTCAGAACCTCACCCAACCATTCTTCACTCACGGAAGGCACAGACAATAAGGAGGATCTCTGACTTCAGAAGTCCTAAATGGTTAGTGGGAATGTCTCTAAATTCATCACACAAGTTCTCCCAATTTCTCCTAATTTATGACGAAATAGTTCACGGGTGAACGGCCGAATGTCAATGTTCAATGGGCATAATATTTCGAGAAACGACCTTGTTGCCGTGATCAGGTCTCCTAACAAACTGAATACCCCAGAGCTGGTATATGGCTTATATCTCCTCCCCGCTCCCCCTCCCTCCTACCTGGCGTTCTGTACAAAGTCGACACCCTGCTGTGGATACGTGTTTAGCATCTCCTCCTACCCCCTCATCCGTCCCCCCAAGGCCAAGTTATCCCGTCCGAGATTAGCGCACAGAGACACGTGCTGGCGACTATTGTTCTGCGTGTTCCTGAAGTCAAATCGTGGTGGGATATCTCCTTCCTCTCCTTAATCAGATTCAATTTGGGTTCCCAGACTCTACCAAGGATGTGGCTAACATTGCGCTTTATCACAGCTTCCTTACTCGTACCTCGGAACATTCTTAAATTACACAGTAAGGTCGTAACGCATTCCATGTAATTCAGATAAATAATGTTCCGCGAATGCCGATTTGTTATCCCGCTGTGACTTTTTTGTGTTCTTCGCAACGATCTTGGACAGTACTCACAGTTTGGCCTGTTTAAGTCGTAGCACACTGGTAAGGGATCCGAGAGACCCCGTATTTCGATAGTCCGAGGTCATCCTTGACACTACCAAGCAATGTCTGTGTTTTAACTGACAGACAGAAGACAGTTTTCACTTGATGTTTCGAAGAATTCGTCCAATATTCCTGGACAGTATGCCACAAAATGGAGTAAATGAAATGGCCACATTCTCTTGAGGTTCCTCTCTGTTTCTGCCGGCTGTACAGTCGGTGAAAGGCGTAGTGCTCTCCGAATTTGCCATTCTGCGTCCTTCGTGAGGTGTTGAAGTCCTTGGTTGAGGCTCACATAACTGGAGAGAGTGCGAGCCTTATGTACCAATGCTTTGAGCTTGCCATTCCTCTGTGCAGGGTGGTGACATCGGGCTGCAGATCCGTGTGTATCTTCTTACGGTGCATGCTATGGTCCAACGTGCCTTCTGCTCTTTTTTTAATCAAGAGGTTCAGAAATGGGAACGCTCCATCCACTTTGGCTTCCGTGTTAAAGTTGATGTAATGGTATAATTTAATAGACTTCCACGGGCAGCATGGTTCTGTATAAAATAATTCCCGATACTAAACTGTCATCCTGTCGACCGACTTCAGGGCGGTTCTGGTGTAAGAAATTGAGATGAGGAAATCTTCAGCTTTTCTCTTCCATGTGTCCCTATGACGAAGGTGTTGTCGGCAAATAGGCAGGAAAACGGTGGTTTTCATTTACCTGAAGCCCAGAAATGGCAACCTGCACGTCAGGGGCTAGAAAACCGTTTTTTGCCTCCTGATGTATAGGCTCCCACGCGAAGCAGGTCCATGAAGCTGGTCAGTAATACTATATAACACAACACGCCTGTCATGCAGCGCAGCCTGCATGTAGAAGGCTGGAAAACCGTTTCTTACCCCTTGTTGTCTAGGCTGCCCTGCAATGCCGGTCAAAAAGCCACGCTGACACACTCTACACTCAATACTCAGTCATGAAGAGCAACCTACATTGCAGGGACTGAAGATACACGTTTTCGCCTCTCTCTTCACTCCCATTGGAGCTAGAAGCTGTGAACACCACATAGCTGGTACTGCTGAAGAGATTGACTCAATAATGAAATCACTGAAGACTAAGGACTCTCATGGTTATGATGGAGTGTCTAGCAGAATATTAAAGTACTGTGCTGCACATGTTAGCCCTGTATTTAGCCATATTTGTAATTTTTCCTTTAGGAATGGTCAGTTTCCTGAGCGATTAAAGTACTCAGTAGTAAAGCCGCTTTATAAAAAGGGTGAAATGGATAATGTAGATAATTTTAGACTTATTTCTATGCCATCAGTGTTTGCAAAAGTTATCGAAAAGGCTGTGTATGTAACGTTAATTGATCATTTTATATCACACGATTTGCTATCAAATGTACAGTTCGGCTTTAGAAGTCGTTTGACAACTGAAAATGTTATATTGTCTTTTCTCTGCGAGGTACTGGATGGGCTAAACAAGAAGTTTCGAACACTTGGCATATTTTTTGATTTGACTAAGGCATTTGATTGTGTCGATCTCACAATATTGCTCCAGAAGTTGGAGCATTACGGAATAAGGGGAGTAGCTCACAATTGGTTCACCTCTTACTTTAGCAACAGGTAGCAAAAGGTCATTATTCACAATGTTGATAACGGCTGTGATGTGGGATCTGAGTGGGGTACTGTCAAGTGGGGGGTGCCCCAGGGATCAGTGTTCCTTATTTATACAAATGATATGCCCTCTAGTATTATGGGTAACCCTAAAATATTTCTGTTTGCTGATGACACTAGCTTGGTAGTAAAGAATGTTGTGTGCAACATTGACTCGGTTTCAAATAGTGCAGTGCATGACCTCAGTTCATGGCTTGTAGAAAATAAACTAACGTTAAATCACAGTAAGACTCAGTTCTTACAGTTTCTAACACACAATTCAACAAAACCTGACGTTTTAATCTCACAGAACGGGCATATGATTTGTGAAACTATACAGTTCAAATTTCTAGGTGTTCAGATGGATAGTAAGCTGTCGTGGAAAGCCCACGTTCAGGATATTGTTCAAAGACTTAATACTGCCATTTTTACTATTCGAACGGTATCAAAAGTGAGTGATACTTCGACACGTAAATTAGTCTACTTTGCTTATTTTCATTCACTTACGTCGTATGGTATTATGTTTTGGGGTAACTCTTCCCATTCTAGAAGAATATTTTTGGCTCAGAAACGGGAGGTTCGGGCAGTAAGTGGTGTCAGTTCACGAACCTCTTGTCGACCTCTGTTCATGAGGTATTTTGACATTGGCCTCTCAATATGTATATTCCTTACTGTCGTTTCTTGTTACCAATATTAGTTTATTCCCAAGAATAAGCAGTTTTCACTCGGTTAATACTCGGCAGAAATCAAACCTCCATTTGGATCGGACTTCCTTAACTCTTGTGCAAAAAGGTGTGCAGTATACTGCAGCATCCATTTTCAATAAGCTGGCACTCGAATTAAAAAATCTTAGCAGTAATCTACGCGCTTTCAAATCGAAACTGAAGAGTTTCCTCATGGGTCACCCCTTCTATTCAGCCAAGGAGTTCCTTGAAAAATTAAGCTGATTCTTATTGTATTGCTGATAGCGTTTTCTTAAACTTATGGTCTGACTTTTTATCAGGTTCATGAACATTTATTTTTATCTGTTATTACTTTTATGTTGTAAGTTCATGTACTGCTCAATTTGGTCCTACGGAACTTGACGTGTGAATAAATAAATAAATAAATAAATTGCTGTTTGTGTGTCAGGTTTTGTTGAAATCGATTCAGGGGTTTGAGAGAAGATTCCATATGTCCATGCATATATGCTGCTTTATATTTATACTAGACTTCTCCTCATAGCTTCAGTTATGTACACATTTGACACATGTAATGCACACATCTCGTCCTCCCCCATACCTCTGTCCACCTCTTCCACACCTCTCTCCCCATCCACCTCATTGCCAAACCTCTCAATGTCCATCTCCTCCTCCCTCTCTGTCCCTTTATTTTCTCATCCACTCTCCCTCCATCCTTATGCTCCCCACTGCCTCTCTCTGTACATTTTCTTCTAGCTGTCAGTCTATCTTCTCCCCTTTCCCTCTGTCCATCTCCTCCTGCCTCCTCTCTGTCCATCTCCTTCTGGCCCCCCTCTCCATGTTCACCTCCCTCTTCACACATCTTTCTGTCCATCCCCTCCTGTCTCCTTCTCCCTACCCATCCCATCCTGCCTCCCTTTCCCTCTCCATCTCCTATCGATCTTCCATCAGTCACACCCACCTGCACTCTGCATGTGTAGCCCCTGCAAAAAAGGTCAATGAAGCAGTTCAATAGTACTTACATAATACACCTGTCACATAGGACAGCCTACACATCGGGTGCTTGAAAACCGTTTTTTGCTCCTAATGTGTAGGCGGCCCTGAAAATCAGGTCGATGAGGCAATCCAGTAGTACTCCAACACAACACATCTTTCATGCAGAGAAGACTACATGTCAGAGATTACAAAACAATTGCTTGCCCCAAGAGTGCAGGCTGCCCTCGCAAGCAAGTCTATAGAGCAGGCTGATACTATTTCCACACAATACACCAGTTGTGCAAGTCAGCCCACATGGCAGCAGCTAAACAATTTGCGTTCTTACTGGTTCTAGGAGCCTATAAACGCCACAGCACTGATACTTGTAACATTTGCTGTTTGTGTGCCAAATATGTTTGAAATCGACCCAAGTGTTTGGGAGCAGATCGTATATGCATTCAACAAATTTAATGCACCAATATCTTTCTCACCACTCCCTCTGTCCACTTCTTCCTCAACAAGTGTATATGTGCACTTCAACCTCCCAACTCTTATTGTCCATTTTATCCTCTTAACCTCCTCCTTTAACCCTCAATTTGTCCATCCTTTGTCTCTATCCTCCTCTCTCCATCTCTGTCCATCTCCCCCACATGTTCTTCCTTTTCCACCTGCCCACCACCTGTCTACACATTCCACCTGCTCCTGCATCTCCCCTATGCCTCCCTCTCTCTGTCTCGTCCTCCTCACTCTGTCTGTACCTCACTTGCCCCTCCCTCTCTTCATCTCCCCTGTCCCCTGTCTCTGTCCATCTCACACACCCCTTGTCCATCTCCCTCTTGCTCACTATCCACCTTCACCAACCACCCTCTCTCTGTTTAGCCATGCCAATGTGAATGTGTGTCCCCAGAGGGCAGAGGGCAAGCCAGTTCTACCCACACAATACACCTCCTCCCACTCTCTTTTACTATCTTCTTCCCTTCTTTCTGTACATCTCCTCCACCCCACTGTCTGTCCTCTCATACCTCTCTCTATCCATCTCATCCTACTTCACACTCTCTCTGTTCACCTAATCCCATTTATCAGTCTGCCTCATCTCCCCCTATCCCATTATTCATCTCCTCTGGCCCAATATATGCCTCTGCTCTGTCATGCTCATCTGCAGGTGTAGCCCCTGTAAAACAGGTCGATAAACCAGCCCAATATTACTCCCATGACATGCCTGTTGTGCAAGGCAGCCTGCATATGAGAGTCCTAAAATCTGTTTGTTCACCCTGCAAGCCAAGTCGATACTACTCCAACACAACATATCTATCGTGTAGGACAGCCTACTCATCAAGCACTTTAAAACTGTTTCTTTCCACTGACATGCAGGCTGCTCTGCAATTCGTGTTGCTAAGGCACTACCTTCCCATACAAAAAAACTGTCATGCACAGCAGCCTAAATGTCAGGGTCTGAAAAATCATGTTTCTGCTCATAGCTCCAAGCCTATTGCAGCTAGGAGGTTATAAACCTCTCAATGCTGATACAATTTTTCTGTTTGTGTACCAGGTTTGACTGAAATCTAACCATGAGTTCAGGAAGAACTCTCAGGAATAATTATTTGCTGAAAAACCAGACATTGCTTATTCTGATCTTTTATTAATTCATCTCCTCCTCCACCCCCCCTCTCTCAGACATCTCCTCCCCCCCTCTCTCTCTCTCTCTCACTCTCTCTCTCATCCCTCTCTCTCTCTCTCTGTGCATCTGTTCCTTCCACTTCTCTCTGACCCTATTCTCCATCCCCTTTCCTCCCCTCTCTGTGTGTCCATATCTTCATCCCCCATTTCTAACTCCTCCTCCTCCTCTCTCTCTCTCTCTCTCTCTCTCTCTCTCTCTCTCTCTCTCTCATCTGTTCACCTCCCACTATCTCTCCCATCCCCTCTCCAACAGGAGCTTATTGCTTTACTCCCATGTTACTTATTTACACATAGTGAATAATTGAGTACCTAGTTTGATCGATATCTGACATAGATTGTCTTCATTTCTTCTCTTTTAGGAGGGTATTAATTTTATGTGTAGTATACAGCCAAGTGGCTTGATCTTACGTCCCAAAACACATTGAAAAAAACATTAAATCGCTCTAACGCTCATTCTCGCTACCTCGTTGACACACTGAGTAGCACAAATAAGAGATAAAATTGCACCTCAGACTTTTAAAGTTATTCCAAATCAACTAAATACAGGAAATAAATACCAACACGATTTTTAGGACAATTATACGTCATCCTTCTCATACACATCCCACACCTAGTGGTAGTGGAGAATCATACTCCCACAGTATTTTTATGCTAACAAAATGTATCTTACATATTTGATCAAAATTGCTCCAGGCATTATGCTTCAATGTCATGTCCTTCTCATTCCCCTACGTGATGCAGGTGCTTCTTAACTACATAGAGCTTCTTTCCAGATAGTAAGTAACCAATAATCCCCCAATTCTTTAAAGACTAAAACTCCACAGTATACAACAGCTTCAAACTTCTGATTAATTTACAGATGAGTTAATGTGCTACGTATTTGACGTTAAGCATGTAAGCGAGAAAAACTTACAAAAAGTTTGTTTCAGATTTGCTGGAAGCTGCTAAGCGCTGCCATTGTCAAACACTGGATGAGCATATGAGCATGGTCAGAATATTTTGGTTCCGTTTTAGGAAAATATAGTTCTTCACACACCACACTGTTCATGTCATCTCAACTATGTGTCGTAAAAAATATTTTTGCAGGCACATTCAGTGACAAAAATCTGCTAAATGTGTTACGGACAGAGCTAGTAGAAAAGACCCAATAAATTAAAACGTTATGGATGATGCGGAAGTTTTTTCACGCAGTCCGTTGTTTATGATGTCGTATATCCTGAACCATGAGTCATAAAATTTTCCAGGCACATTTAGTGACATGTGTGAATATTAACCGCAAAATATGTTGCGAGTAGAGGTATTGATGGAGAAGTAATAAATTAAAACGTCATGCCTGATGTGACAGCTTTGTACGATCTCAATGTTTATGACGTCATATCTCCTAAACTCTTTTGCAAGTATATTCATTGGTATACGACAGGATGTGGATACTGTCCACGAAATATGTTGTGAATAGAGTTAGTAAGTTTTCTTATAAAAGGTGAAAGAGGAAATCTGTGGACCAGTACAATTAGAAGAGAAATATTCTGTAGCAACAACTCAGAAGAACATGCTTCTGTTGTAAGTTCTGATCTATGAAAAAATGTGTCAATATTTTTGACTTATGTTGAACTTTCACATATCTCGCAAACCTTCATTTTTCCATGTTTACTCAAAAGGAAAATGATGCTAGTTTATAATCCTTTATATTTAGCTTTTTTATTCCTGTTGTATGGTGTTCAGATGGACACAGAACATCTATCACTTCAGAATTTTTCACATCATCTACACATGCAACTAACTCATCTACATGATTTTCCAGTCCCATAATGTTCAAGAGACTAACTATACTTTTCTTAGAACTGTTACATACATTTGGCCGAGGTCTTTTCTAACTTCTTTTAAAACTGTCTTTTTATGATTCGAATCTAACCTAAAAAGTGAGCCCCTTTATATGCTTGTGCCCACACCCCCTTCCCCATCTTGATATTTCTGAAAGATACTCATCTCGTCCTTTTCCCTCCTATTCAGATGCAGACCATGATTTGTGAAACCCCATGTCCCAATTGGAGACATATTTTCAGCACAGATATGAGACTGTTTTAGTCAAAACCAATCCATGCAGACCTTTCTTTACATGGCTGACAGTTGTGTTAACAGAGTGATAGACACGTTGCTGGAAAGCTCCACAAATGCCACACAAGCGTGTCCTGTTTCTGTGCTTATTTCCAAAGTGTAGTTTTCTACTAATTCGTGCCAAACTATGTTAGACAAATTTTTGGTACAAATTAGCTCATCAAATTGTGCAAAAGTCAGTCTTTCCCCACAGCCTCCCGTAGTGTCTGCTGTGAACGTTCAGACCCCACTGGGACTAATATTCAAAATTCTATAATCCAAATACCTAGCAGTGTGAGAAAGAAATATATGCTCAATGTACAAGGGTTGTTTTTTAAGTAAGGGCCGTTTTTATTTTTAAAAAAGATACAAATACTTTTGTAAAAAAACTTTTATTTTCTGATTCTACAAACTTTTACCTATTTTTCTACATAGTTGCCTTGTTTATTTAAGCACTTGTCATACCATACAACTAAGTTTTTAATTCCCTCTTCAAAGAATTCGGCCGCCCTCTCCGACAGCCAAGAGTTCACGGCCGCTTTCACTTCATCGTCGTCATTGAAGCGCTGCCCGCCAAGATGGTGTTTCAGGTACCGTAAAAGGTGAAAATCGCTAGGAGCAAGGTCGGGGCTGTATGGTGCATGGTCCAAAACTTCCCAGCCAAAAGAATCAATCAAATCCAGAGTCTTTTGAGAGGTGTGTGGCCTAGCGTTATCGTGCAGGAGCAAAACTCCTTTTGTCAGCATGCCGCGCCTTTTGTTTTGAATTGCTCTGCGGAGCTTCTTTAGAGTTGCACAGTAGGCATCTGAGTTGATTGTCGTTCCTCGTGGCATAAAGTCCACTAGCAAAACACCGCCCCGGTCCCAGAACACAGTTGCCATAATCTTGCGCTTTGACAGCGTCTGTTTGGCTTTGACCTTGACGGGTGAGGTTGTGTGTCGCCATTCCATCGATTGTCGCTTGCTTTCGGGAGTGATATGGGATACGCATGTTTCATCTCCAGTGACAATTTGACTCAACATGTCATCCCCTTCTTCCTCATAACGAATCAAAAAGTCCAATGAAGTGGCAAATCTCTTCCCTTTGTGGTCCTCTGTGACGAGTCTGGGTACCCACCGAGAACACAGTTTCTTAAAGTTTAGATTTTCAGACACAATTTTGTACAAAACCGATCTTGAAACTTGTGGAAATTTCAAAGAAAGAGTGGAAATTGTGAATCTTCTGTCCTCACAAATCTTTGTTTCGACTGCAGCCACCAAATCATCAGTGATCATAGAGGGCCGGCCTGAGCGTTCTTCGTCATGGACGTTTTGACGGCCATTTTTAAACTCTCTAACCCATTGACGCACTTTACCTTCACTCATTGCATTCAAGCCATAAACTTCTGTTAACTGACGATGAACTTCTGCAGCTGATGGGCTTCTCGCGGTCAAAAAACGTATCACTGACCGTATCTCACACGCGGCGGGCGATTCAATAATCGTAAACATTATAAAGTAGCACAGCGATGCGTACACGTCAGCTACAGAGCTGCAACTTGCATCAGTGTGAACGGGAAGGATGTCGACAAGTGGCGCGGTGACTTGTTGCGGCGTCCGCGCGAACTACGGGACTATACGCGCGAACGGTCCTTACTTAAAAAGCAACCCTCGTATTCGCTACTTCTAACCGACGTCCTTCATGTAACAATCCTGCCGAGGGGTTAGGCTATTTAGTAAATATTTCGGACTTAACCTAAAGGCATCCGGAAGCAACTGACTTCAGTAAAAATTAAGACATGTTCATAGGATTTGTTGACTTGGAAAATCCGTTCGGCAACGTAAAATGGTGTAAGATGTTCGAAATTCTGAGAAAAATAGGGGTAAGCTTTAGGAGAAGAAGGGCATTATACAATATGCACAACCAGCATGAGAGAACAATAAGAATAAATGTTCAAGAACGAAGTGATCAGATTAAAAAGGGTGTAAGAAAGGGATACAGCCATTCGCTCCTTCTGAAGAAACATTGTGGAAATAAAAGAAATGGTCAAGAGTGGATGAAAGGTTATCTGTGGTAAGATTCGCTGATGACATTCTTTAACCTTAGTGAAAGTAAAGAAGAATAACAGAACCTGTGGCACTGAATGCATAGTCTACTGAGCACAGAACGTGAAGGAAGACGATAGTAATTATTAGCAGAAACGAGTTTAGCGACAAACATCAAAATTGGTCATCACGAAGTAGGCGATTTTAACAAATTATGCTACCTTCGAAGCAAAATAACTCACAACTGATGATGTAAGGACGACGTAAAAAGCAGACTGGCGCCGACAATAGCGGCATTCCTCACCATGAGAAGCCTTCCAGCACCAAACATAGGCATTACTCCGAAGAAGAAATTTCTGTGAAAGCACATTTGGAGCACAAGATTATGTATCACTGAGTCAGGGAAGAAGAGATTCAGCTGTAGTGTTAACGAAGGATTCGGCGAAGAAAGGAACATATGGAGGACATCGACAAGAAGAAGTAGCAGGATGATAGAGCATACAGTGAGACATCAGGGAAAAACTTCCAAGGTATTCCAGGTATCTGTAGAATGTAGAAACTCTAGAAGAAGACAGACTGGAATAATCCACCAACTCACGCAGTTAAACCACTTAAGCCTATAAGATGGCGGCCATCCATCACGTCACATTCAGGTAGATTAAATACAAAGAGTAGTAAAATTTTTGGTAAAATAAATTATAAAAAAGCGCGTTTAACTAGCACCATATTGACTTTAAAAAACAGAAAAACTTTTCAGCCCAGTAGGGATATTCCAACCTACAATTTAAAGATTCAGTTTTACAAACAAAAGGAACATCATTTGAAATGTGTGATTCTGATTCCTTGAAAAATTAATCTTACACTTCACGAGAGGTTAACATCTTAGAATTCATAATGGGTCGCTGTGAAATAAAGCAATATGTGATGCAATAACCAGCTTCCAAATCGTGATAGCAAACTACGAGTATCGGTTACATTGTGTGGAAAAAGGCGATCAGATGCTCATGCACAGTGCAGGATTAGTAACGTAACAAGAGTTAGCAAATGCCACAGTCACTGAGCATTAGTGGACCCTCGCCTCGATGTAAAAAAATTTCTGAAATTAGGTATGAATTATATTCTGCCTAACGTTCAATGGAAAGATGAGTAGTAACATTTCACCTCATTTCTAAAAGTGAGCGCTGGTCGCACCATACGTTATGTGTCTTAAGTCAATAACACCGCAAAATTCATAGGGAATTTTCTAATGTTTTCTGAGCTAGTCGTAATAACTTGATCAACTAGAATATGGTTCTACTGATTACTAAGTAGAAAGTAATTAATGTGTACCGTATCTATTTTTGTAAGTCTACTATTCCAGGCGCGCATTCTTTCTACAGTGTGTGTACTTGTCTTACAATATTTTTGATGTGGTCATCTAAAGTGTAGGGTGCTTTCTTGTTGGTGAACTACTGATAAATAACTTGTTGTAGCTTCGTGGTTGCTGTGTGTCTTTTGTATCGTTGTTTCTTTGCCGGTGGCTATGGACTAATAGGAAACGAATATTACTCTTTAATAGCAGTAGAAGATATTGAGAGTGAAATATAATTTTATCTAGTGAGTGCAAAATTCGCCGACAGGAACATGACAAGCAGTGAAGAATAAGTCAAGATTAGTTGTTTTGTTTATATAGGCTACCAAGTTTAAAAAACGAAGTAGGTTCTTTTTGCAAGCCGGACGCTGTGGCCGAGAGGCTGTAGGCGCTTCAGTCTGGAACCGCGCGACCGCTACGGTCGCAGGTTCGAATCCTGCCTTGGGCATGGATGTATGTGATGTCCTTAGGTTAGTTAGGTTTAAGTATTGCTAAGTTCTAGGGGACTGATGATCTCACATATTAAGTCCCATAGTGCTCAGAAACCATTTGAGCCATTTTTTCTTTGTGCAACGTAAACAGCACTTGGCAGTCGACATGTGATTCTCAACCCAATTCAAGATAAAGATGTTAGCTAACAAAACCTAGTCCCGCCAACAGGCTTAACAGGAATGTGATTTAAAAAACGAGGCTCTGGTAACGCTGTAACTGCGTGCAGCGTGGCCAAGAACAGGTAGCACGAACTCTGCGCTGTACTACAGCTGTCACATTAGCTGAGTGAGAACGATATGCAGACTCGTCGATATTCTACTTGCGTACGCTTCAAACATTATGTTTTCCAGTTAAAGCATCAAATTACATCCAATTTATGCCTCCACAATGCGGCATATTGTGTATTTCTTTCTGTTATTGTTACCAATATTTAAAGATTAAGACATAACACGGGCTTCTTACAGACATAAACGACCACTTTGCTTCGTGCATGAGACAAACAAAGCCAATAGAAAATACTTGTGTATGCTGTAACACCGTTTGCATCCAGTGCTGTGCAAAGAAACACACCGCACAATAATTCCATTCAGTAAGTTTGACGTCCAGGCTCATTTTTACATGTCTCGTACACCTGTTAGCAACGTTCAATTTAGAGAAGATGTTCAAAGGTACCACCTCTCATTTTCAAGTACATCGCCACTCGCTGGATCATACTATGCTGGACCTTACGTAACACACCTGCATCCACCATTGCTGAAGTGGCATGCACGCGAGCTAGTAGGTCGGATTAAGGTGCAGAGAATGAGGCAGCCAGAATACTGGGCCTACACGACCGATCCATTTCCCTGTAAACGCTTCATTTAAATAGTTACACACATTCATTCCAAAGTGTGGTGGTGCACCATGTTGAAACCATAGCAATCGCCAAACACCAAGTTGAACGTTCTCTAATGTGTCAGGCAAAGCATTGCAAAGAAACATACGATGAAGGGGCGCATTCAACTTGTCCTGCAACAGGTAAGGACTCCTAAGCACTCCTCCCTCGATACTAGCTAACAGCGTGCCTGAAAGTCACATTCATGGGTGATATGTGGCTTGTGTTCTGACAATAATGGCTTTTGTGGAGATCGAAAATACCTTCACGAGTGAAGCTAGATTCGTCAGTCCGTATCACGTTACTTATAAAATGTTCACTATCATCGATCGGGTGCAAAAGCCATTCACAAAACTGTGCTCTTCGAATGGGTTCTTCTGGCCACTGGTGATGAGTTAGCGTGTAATAATATGGATGAACAGGCTTAACACACGAGCAGCAGCAGCTTGGTTATCGGATGCAACATTTCACGAACCAATCTTTGAGATACCTGGAACTGCCTTTTAATACTACAGGTATTTCACTGACGTGACTGGTGAATGGTTTCAAGAGCCGCGTCCTATGTGTGTGGAGTACGTCTAGCCCTTGGACGACCTCTGTCCACTACTTGTGGACGAAGATTGCCGGTTTACCGAAGGTGTTGCTCCAGGTGACATTCTTATCGGGATGACGCCTTTGAGGGTACCCTGCAGCTTAGACACGAGCAGCAGCAGCTTGGTTATCGGATGCACCCAACATCAAAAGCATATCGACATATTCACTGTTTGTGTATTCCATCGGAAAGCCACCTTACATGACCTTGACAGTTACGGTTGTGCACTGCACGGTTAGTAGACACATTCACACATTTTGATGGCTCCCAGGCTCCCACTGTCATGTAACAAAATTATTTTCTGCTTATAAACGAAAAAACCAGGGAGTGCACGTCTAAAAAATAAAACACAAACATACCGAGGATTCGAAACATAGCTCCATGGTGGACATGGGTTTGATGTCCCAGAAGTTAATTTTTTTTCTCTCTCTCTCTCTCTCTCTCTTTTTCTTTTTTTTTTTTTTTTTTACTTCGTCTTCATTTTGTTGGGTATCGTTCGTTGCGTTTAGTATTACGGAGGGTACCCAGCTCTCCGCCTGAACACGCTTTTCTTTTTAATCTCATTCTGTTCGTTTTTAATAGTCATGGGCGACTGGAATTCGTCAGTAGGAAAAGGGAGAGAAGGAAACATAGTAGGTGAATATGGATTGGGGGGAAGAAATGAAAGAGGAAGCCGCCTTGTAGAATTTTGCACAGAGCATAACTTAATCATAGCTAACACTTGGTTCAAGAATCATAAAACAAGGTTGTATACCTGGAAGAATCCTGGAGATACTAAAAGGTATCAGATAGATTATATAATGGTTAGACAGAGATTTAGGAACCATGTTTTAAATTGTAAGACATTTCCAGGGGCAGATGTGGATTCTGACCACATTCTATTGGTTATGACCTGCAGATTGAAACTGAAGAAACTGCAAAAAAATGGGAATTTGAGGCTATGGGACCTGGATAAACTGAAAGAACCAGAGGTTGTAGAGAGTTTCAGGGAGAGCATAAGGGAACAATTGACAGGAATGGGGGAAAGAAATACAGTAGAAGAAGAATGGGTAGCTCTGAGGGATGAAGTAGTGAAGGCAGCAGAGGATCAAGTAGGTAAAAAGACGAGGGCTAGTAGAAATCCTTGTGTAACAGAAGAAATATTGAATGTAATGGATGAAAGGAGAAAATATAAAAATGCAGTAAATGAAGCAGGCAAAAAGGAATACAAACGTCTCAAAAATGAGATCGACAGGAAGTGCAAAATGGCTAAGCAGGGATGGCTAGAGGACAAACGTAAGGATGTAGAGGCTTGTCTCACTAGGGGTAAGATAGATACTGCCTACAGGAAAATTAAAGAGACCTTTGGAGAGAAGAGAACCACTTGTATGAATATCAAGAGCTCAGATGGCAACCCAGTTCTAAGCAAAGAAGGGAAGGCAGAAAGGTGGAAGGAGTATATAGAGGGTTTATACAAGGGCGATGTACTTGAGGACAATATTATGGAAATGGAAGAGGATGTAGATGAAATGGGAGATAAGATACTGCGTGAAGAGTTTGACAGAGCACTGAAAGACCTGAGTCGAAACAAGGCCCCGGGAGTAGACAACATTCCATTAGAACTACTGATGGCCTTGGGAGAGCCAGTCATGACAAAACTCTACCATCTGGTGAGCAAGATGTATGAGACAGGCGAAATACCCACAGACTTCAAGAAGAATATAATAATTCCAATACCAAAGAAAGCAGGTGTTGACAGATGTGAAAATTACCGAACTATCAGTTTAATAAGTCACAGCTGCAAAATACTAACGCGAATTCTTTACAGACGAATGGAAAAACTGGTAGAAGCGGACCTCAGGGAAGATCAGTTTGGATTCCGTAGAAATGTTGGAACACGTGAGGCAATACTAACCTTACGACTTATCTTAGAAGAAAGATTAAGAAAAGGCAAACCTACGTTTCTAGCATTTGTAGACTTAGAGAAAGCTTTTGACAACGTTAACTGGAATACTCTCTTTCAAATTCTGAAGGTGGCAGGGGTAAAATACAGGGAGCGAAAGGCTATTTACAATTTGTACAGAAACCAGATGGCAGTTATAAGAGTCGAGGGGCATGAAAGGGAAGCAGTGGTTGGGAAAGGAGTGAGACAGGGTTGTAGCCTCTCCCCGATGTTATTCAATCTGTATATTGAGCAAGCAGTAAAGGAAACAAAAGAAAAATTCGGAGTAGGTATTAACATTCATGGAGAAGAAGTAAAAACTTTGATGTTCGCCGATGACATTGTAATTCTGTCAGAGACAGCAAAGGACTTGGAAGAGCAGTTGAATGGAATGGACAGTGTCTTGAAAGTAGGATATAAGATGAACATCAACAAAAGGAAAACGAGGATAATGGAATGTAGCCAAATTAAATCGGGTGATGCTGAGGGGATTAGATTAGGAAATGAGACACTTAATGCAGTAAAGGAGTTTTGTTATTTAGGGAGTAAAATAAATGATGATGGTCGAAGTAGAGAGGATATAAAATGTAAACTGGCAATGGCAAGGAAATCGTTTCTGAAGAAGAGAAATTTGTTAACATCGAGTATAGATTTAAGTGTCAGGAAGTCGTTTCTGAAAGTATTTGTATGGAGTGTAGCCATGTATGGTAGTGAAACATGGACGATAACCAGTTTGGACAAGAAGAGAATAGAAGCTTTCGAAATGTGGTGCTACAGAAGAATGCTGAAGATAAGGTGGGTAGATCACGTAACTAATGAGGAGGTATTGAATAGGATTGGGGAGAAGAGAAGTTTGTGGCACAACTTGACTAGAAGAAGGGATCGGTTGGTAGGACATGTTTTGAGGCATCAAGGGATCACAAATTTAGCATTGGAGGGCAGCGTGGAGGGTAAAAATCGTAGAGGGAGACCAAGAGATGAATACACTAAGCAGATTCAGAAGGATGTAGGTTGCAGTAGGTACTGGGAGATGAAGAAGCTTGCACAGGATAGAGTAGCATGGAGAGCTGCATCAAACCAGTCTCAGGACTGAAGACCACAACAACAACTGTTCGTTTTCGTTCGTTTCCGTTCGTTGCATCTGCTCGAGGCGGACGTCGCAAGACACCCGTTTCATTTTGTCGTTGATCCATTAGTACAGTTTTTTTATTACAGAGGGCAGCTAACCCTCTGACCGAACACGCTGCCGGCGCCTGCTCAGTGAGCTACGATAGCTCGTACGGTAACGCGATGTGATATACGCTCCTCTGTACATTCCGATGCGCTGCACCATGTGACTGTTGCCAGTTTCTCGGTTTCATAGATGTGTTTTCAAAATGCGACCTATATGATTTTGCTAAATAATCTTTCATCTTGAATCGGCATGAGGAATCGTCCTCCAAATCCGAGTCTTTTCACCCTGTATACGAAGAATTAGGTATCAGTTATGGGTATTAGATTTGATAGTAAAATTGTGTCGTTATAATGCATTTACGTCCGAGCACAGTAATAATGACTCTCCTATAACGCAAGCCACTAGCGACTCGCTGCAGGCGCCCGATTAGGGCTTTTACATTGGATAGCCGTTTATAAATCGTTATACGGGTACGTCCAAGCAATACGGTCCACATTTTCAGATACTGAATCAAAAGCCACACTGCTGACCATCTGTGAAGAATATAAATAACAGTCTGCAAGACGACGCAAGAGAAATACAAAGGACTACATCTTCAGTGACTCTACTACAATGAAGTTGGAAAAAATAAAACACCTGGAAGACATTTTGAAATTCAGATGTCTATTGTCATAACTGGTAGCGTGTCGTCTGCATTAGCTTGAATGCATGGATGTGTACTACCCAGTGAACAGTGTATTTCGAATACTTCCGAATAAGCAGCACTTTATGCCTAACAGCAGAAGACATCTTGAAAGAACTCTAATTCTTGTCCGTGATTACACAGACGATTTGGAAGAAAGCCTAAAGGACGAACTGGTGCGGTTTAATGATCTCGTCTAAACAGATGTGGCTGCTGCCAGTAAAAAGCATGAGCCCATGGAACTGCAGTTTTATAAACCTTTAATGGAAAATTCGTTACAATCGTATTTACCAAATGTGGAAATAATCGTACGCTTTTACTTGTCATTGATGATCACCAGCTACGTTGGAGAACGTGAAGTTTCAACGTTAAAGCGCATTAAAAATGAGTTCTGGAACACCATGGGACGAGAACTTTTGAACTACGTCACCTTAATGAATAAAGTCTGATTTGCTCAGAGACATTAATTTGACTTTTATTATGTCTTAATTTGCTCAAATTAATACGAGAAAAGTTTTATGTAAAGTGCTGTTTTGTTTTATACCCTAATTTATTTTATATCGTAAAGCAAACCAAGAGCTCTTCTCAGCTCTGGCTTAATGCGGCACTGTCTATGTGTAGAGTAATAGAAGCAAACATTCCAAAATTAATCTTACTATATAAAACTAACTAGTATAGTAGATAAACTGAGTTGGTCTCACCTGATTCCTTAGCAATGCAATGTCTACTCAACAACATGGACCTCCGCCAACAAAGGAGCTCCCTTCTTAACATCGGAACACAGCGCCACTTCGATTTCACCATAAGAAGTGACCAAGAGTAATGGAGAACTACTTTCAAATGAGAGGGACCGTATGTCCCACCTCTGTGAATGAATCATAGTGGTCAAGAGCAAACCAACTCACTAAAGAGTTAAGCGTGTCACAGCGCTCAAGCAAGGGGGTCGCTAAAGAGCTTGTAACAATTGATTGAAGCTTTTTAGAGTAACTCTCATAGATTACTGCAAATATAAGCATCGGAATTCACAGAAAGACAAAATATACTCTGAGGACATGAAAATGCTGAACAAACGCGCACCTTTCATCACTTCATCTTATAAAAGTTGTACTGATTAGAAATGTGCTCTGGAGAAGTTCACCAGATGACATCCCAAGTAGTTTCGTGACTTCCTAACATATTAAAATAATAATTATTAAATAACAATAATAATAAAGAAAATATTCCTAATTGTATAATGTAAAATGGGGCAGCTAGTGGGGAGCTGGGATCAGTTGCCAGGAAGTAAAACTTGACATTTACGTCCAGAAAAGACGTTTATTTAAAAAGGTCAGTTAAAATTAATTACTATAAAAATTCAGATATTGCACTTTCATCTTTATTACAAAAAGCTCGCTTAAGGCAGCAGAATGAATGAGTCTTACAGCTCAAAGAATATTTCAGAAACTGAAAGATTGATAATGTTAGTTACTAATAACAATTTAGCAAAAAGACTTCTCTACTAGAATAGTATTCAAGCAAATGAGCAACAATTTAAAAAGATTAGGATATAAACAACACAATTACAGAAGGTACGTACAGGTGAAATTCAGTTAGTTGTAGTCTTCGCTGCTCACGGTACAGTCTACTTCAGACAAATAATACTGGAACAGAGAAAAAATTGTACAATAGACTTATTGATGAGAAGCAGCATTCAACAAAGTTTCAGAGCGATCATAACCAAAGACTCTAAGAACAACTAGAATCAATATAACTTTTAAGTATGTTTAAGAAAGTGGATCCACAGCTATTGCATGAACAAGTGTGCTAAAAATACTGAACTTGAAACAAATCCCACACTACACGATCAAAGATATCTTTTCAGCCGGCCGAAGTGGCCGAGCGGTTCTAGGCGCTACAGTCTGGAACCGCGCGACCGCTACGGTCGCTGGTTCGAATCCTGCCTCGGGTATGGATGGGTGTGATGTCCTTAGGTTAGTTAGGTTTAAGTAGTTCTAAGTTCTAGGGGACTGATGACCTGAGAAGTTAAGTCCCACAGTGCTCAGAGCCATTTGAACCATTTTTGATATCTTTTCAATAATAAAACTTCAAGTAAATTCGCACATTACATGAAAAAGCATTTTAAAAATGACAATTATTAGAAACAAAAATTCACACTGAAAAAAAAGAATTTTCAAACAAATGAATCCATTAAAAAAGAAGGTACAGAGGCCGAAAGACACAGTTGGCTCGTGCTTAAAAAAACCGCTTCACCCGTCAAGCAGAGCAATTTAGTGAGCCTGCCTGTGGACTATACACATGTGGCAGACACTTGATGAACACGTGTACCCCAAATGATCAGTGCTAAAGTTGCACGTAGACAAAAGAGCCCATTAACGCCGCTAATCGTACATGTCCCTTGGAAGTGGGCACGCATAACCATTGATCACAAGGAGACTACAGGACCAAGCAAGATGCTCGCCAAACAACTCCATATGCGCCCGCTGCTCCACTCTATATACTCACGAAACAAGCAGCAAAGGCGAACCAAGTCCATGCTGGAACTCGAGCATCGTATTTCTCACAGAAGGGAACATACAAGTGAGTTTAGCAATCCAAGAGCCGCTCTCAAGAAAGCACAATGACGAGATATGCTCGTCGCCTTTCGGCCCCTCGGAACTACCACTTGCGGCTGCTGAGGAACTTCCTTCTCCAGCTAGCACCAAGACGGAACTGACCAAGAGCCAAAGCAGCTCGGTGTTGTCACCGCACCCGGCCGCAGTCTCGCCTTCGGGTGAGATGCCAGAAAGGATGTTGCGACCGCCAAATACGTAGCTTCGCGCTGTCGATGAAGAATCGATACTAATCACGTCTCAGAATGAACAGGGCTATTCATAAGCTTTTGATTCTACACAATGCTAGGCTATGATTCGCAATTTCTTACTTGAAGAGCTTAATAAACATAAAACGAAACACGACCATATTATGTAAAGGATAGACTGCTACTCACCATGTAGTGAAGGTGAGTCGCTGACAGGTACAACAAATAGACTGCTAAACATGTGAGCTTCCGGTCAAAAATCCTTTTTCTGAAGTAGACAATGAGCCGTTCGTGCCTCATGTTCGCGCCATCTCTTACTTTACATCCTTTTTTTTTTACTGGCACCTCGTTATGTTAGTTTCAATTTCTTTTGTCACCGAGTTGCTGCCTTGCCTTCCCATGAGCGGCAGCAGCAGCGCTTATCGATATAGCCCTGCCGTATTATCTTTGCTGACTGCTATTACTTCCCGGTTGACGTCTGTCGTGCAGCGAGTTGGAATGCACCTGTAGTGCAGTTCGGACCTGGCAGTCGTAGAGTTGCGATGCGGCAGAAGTCGGTCGGGTTGGAGCAGTAGTGAGGCTTGGATAGCCACGACTCGCCCGACCGTTGCCGGCTCACATTACTTGAACTGGGTACGGTCTTGGTTGATCGTCGGCTGGTCGTCTTACCGGACGACGTGTATTTGCTAGCCAGTCGCTTATGGGTTGGCGGTGTGTGTCTCAGCTCGTGGTTCGGCTACGTCATTGCTCGGTCAGTACTTTTAGCTTTGGTTGCGATCTTCGTCCTTGTGTTTGTGAAATTGTGTGTAGATGGTGATGTCGACTGCTCAGTTATTTTAGTGTTGTCTCAATGCTGGTGTGCGAGGAGTCGGTCGGTTGGCGTGGAGCAGCGAGGAAATCTCTGCAGAGCTTAGTTTGGCTGGGCCCGCTGGCGGTTTCCATGCAGTGTCGGAGTGTGTGGGGCTGTTTCCATTGCTACGAGGTCCGTGGCTCACCGACCCTGGACACGAAAGATGAGTTTGGATTTAATTCACCAGCAAGTCAAGACTTTTCAGATTGTGCCGTTTGGTCCTCGTTGTTGGCTGTTGGGACATTCCCGCGAGTAACAACGTTTGTGTTCGAGTTGGCGAAGGTTTAGCCACCGTCAGGTGGAATCTAACTGTATTTGGTTATTTGCAACTGAAGTGCACAAGCGGATTTTTCTGCCTTGTGGCCGTTAACATTCCGATTACCTGCCCTGGCCGTTGACATAAATTTAGGCAGTGTCCTTTCCTCACCGTGTTGTCGCTGCGCAGCACGGTGTGTAGTTTGACAGCTTAATGTATGCTTGGTTGTGGGCATCCATGCCTTTTACGTTTTGCATTGAAGTCGCGGTTGTGTGCTGGTCGAGTGGAGTGCAAATAACCTTGTCGGTGGGTTTGGTGCCTGTCTGTTGGTTGGGTTGTCGTCGGATCGAGAATGGTTGGGTCGAGTGCCTGTCTCACCCTACGTGAACGTTAGTATTTCAAGTGCTGGCCGACCCCGAAACTTCTGAGCGCCGTTAGCTGCATTGCCTTTTCTTATTTTCTGCTGTGTCTATTTGTATGGCTTATAGCCGATGGTTCTGAATTAAGGTTGTTTTTTTGTGTTTTAAGTCATGGGCCTTCAGCCGTTTTAAAATTCAAGGTCCTTGCTTGTCAAGTTTTAGATTGCTTGGGGACTTCAGCCTAATTTAAGATAAGGCTTCGTTGTTTAAATTTATTTTACATTGTGTTTTAAGTCATGGGGCCTTCAGCCGTTCTAAGGATATTTGTCTTTCGAGCATCAGACTGTTTGTGGCCTTCAGCCTAATTGAAGATAAGGCCTTCTGCCTTGCTTTTTTTTTAATTTAATTTTACCTTGAGTCTTGAATCATGGGCCTTCAGCCGTATATAAATTATGGTTGTTGCTTTTCGAGTGTTAGATTTTTGGCGCTTCAGCCAAATTATAGAACTTACTTAATGTGAGGCTTTCTGCCTTCTAAATATTCTCTTTTGGCGTCTGAATTTTGAGTTACTGGCTTTTAGCCGGTTTTTTTAATTAAAGTGGTTGTGCCCTTAAGGCATAAGATATTGTGGCGTATTCAGCCAGTAACTAAGTTCAAGAATTTGTACTGTAATGTTTGGTCAAATAAATAAAGTTATATGTGTTCGAGTGTAGCTGACAGCCGCTCATTTTGGCCCCTTTCCACAATTCCAACTATCTGTCCTGTCCTGCGGGTTTAGCAGGGCGTTTCAGACAACACACAAATACGTTCAAGCAAGCACAGCTCACACACGCATGACCACTGCTTCTGGCCACCGAGGCCAGACTATCCACATCGCTTCTCCCATTATGCGCAGTTGCTTACAGTTCGTCAGAGAGGGAGAGAGAGTTGTGCTTGCGTGTACGTATTTGTCGGTTGTCTACTTAAGGAAAAGGCCTTTTGGCCGGAATCTCACGTGTTTAGCAGTCTTTTTGTTGCGACTATCTGCGACTCAGTATCTCCTCTACATGGTAAGTAGCAATCTATTCTTTTCATAATATTGTCATTATTCTGTGCTGGATTTTCCATTATAAAATCAAACTTGTAAGACTTTGCAAGTTACCATGAAGCAGTTCCTAGTAGATTTATATTATATTTATATTTATTATATTTATTATATTTATTTTTATATTTATTATATTTATTATATTACATTTATTATATTTATATTTATATTATATCTTTACTTGTGCACAATATTTATGGAATTTAAAATTGCAAATATTCAGTTATCCTACTAGAAAAAAATGTATGTTAACACTGAAACTGTGTACTTATTGACTTCTTTTAAATCAGGGAACTGTGGGGAATATATATACTTTGCGTCTTTAAACAAAATATTAACACTAACCAAATACTGAAAACAACATAAATGTTGAGTTCCGTTTTAGCAGAAACAGTAAATGGAATTGTTTCATAAACCGTCACAAAAGAATTATTTCTATAACGAATATTTTGAACATTAAAATTGTGGACGAAAAGAATATGGAGTTGCTTTTCAAGAGAGCAATTAATATTCTTGTGGGCCATTTTCCAGTTATTCACTTCACAAAAAGGGGAAGAGGAAAGTTGTTCAGCTACGCCGACACACATTCATAATTCATGTTTTCAATTAGGATGGGCCTGACTATACGTAACAGCTTTTGCAATAGGAATAAATTTAAGAGAGTATGCAATTTGTTCGTTTTTTCATGAATATCATGAAGAGTACTTTGATCATAGGTGTAGCGAGTCATGCATGTCACCCGTTTAAACCACGTGGACATCCATCCATTAACTCAGGAATCAACTAGTGTAAGTAACGTCCAGACGACAATGCAGTTCCTTACAGTCAGGCTACACGTCACACACCTGAGTCATGCATGTATTCTACTCGACTGTTAGGAAGGCGTTTCCCATGGACATATTAACAAATCAGCCCGTTGGGCAGAAGTTTCCTGTGATTTGCAGATGTGATGGTGGTGGTGTTTAGTGTTTAACGTCCCGTCGACAACGAGGTCATTAGAGACGGAGCTCATGCTCGGGTTAGGGAAGGATTGGAAAGGAAATCGGCCGTGCCCTTTCAAAGGAACCATCCCGGCATTTGCCTGAAGCGATTTAGGGAAATCACGGAAAACATAAATCAGGATGGCTGGAGACGGGATTGAACCGTCGTCCTCCCGAATGCGAGTCCAGTGTGCTAACCACTGCGCTGCAGATGTGACTGTTTGTACTGTCTCGTCGCACAGTCTGAATTAGCTGTGGTGCACGCGGCTCCAAAAGGACGTCCACGAACTTTGGTCATTCTAGTGTTCAATCATTCTAATCATTCTCTCTCTCTCTCTCTCTCTCTCTCTCTCTCTGTGTGTGTGTGTGTGTGTGTGTGTGTGTGTGTGTGTGTGTGTCTTCCCGCCGCCTTTTGTTCCTAAGATTACAGAAAATGTAGATAACAAATATAGATTTACATAGATTCACTCACATCTGAACACTTATCAATCTTGAGGCACACATACCTAATACACATACAGCATATTCATTTGTGTCTCATTTTTCTAAACAACCGTAGTGCTGACCAATGAAATCAAAAATTACTATTTCAAAAATACAATTCATTTCCAAAGACAACAGTTAATACTTGAAGGAAAGATCTTAGCGATAATGAATATTTTAATAATGTAATGAGAAGGCAAGTGGCTCACAACGTCCAATACTAGCTTCTTTAACTAATTCTTAATTCGAATTTTGATTTCATAGGAATAAGTACATCAGGTTAGTCTCACTAGCTAGTTTCTCATTCCATCACCACAACAGTTGTTCATATACTACACAGAAGTTAACTAGCTACAACTATACCGCTAAATTTAATACTATTGAGCCCAATTCATATCTACTGATTATGATACTCTTGTTGACCATATTCTAAACCAAAATCTTATGTGCATATGTACATGTCTTCACTTTAAAACAAACAGATGACAATTCATGATAGAAAAACAACATAATCGCTTAATGTTTCTTAAAGATAAACATTAGTATCTAATTAACTGATCTCTTCTTGCTCAGAGAGGGAGATCCATGAAACAAGATGATTAAATCGTACTATTTCAGTAAGGAAAAATGAGAGTAATTTTATGTACACTTCACTTCTTAGCTCCTGACAAAATTCCTAGCAAGCATATTCACAAATAATGATTAGTGTACACAAATATGGCATATATAATTACATGTAGATATCCCCTTTTTCATTCTCCAGCCTTTTCACACACACACACACACGCACACACACACAAATAAATGATTAGCTATAAAACACAGACTATGTGTGCACATAAAAATAAATTACCTTGGATCAATGATCTCTGGGGACATAATACTAAAGTGAGAGCGAGACATGACCATGAGCACTACAACTAAGACAATCGCTAAGTATGAAACTTCAGTAACAACGGACGTGAGACATCAGAAAAATTACAATCCACATTCACAAATCTAATAAATAAACCATCAAACATCATTTGAAAAGTAGATACAGCAGCATAGTTGAACCAGCCATAACACTGAAGGATGCATAAAAATTGTTGTACCATGACTCCCTCTGGTGAAATCCATGGCTCTTGTGACCGATCTTGCAAAAAGACGTTATAGGGGAGAGGGAAGTGCCACAAGACACCTTAGTAACAAGGTGCACTGGCGCAAGAACGTTTATTCAGGAGAAATCATTACAGAAGACACTGCATGGGTATTTTGAAAGGTGGTGGTACTACACATTACAGCACCAACTGTACTGTACATGCTGATGTGATGGGAAAGCTGAATCAGATGACGTTCTGAGCGCCCAACGATTACACCTGGCACTTCTAGCCTGTTTTGACTTCGACCAGCAGCGCTGTCATATCAGAAACGTTAGTCAGACAAGCTTGTATATATACCGCCTAATTTATAAAGGCATTGCGCAGTACTAAGCAGACACTATCCAGGAGAGGAGGTCGACGCTAGTCTGCGAGGAGAGAGCGGATATGTGGAAGAACTAAATTGTGACACGCCTATATAAGGAAGGGGGGATGGTTTGTCTAATGACGTGATAAAAGAAATTTGTGTTCATATGGAAGCGTCAGGGGATGCAGTATTGAAGTCAGAATTTAAAAGAGCTGTGAAAGACTGGAGGTCAAATGACGCAAAACGGATGTTCAAATGGCTCTGAGCACTATGGGACTCAACTGCTGAGGTCATTAGTCCCCTAGAACTTAGAACTACTTAAACCTAACTAACCTAAGGACATCACAAACATCCATGCCCGAGGCAGGATTCGAACCTGCGACCGTAGCGGTCTGGCGGTTCCAGGCTGCAGCGCCTTTAACCGCACGGCCACTTCGGCCGGCGATAACATTCAATCGGAATTTTTAAAATCATTACTGGAAGTGGCAACAAAATGATTATTCAAGTTGGTTTATAAGGTCTATGAGAGGCGACATACCATCAAACTTCCGAAAAATATCATCCACACAATTCCGAAGACAGTAAGGTCAGATATGTGAGAGAACTCAGCCAGCTTAACAGCTCATGTATCGAAGTTGCTATCAAGAATATTGTACAGAAGAATGGAAAAGGAAGTTGAATATCTGTTAGATGACGATCAGTTTGGTTTCAGGAAAGCTGCAGGTACCAGAGAGGCAGCCCGGAGGTTGCGCTTGGTAATGGAAGTAAGTCTGAAAAAAATCGAGACACGTACATAGGATTTATCGACTTCGAAAAAGCGTTTGAAAAAGTAATATGGTGCAAAATGTTCGAAAATCTGAGAAAAATAGGCGTAAGTTACGGCAAACGCCAGGTAACATACAATAGTACAACAACCAATATGGGACAGTTAGAAGGCCAAGAAAGAAGTTTTCGGACTTAAAAGGATGTAAGGATGTTTTTTTACCTACTGTTCACTCTACACATAGAGGAAGAAATGCTGGAAATAAAGGTTCAACAGTGGGATTAAAATTCAGGGTAAAAGATAATCAGATGTAAGATTCGCTGATGAAATTGTTGTCTTTAGTGAAGGTGACAAAGAATTACAGAATCTGCTGACTGGAATGAACAGTCTTATCAGTGCAGAATATCGACTGAGAATAAACTAAAGAAATACGAAGCTAATGAAAAGTAACAATAACAACGAAAAATCTAACATGAAAATTGGTGATCACAAAGCAGACGAAGTTAAGGCCTTGTTACACTGGAAGCAAGATAAGCCGTAATGGACGAAGCAAGAACGACATAAAATTCAGACCAGCACGGCAAAGAGGGCGTTCCTGGCCAAACCAAGACCTTTAGTATCAAAAGTAGGCCTTTATTTGAAGAAGAAATTTCCAAGAATGTACGTTTGGAGCACAGCATAGTACAGTACTGAATCATGTACCTAACTAACCTAAGGACATCACACACATCCATTCCTGAGGCAGGATTCGAACCTGCGACCGCAGCAGTCGCGCGGCTCCAGAATGTAGCTCCTAGAACCGCTCGTCCACTCCGACCGGCTCTTCATCTTCAGCTCGCGACGTCGGCATGTATACCTGAACTATCGTTGTCGGTTTTGGTTTGCATTCGATTCTGATGTACATTTGGAGCACAGCATAGTACAGTACTGAATCATGTACAGAGAAAAATCGAACAGAAGAGAATCGAAGTATTTGACACGTGGTGTTGAAAATTAGGTGGTCTGATAAAGTAGGGGAAACACTGACAAGAAGGGAACAAAATGATAGTACATGTGTTAAGATATCAGGTATTACTCTCCATGATACGACAGAGAGCTGTAGTGGGTAAAAATTGTAGAGCAAGGCAGAGATTGGAATACATCCAACACATAATTGAGCATGTTGGTTGCAAAAGCTACTAAGATGAAGAGGTTAGTACATGAGAGGAATTCGTGGAGGTCTCCATAAAACCTATCAGTAGACTGATAGGTCTCGCAGTTATAAAGAGTTTACTGAACTGTTCACAGTGACACATTCTCCGCCCTAACTTCCTATTCATAACGAATCCTACTCCCATTACACCATTTTCTGCTGCTGCTGACCAGAAATCCTTGTTTTCTTTCCATTTCTCTTCACTGACCTCTACTGTATCTAGATTGAACCTTTGCATTATCTTTTTCCGATTTTCTAGCTTCCCTAGAACGTTAAAGCTTCTGATATCCCACTCCCCGACCAGTAGAACATTATCCTTCCATTCGTTGCTCAATTTGTTTCTCATGGTCAGCAGTCCATTGGCAGTACCCTCGGGAGTGCCGAATGGGGGACTATTCCGGAACCTTTTGTCAATAGAGAGACCATCACGACACTCTTTCAGTTACACGCTACATGCCCTGTGGATACACGCTGTGTGTCTTTAATGCGGTGGTTTCCATCGCCTTCTGTATACACTTGCCGTTGATCATTGCTGATTCTTCCACCTTTAGGGCAGTTTCCCACCTCAAGGACAAGAGAGCACCCCGAAACTCTGTCCGCTCCTCCGCCCTCTTTGACGAGGCCGTTAGCGGAATGAGGTGACTCCTTATGCCGAAACTCTTCGGTCGAAAATGCTGATTATTAATCAAAAGCAAGGAGTGGCGGGTTTAGAAACCGGAACCGATGACATTTTGATTACCAATCAAAGACACTACACCTAGACCACATTTATTTACATTGTTTTGTTTGAAAAACTGTGTAAAGGACTTCGTAGTTTTGCGTGTGAGTCAGTGCCTGAGGTAATGTTGGGCATACTGGTGGAAGTGAAGACTTTCGGTTTATGTGCAGACCCACGGGGTGCTTTCAATGAAAATCTCACAGTTTAATCCAAGTATTTCGCTTCTAAAGTGATAATTTATGTTACTTTAAGTAATTTTTAAGCAATGCATTTTCTGTTGCGTTTCTGGCACTGATGCTAATATGTGACATATAAAGTTTGAACTGAAATATTCCTTGTCTTGATAATGAGGATCTTCGTGATGAGTTATCGGAGTTGTTGCGGATGTTTCATTTCTGTAAGAGGAGTTGGACCTGTGAAATCTTTAGGTTAACTAGGTGTCTTGAGGGGTCAGTCTGATATTATTATTTGGTTCTTGGTGGTGGTACTGTTCCATACATGATGGAGAAACCTACTGTTAGTCAGAGGGAGATAAAGTGTTCACATTTTGGAAAAAGGAGAGAGGGGAAGAATCAAAGGTGACAGATTCAGATATTTTTGATTGCTGTTGCCACTCAAGGAAATGATAGTGTGCGTAACAGAAATACAGTTATTACGTTTAGCAGTCAGATTGAGAGTGCTGAAGCCAGTGATACAAATGTTGAAGGTCAGGGAAGCAGTAGTGTTACAAATGAAAAGAGTTACTTCTGATGTGGGTCAGACAAATGAATCTGCTAGCAGTTGTGCCAGTTCTAAAGTTCTACAGCTTGTTGTGTTCAAACTGATCAACTGAATGTAGGATCGGTTCCACAAAATAACTTTGATCAGGATTTATTCAGTGCATTGACAGAAGGCATATAGTATGTTATGAAAAGGTGTGGCTGAATTAAAAGAACAAAAACGGAATGCAAAGGAATCAGGAACTGACATGAAAGGACTTCGGGAGAAACTGGCAATAAGTAATAAAGAACAAGATTTCTCACAGAAAATAGGCTAGGGCAAGGCCATTAGCTAAGAAACTAGTTTAACGATACTACATTATAGGGACAGATACATGGTTTAGAAGAAAACTGTGAATCCATTAATGAAGAGGTCACAGGGAAATTTAAATATACTGAGCCCACAGCTAGGGGAAGAATAACATACAGAGTTTGATAAGAGAATTTCTGCTGTTGTGAGTAAATGTACCATCATTCGGGAAGTCAGGTTAAATTTCAGGGAATGTTACTGAACAGATTTTCCGAATTTAAGGGAGGAATGCGAAAAAATTTTAAAAACACATTTGTCAAGTGTTTGAGGTGAAACATAGTCAAGAATTTGCTACTCAAACTCAAGATCAAATTTCAAGTCATGCTGCATTACCGTAGGGTTTAGAGACGCATTTTGAGGACGTAAATATTAGTTGAGGCAACAGAAATTGAACCCGGGTTTGGAGATGGTGATGTTGGGAAAACTGAATTAGTGGTAAGTAAAAAAATGGATGGACTATCAGCTGAGGAAGATGAACTTCCGCTCATAATGAACGTGTTTTTTACTGTACTTGGCTGAACTGTAAACAATGCGTATATTTTTCCATAAAATTTCGAGCGTGCAGCCGCATAAATTCAGCTTCTTCTTGTGATATTTCGGCTGAATACCGTCCAGCCATCTTCAGACTGAGCCGAGGTGGCTAACACCCCAGCACTTGCTCCGTCCTTTTAAACCCGAGAACCGAACCACCTCGGGTGTAAAAGGACGGAGCAAGTGCTGGGGCGTTAGTCATCTTGGCTCACTCTGAAGATGGCTGAACGGTATTCAGCCGAAATATCAGAAGAAGAAGCTAAATTTATGCTGTTGAAATTTTATGGAACAGTCTTTGCGCCGCAAAAACATGAAGATGGACAATGCGTATATTTTTTTTTCTCAGAGAAATGTGGAGCGATGACTAACTTTTCTTTATGTGATAAGACTGGAGACAGGGCAGAGTTATGTGATTTGATTACTCCCGAGCTGTTGCTGGATGACTTTCAATGCATACTAGGCGCTTCAGCTCTCGGAGCCTTCCACTGCAGGAAAATTAGACATACTGAGCTCACAGTGAATCTCAGCATGGAAGCGTTGACAACAATACAATTTTCAGACGGATGTGGCCAGCATGGAGTATCTACTATATTTTACTTATATATTAATTAATAATTCTTTTTTTGTGGGAGTAACCAGTGCGACGTAAACTCTTTATAACTGCGAGACCTATCAGTCTACTGATAGGTTTTATGGAGACCTCCACGAATTCCTCTCATGTACTAACCTCTTCATCTTAGTAGCTTTTGCAACCAACATGCTCAATTATGTGTTGGATGTATTCCAATCTCTGCCTTGCTCTACAATTTTTACCCACTACAGCTCTCTGTCGTATCATGGAGAGTAATACCTGATATCTTAACACATGTACTATCATTTTGTTCCCTTCTTGTCAGTGTTTCCCCTACTTTATCAGACCACCTAATTTTCAACACCACGTGTCAAATACTTCGATTCTCTTCTGTTCGATTTTTCTCTGTACATGATTCAGTACTGTACTATGCTGTGCTCCAAACGTACATCAGAATCGAATGCAAACCAAAACCGACAACGATAGTTCAGGTATACATGCCGACGTCGCGAGCTGAAGATGAAGAGCCGGTCGGAGTGGACGAGCGGTTCTAGGAGCTACATTCTGGAGCCGCGCGACTGCTGCGGTCGCAGGTTCGAATCCTGCCTCAGGAATGGATGTGTGTGATGTCCTTAGGTTAGTTAGGTTTAAGTAGTTCTAAGTTCTAGGGGACTGATGACCTCATAAGTTAAGTCCCAAAGTGCTCAGAGCCATTTGAACCATTTTTGAAGATGAAGAGATAAAAGAGTATATGAGGATATTGAAAGCGTAATATAGTACGTAAAGGGAGAGCAAAATCTGATAGTCATGGGGAACTGGAATGTAGTTGCAGGCGAAGGAGTAGAAGAAAAAGTTATTGGGGAATATGTACTTGGGGCAAGGAAAGCGTGAGGAGAAAGACTAACTGAGTTCTGTAATAAATTTCAGCTCATAATAGCGAATACTCTGTTCAAGAATCACAAAAGGAGAAGATATATCTGGAAAAGGCCGGGTCAAGACATCAGTTATGTTACATCATGGTCAGATAGAGATTTCGAAATCAGATACTGTATTGTAAGGTGTACCCAGGAGCAGATATAGTCTCAGATCACAATGTAGTAGTGATGAAGAGCACGCTGAAGTTCCAGAGATTCGTCAGGAAGAATCACTATACGAAGAAATGGGATACGGAAGTACTAAGTAATGAAGACATACGCTTGAAAATTTCTAAGGATATAGATAGAGCAATAAGGAGTAGCTCAGTTGGCAGTACTGAAGAGGAATGGACTTTTCTCAAAAGAGCAATCACAGAAGTTGGAAAGAAAAATATAGCTACAAAGAAAGTAACTGCGAAGAAACAATGGGTAACTCAAGAAAGACTTCAGTTGATCGACGAAAAAAGGAAGTACAAAAATGTTCAGGGAAATTCCGGAATGCAGAAATACAGGTCGTTGAGAAATGAAATAAATAGGAAGTGCAGGGAAGCTAAGACGAAATGGCTGCATGAAGAATGCCAAGAAATCTAAAAACAGTTGTCGGAAGGACTGACTCAGCATGTAGGAAAGTAAAAACAACCTCCGGTGAAATTAAAAGCAAGGGTGGTGACATTAAGAGTGCAATGGGATTTCCATTGTTAAATGCAATGAAGAGAGAGCGGGTAGGTGGAAAGAGTGTATTGAAGACTTCTACGAGGGAAAGATTTGTCTGATGTGATAGAGGAAGAAACACTAGTCGATTTAGAACAGATAGGAGATCCACTATTAGGATTAAAATTTAAGAGAACTTTGGAGAACTTAAGAACAAATAAGGAATAACGTTGGTGTGGAGAATGTATGAGTCTGGCAAAATACCATCGGGCTTTCGGAAAATAATCCACACAATTCCGAAGACTGCAAGAGCTGACCGAGAATTATCGCACAATTAGCTTGACATCTCATGCATCCAAGTTGCTGACAAGAATAATATACAGAAGAATGGAAAAGAAAATTGAAGACGTATTAGGTGACAATCAGTTTGGCTTTAGGAAAGATAAAGGCAAGAGAGAGGCAATTCTGACGTTGTGGAGATAATGGAAGCAAGACTACAAAAAAAGCAAGCCACGTTCCTATGATTTGTCAACCGGGAGCAGACGTTCGACAATGTAAAATGGTGCAAGATGTCCGAAATTCTAAGAAAAATAGGGGTAAGCTATAGGGAGAGACGGGTAATATACAATATGTATAAGAGCCAAGAGGGAATAAATAGAGTGGACAACCAAGAACGAAGTTCTCGGATTAAAAAGGTTGCAAGATAAGAATGTAGTATTTCGCCCGTCCTGTCAATGTGTACATCAAAGACGCAATGATGGAAATAAAAGACAGGTTAAGGAGTGGAATTAAAATTGAAGGTGAAAGGATATATATGATACGATTCGTAGATGCATTGCAATCCTGAGCTAAAGAGAAGACGAATTACATGATGTGCTGAATGGAAAGAATAGTCTAATGAGTACAGAACACGAATTGAGAGAAAATGGAAGACAGACGAAAGTAATGAGAAATAGCTGAAATGAAAACAGCCAAAAAACAGGACTAATTGTCATGAAGTAGATGAAGTTAAGGAATTCTGCTACCTAGGCAGCAAAATAACCAATCACGGACGAAGAAAGGAGAACATCAAAAGCAGACTAGCAGTGTCAAAAAGGGCATCCTGTTCCAAGAGAAGTTGAGATGGAAATCCGGTCCATTTTCTAAAAGACAATAGACCACAGGATAATTATCACGCCAGTATAAGGCCATTCATTCTACAATTCTCAAATAATTCCCTGTTCATCGCACACTGTATTCCCCTACTTTAAACGTAAAAGATAGATTCCACTGTGTACTCGAATTTAAACATCTTTTTAATCACAGATTAATATCACTAATTTCTGCTAATCCTCTATACCTTATCTGTTTCATGTGCGAGAAATGATAAATAGCCTGCGTCAATAAATGAAAAAATAGCCAGCATTCTCTCATCAAACTTAACACGAAAGCCAAATTTCACCGATATAATCTACTCAATCTAGTTAAATGCCTATCTGAGGTATAATTGCCTATACTGTAATGCCATGTAATATTATAATGACCTAAAGATCTGATCAAAAGACTGATAAATATTATAATTACATGAAAGAATGTCAGAACCCACGAGAAAGAGAAGTTCTGTAACGATGAGCTAAAATTGTAATGGATAATACTGATACGAAAAATATTAAATGAAATAAATTGCAGCTAATTACTCATCACAAAATTCATAGGAAAAAAATACTCCCAGCATAGTCTGCCAAAAATGAAAGGTTTTTGGCGGATTTAACATGAAAAGTATGAAATGTAAGTAATTAATGAAAGACAATACTGCATGAAGACACGTCAAATTATCAGAAAGATGCAGACTCAAGCCGTGGCAAGAATGGCAAAAACTGAAAAGTGTGTGTATTCTGAGAAAAACACACTACTCCAATGAGAAGTGACAAACAGGCACTAAAAACTTTGTTGATATGCACAATGTATATTTATAAGTCTCCAGAAAACTAACGTAGTAAAGTGATCCAACCCATCATATAAACATATAATAGTTACACACAAACACTTTCATAAATTCAGCGTAAAACAAAGAACAGGGGGCTGCATATTTAATGTGAGTATCACATAAGTGAACAGGTTCGTAAATGCGGCATGTAAGGGGTCCTAGGCCGTTACTATAAGTTTTGCACTCGGCACAGGTCGACAGGGCAAACAATCGATAGTGTCGGGTTGCGAGAGCAAGTGTAGAGTTGAAGTCAGTTCCCAGGTTGCGGGCCGAGCCGTGCGGAGGCCGGTTGCTGTGATACAAGGCTTCCCGACAAAGGGAGTGGCCATCGCCGCGGTTTAACCCCTTTGTGTTAGAATAATACGGGAAAGTGAAAAAGTATAATTACGAGAGTGATTCAGTGATATTTTTGTGACGATATTTATTTGGTTTCGCGTCGGTGATTTTACATTTATAGATTTTATGAGTGGTGTGATTTATCTTATTTAGAACATTTTACATAAACTGTGTATGTGGAAATTGTTATTTGAAATTATTAGGGTTTGAGGGTTGTTATGTTCGGTATTCATACGTATTGTATCAATTTGGGATTAACTGAAGATACTGCAGGTACTGTTTCATTAGTTTCATGGTAATTAGGAGTGTTTTGGGTTACTAGAGGTTATTTTATATTACTTGCCTGTGCATCAAAAATAAACCAAACATGTCTACTGAAGATAAGCAGGTTTGTGAGGCAGTAGTTGAAAGGAAAGGGATAGGACAGGAAGACAGAGATGATTCAGGAATCAGTGATTATGTATTGTCATTAGATAGCCCATTAGCACATTCAACTAATTATCCCGAGACACCGGGACAAACGACGAGAGCTAGGCCAGTTTCAGAGGATGCCGATAGGTGGTCGATGTTGGTAGACTTGATAAAGAAGACTAACGAATCATTAGAGAAGGGTTTACAAGAAACAAGAGAATCACTAAAGGTTTTACAAGAAAATAGCGCATCATTAGAGAAAGGTTTACAAGAAACTAGAGAAGAGGGAAGAATAGCCCGAGAATCATTAGAGAGAGGTTTACAAGAGTTCAAAACATCGCAAATGAAGATGGAATGTAATCTGAAGAAGGAAATGCAAGAGTTACAAGAACGACTGAAGATGGACATCGACGAGAGAGAGAGGAAGTTACAGAAGAGCATAGACCAAGTCCAGGGAGACGTGGAGAAGATGGAACGAAAGTTAACAACAAAGATAGAAGACGATATTGAAGAAACGAAAGCCGAATTGGGAGAAAGAATCAACGAAGTGGAAACAAATTGCAATCATCGAATCGCCGAGGTGACGCAGATGCAGAAACAATGCAATGATGCGGTTAAGGGGATAGGAGATAGGCAAAACCAACTGGCTGTCAATCTGAGAAATGCTATAGCCGTGCAATGAGAAGAGGATAACAAGAGGGTTGCAATGGAGGTCAGGCAATTACAACAGGGAGTGCAACAACTGGAGAGCAAAACCGAAGAAATTGATAAACGAATTAGCAATGCCACTTTAACCGTTGGGGAAGGTAGAGTCGTTACCTTGATGAGCAGTGATAATCGGTACGTCCAAAATAATACAGGGCAGAAATTTAGACCGAAAGGAGGGTTGCACCCAATGAAATATATGAAATGGTTAAAAGGAGTTTTCCCAGCACATCTTAAAGACTCAGACAAGATCCAATTTGCAATAGATAGAATGGAAGGTGAGGCCTTCACTTGGGGAGTCAGGAAAAAGGAAGGGACTACTAGTTATGATCAGTTTGAAGAGGAATTCTTGAAGAAATACTGGTCCAAAAGTCATCAGTGTGCAGCAATTGAGGACCTACTCCACCGCAAGTCACTTAGTACATGGAGAGGAACGTTGAGAGAGTTTGCCGAACATTTGTGGGAATTGAACGAGACCTTGGAACAACCCCTGAGTGATGACGTAATGATATCAGCGATAAAAAGAAGAATGAGCCGGAGAATGCAAGAAACTGTATCCGGGAGCCTAATTAAAGATAGGGAGGCCTTGATGGAATCTGTTCGATCACAGGAACACAATCAAGCTAATGATCACAACCGAGGGGGAAGTAATGACCCAAGGAATCATTTTGGTAATTCGTCTAATTATAGAGGAAGAGGTGGTGGCCATAGGTACAGGAACCATGGTGGTGAACGGCAATGGAGAAATGATTGGAGAAGGAGTGAAGAACCAAGAGATCATGAGAGAGGATAGAATAGGCGAATGAATGACACAGTGCATATAGAAGAGGCGGAGGGACCGGAAAACTGAATGACACTCCAGATGAGGTCCGATCAGGAGTGGGAGCTACAAGGACCAGGGTAAACCAACTAAGACACGACAATGGTGGAGATCTGAGAGAAGATCTACTGGAGGAAAGAAGTGGGATTCCCAAAGAACCCATGCTACCCATGATAGGGATCAAGCTATGTGGACTGAATATCGAGGCATTAGTCGATACAGGAAGTGAAGCATGTGCGGTATCCAAAAGGTTATATGAACAGATACTAAAAGCAAATATTAGCTTGCCTAGTTTCCCGGTGAGTGGAGTGAGAATTGTGAACGCGTTGGGTGCAAGGAGTAAGCCTATTAAAGAACAAGTGTTGATTACCTTCGAGATAGAGGGAGAAGAATACGAAGCAACATTTTTGGTGGTGGCCGGATTGAACACATCAGCTATTTTAGGGATAGATTGGTTGAATGAAGTTGATGCAGTAGTGAGTTTTGATGAAGGTACTATCAAGGTCAAAGGAAGAAAGGGAGAAGAGAAGAGGTTAAAGTTTGCTGAGGGGAGTGCAATCGAAGAAGAGGAGGAATTCAGAAGAATAAATTTCTGTCATGAAGAGGAACCCACCATGGGATACGGGGAAGAGGAACTAGGAGAAGAAGTGTTGATATACCTTGAGGGAGTAGCATGAGAGGTTAGACATAAAGAGGATAAGATCAGTAAAAAGTTGGAGGAGATGACACACCTAGATGAGGGGACTAAGAAGAAATTAGCCACAGTATTATACAGGCGTTGTAAAGTATTTTCCCAACGGCCAGGTATCATGAAAGGGGTGGAGTGTAAGCTAAAGATAAAGAACCATAAACCGTTCAATATAAAACAGTATTCCATTCCCCAGGCGAAACGAAGAGCAGTGGATGAAGAGATACAGAGGATGATGGACCTTGGTGTTATAGAAAGGGCCAACAGTCAATATAACAACCCCTTATTTCTTGTTGATAAGAAGGATGGAAAGGTGAGGATAATTTTGGATACACGAACAGTGAACAAAATCATCGAGCCGGAGCGGGACAAACCTGAGACTATAGAAGAACTGATTCAAAAATTCCGAGGAGCAAAGGTGCTTAGTAGTATCGACTTAACTGCTGGTTACTGGCAAATACCATTGGCCACAGAGTCTCGCCAGAATACAGCATTTACTTATGGAGGAAGGTGCTATCAATTTAGAGTGTTGCCATTTGGGCTTAATGTGTCAGTGTCTGAATTTATAAGAGTGATGGATAAGATACTAGGCGAGGAATTACTTAAGAAGGTCACCGTCTATGTGGATGACCTCTTGATAGCAAGCAAATCCTGGGAAGAACATTTGAATAGATTGGATGCAATCTTGGCAGCTTTTGAAACCGCAGGGGTAACTGTAAACCTGGACAAGTCGGAATTTGGCAAATCAAAGATAAAATTCCTGGGCCATATAATATCCGAGGAGGGTATCTATCCTGATCCTAGTAAAATGGAGGCTATTAGAAATTTTCCGACCCCCCCATAGTAAGAAACAGTTGCGAGCATTCTTTGGGGTTTGTGAGTTTTATAGAAAATTTGTCAAAGGATCTGTACTTAATGCCCCGAGTATGAGAGAATTGACCAAGGCGAGGATGCCGTGGCATTGGAGTGCAGAGTGCCAAACCGAGTTTGAGAATATCAAGGAAGCACTATATAGTGCAGACATATTGTACCACCCGGATTTTTCCAAAAATTTTTATTTAGGAGCAGACAGCTTTGACTATGGACTAGGAATACATTTGTACCAAATGGAGAGGAGCGGAAATGGTGAGAGTGTAAGGACAATAGCGTTCGGTAGCAGAAGTTTAAATGCTTGGGAGAGGAAATATTCGATTACTGAAAGGGAGGCATTGGCAATTGTGTGCGGGTTTAAGCGTTTCCGGTATTATTTGGCCGGGAGGCATGTGAAAGTCGTGACTGACCATAAGGCCCTTACATTTCTGACTACAAGCAAGTTGAGGCATAGCAGACTAACGCGATGGGCCCAGGCATTACAGGACTATGACTTCGAGATAACACATATAATACCTGATGCTTTGTCAAGATTACCAGCTGACTCGAGAGGAATGTTGGTGGACAGGCCAGAAGCAGAAGGAGTTAGAATTAACCTGATGAAGGGAGTACAGTATGAAGAATTCATAAGGAAGTTCCTAAAGAATGTACGCAGGGAACAGAACGAGGACGAGAAATTAAAGACAATTAAAAACAAATACAGGTGTGCAGGAGAGGAAAGAATTCGCACATTTTATTATATTCATAATGGGATACTTTATAAAAGAAACAAGGAGAGTGAGGAGAACTGGAAACTCTGTGTGCCTGAGCATGGGTAGAAAAATTACTTTGGTATATGCACTATAGTAATGCGCATTATGGACCGAAGAAGTGTCTGGAAAAGTTGAAATTAGATTGTGCATTCAACAACATGGGAAGGTGTATACGTAACATACTGAGTACATGTGACACCTGTCAAAAATCTAAAACGACTACAGTACAGCACAAAGGATATATGCATCCAATTGTACCAACAGCAATTAAGGACATAGTTCCAGTGGATCTCTTTGGGCCACTTCCTGCCTCACGAGGGAATTACACACAAATCTTAGTAGTGGAAGAGCTGGTTTCCAAGTACATAAAATTTTACCTGTTGAAGAAAGCTACTAGTAGAGCCACCATTAACCATTTTGAGAAAGACTATATTCAAAAGGTGTGTATTCCTAAGCGAATTTTGAGTGATAATGGGTCACAATTTAGGTGAAAGGAGTGGACAGAGATGCTTAATGAGCACAGAATAGAGCAAATTGCCATTTCTAGGTATAGGCCAGCTTCTAATCCAGCAGAACGAACAATGACGGAATTGAACCGTTTATGCCGAACATTCTGTCATAGGAAGCATGGTTCATGGAAAGAATATCTGGAAGAATTTGAGCGGGTCAGGAATCACATCCCACATGATTCTACAGGGTTTGCACCATGTGAAGTATTGCTAGATCAAGAACCCGACAGTATTTTTCGTGAGTTGCTAGTCTACCCACCAGCAAGTGGAATTAAGTATGAAGGAGAAGGCTAGGAAAAGACAGGAAAGACTCGACAAGCTAGTGAAACCGATAACTTACCGAGTGGGAGACTTGGTACTAGTAAAGGTTCATGCAAAATCAAAGAAAATAAACTCTGAAATACATAAATTCAACCACGTTTATAAGGGACCATACAGGATTATAAAAATTGGTCATCCTAACACTGTGGAGTTGGAATATGCACGGACAAAGAGAGTGCATGGTAAAGAACATGTGGAAAACATAAAAAGGTACTACTCACACGAGAACAGGGATAACCCAGATGAGGAAAGGGAATTCGATTAGGGCAAATGTCTGAAATGACAGTGTTCAAGCTCCTTGATGTAGTTGGATAGGACATGTTTAGAACAATTTAGTTGTTAAACAGACATTTGAAAAATGAAAATGTTTATTTACATTGTGTTTTCTGATGTATTGTAACTAGAACTTCATATTTCATATCGACGATTACCTAAGGATGGATGTAAAAACCTGTAACAACTAATTTGTAGTATAATAATTCATATGTCATATGTTCAAGTAATAATTTTTGATTGTATGTTGTGTGTTTTATTCAATATGGACTATAGAGGACTATTGCTGCTTGATATAAAAATTGTAATTTGGACAATGCCATGTTTATGAGATGTAATAACCTTTTGTAGAAATTATTGTGGAGGCAGCCCACTACCGGAGTCGAGGGATTATTTGGTGAATTGTAATTTCATTAATTATTTACACTATGTGTTTTGCTCAAATGTAGCAATGTTTAATTCCCTTGCCGATTCTTTTACGCCTGTGGCTCCAAAGAAGTTTTCGAGGGCGGGGATGTAAGGGGTCCGTAGGCCCTTACTATAAGTTTTGCACTCGGCACAGGTCGACAGGGCAAACAATCGATAGTGTCGGGTTGCGAGAGCGAGTGTAGAGTTGAAGTCAGTTCCCAGGTTGCGGGCCGAGCCGTGCGGAGGCCGGTTGCTGTGATACAAGGCTTACCGACAAAGGGAGTGGCCATCGCCGCGGTTTAATCCCTTTGTGTTAGAATAATACGGGAAAGTGAAAAAGTATAATTACGAGAGTGATTCAGTAATATATTTTTGTGATGATATTTATTTGGTTTCGCGTCTACCGCGCCGGCATCATTTGGATTGCAGTGTTGGATTGCAGTGTTGGATTGCAGTGATTATATTTAGCGTGTGACGATTATGAATAACGAAGAGGCCTGTGCTGAGATTAGCCGTAATTAATTATGTATGACGAAGGCAGTGGCTGTCTCCTTTTTCTTGTGTTTTAGAGACGAAAATAGGTTCTTGATTAATGAAGCTGTGTTGGCGTTCTTCTTGTCACCAGACATTTCATTATTACAGCATTTGAGAAGGACAAAATGGAATGTAGCAACTCCGTAGCAGTCAAATCCGATTGCCAGCCCCATTAGGTACACGGTCACATTAATTAATATTTGTCTGGGCAGCTATTCAGATCCCGATCGAGCGGGATACATAAAATCGGAGTGTTACAGGCAGACTACTTTGAACATGTGTTAGCTTTCCAGTTCTGAGCTCCAGTTTCACAATGGGGCTGTCTCCCCATTTGTGTACACCCAAAGTCAAAGAGCAGAAAAAATTAATTATCAGAGTTCTCATTTAAAATCCTAATTCCATTCATACATAATATTCTACTGACAAGTGAGGCGACCCAACGCAGCGTGTCTCACAGCAGAGGTCAACAATCCGGCAAGCAATAACCTGTCTTTTCTGTCAAAACCTGAAACCTAATTGGCATGCAGAGAATCTCTGCTTATTATTATTATTTATAATTCTCAGTGGTGACAATTCATCCGAGTGACAGACTCAAGTAGTTAACTTACGTAAGAACTCAAGAGGGGACCACCCACCGTGACACAAATAGACGAAATGCAAAGAATTGGTAAAATGAACTAGAAAAAAGTGAGTTTAACCAGCAAAATATTGACTTTAAATTGTAGATAAAAACTTCTTAGCCCCGCAGGAATATTTCAACCCACATCTTCTAGTTTCAACTTTACACGGCCAAGTTGGGGATTTTGTCTACCGGGTAACTGGGTGTTTGTGTTTTCCTCATCATATCATCATCATCATCATTCGTAAATGTGGCTGTGTAAAAAATTGGATTGTGAAAAAATTGGGACTTTGTACGGGTGCTGATGACCGCGCAGTTGAGCGCCCCTCAAACCAAACATCACCATCATTATCAACTTTACAATCAAAAACAACGTTATCTACACTACTGGCCATTAAAATTGCTACACCAAGAAGAAATGCAGATGATAAACGGGTATTCATTGGACAAATATATTATACTAGAATTGACATGTGATTACATTTACACACAATTTGGGTGCATAGATCCTGAGAAATCAGTACCCAGAATAGCCACCTCTGGCCGAAATAACGGCCTTGATACGCCTGAGCATTGAGTCAAACAGAGTTTGGATGGCGTGTACAGGTACAGCTGCCCATGCAGCTTCAACACGATAAAACAGTTCATTAGGAGTAGTGACTGGCATATTGTGACGAGCCAGTTGCTCGGCCACCATTGAACAGAGGTTTTCAGTTGGTGAGAGGTCTGGAGAATGTGCTGCCCAGGGCAGCAGTCGAACATTTTCTGTTTTCAGAAAGGACCGTATAGGACCGGCAACATGCGGTCGTGCATTATCCTGCTGAAATGTAGGGTTTCGCAGGGATCGAATGAAGAGTAGAGCCACGGGTCGTAACATATCTGAAATGTAACGTCCACTGTTCAAAGTGCCGTCAATGCGAACAATAGGTGACCGAGACGAGTAACCAATGGCGCCCCATGCCATCACATCGGGTGATACGCCAGTATGGCGAAAACGAATACACGCTTCCAATGTGCGTTCACCGTGATGTAGCCAAACACGGATGCGACCATCGTGATGCTGTAAACAGAATCTTAATTCATCCGAAAAAATGACGTTCTGCTATTCGTGCACCCAGGTTCGTCGTTGAGTACACCATCGCAGGTACTCCTGTCTGTGATGCAGCGTCAAGGGTAACCGCAGCCACGGTCTCCGAGCTGATAGTCCATGCTGCTGCAAACGTCGTCGAACTGTTCGTGCAGATGGTTGTTGTCTTGCAAACGTCCCCATCTGTTGACTCAGGGATCGAGACGTGGCTGCACGATCTGTTACAGCCATTCGGATAAGATGCCTGTCATCTCGACTGCTAGTGATACGAGGCCGTTGGGATCCAGCACGGCGTTCCGTGTTACCCTCCTGAACCCACCGATTCCATATTCTGCTAACAGTCATTGGATCTCGACCAACGCGAGCAGCAATGTCGCGATACGATAAACCGCAAACGCGATAGGCTACAATCCGACCTTGATCAAAGTCGGAAACGTGATGGTACGCATTTCTGCTCCTTACACGAGGCATCACAACAACGTTTCACCAGGCAACGCCGGTCAACTGCTGTTTGTGTATGAGAAATAGGTTGGAAAGTTGCCTCATGTCAGCACGTTGTAGGTGTCGCCACCGGCGCAAACCTTGTGTGAATGGTCTGAAAAGCTTATCATTTGCATATCACAGCATCTTCTTGCTGTCGGTTAAATTTCGCGTCAGTAGCACGTCATCTTCGTGATGTAGCAATTTTAATGGCCAGTAGTGTAAAATACGTGGGTCTGATTGCTTGAAAAATTAATTTTACAGTTCAGGAGAGTCAATATCTTTGAATTCATAATAGCACACAGTGAAGTAAAGCAATATTTGATGGAACAACCAGCTTCCAAATAGTTCGTGATATCAACGTGTAAGCTCCTCCTACACTGGTTGAAATGCGCTCGGATACCTACGCGTAGCGTAACACAAGCAAACATTCCCAAAACAACCTCTCATTGTAAAACCAACAGTTACAGTAAATAAATTGAGTTGGTCTCACCAGATTTTTCATTGCAGCTTCCGTCTTAACATCAAAATAGCTCAAAGGGCATCTTCGACTTTGTCGTACCAAGTCCATAGAAGAAGTGGCCAAGAGTAATGGTGAACTACTTTCAAACAAGGACTACATGTTGGACACCCGCGAATGAGTACTTTTGGTCGAGAGCAAAGCGACTCGCCAGAGACAAGTTTCTCGTAGTGATCAAGCAAAGATGTTGCCAAAGAGCTTGTATGAACTGATATAAACTGGTTAGAGAAAGTTCTCATAAATTGCAGTAGATATAAGCTTCGCGATTCACAAAAAGGTAGAACATGCTGTGAGGAAATGAAGGTAGTGAGTAAACAGGCATCTTTCAAGACGTACGTCTCCAGACAAGGCTGCATCGCTGTTCCCCAACAGTACACTTATCTGAACCAAACAACACCAAACGGCATGCGTTCGGCGCCATTATCCATGCGCTGTGGGGCAGCGGCCGTCCACTGCCGCGGTTCCAACCTCCGGCCGTTCCACTGCTGTGCTAAGCCTCCAGGAACAAGACTACCCAGGAAACAAGACAGCGCCTGCCAGCGCACCACCGCAGCATTCGAGGTCTCTATTGCTGTGTTGCCCGCCAGGAGTCCGCCATGCTCTTCCAACACGGTTGCTTCAGGCTACGATTCGTCCACCGCCCGGCACTAGACTCATTTCCGTGTCTCCGGTGGCGCTGTGCTCGGATGCTTTGATGCCCCCGTGCCCTCTGGCATGGCAGGAGGGCACCATCAGCCTTGGCGCCAAATGAAGAGCAGGTCGGAACTGTATATGTGCTGCATAATCATACTATTTTGTGAGCCCTGTGTCAATATTCTCCATCGTAAAAATAAGCAATTCCTTTCATGCATGAAAAGGTGCATCAGGTGAGGAAGTTCGGTTAATCACCCTGTCTGCATATTCCAGTCCATGACGACATGAAGTATGCAGCAGAAGGTGCCCCGACAAGATTATTTCGCTTGATGCAATGATACGCACTAAAGGCCAATGGGCCACGGGTGCCATTTACCGGGCGTGGTGTCTTGGGCAGCTTCATACGGGTCTATACGAATAGTGATTCCGTAGCATAGGAACACAGCATGTTTAACGGTTCCACACGTGATGGATCAAGCCGTCTAACATGGCATGCAATTACTCATCTCCGTTGCTGGTAAGTGACGTCCGGTAGTTACTATTGGTATGTCATGGTCATGTTGGGTTTATAGTCCTTCGACCAAGATCATAACACCCAGGTGTAAGCACTGTATGTCAAAATGTACGTAACAAATATCACTGCAGGATGTAATCCTTATGGACAACGGTAGCAATATATCACTGCAGCACGTAACGCTGTAGTCCTAGGAAATGCATCTAATGGCTTATGTGCTTCTAACATGATGTCTCGCATATCGCATGCTTCAATACGGGCAGCAACACATAGAATGCTATCGACGATATTGGCAGAGTCGTATCAAGATCTAGGGAAGCGCTGATGAAATGATGGCGGGAATCAGTCCCCTGGCTATACCGCGACTCATCTATCGACAGGAAACTACGCCACCGTACCTGAGTAAACTCACAGAAGACACCACATTTACGAACCTATGTGGTGCCTTTGTGTGACAGGATTGCGTCCATGTACCAAGCATACAGGCTCACCTCTCTACCTGTCGATACGTAATTTGACGAGAGATATGTGATCCAAATGGTCTGACTCTTGTCAGGGCAGATGCCTTTGCTAGTTGGATGTATTCGAGCAATTAATACAAAGGAAAGGCCTTATTATTTTGTAGTGTGCATATGATCATGCATACAATGTCATTGATGTTTTGCTTCTACCTGAACTAGACTAACGAAAGTGAAAAGTGATAAATCGTAAGCACCTTGACCAAACTGTACTACACTCATACTCGAGTATATCCATGTCCATAGGACATGTTGATTAAAATATCATTTTTGCGAGTTTATTTGCAATAGAGCAAAACACCATTCCTATAGATGAGGAATAGTGTGAGAATGTCTAAAGTTAAATGAACTTTTCAAGTGAACATCGCAAAACATCATATCCAGAGGAGGGGTACTTGCAGATTAAAACCATCTATAGAAGTTAGAGAAAGGTCGAATCAGGAACATCGACGTGAGATCATCACATCGACAAATCGCATGTAGGTTGCTTGTAGTGCAGAGACTTCTAAATATGCTAAACGGGAGGTGATGGGATGGACTCAGGACAACATGGAAAGGTCTTTCCAGAAGGACAACACCACGAGAAGATCGTAGAATTGTCCAACTAGCTCTGACGAGTAGACAGATGGCAAATGAAGCACATCCAGAGGCAAAAGTAAGAGTGTTATCACCTTCAGGAACAAATTACTGGAAGCTGGGTGGCGATCTCGCATTGGAAAGTCTCATTTTACTGTAGACATCTTTCCACAGACAACAGAGGCGTGCGTTTCTAGAGCCAGAGTCAGTAGAGAGTTAAAGAGGTTTACTGTGGTGTATAGTAAGAGCGTCGCATCTACTCTCATGCTCATTAATTAAGGATAACTGCAGAATGTGGTGCCACACAACGTGGCACTACACAAAACTGGCGCTAATAGCATGGGCGCACAGGGAACACAGACGACACATATCTGTAAGTCCACGGTATTGGTAAGTTGAGAAAACCGTCCCGAAACACATATGCTGCAAAACGCCTCTGTTTCCTGCGCATGTACCTCGACATCAATATGTGCTATGATCACCATGCACACGTACACAGGTCGCACAACGGGTTGGCATACTCTGGATCAAGTGGTCGAGCAGCTGCTGGGGTATAGCCTCCCATTCTTGTACCAGTGCCTGTCGGAGCTCCTGAAGCCTCGAAGGAGTTAGAAGAAGTGCAGCGATACGTCGACCGAGAGTATCCTAGAGGTGCTCGATGGGGTTTAAGTCTGGAGAACAGGCAGGCCACTCCATTCGCCTGATATCTTCTGTTTCAAGGCACTCCTCCACGATGGCAGCTCGGTGGGGCCGTGCGTTATCATCCATCAGGAGGAAGGTGGGACCCTCTGCACCCATGAAAAGACGGACATACTGGTGCAAATCACATCCCGATACACCTGACCTGTTACAGTTCCTCTGTCAAAGACATCCAGGGGTGTATGTGCACCAATCATAATCCCACCCCACACCATCAAACCACGACCTCCATACAGGTCCCTTTCAAAGACATTAAGGGGTTAGTATCTCTTTCCTGGTTCACGCCAGATGAAAACCCGGCGAGAATCACTTTTCAGACTATACCTGGACGTGTCCGTGAAAATAACCTGGGACCACTGTTCTAACGGCCATGTACTGTATTCTTGACACCAGGCTTTACGGGCTCTCCTGTGACCAGGGGCCAGTGGAATGCACCTTGCAGTTTCCGGACGAATAAACCATGCCTGTACAGTCGTCTGTAGACTGTGTGTCTGGAGACAACTGTTGCAGCGGCTGCAGTAAGGTCCCGAGCAAGGATACCTGGAGTGCTTCGTGGCCGTCTGCGTGCACTGATGGTGAGATATCGGTCTTCTTGTGCTGTTGTACACTGTGTACGTCCCGTACTGTAGCGCCTGGACACGTTTCCTGTCTGCTGGAATCGTTTCCATAATCCTGAGATCACACTTTGTGGCACACGGAGAGCCCATACTACGTACGACCTGCTGTGTTTCACCAGCCTCCAGTCGCCCTTGTATTCTAGCCCTCATAACGTCATCCATATGTGTTCTTTGAGCCATTTTCAGCACACACTCACCATTAACACGTCTGGAAATGTCTGCACACTTACTCGCTGCACCGTACTCTGACATGCACCAAGGCACCTCTGCGTATGTGGACTGCTGCAAGCGCCACCGTGCGACGACCGCAGGTCAAATGCACCGCATGGTCATACCCCGAGGTGATTTAAACCCGCAAACCGCCTACCAGAGCATTGTTTCACCATGTATCAGCATTATCCTCAATTTATGAGCATGAGTGTATTTATGGCTATGAGACCGACACCAATGTGTCTGTAAATGACCTGGTGGAAAGCCCCGCGAAAAAGTGATTCCGCAGTTTCATACCTCTTCAACTCGGGGAATAATCGTGTGGAGAGGTATTGGATGTGGCAATCGTGTCTATGCGGTATCTATTGAAGCGAGGCTGACTGATCGCAAAGTCTTTACAAGAATGGTAAACCTTGTAATTGGTCTTCGTAACCAGGACACCGAGTGCCACATTCCAGCAGAACAGTTCACAACAAAAACGCTTTAAGGAACATATGGATTCCTCATAGGGTTTCGTCCTCCCCTGATTTGTCACTCACAGAGCATGTCTGACATGCAATGTGTTAATTCACAGTAAGAAATTGCTGAAAGTGGTATACCAACTAAAATGGTAAACAAATGAGCACAGACTCAGCAGAAACATTTTTACAATTTTGTTGGAGCATAAACGAACTTACGAAAGACACACGCTGGTAACCTGAGCATAATTGATAGTCCCATAATTACAGAACTGTAAAGGCATCAACATCAAAAGCAGTTTAAAGTCGGATACTTTATAAAAGCAACACCAAATAAGCACATTGTTAAAGGTTCAAAAAGTTCAACGCGCCAGTGACCAATAAAATCAACTATTACTTAAAGCGGCCCAGACATTTAATAGCATTTGAATGATATTTCCGCAGTTTGACTGTGCAGACGTCTTTATTTTATATTACTATCGTGATATTGGCCTTAAGTCATTATCAAGTACAACAATGTTGGGTGTAATTAGACATTGTCACGTGAAGTGGTCGTCCAGATCTAATGAAGTGTGCGTCCCAGAGTGTAGATTTTTGATTTTCTACTTATCTACACACTTAGACAAACAGTATAGTTCAACAATTATTGATGATGACTTTACTGAACCTAGTCTAATTATACCCAGCATTGTTTTACTTGTCAGTGGTTGGAGGCCGAAATCAAGATAGTAATATCAAATTTGTACATGCCAACAATAAGATTCAGCATCAAAAAAACATCAAAAACACCAATGACCAAACTGATCAATGTAATAGTGAAAACTTACTTTAAAGGCATCAACAATAAAATAGTTCAGCAGCAAAAAAACCTTAAAACGGCAGAGCTAAATTAAACAATGTAATGTCAAAATTTATTTTATAGGTGTCAATAATTAGAACAAAGACTGTACTTGTAACACCAAGATCGATTATAAGTAAATTATACTACGTAATTTTATATATGTAACTATAAAATATTTGGCCTTTACTAGTTAAGATCTTTGAATTGTCAGAGGGAAAGTGGAAGTTCATTATGTATATATTGTAAAGATTTAATAATGTTAAAAAATAATGAAACTTTGTAAAATATATAAATATAAAATATACAAAATATAAGAGGAAATGTGTGATTGAAGAGACTTAACGATTTCCTCCTATTGCAGAACTTGATCTAAAAGAGAAAAAAAATTTGGTCAGGAAAAGAATGAAAGAAAAAGCAGAAGCCAGATGTAAAAGGCACGATAAGGGCCTCAAAGTGACTAAGTTCAAAACTGGTGATTTTGTTTTAGTACAAACTCATGAAAAGTCCAGAAAAATTAACCATGAAGTATCTAAATTCAAATATATTTATAATTGTCCTTTTGAAGTGCAAGGAACTCCACACACCAATGCATATTATCTTGTGTACCCCAAATCTAAAAAACCACTGGGGTTTCACAATGTTGTAGATCTAAAACTGTATGTCCATAGAAATGAACAATAAGAGACAAAAGTGAAAAAAAGGTGGCTATGTACCTTAATATATATGATCCTTATTTTGACATTTTATTACCAAGTGTTGTTGTGTGGAAATATACTTTTCTGGTATCAGATTGCTAATGCATGTTTGTAAGTTTCAGGTTCTAAATAATATAAAAAGGTGTATTATACTATACATGTAAACCACTGACTATGACCTGTATAAGAACTACGATAATGTAATATCGCAGCATGACAAAAAAGAGCTACCAAATGTGTTACTGGGCAGATAAGCAATAACAAAGAAAATGAAGATGGACTGCCTTGAATACAAAATGGGCAGCATAAAAGGACTTGCCAAACTGGAGCAAAAATTTATATGTTTATCATGGACTGCTTTAATTCAGCGATAGGCAGCGTTCAATAATGAAATCTTTGAGTGTTTCTGTGCAGATTTGTGTCTAAAGTGGACAATCAAAAGTTTAGTGTGTGATAAAATTGAAGTTTTTTCAAACATGAACTGCCAAATGCTATTGCAGGCAGCTAAATAATTTGATTATTATCTTAATTAATGTTATGTGTGCTTTATTATGATGTTCTATGATGAACTGTCTGTTTTAAAATAAGGGCAGTGAGAAAATAATGTTAGGACCAATGTAAATGTAATTTAAAAAAGCGGATAAAGTGTCACTAGAAGCCTTCCTAAGAGACAATCTCCATTCCTTCCGAACTGACTATGCAAATGTAGACGAGATGTGGCTCAAATTCAAAGATATAGTAGCAACAGCAATTGAGAGATTCATACCTCATAAATTGGTGAGAGATGGAATTGATCCCCCGTGGTACACAAAACAGGTCCGAACGCTGTTGCAGAGACAACAGAAAAAGCATGCGAAGTTCAGAAGAACGCGAAATCCCGAAGATTGGCTAAAATTTACAGACGCGCGAAATTTGGCACGGACTTAATAGGTTCCACAACGAAACATTGTCTCGAAATTTGGTAGAAAATCCGAAGAAATTCTGGTCGTATGTAAAGTACACAAGCGGCAAGTCGCAGTCAATACCTTCGCTGCGCAGTGCCGATGGTACTGTTACCGACGACTGTGCCGCTAAAGCGGAGTTATTGAACGCAGTTTTCCGAAATTCCTTCACCAGGGAAGACGAATGGAATATTCCAGAATTTGAAACACGAACAGCTGCTAGCATGAGTTTCTTAGAAGTAGATAACTTGGGGGCTGCGAAGCAACTCAAATCGCTTGATACGGGCAAGTCTTCAGGTCCAGATTGTATACCGATTAGGTTCCTTTCAGATTACGCTGATACAATTGCTCCCTACTTAGCAATCATATACAACCGCTCGCTCACCGATAGATCTGTACCTACAGATTGGAAAATTGCGCAGGTCGCACCAGTGTTTAAGAAGGGTAGTAGGAGTAATCCATCTAACTACAGACCTATATCATTGACATCGGTTTGCAGTAGGGTTTTGGAGCATATACCGTATTCAAACATTATGAATCACCTCGAAGGGAACGATCTATTGATACGTAATCAGCATGGTTTCAGAAAACATCGCTCTTGTGCAACGCAGCTAGCTCTTTATTCGCACGAAGTAATGGCCGCTATCGACAGGGGATCTCAAGTTGATTCCGTATTTCTAGATTTCCGGAAAGCTTTTGACACCGTTCCTCACAAGCGACTTCTAATCAAGCTGCGGGCCTATGGGGTATCGTCTCAGTTGTGCGACTGGATTCGTGATTTCCTGTCAGGAAGGTCGCAGTTCGTAGTAATAGACGGCAAATCATCGAGTAAAACTGAAGTGATATCAGGTGTTCCCCAGGGAAGCGTTCTGGCACCTCTGCTGTTCCTGATCTATATAAATGACCTGGGTGACAATCTGAGCAGTTCTCTTAGGTTGTTCGCAGATGATGCTGTAATTTACCGTCTAGTAAGGTCATCCGACGACCAGTATCAGTTGCAAAGCGATTTAGAAAAGATTGCTGTATGGTGTGGCAGGTGGCAGTTGACGCTAAATAACGATAAGTGTGAGGTATTGGAATTCGATTACTCGATAAATAGTACAATTCTCAAGGCTCTCAATTCAACTAAGTACCTGGGTGTTAAAATTACGAACAACTTCAGTTGGAAAGGCCACATAGATAATATTGTGGGGAAGGCGAGCCAAAGGTTGCGTTTCATTGGCAGGACACTTAGAAGATGCAACAAGTCCACTAAAGAGACAGCTTACACTACACTCGTTCGTCCTCTGTTAGAATATTGCTGCACGGTGTGGGATCCTTACCAAGTGGGATTGACGGAGGACATCGAAAGGGTGCAAAAAAGGGCAGCCCGTTTTGTATTATCACGTAATAGGGGAGAGAGTGTGGCAGATATGATACGCGAATTGGGAATGAATTCATTACAGCAAAGACGTTTTTCGTCGCGGCGAGATCTATTTACGAAATTTCAGTCACCAACTTTCTCTTCCGAATGCGAAAATATTTTGTTGAGCCCAACCTACATAGGTAGGAATGATCATCAAAATAAAATAAGAGAAATCAGAGCTCGAACAGAAAGGTTTAGGTGTTCGTTTTCCCCGCGCGCTGTTCGGGAGTGGAATGGTAGAGAGATAGTATGATTGTCGTTCGATGAACCCTCTGCCAAGCACTTAAATGCGAATTGCAGAGTAATCGTCTAGATGTAGATGTAGGTATGTGTAATTAACCAAAAATGGACTGCTATTAATGAGAGCAGCATTGAAAAATTTCTTATTTGATATTTTGAAACTATGTAATACAGCATTTAAAGTGTACAGTGTAAAAATTATTGTGCCATTGTTATGTGTATTTTTATGTATGTATGTTTACATTTTTTGAATGGAAATACAAAAATTTTCCTTAACTGGTTGTTTCATAAAATGAGAGTTGATTACTACATGTGTATATGGGAATGAATATTGATGTTTTTGTTTTGTTTTGGAAATGATGTGGATAAAGTGTATCATGTCTTAGTGTAAATTTTGTGACAATTTTTTTTTTACCCGACTCTGGTTGGAATGATCCATTTTTTGACTACTCGACACCTGATAGGTATTATTGATGTTACATTGGTGTATCCCTGTTGGGAAACCTCAATGAAACATGCGGCATATGTAACACCAAGATCGATTACAAGTAATTTATACTATGTAATTTTATGTATGTAACTATGAAAAGTTTGACCTTTACTAGTTAAGCTCTGTGAATTATCAGAGGGAAAATAGAAGTTCATTATGTATATATTGTAAGGATTTAACAGTCTTTAAAAATAATGAAACTTTATAAAATATGTATTCTCAAAAAAGAGAAATTGAACTTTCAATACTGGTTGATACTTAGGGAAGCTGGATTATATAGTGGAAAAGGTGTAGGGAACCCCCTCCGCACTGGAAGTGGGTTGGCGCGTGGTAAAAGGTGGAATTGGCGGTCAATCTGGGCGGCAAGAGAGAGAGCACGTTAGGCAGTCAGTAGCCAGAGTTGTACAGTCAGCACCGCAGGTGCCAAGTTAGGCAGTCAGAAACCAATTTATGATGGAATGGCCTCAATGTGGTTTCGGCTGTAAAATGGTGCTCTCGCATTTTGGAATAGCTCTGAAAATGATTAATACGTCGCCAAGAAGAATTGAATAGAGCATTAAACCGCCAAAGGTAAGACCAGATAGCCGCCACGTGCTTGCCACCAGTATTGCGCCACTGTTTTACCAACTTTGCAAATCGGATATGTATACCAGTATAAACCAGTTTGCTTGTGTGTGAGTGTTTTTCAATAATAATTTCAATGATGAAAATTCGTGTTTGAACTTTGAAACTGTCCTGTTCATGAAACCAAGCAGGGTCATATCCTAAACGTGCGAAAGAGCGAGTATCCTGTTTATGAAGAACCACTGACATTCTTTTATTTGAATGTGCCTAAGTTTCAGTGTTGAAGCATATAAATGTTACTAGTTAAAATACTTGTTTCTCACGTGAAGAGAGAGGCACATAATTTTGAACTTATAAAAAACTTCATTTTGCTTTAAATTGTTTCTATTTTGAATGTGCCAAAGTTTTGGTGTTAAAGTAGATAAAAGTTGTTAGTTAAAAGCACTTGCCTCACACGTAATGAAAGAGGCGCATAATTTTGAACCTACTTGAAACTTAACTTTATACTAATTGCTATAAAGCATTGAAAGATAAATAATCTCAAGTGGGGTTGGAAATCAGTATTAGTGTGATGCAAATTGGTTTTGAAATGTGTGCATAGTCTGCTTCTAGGGAAAGTAACAGTTTATGGGTCCCCACTGTAATCTTTTCTAGTATCAGAAAGAAAACTTAATTATGGTTCTTGCTAATGAAATCTGAAACATTTTCACAGTAGAGTGAACATGGAATGTGATAGTACCGTGTTATTTAACTGCATATGGGTTATTTGGGTATTACTTAAATTAGGACTAAGTTCATGCTCAATGTTGGTCTTGTGATGCCTTTGATAACATCTTGGTACTGAATTGGTTAATAAGTTGAGATAGTAATTATTGTTAACAGGAGTAAAGTTTCTGTTTATTATTTCATTCTCGAGATCTTAGTTCCTTTCTTAGCATTCAAAATTAAAAGTCTTTCAGTTTTTCTACTCATCGCCATAGACACGAAATCATGTTCGATCCCCTCTGTCTATTAGGTTAACACATGGTCAAACTATTCCAAATTCCTCCCAGAGGATAACACTTTTTGTACGTTAATGTCATATTTGGCACAAATGCAGCAAAAGTGTTATATACTGTTTCATGGATAGTACAAAAAAGCTTCCAATGACGCAGATTAAATTACAGCCTAGATTTTGTGAAATGAAGAGCGCCAAGGCCTCCCCCTGAAAACTTCCAAGAAGCTTGCATTTGAATTCGACATCTGTTGCAGAATGTCATCTCATTAGTTTTACACAGGTAGAATAAAAATAGTTGTGTTTTATACCTCTAAAACAGAATAAATACAGTGTTACCACACATACAGTAGCATCTTAAAATAATAAAATATTGTCCAAGAGAAGGGATAGGTTTTTGATTTATTCCGTCATTTACAACATAAATCAATTCAGAAAATCAATAATCAGTTACTACACGGCCCCTTTGGCCGAATTGCTCACATTTTACTGTGTGTCAGCTCAGACGATTAAAGACCAAGCCCTTTTGACAGAATGTTAGTGTTTAACGTCCCGTCGACAACGAGGTCATTAGAGACGGAGCGCAAGCTCGGGTTAGGGAAGGATTGGGAAGGAAATCGGCCGTGCCCTTTCAAAGGAACCATCCTGGCATTTGCCTGAAATGATTTAGGGAAATCACGGAAAACCTAAATCAGGATGGCCGGAGACGGGATTGAACCGTCGTCCTCCCGAATGCGTGTCCAGTGTGCTAACCACTGCGCCACCTCCCAAGCGGTGTGATAGAGTTACACACATGATAGTGCAACGAAAGCAAATCAACTGAAACGCACCCAAGTTACTGATCTTGCTCTCATTTTAATTTTCAACAAAAGGAACACATAACTGACGGGGCAGCCTAAGCCCCACAGTGACTGTTAATTACACTCATCTTTGGCGCAACTTAGTTATTTTGCAATACAGCAGACAGTAGCTCAACATTAACTTTCGTTATTTGCTGGTAAGTTCAACACGGCTTTCAGCAGGTACACCTGGATGAAGGACTTTCGTGGCGGAATGAAACCTGCCTCCACCACACTGCATGTTCTACAAAAGCAATGTAGATGGCAAGAAAGAAGCTACGTGGCTACCCATCACGTAGCTACCATCAAAAAGAAAACGTTGCCGCCTCTCGTAATCAACACTGGCTGCTGTCCTGGGTAATCTTCTGGTATTCTTCTGTGGCAGCAGACTCACTAACATTTATCGCTTTTCCTGTCTTCCTCTATAGTTTTTACCCTCAACAGTTCTCTCTAGTACCATGGAAGTTATTCCCAGATGTTTTAACGGATATCCTATTATCTTGTCCCTTATTCTTATCATTTATTCCATATTTTCCGGAGAACTTCCTCATTCCTTACCTTATCATTCCACCTAATTTTCAACATTCTGTAGCACCACATCCCAATTGTTTCGATTCTCTTCTGTTCCGGTTTTCCCACAGTCCATGTCTCACGGCCACACAGTGCTCTGCTCCAAACGTAAATTCTCATAATCTTCTTCCTCAAATTATGACATGTGTTTGATAATACCAGTTTTTTCTTGGCCATCAATCCCTTTTTGCAGCTAATAATCTGCTTTTTGTGTTCTCCTTGCTCCGTCCGTCATGGGTTATTTTGATAACTAGGTAGCAGAATTTCTTAACTTTGTCTATTTCGTTATCAGCAGTTCCAACGTTAAGCTTCTCACTTTTCTCATTTCTGCTATTTCTCATTACTTTCGCCTTTCTTCCACTACGTCTCAATCCATATTCTGTACTTATTAGTGTTCATTCCATTTAACAAAGCGTGTAATTCCTTTTTAATTACAGCGAAGGTGGCAACGTTATCAGAGAATATTATCATTGATATTCTTTCCCCTTGAATTCTAATCATACTCTTGAAATTTTCTCTTATTTCCGTCATTGCTTCTTTGATGTATAGACTGAATAGTAAAGACAAATATCATTGATATCCTTTCCCCGTGAATTTTAATCACATTCTTCAATTTTTATTTTATTTCTGTCATTGTTTCGTTAGTCTTTATCTTTCCTAAAGCCAAACTGAACATCAAGTAACACACCCTCAGTTTTATTTTCTATTCTTCTGCATATTATTCTTGTCAGCAACCTAGATTCATGAGTTGCTAAACTGATTGTGCGATAATTCTCGCACTTGTCACCTCTTGTCGTCTTCGGAATAGTTTGGGTGACGTTTCTCCGAAAGTCTGATGGTATATTGCTAGTCTCATACATTCTACACACCAACGTGAACAGCCGTTTTGTTGCCACTTCTCCGGATGATTTTAGAAATTCCGATGGAATTCTATCTATCCGTTCTACCTTAATTAATATTAAGTCTTCCAAAGCTCCTTTAAAATCTGGTTCTAATACTGGATCCGCTATATCTTCCCTATCGACTCCTGTTTCTTCTTCTGTCACGTCATCAGACAAGTCCTCACACTCATAAAGATATTCAGTGTACTCTTTCCACTTACATGCTGTACTACACAAAGCTTTACGTATCACCTGTGCCCGCCAACATCGCCAATGGACTGTTGATGCGTGGAAACATGCTGCTTGGTCGGACGAGTCTCGTTTCAAATTGTATCGAGCGGATGGACGTGTATGAGTATTTGAGACAACCTCATGACTCCATGGATCCTGCATGTCGGCAGGGGCTGGTGGAGGCTCTGTAATGGTGTAGGGCATGTGCGGATGGGGTGATATGGGACCCCTGATAGTCTAGATACGACTCTGACAGGTGAGACGTGCGCAAGCATCCTGTTTGATCACTTGTATCCATTCATGTCCATTATGCATTCCGACGGACTTGGGCAATTCCAGCAGGGCAATGTGACACCCCACACGTCCAGAGTTGCTACAGAGTGTCTCCAGGAACACTCTTCTGAGTTTAAACACTCCCGCTGTCAACCAAACTTCCCAGACATGAGCGTATCCAGCATATCTGAAATGCCTTGCAAGGTGCTGTTCAGAAGAGTTCTCCACCCCCTAGTACTCTTTTTTCTATTCTTGTGTTCCTGTGCCACGTCTGGTCACCCACAACAGGTGAGTACAGTAGCGTTGAGATCCGCATTCCGTTTTTGGTAGGCACTGAAGTAATTTATCGAACAATACTTTCAATTTGCGGTGTTGAAGCACAACATGTATGGTATGGTAAGTGGGAGAGTTGGTAAAAATAAGAGAAGTGTTAAAAATTAAGTTGACTGCTCAAGTCCGAAGTTCATTACTCTTATTCACAGATGAAAGTTTTAAGAAAAATCAGAAGTCACTGGACAATGGCATCTCAATATCTACATCTACACTACATTCTGTTAGCAACACTACGGTGCTTGTGGAGAGTGCTTTTGGTATCGCTATATTATGCTCCATTACCTGTTCCATGCGCGAATGGCATCTGGTAAGAATGATTGTCGGTGAACCACCGTCTAACTGCAAGTTATCTGTTTTTCCCATTGTTGTCTGTGAGAAGAAATAACGTGGGGAAAAAAACGCCTACAGCCGTCCTTATGATTTTATTTATTTGTTGTAACTAGTTTCGGCGCTTCGATGCGCCATCTTCAGGCTGTAGTTGACACGGAACGGGTTGATACGATCCATACATATATATCGCATCAGCATATCTGGATTCGCAGATAATCTGAAAACTTAGGTGTCAGCCCCCTATCAACAGCCGAAGATGACGCACTGAAGCGCCGATTCTGGTTGCAACAAAATAAATAAAATCATAAGCACGGCTGTAGGCGTTTTATTTTCTCACAATAGTAAACGGCCGTCGTCCCAAAGACCTCCTGCAAAAAGGATGGACGTAAAAAGCTTGAAATAATGTGTTGTCCGACTCTTCCCCGGCGCGTATTTCCTCGAAGTTTTAGTAATGAAAGGCACTGTGGCATGCAACACCACTCTTGTAACGCCTACCACTGAAGTTTCGTTGAAGGGCTCCGTAAAGTTTTCTCACCGACTAAACGATACCGTGATGAGACGCGTCGCAGTTAGTTGTAACTTGTCTATTTCTTCTATTAAATCAACCTGGTAAGGGTCCAAGGCTAAGGAGTAATCGTCAAGAATAGATCTAACAAGTGTTTCGAAGCCATTTGTTACGTGGATGAATCGCATTTCCTTAAGATCTTCTAATGACGCTTGGTACTTGCTTTTCCTACTACTTGTTTTACCTTGTCATTCAATTTTAAGGCGATCCGGTTGCGTACGCCTAGATTTTTCGCTGCAGGTACTGTTCCTAGTGGTTTGTTGCTAATAGTGTAATCCAACAAGAGTGGGTCTCTTCACCTATTTTTCCGCAATACGTTAGATTAATTTACTTTCAGGATCAAGTACCAGTAATCATCAGTCGTCTATAGGTCTTTCCGCAATTCGTTATGTCTTCCGGCGTCGCTACCTACATTGTCTGTGAACAATTTTATGGAGATTCTGATGTTATCCAGTAGGTCATTTATATATGCAGTAAATAATAACTGCCCTATCACGCTTTCTTGAGATGGTCATGAATTTACCTTTACATCTGACAATTTTATTCCGTTAAGACTGACCCGTCGAGTTCTGTCTCCGAAGAAGTCCTGAATCTAATCACAAATCTGGTCTGGTCCAAGGTAACATCGTACAGTATTTTGTTCTTTAAACGAAAATGCGGAACCGTAGTAAACGCTTTTCTGATGTCAATGAAAACCGTATCAACCTGACCGTTATCTACGGTGGTCTGTATTGCATGGGCGGACAGAGGGAGCTGAATTTCGCAAGATCCCTGTTCGTAGCATCCATGCCAATTTTTAAGAAGAGATTTAAGAAGACGTCATAATACGTCAGCATTGAACATGTTCCACAGTACTACAAAAACTGACATTGGGGTAGAGGTCTGTATTAAATGAAGCACTATAAAATTGATGGCATAGCGCACTTCTTATTGGTACATGTAGTTGGACTTCTTCATTTTCGTTTCAAGGGTTTAACATGAGGAGAATAATCGCAGACATATGTCTGTGCGTGCTGTTATTATACTAATTTCATATGCATGGACTGCAAGCGGGCGATGTGTAGATGGTCGAAGTAAACACAAGCTGGTTGCTGCAGTTCACTACGGCATAAATGTTTTGTAAGTAAACTCTTTCGAGCGCAAGTTACAATTTCCCAGTATCCTACCAATATATCAAGTCCTGCAATTTTCTTTACCTTGAGCTGTGCCTATCTGATCATTTCAAATCGTACACAATGTTACTTCCAGGTATTAGAGTTGAAATCTTTACGAAAGTCTATAAACTCGGAATCAACCTAGCTACACTCCTGGAAATGGAAAAAAGAACACATTGACACCGGTGTGTCAGACCCACCATACTTGCTCCGGACACTGCGAGAGGGCTGTACAAGCAATGATCACACGCACGGCACGGCGGACACACCAGGAACCGCGGTGTTGGCCGTCGAATGGCGCTAGCTGAGCAGCATTTGTGCACCGCCGCCGTCAGTGTCAGCCAGTTTGCCGTGGCATACGGAGCTCCATCGCAGTCTTTAACACTGGTAGCATGCCGCGACAGCGTGGACGTGAACCGTATGTGCAGTTGACGGACTTTGAGCGAGGGCGTATAGTGGGCATGCGGGAGGCCGGGTGGACGTACCGCCGAATTGCTCAACACGTGGCGCGTGAGGTCTCCACAGTACATCGATGTTGTCGCCAGTGGTCGGCGGAAGGTGCACGTGCCCGTCGACCTGGGACCGGACCGCAGCGACGCACGGATGCACGCCAAGACCGTAGGATCCTACGTAGTGCCGTAGGGGACCGCACCGCCACTTCCCAGCAAATTAGGGACACTGTTGCTCCTGGGGTATCGGCGAGGACCATTCGCAACCGTCTCCATGAAGCTGGGCTACGGTCCCGCACACCGTTAGGCCGTCTTCCGCTCACGCCCCAACATCGTGCAGCCCGCCTCCAGTGGTGTCGCGACAGGCGTGAATGGAGGGACGAATGGAGACGTGTCGTCTTCAGCGATGAGAGTCGCTTCTGCCTTGGTGCCAATGATGGTCGTATGCGTGTTTGGCGCCGTGCAGGTGAGCGCCACAATCAGGACTGCATACGACCGAGGCACACAGGGCCAACACCCGGCATCATGGTGTGGGGAGCGATCTCCTACACTGGCCGTACACCACTGGTGATCGTCGAGGGGACACTGAATAGTGCACGGTACATCCAAACCGTCATCGAACCCATCGTTCTACCATTCCTAGACCGGCAAGGGAACTTGCTGTTCCAACAGGACAATGCACGTCCGCATGTATCCCGTGCCACCCAACGTGCTCTAGAAGGTGTAAGTCAACTACCCTGGCCAGCAAGATCTCCGGATCTGTCCCCCATTGAGCATGTTTGGGACTGGATGAAGCGTCGTCTCACGCGGTCTGCACGTCCAGCACGAACGCTGGTCCAACTGAGGCGCCAGGTGGAAATGGCATGGCAAGCCGTTGCACAGGACTACATCCAGCATCTCTACGATCGTCTCCATGGGAGAATAGCAGCCTGCATTGCTGCGAAAGGTGGATATACACTGTACTAGTGCCGACATTGTGCATGCTCTGTTGCCTGTGTCTATGTGCCTGTGGTTCTGTCAGTGTGATCATGTGATGTATCTGACCCCAGGAATGTGTCAATCAAGTTTCCCCTTCCTGGGACAATGAATTCACGGTGTTCTTATTTCAATTTCCAGGAGTGTACTTTCGTCTATGGCACCGTGGATATCATTTGGGAACAGTGCGATTTGGATATCGAATGGGAAGTGATTTTGGAATCCATGCCCATTACCGTCGAGAACGCTGTTTTTCTTCAGATAGGACATTATGCTGAAACTCAGAGTATATTCTAGATTTATGTTAAGTACATAGGTGAGTGAAATAGAATGATTGCAAATTCACTGGTATTCAGTATCAGTAATGAAAAATTAATTGCCTGTCATCATAAATTCGTTACTACCTAACCATCAGAAAGAAAGTGCATGACTTTGACTTGAATGTGGCTAATCTGATCAGTAGGAGTTCGCTCGTGCACTGTTGCTTTATTTCCTTAAGAAGAACGGACTATTCATGAAGCACTTTGAATAGTAATAACAAAACAGTAATATAATGAAACAAATCACTACATGAATTGTGGATGGAAAAACGAAAACAATACAAAAATGATGCCGTTGGGTAATAATGAGAACAAGCGAAGGGATTAATCTTTGATTATTTATTTATTCGAACAACACACAAATTTATTCGAATGGTGTCCTTGCGTAAGTTGTTACTCAACACAATATTGATTACTAATTTTGCAGCGCAAGCAGAGCATTCGCAGGCAGTTACGAATGTGAATAAAGGCACAGAGCCGAGCAATATAATCGCTAAAATTGCAGCGAAATCTCAGAGTTCATAAGATGCAGAAAAGTATTTAATAAATCACCACGGTTGAAATACTACATGTCCACTAGCACTTAGAGTTCCAAAATATTTCTACATTCCGCACTGTAGCACTTTGAAGTATTTTTAGATTCGAATAACAAGCCCAGGTGACTCTCTGGCCAAACAAAGCTTACTCTAAACTAAACTCACCGACCAAAAGACAGAGATGAAAAGATTTTGAGATTTGTTCTACCTACCTGCCTATTTAAAAACTTGGTCATGTGACCCACTGCCTTACTCAATACAGTAACTTAAAACCTGACCACCACTCGTGAGATTATATTATCACATTTATACGTTTTAAATTAGTTCAACAAATGATTAGTAACCTCACATCACTTTATTCAATTTTAAACACAGTAAAATCATTGGTTTCATTTAATTTTGTGCGCCACAAACGGAACAGCAGAAAACCTTGTCAACTTGGCGACTTTATTCACTTACGCGATGCAGTCCTACGTGACTCAAATGACAATCTTACATACATTAACTTACCAAAATTCCATTAATTAAACGTATGGATTTATCGCATAATGGAATAAATCTCACATGTTGGCAGGAATCGTTTGTGCTCAAAGGGAGAAGTCTTTGTTTTGGCTTCCTTATGCAGATAATTCAATAAATAATTTATAGCTATTTGTGATTATGTTTAACAATAATTGAAATGTGATGATTCCATAGGTGATATCAAGATCTACATAACTGTATCATATGCAATTATTGTATACCTGTATCATTTGTTACTGACTTAATAAACAATTTAGTGTAAATGGCAATGATATTGTTAATAATAATTTTATACACGTGGTAATAATTTTATTAACTTCGTCTCACTACCGTGAATTCGACATTGTCCTTAAATTTTTTTGTAATATGTCTGCAGCAGTTTTAGTGTTTTCAGCGAATATACACATAAAGCGAGAGAGAAAGAAGAGAAAAACGACGTGCCAAAAGAGAATTATCTGAATGGGACAGAAATCAGAAGATGTGATGACGTGTACATACAAACAAATGATTACAATTCCAGGAAAATTTGATGATTTATTCAAGAGAAACAGTTTCAGAAATTGTGCAAGTCAATAACGTGTTGGTCGACCTCTGGCCTTTATACAAGAAGTTATTCGGCTTGGGACTGATTGAGAGAATTATCCAATGTCTTCCTTAAGGAATTCTGTCCAATTGGCGCATTATATCGTCAAAATCCAAGCTGCTTGGAGGACCCTGCTCAGAAGGCTCCAAACATTATCAGTTGTGGCGATCCGGCGATCTTGCTGGCCAAGATAGGGTTTGGCAAGCTCGAAGACGAGCAGCAGAAACTTCCGCATTGTGCGTACCGAAGTGTTCACCTAGGATGGCTTACCATAAAGGACAATAAAACTGGGAGTAGAATATCGCCGATGTACCGTTGTGCTGTAAGAGTGCCGCGGACGACAACTGAAGAGGTCCTGCTGCGAAGTGAAAATGCAGCCCAGACCACAACTCCCGGCGGGCGACACTCGTGTTGGTATTCCACCACTGTCTGCTTCGTCTCCAGACACGACTTCGGCAGATAATTTCACTGACTCTAGTATAATTGTCTTCAGTGAGGAGTGCCGCTACGAAGTGAGCTCTGACGACCAGCGACGACATGTCAGGAACGCCCCGAACGGTGGTGGAATATCAACCCGACTGCTCCTGCCATATGGCCCGACAACATAAGTGGTATCTTGGGGTGTTCTCATAGCAGGGCCCCTTTGGTTGTCAACCGTGGCACCATTATAGCACTGTGGTACGATATTCTACTCTCCGCTTTGTTGCCCTTCGTGGCGGCACTCTCTCCCCCTACCACTTCAGGATTTACAACTGACCGAGTGGCCCCCACGCCTGGTCACAATCTGCTGCAATAGCCTGGATACTCTGCCTAGCGCCAACTGTGACTTTTACTGGTCCAGTGTTACCACGGCTACTACCCAAAAACTGCACAACCAGCCATTCTACATTTACGTACAGCTGTTGGCGTAATGTCACATAGTTCTAGACAGATACTGGCGCGGTAGATGAGGGGTTATATTTTTTGCATTATCACATCTGAGATTTCATTTAACTCGCATGTACGAGTACGTGAAATGTAGCTCAAATATTATGGAAATCACGTCATCGCTCCCTATTTTGTAGCCGTCCCCAAAAAGGTGACGCACAGAAATAAGCGCAAGCAAAGAGTACGACATACGAGTCTCTCTTCCACGGCTTATCTATGTCGTTCCCACCATATCCATCTTAACCCTGTGACAGAAATGTTGGCTGTGGGAAAAAGGGACGTAGTGACGCACAGTTCTAAGTTTGTGGGCACCGCGTCTGTGGGAAAGGTCGGAGGCGTGAGCCGCACAGCCGGCGTTTCTGCTATCAAGCGACCTCGATGCGAGATAACAAGACTGCCGCCTGCCCGGCACCCACAGACGAAGGAAGTTGGTGCCTTCAGGCTGCGGAAGAAGGGGAAATAAGATATGAAGGACACTGTAAAACACTGACATATAGCAGTCGCTTTTCTGCTGGACGTGCTGTTTAGATGCGCAATCTAGAGCAATGTTAAGAAATACATCGAGATTATTACTATCATCGCTCAAGTTATAGCGCAACGTTCGTGCCATCTTTCGGAATGACATGGTTTAAATACTTGTGCTTTTCTTGTAAGTGCTTGGTTACGAAAAATTGTTGTTGACAATAATAGACTCGCGAGATATGAAATTTGTGCAATGCCTTCATGGTGCGGCAAATTATAGAAAATGGCGAAAAATGTGTTATTTAAGGCTGTTACTGTGAAATGTGATCGATGGTAGAGGAAGATCATACTTACTTTTTTCAGTAAAGTTACTGCTGACTCAAGCACACGTACAGTGAATGAATGTAAATAAATGACGTGATACGTTAGTGTACAGGAATCCTAGACATCTAATACAAAATTATTAGAAAGTGACTGTCGAGATATGTAAACGTGACATGCTTGAGAACGCACAAATAAAGCTCACCTTGTGCAAAAACCAAGGAGCTGCGTAACGATCCAATAATTCCTGTAAGGACTAGAACTTATGACAGACGCATAATTTTATGTGAGGTACTTGTCACATCGTCGTCCTCAGATAATCGCTCCTAAATAATCGTTTTCTCTAGAGTTTTACATACATTAAAATTTCTGTAATACTTATTTTTTGTTTCATGAAGTGTCGTCAATTTCTTTTCATAGGTTGTTCAATATTTCTGTACCTAAATACAAATTTGTAAAGTCAACATTTACACAACAATACCTCTATTGGGCTAAAAGACAGAATTCTACACTACGCAACAAAATTAAAGGACCACTTTTTCGAAACCCACTTGTCTCCCACTGCGACGCCTAACTGTGAAATTTAGCTCAAATGTGCCTACAACGTCCCAATGTAATGGTAAAAATGAGTGGCACCCTGCGACGTTACGCTCTGGTTCTGTGACGCTTCAGACAGCAAGGCGACGCTTCAAACAGCAAGGTGACGACACATGCCAAGAAACAGCTACAGCTCATGTGAGCTGTAAGGTCCTTTAATTGTGTTGCACAGTATAGTTTACACGTGACACACGGATCCACGAATTTTTCGAATATTTCACAGTTATCAACTAGGAAACACGACACTACAAAAATAATACTTTCAAACAACACTAAAGCGCCAAAGAAACTGGTTTAGTCATACGTATTCAAATACAGAGATATGTAAACAGGCAGAATACGGCGCTGCGGCCGGCAACATAGAGTATAAATATCTATGGAGTGAGCATAGCCTACTGCGCCTGTTCTCAACATCAAACCGGGCTAGTCACGTGGCAGTGGGATGACGCTGCTTGTCTGCAATTGGTGGTAATAGCGAAACCTTAATATTACGCGTATTCACCTGTTTTTACATACGTTTCTACACATTTCAGTTGTAATAACAGCCATGGTGCAGTATTGCTGTTGCTACGGGTGTAAAGAGAAGTACGTGAAAGGAGGACCAGTTACTTTTCATAGGTACGTACAACAAATCTCTAATGGTGAATGTCATATTGATGAGAAGCCTTGTATGATTAAAAATATCGAGACGCGGTATTATAATGTCTTGTAATGTAGAGCAAATTTCAGCGATTTTTTTTTTTTGCCCACATGTTTACGAGAGAAATTCTAGATAAATTTGCAATATGAATAAGTGAAATAGAAAACCTAAAAAAATTGTTGGCTGTCAATTAAATAAAGCAGGTGGTGTACATTGCTGATTTACCGTAACAATTTCATAGCTACAAATGCGTCCCCCCCCCCTTTCCTGTTATGAATCGGCCCACAATGCAATGTCATTTTGAAGTAACTAATTAGAGCCGGCCGCGGTGGTCTCGCGGTTCTAGGCGCTCAGTCCAGAGCCGCGCGATCGCTACGGTCGCAGGTTCGAATCCTGCCTCGGGCATGGATATGTGTGATGTCCTTAGGTTAGTTAGGTTTAAGTAGTTCTACGTTCTAGGGGACTGATGACCAAAGATGTTAAGTCCCATAGTGCTCAGAGCCATTTGAACCATTTTTGAACTAATTAGAACGGAGATTCGACAACATGAATAAGTGCAATAGAAAACCAAAAATGATATTGTTGGATGTCATTTCTTTTCCCACATACGAAAAAAGTAAGTAAAGTGGAACTGAGCTATGATATTGTGCTCAAAACGCACAATTCCCTTGCTCTTCTCAGCATTAAAACTGTTTCAGTTGCAGGTGTAAAATTGTTAAGATATCTATAAAACGCATATACCAGTTTCAGGATATTTCTGAAGGTGATTTATCTATTCTAACGAAGTAATAACACAAAATAGGCTAAGCGCTATACGGATTAACATACGCCGTCCCAGTAGCACTTGAGCAGCAGATGTTGCGGACACATTTCTCGTTCTGCGCATCCGAATGCTCATTCTATAGATATTTATACTCTATGGTCGGCAACGCTTATGGCTCTAAGCACTGTGGAACTTAACATCTGAGGTCATCAGTCCCCTACACTCAGAACTACTTAAACCTAACTAACCTAATGAGGTTACCATGAGAAAAAGATTGAATAATCTACGAAAGGATAACGTTCTACGAGTCGGGGCGTGGAATGTCAGAAGCTTGAACATGGTAGGGAAACTAGAAAGTCTGAAAATGGAAATGCAAAGGCTCAATCTAGATATAGTAGGGGTCAGTGAAGTGAAGTGGAAGGAAGACAAGGATTTCTGGTCAGATGAGTATCGGGTAATATCAACAGCAGCAGAAAATGGTATAACAGGTGTAGGATTCGTTATGAATAGGAAGGTAGGGCAGAGGGTGTGTTACTGTGAACAGTTCAGTGACCGGGTTGTTCTAATCAGAATCGACAGCAGACCAACACCGACAACGATAGTTCAGGTATACATGTGTATGAGGATATTGAAAGGGTAAAGCAATATGTAAAGAGGGCGACTGGAATGCAGTTGTAGGGGAAGGAGTAGAATAAAAGGTTACAGGAGAATATGGGCTTGGGACAAGGAATGAAAGAGGAGAAAGACTGATTGAGTTCTGTAACAAGTTTCAGCTAGTATTACATCATGGTCAGACAGAGATTCCGAAATCAGATACTGGATTGTAAGGCGTACCCAGGAGCAGATATATACTCAGATCACAAGGTAGTAGTGATGAAGAGTAGGCTGAAGTTCAAGACATTAGTCAGGAAGAATCAATACGCAAAGAAGTGGGATACGGAAGTACTAAGGAATGACGAGATACGTTTGAAGTTCTCTAACGCTATAGATACAGCAATAATGAATAGCGCAGTAGGCAGTACAGTTGAAGAGGAATGGACATCTCTAAAAAGGGCCGTCACAGAAGTTGGGAAGGAAAACATAGGTGCAAAGAAGGTAGCTGCGAAGAAACCATGGGTAACAGAAGAAATACTTCAGTTGACTGATGAAAGGAGGAAGTACAAACATGTTCCGGGAAAATCAGGAATACAGAAATACAAGTCGCTGAGGAATGAAATAAATAGGAAGTGCAGGGAAGCTAAGACGAAATGGCTGCAGGAAAAATGTGAAGAGATTGAAAAAGATATGATTGTCGGAAGGACAGACTCAGCATACAGGAAAGTCAAAACAACCTTTGGTGACATTAAAAGCAACGGTGGTAACATTAAGAGTGCAACGGGAATTCCACTGTTAAATGCAGAGGAGAGAGCAGATAGGTGGAAATAATACATTGAAAGCCTCTATGAGGGCGAAGATTTGTCTGATGTGATAGAAGAAGAAACAGGAGTCGATTTAGAAGAGATAGGGGATCCAGTATTAGAATCGGAATTTAAAAGAGCTTTGGAGGACTTACGGTCAAATAAGGCAGAAGGGATTGATAAAATTCCATCAGAATTTCTAAAATCATTGGGGGAAGTGGCAACAAAACGACTATTCACGTTGGTGTGTAGAATATATGAGTCTGGCGATATACCATCTGACTTTCGGAAAAGCATCATCCACACAATTCCGAAGACGGCAAGAGCTGACAAGTGCGAGAATTATCGCACAATCAGCTTAACAGCTCATGCATCGAAGCTGCTTACAACAATAATATACAGAAGAATGGAAAAGAAAATTGAGAATGCGCTAGGTGACGATCAGTTTGGCTTTAGGAAAAGTAAAGGGACGAGAGAGGCAATTCTGACGTTACGGCTAATAATGGAAGCAAGGCTAAAGAAAAATCAAGACACTTTCATAGGATTTGTCGATCTGGAAAAAGCGTTCGACAATATAAAATGGTGCAAGCTGTTCGAGATTCTGAAAAAAGTAGGGGTAAGCTATAGGGAGAGACGGGTCATATACAATATGTACAACAACCAAGAGGGAATAATAAGAGTGGACGATCAAGAACGAAGTGCTCGTATTAAGAAGGGTGTAAGACAAGGCTGTAGCCTTTCGCCCCTACTCTTCAATCTGTACATCGAGGAAGCAATGATGGAAATAAAAGAAAGGTTCAGGAGTGGAATTAAAATACAAGGTGAAAGGATATCAATGATACGATTCGCTGATGACATTGCTATCCTGAGTGAAATTGAAGCAGAATTAAATGATCTGCTGAACGGAATGAACAGTCTAATGAGTACACAGTATGGTTTGAGAGTAAATCGGAGAAAGACGAAGGTAATGAGAAGTAGTAGAAATGAGAATAGCGAGAAACTTAACATCAGGATTGATGGTCACGAAGTCAATGAAGTTAAGGAATTCTGCTACCTAGGCAGTAAAATAACCAATGACGGAGGACATCAAAAGCAGACCCGCTATGGCAAAAAAGGCATTTCTGGCCAAGAGAAGTCTACTAATATCAAATACCGGCCTTAAATTGAGGAAGAAATTTCTGAGGATGTACGTCTGGAGTACAGCATTGTATGGTAGTGAAACATGGACTGTGGGAACACCGGAACAGAAGAGAATCGAAGCATTTGAGATGTGGTGCTATAGACGAATGTTGAAAATTAGGTGGACTGATAAGGTAAGGAATGAGGAGGTTCTACGCAGAATCGGAGAGGAAAGGAATATGTGGAAAACACTGATAAGGAGAAGGGACAGGATGATAGGACATCTGCTAAGATATGAGGGAATGACTTCCATGGTACTAGAGGGCAAAAACTGTAGGGGAAGACATCGATTGGAATACGTCAAGCAAATAATTGAGCACGTATGTTGCAAGTGCTACTCTAAGATGAGGAGGTTAGCACAGGAAAGGAATTTGTGGCGGGCCGCATCAAACCAGTCAGTAGACTGATGACCAAAAAAAACCTAATGACATCACACACATCCATGCCCGAGGCAGGATTCGAATCTGCGATCGTAGCAGCAGTACGGTTCCGGACTGAAGCACCTAGAACCGCTCGGCCACAGCGGCTGGCGGTAACGCCTATATAAGGCAACAAGTCTCTGCGCAGTTGTTAATCGATCACCGCAGGGTATCAAGATTTAAGTGAGTTTGAACTTAGTGTTATAGTCGGCTCACGAGCGATGGCACACAGCATCTCCGATGTAGCGATGAAGTGGGAATTTTTCCGTATGACCATTTCACGAGTGTACTGTGAATAACAATAATCCTGTAAAACATCAAACCTCCGACGTCGGTGCAGCAGGAAAAAGATCCTGCCAGAACGACTGAAGAGAATCGTTTAACGTGACAGAAGTGCAACTCTTCTGCAAATTCTGGAGATTTCAGTGCTGGCCATCAACAAATGTCAGCGTGCGAACCATTCAACGGAACATCATCGATATGGGCTTTCGGAGCCGAAGGCCTACTGCTGTACCCTTGATGACTACACGACACAAGGCTTTACGCCTCGCCTGGGCCCGTCGGCATCGATAATGGTCTGTCGATGACTGGAAACCCGTTGCTTGGTCGGACTAGTCTCGTTTCAAATTGTATCGAGAAGATGGACGTGTACGTATATGCAGACAACCTCACGATTATATGGATCCTGCATGTCAGCAGGGACTGTTCAAGCTGGCGGAGGCACGTTAATGGTGTTGGGCATGTGCAATTGTAGTGACAGGTGACACATACATAAGCATCCTGTCTGATCACCTGCATCCATTCATGTCCATTGTGCATTCCGACGAACTTTCCAGCAGGGCAGTGCGTCACCCCACTCGTCCAGAATTGCTACAGAATGGCTTCAGGAACACTCTTCTGAGTTTAAACACCTACGTTAACCACCAAACTCTCCAGACATGAACATTATTGAGCATATCTGGACTGCCTTGCAAGGAGCTGTTCAGAATAGATCTCCACACCTTCGTACTGTTACGGATTCATGGACAGCCCTGCAGGATTCATGGTGTCGATTCCCTCCAGCGCCACTTCAAACACTGGTCGAGTCCATGTCACGCCGTGTTGCGGCACTTCTGCTTGCTCGCGGGGGCCCTACACGGCAGTAGGCAGGTGTACCAGTTTCTTTGGCTCCTCAGTGTTTTAAGACTGATTTGCCATACTCATGCACTTTTACATTCAACTGGAAATGGTCAAAAATTTTTATCTCAGTGCAGATGCACTCCATATTGTAGAACATACAAACGTACTGCTCAATTACGTGTCTTACCCGCTTTGTAGGGAGAAAATAACAAATCTGGATAATTCCAAACATTATTTTCACCCGACAGCCAATTTTCTTGCGTCTTTTTTTTTTTTTTTTTTTTTTTTTTTTTTTTTTTTTACATTAGTGGCACGTCTCGCTTCAGGACTAGATGCGACTTCACCTATCGACAGCGACGCTAGAGTCACTTTAATGTGGGAGACAGTTGCATGTTCGAGAACAGTACTGTCGTTGTTGCTGTGATAATGAAAGAATACAGCTGGGAAAGTCAGTGTGACAGAATCTTGGTTAGCATACTCGAGGCAGCTAAGACTCGCTCAGAGGCGACCAAGTTGTTATATGTTAGTTCTTCTGCAGTTAAATATTAGCAACCGATTCTATACACAGTTTTTAAGTAGAGAAGGTGCACAAATGATCCACAACACGTGCTGAGGACCGATTTCTCAGTTTTGTATGGCGGTACTACCTCCCATCTGGAGCAACCAAAATAGTTACGACACTCAGGACTGTGCGGGGAATGCTTAATGATGGCGCTGTACAAATGAAACGACTAGATACTTCTGTCCTGGTCACCAGTAGACATAGCAGGTAGAAGTTACAGTGCGAATCCCGCTACGTTCTTTAATTGATGACTGGAAGACTGCTCTCGTCATTGGTAAGCCCAGCGTCAGATTGTAAAGTACACGATTCTGATTCGGCAGTGAACAAAAATTGTTATAACCCTTTTTTAGGTAATGAGTTTGAACGAGCCGGACATGTGAGTGCATCAAAAGCATATAAATGAACGCAAAGATTTCTACTTCCACATGAAACTGCTAAGGTCTACACATATATGACATTTTTGATGTTATGTCGATTGCTGTGCTGGTTCATACATGCTGACTCAATCCTACAATATGCGAACGATTGACTGCTTAGCGTTCACCTCGCCGACAAACATCTCGAACAGCAAACACTTTCCTTTTCCTTCGTAGATGACTACAAGCATGTAGAGCGTTTTGAAGAAAGTTTCCGGCATTTGACAGTAAATTACTGTTCATTTATAAACAATCGTGATTTCGAATTTGAAGCTATTGTCAAGTGCATGATGAACAGAAAATTAATAAAGTGTACATACTGTTCGCTGCAGGTATAGGATCAAAACGTCATTGCTTATCTGAAAACATTGCTTATATATCAGACCTGTAAGCGTGCAATGTCATCGTCGGAAAGAGAAACCATGTTTCTGGTCGTATAGACAGGATGTGAGTACATATCGAAGACACTAAACAGGGCTGACATACAGTACGGCACATTTAACAGCCAATACTTTTCTGTGACCTACAGTCATCACATCCGAACATCAAGTGACTCTAAAATTTGTCAGAACAGTGCGAGAGATCGTAAAAACGTGGCACCACTGTGTGAGCCGTGTGATATTTGGGTTATCAGAGACATTACCATGAAAGGTTAGGTGAATATTTCTTTGGCTAAGTTCTTAACATGCCCTTGTGATACAGGCCCATTACATGCTCTTACAGAGATACCATCTTATAATTCCGTATTCAGCGTGTAAATATAACCATTTTAGTTGTACAACGAAATATGATCTACGTTTTTACATCTAAAACGGTGACGTTATTGGGTGAGGAGTCATAATATTGCATTGGCGTACTGAACTTCAAATGTCTAAACACGTTACAGACACCTGTCAACGTTATAGTGACACTGTACGCCTTCCCCATGTGCGTCCCTTCTGGGGTGTATTCGGAGATTACTTCATTTTGTGGGTGACAATGTGCGGCCGCATCGAGCTGCGCAAGTGGAGGATTTCTTGGAACGAGAGGATATTAGGCGATTGGACTGACCTGGCCATTCCCCTAGACTGAAATCTCGCCGTACTGCAGCAGCACGTCCACCAACAATCATCCAGCAGTTGTGAAACGCGCTGGTAGAGGAATGGAGCGCCCTGTCTCTAGAACTGTTTATCAACCTTGTGGCCAGCGTGGGAGTACGTTGTAGAGCATGCACTGCTGTCCGTGCCGGTCACAAACCCTATTAAGAACCACGTTCTGGCTTTTGTAATGTCCAGAGGACAATCGTAAATAACAGACTTAGGTGTAATTATTGTCTTTGAATAAATGTCTTATTTCTCCTCGTCTCATTCCGTATTTATTTTAGTTGCCATGCATAAAATACAGTAGCAGTTCTTTCTGTGTACGGTCCCAGTTTTTTCGAGCTATGTTACTTGATCGTGACACATCATGAGGAAGTTACTTCCACCCTTAAGTTTTGCAACAATTGTCTATGGTAATCGGCCTCTTCATGTTAAATTTGGATACGAAGATACTTGTAAAGGTGCTTCATGTAAAATTTGGTATGAAGATACGAGTTAAGGTAATGGCACGAAATTTTCGTTTTGATGACATGACACTGCCTACCTGAGCGATCTAATAATACGAAAGTCGCGCGTGCGCCTTGTGTTTGTGCTTTCTGCTTATATATTTCTTTCGTAATAGATAATAAAACAGCTGCCGATTGCTATTACCTCTTAACTTCCACAAAACCTATAGTATTCTGTGTACCTACAGCTACATCTACAAGACTGCAATTCACGCGTAAATGCCCGGCAGAGGGTTCATAGAACCACTATCAGTCTATTTCTTGACGGTTCCACTCCCGAAGCAAGTGGGAAAAACAAACATTTAAATATTTTCATATATGTTAGGTATGTCTTATTTTATTACGAGGTCATTTCTCCCTGTGTGAGTGAAAGTCAACACAATATTTTCTCATTAGAAGGAAAAAGTTGGTGATTGAAATTTCATGAAATGATCTCGTTGCAGAGAAAAATGCCTCTGTTTTAGTGATAATCACCCAGATTCGTATATAACATTCGTGACATTACCTATGCTATTTCGTCATAATACAAAAGTTGGCTGTTTGGTTGATTTGGGAGTAGGGATCACACAGCGAGGTCATCGGTCCCATCGGATTACGGAGGGATCGGAAAGGAAGTCGGCCGTGCCCTTCCAAAGAAACCATCCCGGCATTTGCCTGAAGCGATTTAGAGATATCACGGAAAACCTAAATCAGATGGCTGGACGTGGGTTTGAACAGCCGTCCTCCCGAATGCGAGACGAGTGTGATAACCACTGGGCCACCTCGCTCGGTAATACAAAAGAAGCTGCTATTATTCGAAAAATAATCCCGTACTACCCAACAGTACGACAGAAGAGGAGGGGCAAGCGTAGTGTAGGCAGTCTTTTTAGTAGATTTGTTGCATGTTTTAAGTTGTCGATTCACCAGTTAAAGAGCAGTCTTTGATACGCCTGTTCCAATAAACCATCAACGACATCGTTCCAATTTTAGGCGCTCGTAATTGTAAACCCTAGGTATTTAGTGGGATTGACAGCCTTTAGATTTGTATGATCTGGTGTGTAAGCCAAATTTAGCGGATTCCTTTTAGTACACAACTGAATAACTTCACAGTTTTCATCATTTAGAGCCAACAGTCATTTTTCGCACAATACAGAAATCTTGCCTAAACCTTTTGCAATTGATCTTGATGTCTTGATTACTTCACTGGACGGTAAATGACAGCATCATCGATAAACAGTCCATGAGGGCTGCTCTGATGGTCTCCTAAATCGTTTGCATAGATTAGCAACAGTAAACTACCTAGTACACTTCCTCGGGGATCACCAGATGTCAGTTCTGTTTCATTCGATGATGTTACGTCAGTTACTTCTTTTTCCTTTCTTGATTATTGCTGTGACCAACTTTCCAGTCTTTAATGACGTATCTTTTGTTTAGCGAGCTGCTGTATATATTTGCTAAGTATGGAGCTATTGTATCACCATATTCTGAAAGTAATATAACTGGAGTACAATTTGGACCGACACATTTGCTTTTATTTATTTAAGCTGCTTCACTACACCGAGGATATCTGATTCTAAGTTACTCATGTTGACGGCTATTCTTGATTCGAATTCTGGAATATTTACTTCGTCTTCTTTGCGAAAGGAATTTCAGAAAACTGTATTAAGTAACTTCGCTTTAGTGGCACTGTCATCGGTAACATTGCCATCACTATGGCGCAGAGTAGGTGTTGATTGTGTCTTGTCGCTGGTGTACTTCGCATATGACCGGTATCTCTTTCGGTTTGCTGCCAGTCAGTGCGCCAAATGGAGCTAGATTCCTTCATGTAAAGCGCCCCTTTCTGCTAGCAATCAAGGATGGCTGAGTGAGATCACATCTGGAACCCAAATTACAGTTTAAATATGCACTGTTTCAGTAACTTCAGAGACCTGTCGTTTTGTTTATGCAGGTCTACGTTTTGCAAATAAATGTGCAAGGAAAAGCACCGTGTGATACTAAGAAACTTTGCCACTGCAAACTTGAAGCGTCTGCCTCACTTACTGTAAATACCAAACGATTGTAACCTTCCGAGCATATCAAAGCTTCGTGCAAGACTAGAACTAGAGCCCAAAACCTTGCCTTTCGTGGCAGCAGACTTAGGACTGAGCAATTCAGACACGACGGTCTGGGCACAATTTAGTGGTTGTTTTCAGAATGAAAATTTCTCTTCGTTGCGGGAATTTAGTTGCAGGCTATTTTACAAAAATTGATGTTCAAAATATATGCTTTCATCTGTTTCTGCTGTTGAGTCTTTTTCAGATAGGATTCACTTTAGTATTAACTGAAATTAATTTTCCCGTTCCTTCATTACCGCTGTGTAAAATGTGAGAGGTAAATGAAAACACTTTGCAAGGAAGATGCCTTACTGATAAAGAAATTATTAAAGACAGCCTAACTTTTTCTCGGCATTCCCCATTTTAAAAAATGGGAAAATTGAAAACCGGATAAATACCGTCTTTATCAGGCTCAGAAAGTTGTTTGCATATGTGATTGCATGTTTTCTGATCAAGTTTCAATTCTTCATTTTTATAGAAAGGAAAAAATTTTGATTAATTTACTTCTCAGCTTACAGTTGGAGCTGCTGAACTGCAGAAAATGACACCTCTCTCAACCAGTCTTGCGAAGAAAACTATAATTTCGTGAAGTTGGAGGGATTCAACAATGCAAAGTTATGAGCATAACCTGAATTAATTTGCAACATCTGTGTTACTAACCGCCTAACCCAGTTCATGGTTCGTGGAGCACAGTCCAAGTTGCAGGCCATCTACCTAACGATTTTCAGAAGCAAAAAAATGATTTTCTCTATTCCACGTAATTGTTGACAGATAGTAAAGTTTAATATCCTGTCACAATCTACTGACTAAGAAGAACAACCTTATGTCAAAAGTTTAACACAGCAAGGCAAGTATAACAGCTGGAAACTGTGTGTATGTCTTGAGGCGGCGAACTGAGTGCAAATAGCCAGAATATAATCATCCAGTATGTAAGAATGAGAGCACTTACTGACTTGCAACAAACCTCATATATAATTTCAAACCATTGCGAAACTTCTTCTCACACACATCCCCCACAACATAATAAATGGAAAAAAGTTAAACCTTTACGACGTTTTCGCTGCTCGTGCAGTAAAACTGCCGCATTAGGCATGATGTATTATTTTATTTCTTTCCTTCTGACTCTACTCGGAACACATTTTGTAGATAGTATTCACGTGTACCAACTAATTTACCTATGAAGTATATCACTGTACGAGGCATCGCCCAGGAGATATGACGTTATAAACATTGAGCTGCTTGAAAAACTATCTTTTGATTAAAACAGAGCTTAAACTACTCAGCCTACTCATCCATTGTTTGATGACGAGAGCACTCAGCGTCTTCCAACAAACTTTAAACGTAATTTCAAACCTCTTTGAAAACTTATTCTCGCTTACATACTAAACATCAGATATTTAATATATTAACTCATTTGTACAGGAGTCCCAAGTTCTAAGCTCTTTTATACATGGGAGTTCGATTCGTTAAAGGATCGGGTGTTTACCAGTCTCTGATAATATAAAAAATTGACAAGGTTCGATTGCATAACCTCAACACCATACACTCTTCTTGTAACTTCCACCAACATAGCTCATTCAGAAAAACATACAAAATAAAGTCGTTAAAGTCAGTAATGTGTATTGCAATGGTTGTAACATGTTTTTGGTCCAAGCCGACAAAATTTCAATTCTAGAACCTCATTGACAACTTCAGTGAAGCATCACCTTATAGCACTGCAAAAATCACGTGACAACAAAATACGACACGAGTATCAAGAGCAAGTATGAACACTGCATGTTTTATCTCAAAGTTTAAGTGCATGTGTGTGCGTGAGTATACACACTTGTTACCGCTCGCCATAGCAGTGACTATATGACATCACTAAACGTGAATGCCATGCTATTTGCGTGTCTCTTCACAGCTCACTCCCTGTTCACATGCAACCACTGATGGTCTCGGTAGTTGTTTCATTGGCTCAAGGTCAGAAAGTTGTACGTATTTATATCCTCACTCTTTGCCATATTTATTATCAGCACTTGAAGCGTGAGGCTGCACCGCCTATTGCGCAAACGTGTCATCCTTGGATGGCTTACGCTGCGACAACCTCTAGCCTTAGCAAAGCATTTACATACATTCCAAGCAGGATGTCTTCCTGCTGACATAACTACCTACTGTTGTGACCCATCCGTGAGTTGGGGTCGCGTTGTGAACAGGAGTTCGAGCGTGCAGTGGGTGACTGGTCGAGTTCACACGCAGAGGCGTCAATGACAGAGCAGTATCTATAACAACATTTAACTATCGTCAGAGCTGCAGTCGGCGACCGGGCGTGAGCGCATATGCTGCAAAGGGGTGCTGACGCCTTTCAGCGAATCGTGACGTCGCTGCCACTGTTCAGTGCCACAGCCGCGTGGAGTGCTGATGATGGCGGCGGGGCTAGCAAGCGTTCCAAGATGACCTATTGAGTCCTCCCAGCTCAGCGCTCTCGAAGGCAGCCCGTAGTGCACTCAGACAGACATTGCCGACTGTGGTCAACGATGTCGGCTGTCGCGAAGACTGGGCCCAGATCATCCTGCAAGGATCGACCAAGATAGCAGAAAATGTTCACGAGTCGACCCGGAGGCTGCACGCCTACGCCATGCCTGGTCAGTGTGAAGATGACAGATTGCAGATCATCCACGAAGACCCGTAGTGTAGTAGGGATGGTCTCACACCAGTCTTCTCATCTGCGATGACCCAGTAGGCAGCAACGGCAGATCGAGACTTTGGTATGCATCAGGTTGGCTGCTTAACATTGTTGAAGTAAGCAACCAGGTCGTTTCACTGAAACTCAATAGAATGCCATTCTCTTTGGTTCTACCGAAACCGTCAGAATGTACATTCCGAAAGTTTCCGTGTTTAAAGACCATAGCCTGCGCCATAACACGGTGGCTGTGAGTGTATGAGCTCATTTGCCCTCATTTATCGGATCCACCTGCGTTCTTTTCCTAGCTGTGATAATTCAGTATCTATTTTGGGTCGCCGAGCTCGGCCGTTTCTTTTTACGTTTGATTTTGTAGTGGAACTCAGGCGGTGAAGTTACGTAATGTTACCTCACAGTGCTTTGCTATGTAGCACAGCAACGCTTATATTGCTGCCTACCAACCCCTGAGGTATATTACATTGGTGCTATGCCATGTTGACATACCGATTGGCACAGAAGTCGAGAACTGGCCTAATCTGTTCTGGTAGAACTTTTAATCATGTATATTAAAATTATTCTGCTGTACAACACTACATTCGTTCTAAATGGTTCGCCCAGCTGAGCTTACTTTTTTTTTTTTTTTTTTTTTTTTTTTTGCGTAAGCATAACTTTGTGCTTTCTGCGCTAATTTCCGTCTCTTATCATGTGTGTAATCAATAAAACAATACGATGGGTCATTTCATATACAGTAATTTTTATTCTATACTTCTTTAAAAGCAACCATCTCTCACTCACACGTAGTGTATGGTTTTGTAAAGCTTTGCTTTACTTTCCCTGTGAACTGAACGTTATCACAAAATTTATTAAATGTATTCTTAGCAAAATTTTACTTTCAAGATAAAGTCTCTCTCTCTCTTTCCTAGCACTTAATCCCGACTTGTGGGGTCAGCTGGTTAACCAGATGTGGCATGGTAAGTTGAAGGGGTGGCCGGATGCCCTTCCTGTCGCCACCACGTACCCCCCCCCCCCTCCCCCCAGGAAGGAAATAGTGTACCCCAACTGTATGCGTCTAGTGTAAACCATGGAATAGTGCAAATGTGTTCAGATATCTGCGAGCCATGAAACTGAGGCGGAACGTGGGGACCAGCCCAGTATTCACCTAGTGGGTTGTGGAAAACCGCCTAAAAACTACATCCAAGCTGGCTGGCACACCCGGACCTTGTCGTTAATTCGCCGGACGGATTCGATCTGGGGACGGGGCGCCTACCCGAGTCCAGAAAGCAGCGCGTCAGCACTCTCGACTACCCTGGTTGGTTTCAAGATACAGTCTGCAATGAGAAATATTTTATGTTCTATATAAATATATCTTCGTAACTCTTATATCTTTTATTGCATTTGTTTCCTCTTCGTTTTAAATGCATATTTCGTTACAAATTGCGTTACTTTTGCTTCATGTAGAGGTAGCACGATTTCAGACTCTAGCGCTATATTTCTTTGGAAACGTCGGTTACTGTTTCTATGTCATTTTCTATACTTTGTACTGTCGGAGTAGCATCTGCACTCAACTACGAGTTCATTATTAGGGTTCCGTGCCTTATTCCGCAAAAACTGAACCCTTATATGATCACTTTATTGTTCGTCTGTCTGCCCGACTGTTTAGAATACTTTTTCTCATGAACAGGCTGAGATGAAAAGTTCAGAATTATGTCATGTATTAAGGTCTATGGTCTCATGGCGATGTAAAAATTTAATCTTTTAAGTCACTTCAGTCAAAAGAGACGGTCATTTATAATCGGCAATTCACTCATCAAAACCTACAGCACGATTCCTGTTAACCTTTTCATTTTTGTTCTCTGTGTTCTGACTGATTTGATGAGGCCCGCCACGAATTCCTCTCCTCTACCAACTTATTCATCTCAGAGTAGCACTTGCAACCTAGAATCATGAAATATGGCAAGAAGCAAGGTTTCACAATACAAGTAAAAGAAGAAAAAAAACGAAATATGTCAATTTGTAGTTGTATCACACGATAAATATTTTATTGACATTTTTTATCCGTCTATCTGTTTGTCGTTCCTTCAGTTAAGACCCTTTTTTCTGTTAAAGTTTGGGGTATCAAGTTGAAAATTATGTCACATACTAATATCTATGGTCCCCTTGCGGCGTAAAAATTATAACCTTGTAAGTCAATGCAATCAAAACATACGGCCATTATGTCACATATTTTGACACTGGAAAAGTCACTCATCAAAACCTATAGGTTGCTTCCCATTAGCGTAGAGACAAGAAATTTGGCAAGAAGCAAAGTTTCACAGTACAAGTAAAATTAAAAAAAAACGAAAATTACTAATCTGTAAATCTATCACATGAAAAAAATATACATGTGGCTGACGACGTATGGCAGTTTGGGTGTGGCCGTGAGTCATGCTCGGACGGTGAATTGGTAAGGCGACCGCTCGCAATAAGCGGGAAATCCGTATTCGAGTCCCGATCCGGCACAAATTTTCGTTGTCATCATTCAGTTATACAGCTGATGGAAGTCCACATTCGCAACAGCGAATACCTTACACGTATAACTGAAACTGTGACCATATTTTTGAATCTCCCTGTATATTACACATCTTTCCCCACAGCTTTCACTAATTTTGCTGTCAATTTCTAACATCTTGCATGATGTTAACATTGTCGAACGCTTTTCTAGGTCGACAAATCATGTAATCTTGTCCTGATTTTTGCCAAGCCTTGCTTTCATTATCAAGTGCAACGCCAGAACCTCCTATCCTGTGTCTTTACCTTCCTAAAGTCAAACTGATCGTCATCTAACAGATCCTCAGTTTTCTTTTCCAGCAACCTGGATGTATCAGCTGCCAAGCTGATTGTGAGATAATTTTTGCACTTGTCGCCTCTTGCAGTCTTCGGAATAGTGTGCGTGATGTTTTTCCGAAAGTCAGCAGTTTGGATGCATGAGCTGTTAAGCTGATTGGTTGATAGTTTTGACACTTATTGCAGAATTCTCATCAAGAAAAACTGCAAACATGAGTAACTTAAAAGGAGATATTCTCGGTGTAGCGAAGCAGCTTAAATCATTTAATAAAGGCAAGGCCTCCGGTCCGGATTATATATATATCACTCAGGTTTTTTTCAGAGTATGCTGTTACAATATTTCCATATTTTGCAATCATATACAGCAGCTCGCTCGTCGAAGATCGTTACCTAAAGACTGAAAAGTCCAAGAAAGGAAACAGGAGTAATCCGCTGAATTACAGATATTCGTTGTTAACGTCGATTTGTAGTAGCTTTTTGGAACACCTACAGTTGTCAAACATTACGAATACCTCGAAGAAAACAATCCATTGACAAACAGCTAACACCGATTCAGAAAATATAGTTCTGAACGCTACTAGCTCTTTAATCTGACGAAGTTACGAGTGCTACTGACAGTGAATGTCAAATTGATTCCATATTTTTAGAAATTGATACCATATTTTCAGAAAACGTTTGACACCGTTCCTCAGAAGTTACTTCTAATCAAATTGCATACCAGTGGAGTATACGTGATTTCATATTAGAAAGATAGTAGTTCGTAGTAACTGATGGAAACAACTGATAGAAACTCATCGAGTAAAGCAGAAGTAATGTAAGTGTTCCCCAAGGGAGTATATAGGCCCTCCACTGTTCCTGGTGAATATAAACGATCTAGGAGACAGTGTGGGCTACTTAGATTGCTTGCACATGATGCTGACATTTACGCTCTAGCTAAGTCATCAGATGGTCGAAACCAATTGTAAAATTATTTAGAGAAGACATGTGTATGGTGCGAAAAGTGGCATTTGACTCTAAATAATGAAAACTCACCAAATTTCTCTTCCGATTGCCAAAATGTTTTGTTGGTGCCCACCTACATACGGAGAAATGACCGTCGTAATAAAATAAGACAAATCAGAACTCGCACGGAAAGATTGAAGTGTTGGTTTTTCCCCGCGCGCTGTTCGAGCGCGGAACGGCATAGAAACAGTTTGAAGGGGGCTCGATGAGCCCTCTGCCAGGCACTTCATTGTATATTGCAGAGCCGGCCATGCGGTTCTAGGCGCTACAGTCGGGAACCGAGCGACCACTATGGTCGCAGGTTCGAATCCTGCCTCTGGCGTGGATGTGTGTGATGTCCTTAGGTTAGTTAGGGGTCATTCCATGTCAAATCAACCAATTGTACTACATGATTTGAACCATGACCCCTCAGATTTGGATGAATTTTTTTTCAGGTAATGTACCCACTAACACTAGTTTAAATTTGAAATTTCAAATTTTTCTGACCTTTGGTATTTGAGTTTCAAGGTTTAAAAACAAAAAAAAACTCCGTTTTTCATAAATTGATGATTGTTTTAAATTGCTGTAGCTCAAAACCTATACAACCTAGAGAGCTCAAACTTGCATCATTGTTTTCCTCTATAAATTCCCTTCAATTTGGTATGTAACATGACTATGCTACCTAAATCTAATAATTTTAAACTATTCCAAAAAAAACATTTTTTGAAATTTCCAAAATACATACCCTTGGATTTTTTAATAAAATTGTATGTGTTGTCCAGTCTAACTGACTACATGCATGCAAAATTTCAAGATCTGATCTCAATGGGTTCTTGTATAAAATAATATTTTACTACCGCAATACACACTAGTGAGGTGAAAAGCAGACTATTTCTACGCTATGAATACTAAGATAGGCCTATTCTAACAAACTTAAATTATTATGTTAGCCTTTTTATGCAACATTACCCTCTTATTGTTTGTTAATTCATTAAATGATATTTTAATGCGAGAATTTGTGTGTGTATTTTAAAACAATCATCAATTGATCAAAAACGGAGTTTTTTTGATTTTTAAACCTTTGAAACTCAAAAACCAAAGGTCAGAAAAATCTGAAATTTCAAATTTAAACTAGTGTTGGTGGGTACATTACCTGAAAAAAAATTCATCCAAATCTGAGATATCAAGGTTCAGACTGTTAGCTGATTTGAGATGGAACGACCCTTAGGTTTAATTAGTTCTAAGTTCTAGGCGACTGATGACCTCAGAAGTTAAGTCGCATAGTGCTCAGAGCCATTTGAACCATTTTTATATGGCGGAGTAATCATGTAGATGTATCTGCCTTTGCTGTCTTCGAAGGCGTGTAGATAATATTTTATCGCGATTTTGATGGTAGGTCATAGATTCTACACAACAACTTAAGTAGTTATTTGGTTTTCACTTATCCAATGACTTTTTCAAGCAGAAATGAATCTGCAGTTCGAGAACAGACACTGCACTGAACAGGTCAAACTGTAATATACGTCTATTTGATGCCCAGTGCAACCGGGATCTGCACTTAGAGGGGTTGGATGTCGACATAGTTGGGTAGCTCGTGATTTCATCGACCTCGGTTCAGCGAGGTGCCCGAACAGCGAGCGGCGGCTGCCTTCCGCAGGACCCGCGCCCGACTTCCGCGCCGCCTGGGAATTCGCGGCGCCTGACGCGCGGCGCCCGCCGAGATTCGCGTGCAATACCTGTGACGTCACTCGGGGCGGCGGCGGCGGCGTCATAGCGTCGCGAGAGGCAGCGGCCAGTAGCACGCGGGCCGCCACATCGCGAGCACGCGACCTGCACTCTGCCACGCCGAGGTGAGCCGCCCGCCGCGCCAGCCTCCCCACTCTGTCCGGCACGCCCTCAGAGGACCCTGGCACCTTCCTCCCAGTATGGCCCTGTAGCTACATTGCAATAGCTGTAATGTTTCATTCTCTTTCGACGAAACTGAAAAGCTCCAGATTTTTACGTTAGCAGCAGAGATGACGTTGTCAATTTACACTATGTTTCGATGGTTTTCTTAGCTATTTCCTTCAGGTGTCTCGACTAGTTTGGACTCCTCACGGTTTCTGAGCAACTATGCCGCACGCTCCCATTCATACATCGATTGATAGTCGGTGTCGATAACAGCGTTTCGGTGTAAGTGTGCTCCTCAGTCATCTCCGTTCAACGTAGTGATTTGATTTACCACTTGCTTGTTGTGCTCTTGCACTTCGAAAACGTCTGTGATAAAGCTCTGCACGCCATACGGTTCTGTGTAAATCTCTTCGTCTATGGATAGATGGATAGTTACTGAAACCTAATTGCTTATTGTAGCGAAGCCTGGGCTCCATACTACTTTTTTTTTTTTTTTTTTTTACCCCCCAACACTTCCCTCCATTGCCGATTAAACAGTCCGTGAAGATTTACGATGTGCCTTACCAACATATCCTTCTTTCGGTCAAATTGTACACAAAGATCTTTTCTCGCCGAAACGGTTCTGTGCCTCCTCATTCATTATCTAATCGTGTCTTCGCCATTCTTCTGTAAAGCCACATCTCAAAAGCTTCTATGCTCTTCTTGTTTTTAGTGTTTATCATTCACGTTTCACTTCCGCCCATGGCTGTACTTCAGAAAAATATCTTCGAAAAAAGTTTCTGAGACTTGCATTTACATACTTCTATTTTGCAGGAAAACATTCCTTGCTAGTGCCAGTCTGCATTTTATACCCTTTTTAGTTCTGCCATCGTCAGTCATTTTGCTGCCAAATAGCCAATCTCGTCTACTACCTTCAGTATCTCATAACCTAATCCAATCCCGTCAGGATCATTTATTTGACTTAATTATTCTATATCCCGCCATCGTTGTTTTCATCTGATAACGGCTTTTCAAAACACTACAAGATGCTTTGACTAGATCTCTCTAGCTCTTAACGGTCCGTGACAACATCACGATGTTATCGGCATATCTTAAAGTTCAGCTCCCATGAACTTCACTCCTTGCTTAGTGAACAGACTGAATGAATTCAAGCACAGGCTACAAACCTGTCTTTCTCAACTACTGCTTCCGCTTCATGTCCTTTGAGTCTTATAACCTCTGTGTGATATCTGTATTTTATCTCTACTACCTTCAGGATTTCAGATAGAGTAAATCCAGCCAGCATTGTCAAAAATTTTATTTAAAACTACAATTCCTGTAACACTTCTAAGAAAGATCGTAGGGTAAGCATTGTTTTGTGTATTTCCCAGAACACAAACTGATCTTGCTCAGGGTCAGCTTCTATCAGTCTTTCCATTCTCTTGTAAGTAATAATTAATGTTAGCACTCTGAAACTTCTTAAATTGATGGTTAGGTAGTACTCAAATCTATCAGAAGCTGCCTCCTTCAGTACTAGGATTATTACAGTGTTCTTTAAGTTTGAGGCTATTCCGCCTGTCTCATAATTGACCGCCAGATTTCTCAACTACGTAAATTAAAATCTCCATCCATACGAATTAGCTTAGGCTACTGTCTAATTAATTACTCGCTCCCAGAAGTTCGGTGCCTGCTAGACGAACCTGTCGTCTTAGTATATAATATGACGCACACAGCTGAGGCCACACTCAGCCTCACCGCTGTTAGCCCCAGAAGACAGAGCTACAGACGGCAGCGCACAGCTTGTTCAGTTGCGCTCAGCAATTTAAGAAGACAACTCGGGAAGTTCTAGAAGCGTTGTACGATAACGCCAAAATTAACTCGGTGGCAAGAACCGAAACTTTGGAAATTATCCTGTATAGCCCAAGGTGTCTTTCTCGTGCCGCCAGTCCTTTATTTTCTGCTGTCCTTCTAGTAAAGGATGGCAAACAACTAACGATTGCTGTATGCCAGTAATGCTATGTTTAATCAACCTTCAAGCCATTTATTAAATGCACATATACTAGACAAAACACTTTTCAGGAACTTTAAAATATCGAATTATCAGTGACCTGTTTCAGTACTTTACACAATAGAATGCAAATTACAATAAAATTAAAAGAAACAAGTGAATACATTCCTCAGGTCTGACTCGATTCACACTCCACACATAGTTTTAATCTTTCAGAAACTTTAAGAATTAAGTTTCACTTTCGATTTCTTCCTTAATGCACTTGTAGGTTGCTTTCTTTTGTAATTAGAGCCACATGATGCCTTTTTTCGATTTTACAATTTACTATTGTATTTTTAACACTTGTATCCTGATTTTGTTTGAGATTTGCTTTTCGGGTGAAACTTCTATGTTCTCGATGGGCCATAACGAATGAAAGTACCTCAACCTCTCTTTTGTGCTCTAAATAAAGTAAAGTATTCATCTCGTAACGTGAAAATACATTCAAATATCAGCTAGAGTCAAAGGAGCTGCTCATCCCTAAAGTGAACAGGAGATAAAAAGAATTCGTGCGACACATAAACCAAAAAGTCAGACGAATTATAAATAGTCGATGTCAGTGTCTAATGATCGGATTTGTGTGCAAAAATTTCATTTTACATGGAAAACAGCAACGCCTTTAAAGCTTAATTACCAATATTTCGGCTTTCAATCCAATTTCATATTTATTTTTCCTTGGTCGCTTTTGTCACGAAGATAGTTTACGAGCTGCAAGCATATAAGTAAACGTCCACGTTAGTGGACAACATGTATTTCAAAATGGAAACCTACTAGCCTCTCGGAGTTACTCCTAGTTTGGCATAAAATGGAAATATAGTTAAAATGCCAATGCATAATGGCACTGAAGGTCACGGTACAAATTGATTATCTTATCGTAGCTGCTGCTTATCGTTTTGAGCAATGAACACAGACATGTAGCAAAAGGGTATAGAAATTCGATGACATTATCAGTACCCGTCCCTCATTTCTCTGGATTTCCTGTTTTCATTCATCCTTCACGATAAACACTGGTGCATTCTTCTATCTGGAACCACAAGCTATGAACGAAGAGGTTCAGTGTTCAGTTATTGTTTACGTCATGATACAACCTTATTTTTTTCTAATAATCAAGGTACAGTGTGTTACTAAACCAATCACGTTTGCCACATGTATCAATAAATGTTATGCTTTGCTCAAAATTTCACTCGCATGATATTAAACTGCTGGCTGATCGCAAACCACTACTTAGACGCCTACAGAATGTCACAGTGGACCACATGCTGTTCACAGATAGGCTTGTTGAACAAAAACATCCTACAATTTAACTATACTTGGTACTAACACGTTAAGCCTGAAACAAAGTAGTAAGAGTATTTGCACTCAGTAAATGGACTACAAGCTATCATTTGAAACTCGTAATCTAGATCCATAACAACATTGCTTCACTAATGCAATTGACGCTGAGGGTTGCGTCACTTCACGCTGAGGGTGGCGTCACCACCTTGCTCTTCCCCATTAGTTACTTCTATAGGCTCTTTCCGTCGGTGTGTTATTCCAACAGTCCATTACAGTTGCTTCCCACAATTTCAATTTAATGTTCACGTCAGAGTGGAGAAACTTCTGTTCTTTGTGTAGTTGAATCTGTGATGACAGAAGGTGACAAGTTCAAATTGTTTTCTGGACCAGTACTCAAAACCGGATACTCGTTTCAGGCGCACAACACTCCTTCCAGCGCGCCACTCGAGTAAGACTCATCGACAGAAGGAAAAATGAAATTAGATTGGTTTCCAGAATGGATTTTTACTCTGCAGTGGAGTGTCCGCTGATATGAAACTTCCTGGAAAATTAAAATTATCTACCGGACCGGTCCTCGAACCTGAGGAGTTTCATATCAGCGCACACTCAGCTGCAGAGTGTAAATTCAGTTTGGACACAATCCCCCAGGTTGTGGCTAAGCCATGTCTCCACAATATTCTTTCTTCCAGGAGTGTTAGCCCCGGAAGTTTGGTGGGAAACTTCTGTGAAGTTCAGAAGCTAGGAGATCTGCTGGCAGAAGGAAATCTGTGAGGACCGATCATGAATTATGCTCGGGAAGCTCAGTTGGTAGCACCAGAACGGAAGGCAAATGTCCCAGGTTCGAGTTACGATCCGGGACACAGCTTTAAACTGCCAGTAAGTTTCAAATCAGATTAATTTTTAACGTCCCGTCGACAATGACATAGTTAGAAACGCAGCACAGACTCGGATTGGGGAAGAAATCATAAGAACCATCCCAAAATTTATCTTAAGCATGCTATGGAAGCCATGAAACATCTAAATGTGCTCTGGCGGACAGTATTTTGGACCGCCGTCCTCCCGAATGCTGGCCCAGTGCCGTGCCACTGCATGACCTCGCTCACTGACAGACGGCTGCAAGCTGTACGTTCAAATAACATATTCGAGTTCGGCTCTCTGCAGGCCGCACAATTTTAGTTTACATCTCATTAATACAAAAGGTACATAGATTTTCCGCATCATTCATTCTTTACTTTAAACTCCAACACACGCTTTGATGACCAATCTATCGTCAAAATGAATGTCTTTAACATCGATGAACACTGTTTAAAATATTTCTGTCGCATTCTGAAGTTTGTTATTGATTTAATGACGCCTTCTACACTTTCAAATGACGTGCTAATCTTGTCGTCGCTGCAAATAAAAACCACATTCATCCTTTTCGACGTAGCAATACATATTCTGTTTTATTGCCTTTTAAATATTCCCCTCTGCTGTCCTTCCCAATGCCAAGTACCCACGAGTGTCTTGGGAGATGACTCACTAACCACCCCCCCCCCCCCCCCCAATCTTCTCTCTAAGGCTACCCAAACGTTTCCGTTACTTATTCTTTCTAGTACATTTTCATTATGTTTTCATCTATTTTACTGTTTCAGTTTCTGTTCCTTTTATCCTACTTCTCTCATGGTTGATATTTTGTTTCATTCCATGGTGAGGAGGAAAATTAATAGTTTTATCAGTCATCAAAGGCTATTATTTAGCTAGCTAAATATGATTAATTTGTAAATATTTATATACTTCTACTTTTCGTGGCAAGATGCTGGAAATTCATTAACTGTAGATGAACCATTCAGAGAGAACTTGAACCGACAAGGAAAAACCAAGGTGAACTTACATCGCGAGAGCCAATCGAGAAAGAGACCTCATTCCTTCTCCCAAATGCCGATCCAGTGCCTCAGACGCTACGTCATCACGCTCGGCACAAAGCTACTACACTCAGAGCATACAATTTCAGAAACTTCATCAGTTCCATATCATTAATCTCCTTTCTATTACTTTCAAGTTGTTTCCACTCTCCTTCGTTTACCGCCAGGCCAAATTATGTGTTAGTTGGGTTATCCGCTAAATCAATTCCTTCTAAGTTCTAATTTCGCCTGCAAGGGCTATTCAGTTAGCACCTTGGGCATTAAGAAGCCGCTTTAGGTGTATTTAATCTTTTTATTACCAAATCACAACCGACTTTCTGGCTCTGAAAACCACATCCTCAGGCGACATCCGTATAACAATAAATCATGAAAGGGTAACAGGCCTTAAAACACCCGTCAAAAGAAATAAAAAATTAAAAAATAGTTTTAAAACCAGTGAAACAGAGAAAATTTTACTCACGTAACTGAGTCATAATAAATAATAACCCGGAACATGGAACCCAACGTTCGTTCTCAGACTAAACCAATAAGCTGCTAAATGGTGATACATCAATGAATCAAAATCACCGGACGTAGGGATCCAAGTCCAAAACATTTGGTGGATCCTACGCACATTACATCACGGTAATCCACTGGTAACATGACGATGCACAAAAAAACCTTGTAAAGACCTTGTGAGAGGCCACATTTTCTGCTATATACTTAGCGCTTTTGTCGTTCCTATATGTTACTTCCTTTATTCCTGAAATGGATTTTCCTTTTGTTACTTAATGGCTAGTTGGTTAAACAACCCATCTTACAAGTCTCTGAGTTGAACATTTGTTTTTTGTTTCCTTTTTTAAGATCACACGCTGGACTTTTAGAGATATTGTAGGTTCTCGTCTGTTTCTTCAGTTTATCCACGTTCTACTGAACATTATTTCCCGCCGCGCCGACTGGCCGCGCAGTTTAAGGCGTCATGTCACGGTTTGCGTGGCCCCTCCCGCTGGAGGTCCGAGTCCTCCCCCAGGCATGGGTGTCTGTGTTGTTCTTACCTTTAGTTAGTTTATGTAGGTTAGGGACCTATGACCTCAGCAGTTTGGTCCCTTAGGAATTCACACATATTTGAACATGATTTCTGTTCATCCGTTTGTTATTGAAGAAAAAAATTATCAGTCATGAGATTTGAAGCTTATCTATAGTCATCACAAATATCAAATCATGGTTTCATTGACTGTATAGTGGTAAACATAGGTGAACTGTTATTGCCTCTGATACACAACGGAGTTGACTCTTTCGATTTTCTATTGTCATTCGAGTAACCAGGATTTTCAAACATTATAGCTTTACTGTCAATAAAATTCTTCATGGCTGTTGTCCGCATTGTCAGTATATAAAATTGTATGACGATTCGGTCACTTGCAATAGTGTCCGAAACGTCGGGTAATTTTGTATACTGGCAATGCGGTCAACAGCCCGGAAGAATTTTATTGGCAGTGACAACGGCCACGGAAGCCTACGCTTATATTACAGCTTTATTGCCTTCGTATAGATTTCAACACGTAGCTGGTTTGGTACTCCGTGAAACCTACCTGTTGACTTCTATTTTTCTCAATATAACGAAAACCACATTTTGGATCTAAAGCACTTCCTGAGACATAAAAGTCGAGTCCAGATAAAACGACTCATTACAGCACATTTCTCAGTTGTGCAAGAGGAATTTTCTGTTTGATGCATATGTCATTCTGAATTAAGCCTAAATTAATCTAGTAAAACCTCAAGAAACCTAAAGTAGGGTGGTAGGAAAGACATTTGTACCCCTCTCCAGTAGAAAGCTCAAAACAGCATGCCATCTCACCCAAATTTTATTAAATTCTGCAAGTGCTGTCAAGCGTCCTCCCCGCATAATTTCGATATGGAGACTGAGAAAGACGCTCACTATAATTTATATAATCGTGACTTCAAAAATCCTTCTCGTGTTGAGGAAAAGCAGCTCACAAAAAGCGATACTATATATTCACGTTGTAATTAATTCCCAAGACTTAATAAATTCTATGCGAGTCTCCTGTATCGGTGTCATTACGTTGAGCATGTGCGTCTATATGTGCTTGTGGGCACCCAACACAACGCGTTATTGGCTTGTTGTAAGATTCACATATACCTGCGCACAGTTAGAAGGCAGTTCTAAGATAGATGAAGTTCAATTTCAGATCCTGTACTTACCATCTGAACCCTCTGGCTGCTCCATTTGCCATCTGAAACTGAGCATTTCAATGATGTGAAACTTCCTATACAGGAATCATTATTTTTGCAATGAAAGGTAATAAGTTCCACGTTCAGTAAAGTATAACACAGTTCGCTGTAGTCAACACCAGTTGTCTCCAAACATCAGGATACAATGTAAAATGTTGAAATAGAATTTTGTTCACGTTTCACATGATGACCACATTATCCACAGTCTGAAGTCTCTGCTAATACCATTTGTTGGGAGACATATCTCATAACATGTTATTTTTTGTCTGGATGTGTTTACACTGTTTTTATCGTTGGTGCCCTGCAGTTCCGGGTTAGCCAACTGTGCACCGATGTCGTGGGTTAAATCCCAAACCTCTCCGCCGTGTCTCGTGGAATGAGGGCACGTGACGCTGTCGGTGCCCATCCATTCATCAGTTGTCGACGTTAAGCTCGGAGGCGGCTTTCGCGCTCGTCGAGAAGAACAAACGGCACGGTGACAACGGGTGTCATTCGTTACAAGATAGTCACAATACCGACCATCGACAAGCGAAGTATTTTCAACAGTCCGTTTTAGATCTCCTTGAGATAAGCTACCTACATGTTGTATTTGTTTCTTATTCTTTAGCTTAACTTTTCCATACATGAGAATAAAGAACACTTTGATAGGCTATAGTGTTTCAGTTTTCATTTGCCTCGTGTACAAAAACTGAGCGAAACAATACAGTGGTTACGACAATGAACTCGCTGTACGGAGAAGAACGGTTCAGACCTCCGGCCGGTCGTTCAGGTGTAGCCTTTCCACACTTGGAAGCTGGCAAAAAGGTTCTTTTCACACGGACACGGTCGATTTTCTTACCCATCCTTGTTCAATCCGAGTTACTACCCAGTCTTTAACGATCTCGTCGTCGACAGAACATTACATCCTAACCTTCCACTTTGTGTACAGATGTACTTCGTTTCGAAGTGCAACACAGTTCAGTCTATCCTCACTGCTAGGTACACGTTTTGCTTGTCCAAAACACACAAATTTGGCAAATCTTATACAGTTCTCAAGAAAACAATGGCACACCTCCCCTACCAGGACACTGACAAGAGAATAATGTGGCATCTCAAGTAGGTGCAAAATGCACTGTTGCGCTTCCACAAATATTCAGAAGTTGAATCTCTGTGTCGTGATTACATTGTTATTGGTGATTTCCCACATTGCAGCCGTCCTGGTATTTAACACAAGAATAGAGTCGTGGAAGAATTACAAAATTCAATATAAAATTAAAATAAGGGTGTGTTTAAGAAATTCACAGCTTGCCTTCCCGAAATAATTACATTTCCCTAATATTGTTTCAGTAACCAGGAAAATTTGTTTTCAGAGAAGTGACAAGGAATAAGAAGTAACAGCAACACTGGGCGTGGGACATTTCCAAGTATTATTAACCATACCTGACAGTGTGTCGAGGATGAAGGAAACAATGTCAACGTTCATCCAGCAGTTATTTTAATGCTTTTCGAGAATTATAGGCTACATGCCAGTAATGGGTTTCATCCTCGCCATTCTCTTCGTTTTACGCTCATTCGTAACAATACAAACGTAACAGTACACTGTACAAGCATTCTGCACATTCATGCACAATACCCAGATTCACACTCGAAGAAGAGCGATGAGGGGAAGAGAGGAACACTACTTCATTATTTCGGTATGTATCATTAAATCACCAAAAAGACTGGCGACTTTGTTTGGATTCGAACCAGAGTATAACAACAATAAGAAATTGAAGTTCCGAAACAAATAAAAGAAAGTATTGTAATTTGCAAAGAGTAAATCCTGTCGGTGGAGTGGTTAACGTACTGGGTCCAAATTCAGCAGGAGTACAGTTCAAAATACATCCACATTCTGGTTAAGGAAATTCTGTATCCCGGCTCTTATTAAGATCCCACAGTAGTCACAGATGACCGACCTACAACTCAGCCACTAAGCTTTTCCAGATCCATACTCTTACGAATTTTGCTTATGTTCCGTGTTTTCTCTAAATCGTTGAATTCTTGAAATCAACCACGGGCGATTTCCTTCCCCGGCGGTGCCGAAATGAGGTCATTTCTTTAGTTGGTCACTGGCCTTCAGAAAACACACGCACAGTGAGCCACACGTAATCCTACACGAGCTGCTAGGTGCCTTCATAAACGAAAGACAACAAACGAATCGGGACAACGGCAGACATCGCGTAGTTACGCAGCCTTGAGAACCAGAGTGCAGCTGATGTGTGTACCAGGTGTGCCCAGCGCGCGCCAAATTCCGTACGTACAGGACGTTATCTCCAGGGAGGGGCACGCCTTGTCGAGGGACTCCTCGCGGGAAGACCTGTTGAATGTTGAAACTTGGACGTCTGATTCTTCAGTAGAGCAGTACAAAGATCTGCGAAGTCAGCAGCCAGGAAGAAACGTAGTACTCTTACGCGCACGTTTTCATTTGCGTGTGTCCGTGCTTCATCCTTGCGACCTTTCGACACATATATGCAACCCTTGCGTCAATCCACGAATCATGGCAGCACTGTTTTGAGTCATCTTGTTGCCCTTAGATATAACATCAAGCAATTCTTCTACAGTATAAGTTAAATTACCACCTTTTCTAGAGACGCAATTTTTTGAAATTGTTTCATTCTCTCTTGACAACCGTTTGCGTACAGCGTGCGTTAAAAGACAGCGCTTTTTCCTATAATAACGACAGTGTGATATCCAAGGTATTTCGGAGTCCCTTAGTGTATTGGGTTTCCATCACTTTTTCTGTGGGAAAGTTCGTATTACTGACGTAATCGAAAAAATGTTCTCCGTACTATGAGAATAAAACTGATTTTAGTGGAGTTGCTACTATTTAGATACCACGTAGTAGGACACACACAGGCCTTGACAGTAGACTGCAAAATACCGTAATAATCTGCCTAATGCGCAGCTCGTAACACTGGATCTCAGCGCTAGAGTATCTGCTGAAACACTGCAGTCTGATTGCGCGTCATATTCAGAGTGATCCCCGTTTGCGGCGCTCAAATCACATCAGGTCGATTTCTTCTTGGTGCACACCAAATCTGAATAAAGCGACCAAGTTTAGTGTTGTCAATGGGAAGATGATACCAAGGTAAAAAAAGAAAAAAAAAGAAAACCTCTACAGTCAGGTTGGAGGTCTCCCACCCATCCGTACCACACGAATTTATTTTTAAGGAAGAGAAACGTTAGTGATACGTTTTGAGCATTCTCGTTATCCAGATACCTAACCTCACACTGACACGTTTGTAATCTAATACTGCAAAGTGGTGTATTCGAATTAAATTAGCCATATGGATTCAAATACAATGTCGCAGATATTGTAATACAGGCTTTCGCCTATGACGGAAACTAGAGCTACATGGCGTATAGCGAGTGGTTAAGGAAACAAGAAGTGACCGTGATTTTATTTCGTTCTCAGCCTCACCCAACTCTCACCAGCTCTCATCGATCTTCCTGTGTTCATGCGTGCGTGCGTGGTGTGTGTGTGTGTGTGTGTGTGTGTGTGTGTGTGTGTGTGTGTGTGTGCATACGTGTTTGTACATATGTATCTGTGTGTAAGATGGGGATTTTGGGGGGCGGGGCGGCGGGCGTGAGGCGGCGAGCAAGGGGGCGGGGGGGGGGGGGGGGGCAGATTCCTCTGAGCAGCAGTCGACAGCAGAAGCTCCCAGCTGACTATTTGACGTCCTACTTCCTAAAGTGTTACGTCTAATAACGAAGTACAAGAATTCAACCGCACTGTGTTACGTGTTCATATAAGCAATCAGGACTCTGAATTATAACTAAAAACAGGGCATCTTTCAGTGAAGTAAACTAGAGTGTTAATGTGATTCTAAGTTGTTGATAAGAAGAAGCCATGATCAACAGGTTGAGATGTCAAAGGAAACTGAGTCGCCAATATCAGCAGGGCGTTTTTTCTGGATTTTCTTTGTCCTGAATGATCTCCGAAAAGCGTAATTGCAGAACTCTCATAGCGTACGTTCTTCCACGGACAGTTACACTGAACCACGTTGATTTTTGTGTTCTCTGTTCTTCAACATAGTTACCATGCTATGCAAAATATTCGTTTCCTTACTAGACCAATGCTACGATCTATCTAGGAGAAACGGGCGTCATGCCTAATTATAGACAATCCGGTAGAGATGCTGAGCGTCATGATATGCTCTGATTTAAAGACTGAACACGTACTACTTCAGTGATCCGAAGAGATGGAGATCAGTGAGTTCCAGATGGGGAACGAAAGGAGGAATGCTACCAGTAGCACAAAATTCAGTGACCAGACACTTGTGGAGGAGACAGGAAATAAAATAGAAAATAGGGAATCAAGTGCCGAAATGTTGAATTCTGTCTTCTGCACGGATGCAGAGGGAATTGGCCACTGAACATAAACAGCTCTGTTGGCCACGGTCGACACGTTCTGGCTGTCACCCTGCCCTGTGGTGCCATCGGAGAATCCGAGATGAATGCTTCGGCACCTCTGCAGCCTCTGGCGCCGCCTGGGATCCCTGATGCTGCTGCGACTCCAGATTCACACGTCTCAGCTGGTTGGTACTTGCCTGACAGCGGGGTCGTGAGTCTCTGTGAGGAAGGCTAAAGTGGGTATCGACAGCTAGGCTGCCCTGTTACGCCTCGAAAACAGGTTTGAGGTGGTTCCAACTGCTGAAAGTACAACTGAGCCAGCACAGGTTGCTTCGCCTGTTGGAAATGGGGCCGATTTTCCTGCGGTCCGGACAAATGGTTCAAATGGCTCTGAGCACTATGGGACTTAACTGCTGAGGTCATTAGTCCCCTAGAACTTAGAACTAGTTAAACCTAACTAACCTAAGGACATCACAAACATCCATGCCCGAGGCAGGATTCGAACCTGCGACCGTAGCGGTCTTGCGGTTCCAGACTGCAGCGCCTTTAACCTCACGGCCACTTCGGCCGGCGCGGTCCGGACAGCAACAGATGTGGGAAATCTGGGAGTTCCAATGTTAGGCAGGTAATGGAGCCCCTAATGGAAATAGTGGACTGGACTGGAAAGAAAGCCATTTTCCACTCTACTTGCTTATCAGGGGTGTTGTCTGATATGTGGAGGAGGCTCCGCCGACGATTGAACCTGGCTGCAAATAGTGGCTCATGTCGCCACGAATGACGCCTGCCGCCTGGGTTGAGGCCATCCTCGGTTTATACAGCGGCTGGGTCATTTGGTGAAGAGAGATTGCTCGCGGGGGGTGCGTGCAGAGCTACCGTTTTGTAATATCGTTATCACAACAGATCGTGGTCCTATGGTTTGTAGAGTGGAAGGCATGAACCGAAGGCGCTTACAATTCTGTGTTCTGTGACGATCTTGCATGCCGATTTCTCGACCTCCGCTAACGGGTGGAGAAATGCCGGGAGCTCCCTTTATAGGTCAGATGTGCTGCAGGAAGCCTGACGATTTTCGGGCAAGCAGAATAATGCACGTAATCCTCAACGGAGATAAGTCTTACGACGTAAAAGCACCAAGCGAGTATTATAGAGCCATTACTTTCCACAATATATGTAAATGACCTATTAGATAATGTCTGACGTTCCATGAGGCATTTCGCAGACGAGGCTGTTATATACAGAGAAGTTGCTATGCTACAAAACTGAATTGCAGGATGACGTGCAGAGGATCGAATCGTGATGCAGGGAGTGGCGTCTGACCCTCAAAATAAACAAATGTAATGTATTGTGACTACAGAAAGACTCTTTATACTGTGATCACACGATTGCAGAACAGTCACTGCAAGCAGTTACTTTCATAAAATATCTAGGAGCATGCCTGCGGAGCGATTTCACCTGTAACTACCACACAAAATTAATCGCGGTGAGGCTGACGCCAGACTGAGATTCACAGGAGAATCTTCAGGGAATGTAGTCCATCATTAAAGTAAGTAGCTTACAAAATACTTGTTCGACCAGTACTTGAATATTACTCATCAGATAGATGAAGAGCAGCATGTTTCGTTGCAGGTTCATTTACTGTGCGCCAAAGCATCTCGGAGATCCTCAGCCAACTGCAGTAGCATTCGTTGCAAGAGAGGCGTTTGGCTGCCTTCTCTACTGTTAATATTCCGAGAGCGTACTTTCTTAGAGGAGTCAACCAATATAGTGCTTCCTCCTACGTACATCTCGCGAAAACATCAATAATACCAAAATAGAGGGGTTTGACGCCCTTAGCTGAGGAATCAGTACGTCTGACTGCCATGCAGCAATCGGCCGAGACGGAGATTTTCTCCGTATGGGGACTGGGTATTGTCGTCTTCATCACTTAAACTTCATCATCGACACGCAGGTAATCCAGTGTAGCGTCAACTCAAAAGACTTGCAACTCGGATGCCGAACCATCAACCACATACGATCTTTTTTGTTTTTTCCTCAGAGCGTCGATCCCTCACGGAGGCTTCCCGCGAACCGTGCACGGTTGGAACAGGAAAAGGGAAAGTACAATGATAAACTACGTACCCCTTGCCTCACGCTGTAAGATGGCTTGCGGAGTATAGATTAGAAAATTATTTTCACAATGGAAAATCAAGGAATGTTGCCAACATTCTATGCCGCACCGCTGTTAAGATGATACAGAAATTAGTGATAAAATGTTGCTTTAATGGCCAAACCTGAACATCGCCCCACGGTTGATGGTGTTACTGTGATATTCTATGTAGTATTTTCAATGGTTTAGCTTTACTCTTAACCGTAATTTTCCGCAGATCCCTCGAATAGTGATGTAATGATGTGTTCTGTGTGATTGGAAGGCAGCATAGGTCATACAATCGTACAAAGAAGGCTCCACAGAACTGCTGACCTACGTCACACATTCTTGTTTGTTACAGAGTCGGTGAAAAAAACATATTCTGAATTCAAACATTACGATCTAATAAAAATAAAAATTTTGTTCTCCATGGAAATCAGCATAGGTTCCAAATTCGTCGATCGTCCTAAGTTAAAAAAAAATGTATGTGAAATATTATGGGACTTAACTGTTAAGGTCATCAGTCCCTAAGCTTACACACTACTTAACCTAAATTATCCTAAGGACAAACACACACACCCATGCCCGAGGGAGGACTCGAACATCCACCGGGACCAACCGCACAGTCCATGAGATGCAGCGCCTTAGACCGTTCGGTCCTAAGTTCAACTCGTGCCCTTAACACATGATATCCTCAGTTAGTCAGTGGTTCTAGGCTTGCTAAAAGCTTTTAATTCAGTACCCTATCGACTCCTAGAGAAAATATTTTCCTGTGTGATACGTAACCTGTTTGGCGACAGGCTCGGATTTTTTCCAACAGTCTAGGCCACCACTTTTTCCTGGATGGACAATCGTCTAGAGACACTGAATTAATATCTGGTGTGCCCCACGGATGTGTAAGAGGATCGTTGCTAATCATGTTATTCATTAATGACACAGCGAATAGTATTAGTAGCGATTTCAGGCTTTTCACAGATGATTCAGATATCTATGAGCAAATTCAGTCAGCTAAAATTAATGTTAATGTTCAATATGGTCTCTCCAAAATATCAAACTAGTGTAAAGACTGAAACTAGCTCTTAACGTAGAGAAATGCAAAGCTGTACAGCTCGTCAAAGCATTGTATCTTTTGATTACCAAATTAATGAATCACAAAATAATTACTTAGGTCATGCAAGTATGTGTGAATAACAGCATGTAGAGATATAAACTGTAATGACCATTGAACTGTGAATTGGAGATTTACGGCACAGGGTTCAGTCCTCCTTCGCTTGGCAGTTGGTGCCGGTGCAGGTGGTGTGTTTCCACCACGACAGAACACGGACGAAACTTACGACGCAGCCAAGTGTAGTGCCACAGCAAGGCTATGAGCGGCCCTCAGTGACAGCAGAGAGAAGTCTGTTGTGTGCAAAAGGAAGTGGCAGAAACTTGCATCCAACGCCGGGGGCGGTGGGTAGCAGCAGAAGGACAATATTTTGCATGCAGCGCCTGGCTATGGATGGCGCGCCGTCCTGGAGTAGCTGGTTTAGGGTTGGCTGGTGGAAGCCCTTTACAGCAACCACGTGCGTATGAAGGACGGGACAGCGAATGTTGTCGTGGGAACTGGAAGCTAAGTGAGATGTGAACAGTATGCAATGAACACTACACAACGAAGACACACACATGTTGAATACAAATGCGAAGTGCAAGTGACCTGTACGATGTGTTGAATCAAAGGTGGGAGGAACATTTTCGGAAATCGGCTAATTGGAGCATGGAGACTAATGTACATATCTCCAGGACCACGTATTGGCTTACCAACGCTGTAAATCGCCGTTGAAAATGCTGCGCAAATAAAAAAAGCGAAACGCGCAAGGCAATAAAAAAATTGCCTTCAATTAGTTGCATACCTCCACGAATATATTTTTATCTCTTGTGCATGGCAGACAAGATGTACTTTGTCGAAGAAAATCTTTATTGAATGTTGTCACTATTTTATTTGCGTATGAGAGTGTGTGTATGTGTGTGTCTTACGATTTGACGGCCCATCAGCATCAGTGTGTGAGAAAGAACACATGTTTTCGTACGATCAAAATTTGTAATGGTAAGACGGAGATTGAAATAACGTATCTATTGCGACAGCTAATTATCCTAAGCACAGTTGATACCCCAGTAATTTCCTCCATCCGGGACACCTTTTCCATGATTTTAATGCTCATCCACTAGATCATTACTTCCCCCTGCCCTCAATATGAAGCAACAGTGTCACTAGTGGGACAAAGGAACCAGAGCATGTGACACAATGTCAGTCTCTCGTAGGATTCTCAAGCGGCCGAAGAATGACTATAGGATGCGCCATTATCTGTTCAATACATTGAAACTGCAGCGTGTGGGAAAACAATATGGAAACACCAAACACACAACACATTATCATGCTTAGTACGTCATAAGAAAACCGTTGGCATTCAAAACATTCTGGGGGTCCTGTATGGTTTTAAAGCCAATGTTACACCATTTTAACCATAAAATAGTGGCAAGTGCAAGTAATCATGATGGAGGTGGATAGCGATCACACACCCTTCTCTCCGAAATGGATCACAAAGACTCGATAATACTAACATCTGGTGACTGCGTTGGTCGCGGAAGACGCGACAGTTTATCCTCCTGTTCACAAAACAAATCCTGGATGATACGAGCTATTCGAGCAGAGACCCTGTCATCTTGAAACATAGCCTCACCATTTGGGAACAAAAACTGTATCATGGGATGGACTTGATCAGTCAAAATGCTCACACAGTCCTTGCCAGTAATGCGACCATGCAGAGGAGCCACGAGTCCTATGGATTACCACGCTATTGCTGCCCAAATCATCATCGGACTCCCCCTACGTTTCACTTTAGGCAGCAAGGAGTCTGCATCGATGTCTTAGGGCAGCGTACGCCAGACGAATACTCGGCGAGAATTTGGAAACCGTGTGAAATAATACTCATCTGACCAAATGATTTTCTTCCATTGCTCCATAGTCCATGTTTTTTAACTCCGGCACCACGTTTTCCTGTTACGAACATTTGCGTCACCGATGTGTGGTTTTCGAATTCCAGCTTGTGGAGATGCCTCCGGTTTGCTTTGGTGCTGACGTGGTTCTTGAATGCGACATTCACCCCCGCAGTGATTTTTGCAGCTATGGTCTACTTATTAAGTCCTCTTCAATGACCTCTGCCACGATCACTTAACACACACTTCCTTCCGCGTTGTGACTTGGCGGATGATGTTTTTCCGCTTTCCCTGTAAATCTTCGACAAGATGCCTCTTGAAACAACAAGCAACAAGCACTTCGGCTGCTTCACCAACAATTTTCACACGTTGTAATTCACTAGCTCCGGCATAAGACACTCACAGCTACAAAGAATTCTGTTCTGATCACGACTGACATCTGCAACATACTGAGGACATCGCACAGGTGCCCTCCGTGGTCAAATACAAAATCGCCACCTGCGAGCTTAGCGGATATGTATCTGCAATGATGTCCAGCTTTGCACTTCTCGTAGTGTTGCCGTATATTTGTCCAACCTCTGTATATCTTACAGCTGTTGCCGTACAGCACTTAGTAACTTAGTGACGTGACTTAACAATTAATGCCTTCGTTCGCATCCGGCAAAAGTGAGATTCAAATCCCATTCTGGCCACCCAGATTTAGGTTCAAAAATGGTTCAAATGGCTCTGAGCACTATGGGACTTAACATCTGAGGTCATCAGTCCCCTAGAACTTAGAATTACTTAAACCTAAGGACAGCACACACATCCATTTTCGAGGCAGGATTCGAACCTGCGACCGTAGCGGTAGCGCAGTTCCAGACTGAAGCGCCCAGATTTAGGGTTTTCGTGCTTCTCTTCATCATACGTTCCACAGAATGATAGAATGGTTTCCTTGAGAAAGACGTAGCTGGTTGTCTGGGACATCCTTGTCCAATCTGATCGAACTTACACTATTATTATTCTTATTATTATCGAGCAGTGCTCCCACTCCAAATCGCTTTATTTAATCTTTTTGAACTAGGCCATATGACGCTGTTGATTATGATCCGACATGTGAATGAAAACGCTAAGTTCGTTGCTCCTCTTAGAGAAGCAGACAATATTTCAGCACGGGTTGCATCCTATTTCATAGTTTTATTTTCATATTCGTTCATAATAAAACCAAATAAGAGCAACTTTGGATGTATTCATTACTTATGGTGAAGTAGCAGTACAACAAAACATCGAAAAGCTGGAGGAAGACAAGGACAAATCAGTCCGAATTTGTCGAGAAAATAAAATTGAGATTTCCACACACACTCATCACTCTGTGCATTGAGTACAATGGATCAGTTAGCCACTCATTTCTTACTCCATTGTCAGTTCTGTACACATCTAAGAGCAGTATGAAACTGTCGAACTGTATAGTCTGCTGTCTATCGTGCCCACTAAAAAAAATATATTGGATGTAAAGTTATTGCAAGAACAAAGAGCTGTGTCTTATTACACAGCTCAGAATCCATATGATGGAATTCGCCAGCGCAGTGCACCTTGTTAGCTCAAGGTAGGCTCTAATGTACGTTCGTTATTTTTATTTACTATCCAAAACTAAATTGTTTGCTTGAAGAAGTATTTCAGTTTCTTACGAGTCTAGCATATCACTAAATTCAATCAGAAGCCGAAAAGGCCTAAAAAAATCTTTGTCATGAATGGGTATTATTGCTGCAAAACGAAAGCCGATCAACTGCCCCAAGGGACACAGAACTATGCAGACCACAAGCATTTGGTGGGTGGTAATCAACATTATCTATTTTATGGATTCTTCCGTTACTTCTTAGTAGAACTGTTCCATATTTAGGATTGAATAACAAGTACGGTGTTTTCGTGCTACTGAGTTTTGTTTATTTCAAACTAGTTTTCGGCTTATTAGGCCATCTTCAGGAAACATCTGAGTAGCGTCTGCTAGTTCTTAGGTAACCTAACATTTGCATGAAGTGTTGTGCATCAAACTTGTTTCTTAAGACTGAAATTACACTTTAAACAATGGACAATGTTAGGCACAATAAATAATTATATTGCACAGTCTTGCAGGTTAAATGGATATAACGCTAAATTTTATAAAATCTTAACATTGGCTGAGAAATTGTTACACTAAGCACTCTTCATTTATGTTGTACGACAAATATGATCTTTAACACTGTAAACTAAATTTTAAGTAATGGACAGTATTATACACAATAATTAAAATACGCAATCTTACAGTATTAAGCTTTTATGGTTATGATGCCATAGTCTGTGAGGTCGTGACATTAGTTAAGAACTACGTATTTGAGTGCTAGTAATTTATGTTGCGCAACAAACATGTTTTAAATTGTAAATAACATTTTTTTGCAATGGGCGGTATTAAACACAGTACATGGTTAACATACTCAATATTAAAGGAAATTCTATTGTGTTTTAATTTCCTACTCCTTTCTTACTTACCCCAAACCTTCAACAATATAACTTGTAATACTTTAATATTGTCTGTTTTAACCATGTATGTGTTTAATGTTGAACATCTTTGTTGCACAACTGAAGAGTGTTCAGTGTAACAGCTTCTCAGCCAATATCAAGACATTACAAAATTTAACCTTATATCCATTTAACCTGCAATATTGTGTAGTTTAATTATTTATTGTGCTTAACATGGCCCATTGTTTAAAGCGTAACTTCAATGTTAAGAAACAAGTTTGATGCACAACACACTTTGCAAATGACTGTCTCTCTCCCTATAATGTTTGGTTACCGAAGAACTAGCTGACGCTACTCAGATGTTTCCTGAAGATGGCCTAATAAACCAAAATCCAGTTTCAAATAAAAATCAGTAGAACAAAAACAGTGTACTTATAATTCAACCTTAAATATTACCTATTTCTGTACGAATATGGATCAAACCCTGGAAAGGGCCACAAGAGATATTAAATGCTACGCGAAGGCAATATTTCTAGGTCAAAAATTTATCTACTTTTTGGTGTAGTCTCTTTTTACATAAATGAACTTTTTCCATGATCTCTCTGTCTGTAAGTGCGATCCTGCAGGGTCTACAAACATCAATTTATGACTGTCACAACGTCCTCATCGCTTTCAAAAACACAAAGCCACAAATTTTTTTTAAATCTAGCAGTAGATGACAGTTATATGCTAAGAAGATGTATTAGGCGAAAACTAAAGACGCAAATTACTATAATAAATCACTCGTCCCACATCGGTTAGCCCTTTACACTAGAAAACAGAATTTATGTTCAAAAACGTTTTCCTTTCATGAGTCTCTAACACCTCAACAGTAACTCCTCTGGACTTCGAATACTTATTTGCTGGAGGCTTGGTTTGTGGGAGGAAGACAGCTTCGCTAGAGGCCAGAGTGGTGGTGGCCGATGAAATGTGAGTGGAGTCGCGCATTTGTCCCTGTACTAATATTTCGTTGGTTACTGCGGCTTTCAATCACCAGATGTGCTGCTACCCTAGTGACGTAGCAAGATGAAAGTTCAACTAAGTGTAGGCGGCCCTCATCGCCTCGATATTTCTGGTAGATAGGAACAGAAAGAAACGGTCAATAGTTTTCGTTTATAGAGTATCACTTTTTTTATATAATAAATGAGTAACAAGAATCACGTTAAAAAGCCTTTGCATAATGTGCTACATTTTACCATCTAATAAGGCAACTTGGCACGAGCTTGCAACTCACAATGAACACGTTTTGTAACAAACATTTTTAAAGATCAGAAGAGTACAGCAAAGCCTGTCGAAACCGGTTTTTCGAAAATAAACAAGTATTTATGCGATCTGGGCTATATGAAGCTTTTTAGCAAGTAAAACAAATTGATCCCTCTCATTTTTCAGCATGAGAAATTCCCATCAGGAATCGCCTTAAAATTAAAGCGAGGAAACCTGCAATAGTTGTTTTATTAAAATAGTCTACTGGAGTATTGTTATGAGAACAAAAAACAGACTGCAACACTTGAGATAGCAATGACAATAGGCTATATTACCTTTGTGACTAGACAAGATCGTGAAGAATATCCCAGTAGCGCGGTCGGAATGTCTATTGCTTTTGTATAACGTGGCCTAACAACCCTGAAGATTTTACCTTCAGTAAATAACAAAACTTCCAAATGAATAGTGACATTCTTTGACACAAAATTTAAATATTTACGAACAATAATTCCAACTTTATGACTTTACTAAAGCAGTGCTATACAGTTTCAAACTATTAAAATGGTTGTTAATTGAGCAACCGTAAGCTGGTAAGAACGTAAACTTCGCTGAACGATTAATTTCGGTTACACACTGGTTATCAAACAAGACACGGCATAAGGAATCTCTGCGTATGCATTGGATGTAATGTATTCCATGGCGACATGAGAAGAGTCAAGATGGCGAAAAATGTGTAAAGACCGCTCGCGAGATGACTCTGACGGCACAGGTAACTACTTTGCTATATTAATAGACGACATGTGAAGTCATACCCCTGTGGCATAGCCGGAACTATGAAGTAACAGGTACTGTAGGTGAAGTCAGTCTACCGTACTATCCTCGAGCCATCTAATTAGCCGGGAACGATTCTACGCTACAACAACAGCTCTTCTTTCACAGAGATGATAACTAACGAGTGATTCTCCTGTCCATAATGCAAGTATGTAAGCTACTGTGTGTAACGTTGGTGAGAATGTCGTACCCATTAAGTAAGTTACTGTCTTTCTGGATTTCTTGCACAATTGCTGAGTTTCCAGTGGGTTTCTATTAAAAGTAGACAAGGCCTTTTAGATTTTATCTAAGCTACTAAGTCAACGTGGAGCAGAACAGCAGAATTGTGATGGAGCACGATGGCGAATACTACTAGTGTAGTGGAAGGAATTTTAATCAGAATATTTCGGACAGACAGAGAAACGAGTATAGGACGTTTTCTTACCCACTAAATTTCGTATGTGTCCACCTCCAAGTGGCAAACCCCTATAGAACGTCTTCGTGGAGTGGTAGCACTTTCGACAGCGATGCAATTTTCGATTGGTGCACCTTTGAAGAACCTAGGAGAAAATGTTATTCGTCTTCGCCAAATAACGGGTTCCACTGGTAGTTTTCTCGATTAGCAACAACATGAATACATGTTCTAGACCCTCATCATGTCACGTATCTCTATGAGACGCCATTTACGCATGAAATGTGCAAAATTTTGGACGTCACAGACAATGTACTTCATCACATATTAGACACAGTTTAGAAGTGTCATTGTAAACCGCCTTGAGTATAATCGTCATAGATCTATAAGATAACTTTAATCAACACTAAAGTATTAGAGTTCAGATTTTTATGTCTCGCCGTTATTCAAAAATCTATTTTTGTGTCACATGTGCCTTCGTAGATTAAGAAACGCTAGTACTGCTGACATTCCAGGATAATGGGAAGAACAAGGGAACTGCGTAAGGCCAAAGTAATAATAATAATAATAATAATAATAATTGGTCTTTTTTCCAGTAGTTATTAATATTATTAATTTCTACAATGGTAACTATAAGAATGTACGGAAAAAATGAAAATGGTGAATTTCTAATACTGAAACTCGTACCTATTGTATGCTCAAGGTTGGAATTTACCATTCGGACATAAGGTCTGTACATCACATAATAGAAGCTCGAAATACAAAACGTATTCAAGAAAAAAATCTTATGCTGCTTGTTGGTGCCATTAGTTACGACTGTGCCCCGAAATAATGAAAGAAAAATATTAAGTAGTTAATTTAATATACTGACAGTTTCAGCGGAATCTAAATGCGTACTTAGTAGACCTGTGTACAATAGTGGCGTGGATGTTTATGGGAAGTGTAAAGGAGCTTTGCTCAACTGTAAAACAAGCTTGCTTCGATTATACACAGTTCCATGACTTTTTGTGACATGAGTGCCGCTAACTGTGACTCTCAACTACTCACATTTTCGTAGGTGTCTGTTTCAGCGTCGTCTTCTTAAATTAAGCGCGTACGTTAAGTCGCAAGCATTGATCGGTCTGCGGATTGTAGTACCACCTGATGATGCTAAAGATCTATAAGATAACTTTAATCAACACTAAAGTATTAGAGTTCAGATTTTTATGTCTCGCCGTTATTCAAAAATCTATTTTTGTGTCACATGTGCCTTCGTAGATTAAGAAACGCTAGTACTGCTGACACTCCAGGATAATAGGAAGAACAAGGGAACTGCGTAAGGCCAAAGTAATAATAATAATAATAATAATTGGTCTTTGCAGTAGGTAATACACCTCCACATTCTGAATTAATCGGTGGTGATGTTTAGATACTCTATTTGATAAGCCATGGATTCCAGGGAGAAGAAGCGCTAATGTGGAAATGAAACGCAGAAGTAACACTCTGCAATCACTTACTATTATGAAATATCCTTATATTTAAGTGCTAACACATATTAGATTATAGCTAAAATCCTGAATTTAAAGAATATCTGCAGAGATTATTTTCAGTCGAAAGGAAGGAGCTAGCCAAGATGAAGGCAGCGCTATTCATACTAAGATCAGTTCGTCTCTGTAGATTCCGAGGACCCCCTGTGGTCAAGAAACATGACCCTTGGTTTAGATGACGTGTCATCTGACGATTAGAATGTGCAAGGACCCATTCAAGCTTGTAGTCAGAGGAACCTCCTCCGTTAATGCTGGAAGCTCGTTTTGAAGAATGTATATATAACGGAGCTCTATAAAACGATACGGCAACAGTACCAATGAACTTATCGCCTCTCATACTACACCTCACATTTACAGAGAAGCGTTCTGAAAATGCGTCTCCACAAAGGCGTATGAGGTTTGACGAACCACAGATGTGGTGTCATTTGCTAGCGTTGTGGATACCGCCACGAGTGGCAGTGGCTTCATCAGTAAACAGTATCAACGGGATTACTCGGTGACTTGCAACAAGCCGACGACAGAATTCCAATCTTTTCCCCAAAACTGGCTCCCCGCCACGCCGTGAAGGCTCAAGTGACGTCTACCGGCCTTGCAGCGACATGGAGAGCCATGCGGTCAACACACCGCTCTCCCAGGCGTTTTACAGACTTTATAGACAGTTATTATTCGGTGAAGTAACACCTCAGCTGGCATCAGGAGGCAGAGTGCACCCCATACCAATCCCCTCATCAAGGAAAAATTCTTGGCAGTACCGGGAATCTAGCCCGTGTCCTCCGCATGGCAGTCGTTTAGGCTTGACCACTCCGCTACGGTAGCGGACATTCACCTTCATACTTCTCCAGGCGTTGAATCCACTCTAAATGATGAAGATAGAGGCCGTGCATACCTAATGTTCGTCATATTCTGGTATGTGGTCACCGATATGTGTAGAAATTCTGCATAGGCCGCTTGAAAGTCTACAATCTAGCGGCTGAATAACGTCATTTGCTGTCTCCACGCTTCGTTCACCTGCACTTTCGGAGGGACTGTTCGGAAATGCGTCGGTCCCACGCAGTTCAGTGAATATGGGAACAAACGTTCTTGAAAACTGTCTACCGTACTTCCATTATTTGTAAATACCTGCAGAATTCTTAAACTGTGCAATATATTTGGCCAACAAATTACAATCACAGTTGAAAAATTCAGTTATGCACGCTCAAGCACATCTTCAAATCATATATGACAATCGCTAAATAAACCCAATGCAACTGGAGTACGAACACGTGAAATGGAAACTTAGCACTATAAGCAGTTGTACCACTGTATCCACCAAAAACTGGATACGTGTTATATGCAATGTTTTGTTCGAATTAGTCTGTATTATCACCTCCTAATATATTTACTGTTCCTCTTGAAACGCTCTGTGTAACCGACGAGATATTTAATACGCTCTGACAAGTTTCTGAGTTCTAATTTTTGTGATACAACTATCAAGTCTGCATGCGAAATTGTTACTAGAATCGTGCCTCTTAGTGTCTCCAGAAAAGACAAACAGCAGTGACAACATATGACAATAACGATGGTATGTAAGGTTGAACCACTCACTAAAATACAAATCGTTTTAAGGAGATTTTTCCACTCAAGTCTAGTACAAACAACAGATGTAATTCATATGATTCGTTTTTGTTTTTAAAAAAATTATCAGTGCAATTTTCCCAGACATTTTTCACCAACTCTTTACTGAATGAAATTAAGTAAAATAAACTAATTTCTTCGTTTCAGTGGCGTGTAGCTGTAATCATGCGAACTGTAAATGATCCTGAAGTTTGGCACGTCATTAACGATATTGGTTGTGATAGTGGTTTGGTCCAAAAACTGAACGCTATCTAATATAATCTGTTGCAATCAATCCAAGCATACATACAGCAGCAACAGTAGAAAGGGCAAACAATGTTCTTAAATGTGTCGTTAAATGGTATTTGATGATTAGTCTCAGCCTCATCTAGGGAACTACGCCAATGATAAGTGCAACATTTAACGAGGAAATAATAAATAAGGTGGAAACTTCAAAATTTTTAGGTGTCCATATTTCTTGATTTTAAACTGGAAAAGCACATTTTGGAACTCCTAAAACGACTTAGTGCAGCCACATTTGCACTTAGAATAATTTCAGATCCTGAGGAGCCACAAATCAATAACTCACCATATTTTGCATATTTTCATTCAATAATATCATATGGAATAAAGTCGTGGAGTAACTCATCTTTAAGAAAGAAAGTCCTCATTGCTCAAAAACGTGCTGTAACAATAATATGTGCCACTCGCCCACGGTTATCTTGTTGCCATCTGTTTGAGGAGTTAGGCATTCTGAGTACTGCTTCATAGAATACGTATTCCCTTATGAAGTTAGTTGTAAATAATTCATTGCAGCTCAAAAGGAACAATGATATACATTATTATAATACCAGAAGGAAAATTAACATTCATTAACCCACATTGAAGTTTTCTCTAGCATAAAAAAGGGTTCACAATACCGCAAATAACATCTTTGATTACTTACCCTGTAATATAAAATGTCTCACAGACAGAAAAGTTAAGTTTGAAAATAAAGTAAAGAAGTTTCTTTTTGACAATTCCTTCTATTCTGTTGAAGAATTTCTATTATTGTAAAGTGTAAATGAATAGGAATTACTAACTCACCTCTGTATGCTTAACAAAGAAAGTGATAAATTTTCAGCATGTAGCTAAAATTAATTTGCAATGGGAATGTAAAATGACTCGTCCCACATCATTATGATGTATCGTATAAATGATCCGTGGAACGTGAAACTAACATCTTCCAGGTTCACACAAAATCTTCAGTGGCTACAGTAAACGTGTCCAAAACTTGATTGTGTCGTAGGTACCACACGTCACTTTCACTCATGTTCAAAAGTTTGATAAATGAATGTCTTTACTTGATGCATAGAATTCCCTGTTTTCTACATCAGGAAAGAATGACACACATCATCCATTTCAGTAAGAGGTTTTCATAAAGAGATAAGTATGAATACACTTTTTAAAAAAATCAGAATCCGGCATAGACGCTGCTATTGTTAATAAATAGTGTAAATTATCCTTTTTCCATAGTTTTCATGAGCATAACTCGTTTAGAATATTTTCCGCAGATACGTAAATTGTAGCTAGCTTCCCAGACAGTGTGGCAAACCTCAAATATTTGACCTATAAATGTAAAAAGTAATGATAATCTTGCACGGTATGTACTGAATAATCATCTCAGGCAAACAGCAAAATGACAAATTTTCGCTGGTGGGAGAGAAGAAGGGGAGCCTATATAAAAATACAAACGGGGAGAAACTGTAAATGCGTCACTAAACTAGGTGCACAAGGACTATCCAAACTCCGCTTGTCATGTAAGGTGCAGGTTAATTAAACACGTGAAAATATAAAAAAATGTTACCAACCACAATAACAATTGAGAGAAACTATTAACAATTGCTGTAGTGACAGTATTGCTATACCGCTTCTGTATTATAACGAAGGTTTCAGTGAAAATGTATATCGAATGATACTCGAAATCATAGTTTTAGACAAATCATTCCATAAAACATGTGACTTTTTCATTTTTTTATTGTAAAGTTTCGTTCAGAAACAATACAGGATAATATATTTAAATATCTATCGGGATTCTATTATTATTAAGAGCACATTAGATCAAGAGAAAGCAGAGAAGCTTCAGTTTATGCTATAATCTGATATTTATTTCATTTTTCAACATAAAAGAAATAATTACACAATTTCTAAACCAATGTAATTTTTTATGCGCAAAATACACTCCTGGAAATTGAAATAAGAACACCGTGAATTCATTGTCCCAGGAAGGGGAAACTTTATTGACACATTCCTGGGGTCAGATACATCACATGATCACACTGACAGAACCACAGGCACATAGACACAGGCAACAGAGCATGCACAATGTCGGCACTAGTACAGTGTATATCCACCTTTCGCAGCAATGCAGGCTGCTATTCTCCCATGGAGACGATTGTAGAGATGCTGGATGTAGTCCTGTGGAACGGCTTGCCATGCCATTTCCACCTGGCGCCTCAGTTGGACCAGCGTTCGTGCTGGACGTGCAGACCGCGTGAGACGACGCTTCATCCAGTCCCAAACATGCTCAATGGGGGACAGATCCGCAGATCTTACTGGCCAGGGTAGTTGACTTACACCTTCTAGAGCACGTTGGGTGGCACGGGATACATGCGGACGTGCATTGTCCTGTTGGAACAGCAAGTTCCCTTGCCGGTCTAGGAATGGTAGAACGATGGGTTCGATGACGGTTTGGATGTACCGTGCACTATTCAGTGTCCCCTCGACGATCACCAGTGGTGTACGGCCAGTGTAGGAGATCGCTCCCCACACCATGATGCCGGGTGTTGGCCCTGTGTGCCTCGGTCGTATGCAGTCCTGATTGTGGCGCTCACCTGCACGGCGCCAAACACGCATACGACCATCATTGGCACCAAGGCAGAAGCGACTCTCATCGCTGAAGACGACACGTCTTCATTCGTCCCTCCATTCACGCCTGTCGCGACACCACTGGAGGCGGGCTGCACGATGTTGGGGCGTGAGCGGAAGACGGCCTAACGGTGTGCGGGACCGTAGCCCAGCTTCATGGAGACGGTTGCGAATGGTCCTCGCCGATACCCCAGGAGCAACAGTGTCCCTAATTTGCTGGGTAGTGGCGGTGCGGTCCCCTACGGCACTGCGTAGGATCCTACGGTCTTGGCGTGCATCCGTGCGTCGCTGCGGTCCGGTCCCAGGTCGACGGGCACGTGCACCTTCCGCCGACCACTGGCGACAACATCGATGTACTGTGGAGACCTCACGCCCCACGTGTTGAGCAATTCGGCGGTACGTCCACCCGGCCTCCCGCATGCCCACTATACGCCCTCGCTCAAAGTCCGTCAACTGCACATACGGTTCACGTCCACGCTGTCGCGGCATGCTACCGGTGTTAAAGACTGTGATGGAGCTCCGTATGCCACGGCAAACTGGCTGACACTGACGGCGGCGGTGCACAAATGCTGCGCAGCTAGCGCCATTCGACGGCCAACAACGCGGTTCCTGGTGTGTCCGCTGTGCCGTGCGTGTGATCATTGCTTGTACAGCCCTCTCGCAGTGTCCGGAGCAAGTATGGTGGGTCTGACACACCGGTGTCAATGTGTTCTTTTTTCCATTTCCAGGAGTGTAGCTAGACCTCGAAGAGATGAACTTTTTTATACTTCATTAAATAGCTACCAGCAGCTGTGAAATATTTCAATCTTCCATCAAATCACTAGTTAAGTTTTTCTTAATTACTTGATTATTTTCAAATGGTTAAATCTTTTTCGCAAAACTAGATCTCTCGCTGGTCAGCATGATACCACGTTGGGGTAATTCCTACTCTTTTTTTCGCTATGAAAAATTGGACAAAAATTTTCCCTCAAATCACTAATTCAGTTTATATCTGTCTTAGCAACACTAGACCTAAGGCTGATCAATTGAATACTCGAGTTGTTCATTTGTTTGGTTATGAAAATACAGACAAAGATCCATTCAGTAACTTCTAGGGAGCTTTGTTTTCGCTACGCTCAAACACGTAATCAAAAACAGTCCGCTCTATCGAAGTTTATGGAAAAGTGATGAATAAAGCTTCAGTTCTAAAATGATGCATCACGTTTAATGGCGGATGAAGGATAGAGAACCATCAATCCGACCTCCCGTTGGGAGTGACGAACTCAGATCAAGAATTGAGGGGAAAACTCAACACGATAGTCTGAGGCTGTGCTTTCCAGAAAATTCACGGTTTTTATCAACCCATTAGTGGTGATTTGAGATATAGAAGTGTGTGACATGTGGGTTTGTCGACTCTTAATATATGAACACAAAAAACAACTAATGATAACTGCACTGACTTTCGCACTCGGTACAACAAGGACGACTATAAGGTTTTAGACCAGAGTGTTTCTGGTGAAGATTCCCGGGGTTCGCAGAAAATTATAGAAACAAAGCGCTAGTCAGTGGAACTCTATGATTCACGTTCCCGAACTAAACCGGAAGTAGCCAAACAATTACTAAGCACCAAAAAGGTTATGCCCACAGATTTAGATCGAAAGGGCGTCCTATTAATTGAATTTATGCCTAGGTGAGAGACCATAAATGCCTACTACACGTCATTCACCGACTAAGCCTCAATGTACAAAATAAACGGCGCGAATTGTAGTCCGGAGGCACCTGATAACGTTTGCCTGCATTCTACTGCGTTGACGAGAGACTTGATTCAGCAGATTAAGTGGGAAGTTTTTGAAAATATGATGGTGACATGCATTATTTCTTGATGCAGTGGCCGTCCGCTTGACTGTCTTTAGTTTTTCGCTGCTCCACGTCCACCCTAGTGCCGTTGTTGGCTCCGTAACTGATCTCTTGCGGAATTTTCAGCCGACGGTTTACCGCGAACGTATCAACAAATTTAGGACATTTTCACTTTTACCATATTACACTCCTGGAAATGGAAAAAAGAACACATTGACACCGGTGTGTCAGACCCACCATACTTGCTCCGGACACTGCGAGAGGGCTGTACAAGCAATGATCACACGCACGGCACAGCGGACACACCAGGAACCGCGGTGTTGGCCGTCGAATGGCGCTAGCTGCGCAGCATTTGTGCACCGCCGCCGTCAGTGTCAGCCAGTTTGCCGTGGCATACGGAGCTCCATCGCAGTCTTTAACACTGGTAGCATGCCGCGACAGCGTGGACGTGAACCGTATGTGCAGTTGACGGACTTTGAGCGAGGGCGTATAGTGGGCATGCGGGAGGCCGGGTGGACGTACCGCCGAATTGCTCAACACGTGGGGCGTGAGGTCTCCACAGTACATCGATGTTGTCGCCAGTGGTCGGCGGAAGGTGCACGTGCCCGTCGACCTGGGACCGGACCGCAGCGACGCACGGATGCACGCCAAGACCGTAGGATCCTACGCAGTGCTCTAGAAGGTGTAAGTCAACTACCCTGGTCAGCAAGATCTCCGGATCTGTCCCCCATTGAGCATGTTTGGGACTGGATGAAGCGTCGTCTCACGCGGTCTGCACGTCCAGCACGAACGCTGGTCCAACTGAGGCGCCAGGTGGAAATGGCATGGCAAGCCGTTCCACAGGACTACATCCAGCATCTCTACGATCGTCTCCATGGGAGAATAGCAGCCTGCATTGCTGCGAAAGGTGGATATACACTGTACTAGTGCCGACATTGTGCATGCTCTGTTGTCTGTGTCTATGTGCCTGTGGTTCTGTCAGTGTGATCATGTGATGTATCTGACCCCAGGAATGTGTCAATAAAGTTTCCCCTTCCTGGGACAATGAATTCACGGTGTTCTTATTTCAATTTCCAGGGGTGTACATTTGCACTCTATGAAATCTTTTTGCATTAACGCACTGTGCTGGTTTCTCCGCATCTACACAGAGATACGATCCACTTTCATCACCCTCAGAAACGTAAAGAGTTGGATATAATGTGCGATGCTATCGTGATATGTTTGTTTCTTGCATGCTGCGTGAATCGTGCTGAAATATAAAGTAATTATTATGCGAACTACCTGCCGTGCTGCAAACGGGAAAAGTCAAAACAACTTGGAACCTTTCGCAACCCTGGCTGTTTGTAACTGTTGGTTGCTTTGACCTTTTACTCACTTCTGCAGTCAGCAACTATGATT